>NC_060076.1:83699048-84408214 GCF_922984935.1 Meles meles | reverse complement strand
CAACATTAGTGAAAACAGCAGTAGAAAGTATGCGTTGTCATTCCAGGCTGCCAGAGTTAAACCTCAGTTCTACTACCTACAACCTGTGTATCATTAGGTGTTTATTTAACCTCTCTGTCACTCATTTTTCTCATCTGTTAAATAGCAATACTATTAGTATCTATCTTACAGCAGCACAGTTTTGAAGATTATAAAAATGTACTATTAATAAGTGTTTGCTTTAATAGTTTACTTATATGAAATCCTCAGAGTCATAGGTGCCATGGAATACAGATTTTGAAGTAATAAGGATTATATACTACATGTCACATAAAACCCATATGGGTTCTAGGAGCCCACATGTATAATTCTGCAGCAAAAATACATGAATTTTAATATATATTTTTTTTTAATTTTATTTATTTATTTGACAGACAGAGATCACAAGTAGGCAGAGAAGCAGGCAGAGAGAGAGGAAGGGAAGCAGGCTTCCTGCTGAGCAGAGAGCCAGATGCGGGGCTCGATCCCAGGACTCCGGGATCATGACCCGAGCTGAAAGCAGAGGCTTTAACCCATTGAGCCACCCAGGTGCCCATGAATTTTAATATTAAATAAAGAATATAAATAGCTTCTTTTTTTAAAAAAAAAGATTGTATTTATTTATTTGACAGACAGAGATCACAAGGAGGCAGAGAGGCAGACAGAGAGAGAGAGGAAGGGAAGCAGGCTCCCTGCTGAGCAGAGAGCCCAATGTGGGGCTTGATCCCAGAACCCTGGGATCATGACCAGAGCTGAAAGCAGAGGGTTTAACCCACTGAGTCACCCAGGCACCCCTATAAATAGCTTCTTAAGAGTCCATTTCAGAGGTTGATGACAAATAAGATCTGGTCAGGAGAGGATTTTACCACAAGTTCCCCCAAATGTTTAGTTTTTAGAGTTTTGTGGATATAAGATTTGTCTATAAAAGAAAATCAGCAGCAGCAGCATTATCTAAAACTAGGTGTAAAGGATGATATCAGGTGTCAAGTTTACTCTTGACAAGAAGGTGTCTTAGAAAGCATATGGAGTAGTCACAGTGATGTAGCAACCGCCTGTTTTAGTAAGTTTTGCTTTTGTAACTTGTAATGCTAGCCAAGCCCTCCAGTGCAAGGTTAATAATTATTGGTAATAGCAGCATCTTTGTCTTGTTCCAGATCTTAATAGGACTATGTAAATTTCTTTATTAAATACATTATATAGCAATGTAATTTCCCTGGTTAAAGTACCAGAAGGTAGGTAAATAAATAAATAATAAAGTACCAGGAAGCTTGTTGGAAATTCAGTGTATTAGGTAATTTGGTTTAAAAAAAAAATCACTCATTCAAGTACCTTTTTTTTAAGTTAGTGGCTCTATATAATTTGGACACACATATGACTTCTGTATTTTCTGAATTATTCTATACAAGAAATTAAGTGGACTTCTGGTTTTTAGTAGCACATATATAAAGAGCTTGGAAGTTGCCACTCTTTCCTAACAACTATAAATTATAACAGACTTAGACTCTAACAAATCTTGAATTTATAAGAGAGGGAAGCCCATACAAATCACTGCTCAAGGCTGAAGAGGCAGAAGGTGAATAAAGGGAGTTGGGGGTTATTGCAGCAGAGACTAAGAGAGGAATAGCTATGGATACATGTGCTGAGATAGGAAAACATGAACTGTAACTGAGGAAGGGCTGGAGGCCCAGGGTAGACAAGTCTGAGAGTTAAAATCTTCCTGGGAAGATAGGGAAGCAGAGAGGTTCCCACCGTTTTGTGAGACTGACCAGAATCCCACAGTCAATATCAGAGAATATTACCCCTTTGCTTCTGGCAAGGAGAGAGGAAATACTCTGAGCACTCCAGAACACTTTGAAATACTCCAGAACACTCTAGTCTTTTAATAAGGCTTTTCCTTAGGAAAAGCTGGTTAACTGGAACCAAAGCTGCTGGGGTGTTATCAGCCTAAGAGACCTGGGGATGGGAAATACCAAATTCCAACTCACCCTGTTAGCCTCTCCCACATTAGGGGTGAGACAAACCTGAGAAACACTTGGGAAGTTCACATTGCAGAGGCAGAGACTCATTAAAAGCCTGGGACTTAACCACGGACTACAGAACACTTCCATTCCCCATACCTCACCACCATATTGCCAATGGTCTATTTACAGCAGTTCTTTTTACCTGTTTTATCATGGAAAGCTATTAAAAAAATTACAATGCATACCTAATGGCAAAAAACACTGTTTGAAGTGACAGAGCAAGCGCAGGAACAAGACATGGCCAAGATGTTTGGATTATCAGACCAGGAATTTAAAACAACTATGATTAATATGCTAAGGGCTCTGTGGATAAAGTAAACAGTATGTAAGAACAGATGGGCAACATAAACAGAGATTTGGAAATTCTAAGAAAGAGTCAAAAAGCAATGCTGGAGATAAAACCACAACAAAAACAAACAAAAACAAAACTGCTCTAACAGAAATGCAGAATGCCTTTGATGAGCTTATTAGTAAACTAGACACTAATACATCTGACTAAAGAATCTCTGAGTTTGAGGGCATCATAATAAAAATTTCCAAAACTAAAAGCAAAGGGGAAAAGACTGAAAAACCAACAAACAAAAAAACCAACCTCAGACTATCCAGAGACTGTGGATACGCATACAAGTAATGGAAATACTAGAACTATCTGAAACAATGACTGAAAACTTCCCCAAATTAATACCAAATACCAAATCATGGAACTAGAAAGCAGGATAAATGCCAAAAACTACATCAAGGCATATCATATGCAAACTGCAGAAAATCAAAGATACAGAAAAAATTCAGAAAAAAGCCAGAGGAAAAAAATCTTAATCTATAGAGGGACAAAGATAAGAATTACATTCAACTTCTCAGAAAACCATGCAAACAAAAGAGTGGAGTGAAATATTTAAAGTGTTGAGGGGAAAAAAAAACCCATCAATCTACAATTTTGTACCCTACAAAATTACCTTTTAAAAGTGAAGAAGAAATACTTTCTCAAACAAAAATTACAGAAATTCATTGCCACCAGAACTGCCTTGTAAGAAATATTAAAAATACCTTAGGTAACTTGGTATTTTCCCCAAAGAAGCCTAAAGCAATGCCTGCAGAACAACTTATACACAAATATATAAGTTTTATTCATAATTACCAGAATTGATAACAACCAAGATACCCTTCATAAGGTGAATGGACAAATAAACTGTGATACCTCCAGACACCAGAATATTTACTGCAAAAAGATTAGTAGTTTCTAGAACTTAGTGGGGAGGGAAAGAGAAATAAGCAGAACACAGATGATTTTAGGCTCTGAAATTATTTTGTATGATACTATAATGGTGGATATATGCATATACCTACATATGTATAATGGTGGACACTATACATTTGTACAAAATCATAGAATACACAATACCAAGAGAGAATCATAACATAAATGGTGGGTTTGGGTGATAATTATGTGTCAGTGTAGGTTCACAGATTTTAACAAATATACTACTCTTATGGGCAAATGCTTATAATGAGGGAGGGATGGAGTACGTGGGAAATCTCTGTACCACTTCTCAATTTTTCTATGAACCTAAAACTGCTCTATAAAATTTCAATTTAAAAAATCACAAAGTATTTTTAAAAACTGTCAAGTTCAACACTTCCAAGATCAGAAACTGTTGTTCTGAAAAATACACTGGTAAGAAAATAAAAGGCTAAAAAGAGTTGGGGAGAAAATATTTGTAAACTATAGATACAAAGAGGATTTGTATCTAGAATATGTAAAGAATCATTTCAACACAATATTAAGATAACCAAATTTAAATTGGACAGGAGATTTGAAAGACATAAACAAATAGAATGATTAAAGTTTTGGGTTTTTTTAAAGATTTTATTTATTTATTTGACAGAGAGAGAGCAGAAGTAGGCAGAGGGAGAAGCAATCTCCCTGGTGGCTCAAGCCCAGAACCCTGGGATCATGACCTGAGCCAAAGGCAGCTGCTTAACTGACTGAGCCACCCAGGCGCCCCTAGAATGATTAGAGTTTAAAAGACTGATAATACCAAGTGAAAATGTGGATCTACAGGAAATCTCAAACATTATTGATGGGAATATAAAATAATGTCATTGCTTTTGAAAAAAACGTTTTAGATAGTTTAAGTTATATGTAACACTTACACATGACCAAGTAATTCCAAAAAACATAAAACTATATTTCCGCCCAACATCTTCTATCTGAATTTTTAAAGAACTCTATTCATAATAACCCAAACTAAAAATAACCCAAGTGTTCATTAAATAGTTAATGGATTAACACATTGTGGCATATTCACACAAAAAAATACGACTCAATAGTAAAAGAATATGAACATAAAGGAATAATCTATTATATATACAATATTGCAAATTAATTTTAAAGCATTATGCTAAGTAAAAGAAGCCAGGTACAAACACCACATGCTGTATGATTCCATAAACTACAGTGTAATATGTAAAGAAAAACAATTATCTAAGGACACTGAAGACTGAGCAAAGCAGACAGATGTTACAGGTAAGTCAACACTTGGTAGAAGAGAATAATCCTTTACCTGCTTCCTAGTTTTACCACTCAGAGCCTGAGGGCAGACACCATTAGTGCAATGTTGTGCAACTACAATATGGAAGTGATAAGACTTTTTCATTAGACTGATGAACAAAGAAGGGCAGTGTCTGGGACAACTACACAGCTGAAAAATTAAGAGGGGGCAGAGTGGAGTTGGGGAAGGATCTCTAAAAAGAGAGATAAGGTAGAAACACCACATTATACCTAAATATTTGGCTGAACTTGCCATGCACCACATGGAAAAAGTTTGAGTTCTGTCAAACTGAACACTCAAAAAAAAAAAAAAAAATCAATATTCTTTGAAAGTATATAACTTAATCCAGAATCTCTACAATATAAGTCATACCCAGAACACAAATCCAAATTACACAAATTTCAATGAAACAGAAAAATGCCACACTCAAAGAAAAAAACAATCAATGAAGACAAAACTAGAGATGGATCAAGATGTTGGAATCAGAACAGATTTTAAAGAAGCTACTGTAATTATCTTCATTGACATGGAAATACATTGATGATGAATAAAAAGACAAATCTCAGCAAAGGAATAGAAGCTATAGAAGAAGAATAAAAAAGAAATTAAAAAGTGAAAAATACAATCTGAAATCAAAATTTCAAAACGGGATTCACAACATATTGAAGATAAAGTAAATGAACTTTAAGACAGATAACACATTAGATATGAGAGACAATTGAATGCAAAAAATGAACAGACTCAGAAAAACTGCAACAATTGAAGATGGTCTAACATACATGCAGTGATAGTACCAGGAGAGAAAAAAAACAAAGGGACAGAATAAATGTATGAAGAAATGTGGCTTACTTCTCTAATTTGGTGAAAAACGTAAATGTACAAATTCAAGCTCACTGGAACACAAGCATAGTAAATGCGAAGAAAAAAGCACCTATGCACATACAGTCAAATTTATGCTTAATTTGAAAGTTTTGAAAGCAGCCAGAGAAAAACAACATATTAAACAACATACAGAAGAACAAAATTTACTTGAGGTCAGTCAAGGTAACTCTTAAATCTCCACTATGTAACACAAAGATATCAGAAATACTAGAAATTTTGTAGATATTTACTGAACAAATAAGAGATTTATTGAGACGGCCAAATGAAGCTATTAATTATTTGAGTCAGCGTAGGTAGTGGAAAAAGCACTATAGTTGGAGTAAAAGATCTCAGTTAGGGTTCACATCGACTATCAAGTAGCTGAGATTCTGAACAAGTTTGTTACACTCTGTAAGTCAAATCTGCTTATCTTTAAAATTGAAATAATTGCTCCACAAGGTATTGTGAAGATGACATAAAATAATCCACATGAAGAGGTGCCTGAGTGGCTCAGTCTGTTAAAGTGACTGCCTTCAGCTCAGGTAGGATCTCAGGGTCCTGGGACCAAGCCCTGCATTTGGCTCCCTGCTCAGTGGGGAGTTGGTCTGTCCTTCTCCCTCTGCCCCAACCCCACCTCACCCCACTTGTGTGCCCGCACTCTCTCCCTCTCTCTCCCTCTCAAATAAACAAATGAAATCTTGAAAAAAAGATGATCCATGTGAAAATGCCTGTTTTTAACATATAGAAATTATAATATTTATAATATTTAGTTGAATCTAAATGATGTTTCCTGCTTGAGTATTTCTTACAAAGATACTCTGTTTAATTTCTGCAAGGAAAGGCCATAATTTTTGTACCATTTTTCTGTGTCAGTGGTTTATGGATTAAAAATAATTGTCCAATATAAAGGCAAATCACCTGTTGACATCTGCAAAATTACTTAAATCTTTAAAATCTTGTCCATATGTCCTCTCACTCCCTAGCATTGTGACAGAAATTTTAATTTAATGCTTCTAGTATAGTTACTGATTTTCTACAACTGACCATCCTCCAGAATTCTCTTAAATGAACTTTTAAAAGTATTTGTTATATTAAGATTTCCAATAAATTGAAATTAACTTTCCTTAAAATTATTTGAGAATTTTATTTGCATTTGCCATTCATTCCATCCCATTAAGCATCACTATCTAATATCTACCTCCAAATAGCTACTAGTATTTTTAACATTTGTACCATAATAAACTTTGATGGCTTAATAGTTGTAAAAGTATACTGAAATGTTCAGCTGTACTGCTACTGCATATATAATCCGGACTTCATAAAGCATATCAAATACACACAAATGGACATTTTTTATCTAGTAAGATTAAATTTATCTGAGGTAGGCTGCTTTATATAGAAATATTTCAAACATATAGTAAAATGTTTTCCTCTTTTATGGATTAATATTTCCAAAAAGAGATACCTTATTTGACAAAATTTCTGAAACAAACTATGACCTGCTACAAAACTGAAGTGGTCGAAAAGACAAAATATTACTAAATCACCAACAATACTATGTTTTTATTCCCTGGAATCTGGAGATTAAGAAAAAAATACACTGTACTCTAAGCCATGTTAGGTTGGGATTATTATCCTAATACTGTGAAGAAAATTTTCATTAAGTCACAGATTTTTATGTGTGAAGTACAAGCAGAGAATTATCTTTATGAAATGGGAGAAAATTGCAACTACTTTTCAAATGTAACCTTGACATTTTGAAAAGTGCAGTAATGGATCTGTCCCCATGGAGACAAATATTTTACCCTTCATTTCTGCACCAAAATTCAGCACATTATACCCAGATCTGATCTAGTCTCTGTGGTCTGTCTTAGGGGGGTTATATGCTTATAAAGATATGTCCCAATTAACAGCAAAAATTCACTGAATGTTTCTGCTCTCCACCCTTTCAATTGATACTGACACTAATCTTTTTTTTTTTTAAATCTCAGGTTTTTCAAGATAAAAATCTGTTTTTATGCAGTAAAATAGATGATTCAGTCAAAAGAAAAAGTTTGTGAGAACTTCAAAGCAACCACAATCCTGGGACTGAGAATTAGACCCTATGGTCCCATTCTCCCAGTAGGACATATTTACAGAAATAAACATTACTTACAAACATCCAGAGTTTGCCTTCATTTTATCCATTATTAATGATAAGTGGAAGAAATGTTTAAGTCACAAAAATCCACCGTTACATATGTCATTATTTTAATTTTTTCTCCTCTTTGCATTGAGATAATATATACAAAAGTGCTTTACCTGGTACCTAAAATAAATTAGTTATCCAACAATGTGTTCATTTTGGTCTTTTAATTGTTTTGTTTCATTCCTTTTTCCCTTTACACCTTGAAAAGATACTAATTAAGAAATTCTAATCAATACAAACAGCAGACCTCATGTTTATTATCTGCAGAACTTTCTAAATCTCTAGAACAAAAACAAAACTTTTTAATGAATCTCATTCCTGGCAAGTTCTTACTGATAATTTCATACATGTGACTCATCAAAATTTTGCCTCTGTGTATGCTGAGGAATAGGAGAACTTAGATTTTTGTCACTATGCCAATGTACTCAACTTAAGCATTATCTCTTCTTATATTTCAATGTTGTTGTCTATCACGGTGTCTGAGGACCTGGCCTTTGAAAGCATTATAGAACTTGCTTTCAATGCAAACAGTAATTTCACTTCAACACCCTATCACAATATATCTAAACAGCAAAATCACATAGTTAACCCAATCTAATTCAATAACTTACTCATTTCAGGGTTTTATTTTTTCTTAATCACTTTATATTTTTACTGTCCACATGGAATTTTGCCTTTATGTACCTCCATTTCCACAGTAGGCATATCTAACATTATGAACACAGTTCACTTACAAAGGCAAAAACTTACTGATAATTCATTTCATGCATTACTGTTTTTAACTGAATTGATTTTTCTTCATGGAAAATTTTAACACATAAAATTACATAATGCATCTGTTTGTTTACTTGCTGTCTCTCTTCTACACTAGAATATCAAATTTATGTGGGCAGGAACTGTTATTTCTTTGCTGCTATATCCTCATATGATACAGTACCTAGCACACATCAGATGTACAATAAATATTTGTTGGATGAATGAGAAAATAAACAAAAGCACAGTGAATGTCTGTCTGTACTTGTTCAATCTTATGGAGGGTCAGAAATTTACACTATTAGGTGGGACAGGATGGCTGGAATGGAATGGAACTGAGTATTTTGCTTCTCTTAGGTCAGTTAGGCCCCAGTTAGGCTGGGGACCAGAAGGTTAGGGTGTGGTTAAATTCTCCTGAGGGCTAACATTGTGAAAAACAGAATATACATGGTTCCCATGAGAACCTGGTAAAACTTCATGAGATAAATGTGGGGAGGGGAGGGCTATAACTGGGTCCCCATGGAATTTTTGTCTCTTAGACTTGTCCATACTGAGCTTCTACAAGTTGTCAAAGTTCAGCTTTCTCTATCCCAGTACTGCTTCTAGTTTTCTGTGGGTGGATTTTTGCCATAGTAATCTAAGATTCTCTATATTCACCTGTCTTTCCAGTTCTAGGGACAGCACTTTTCCTGGTAAACTCACTTCTCTCAAAGATCTCAGAAGAGCTGTTGACTTTTTAGTTTGTTCACTTTTTTATTTCTTAGAATACAGTGGCAACTTCCCAACTTCTTATAAGGATGAACCAGAAACTGGAAGTCCAACTATGTGTTCTTCATTCTATTTAAGAAACCTTTGCCAGACTGAAAATCAATTTCTCCTATTCTTTTTCCTAGAAGTTTTATAATTTGGAGTTTACAGTTAGGTCTGTGACTCATTTTGAGTTTGTTTTTGTGTATGACGTGAGGTAAAATTTGAGATTCATTTTATTATCTGTATGTGGCTAGCCTCTATTTTCAGCATAATTTGTTGAAAAGATGATCTCTACCCCCACTGAATTGCCTTGGTAACTATGTCAAATGCCATTTGGCTTTATGTATGTGGTTCTATTTCTGGTCTTGCTATTCTGGTCCATTCACTTTTATATTTATCTTTTTTTTTTTCCTTTTAAGATTTAATTTTTAAGTAGTCTCCTTACCCACCCCAGGGCTTGAACTCACAGCCCTGAGACAAAGAGTCACATACTCCACCAACTGAGCCACCTGGCAGCCCTCATTCATTTTTGTCTTAACTTTATGCTGATGCTACACTGTCGTGATTTTTGACCTTTATAATGAATTTTGAATTTAAGTGGTATAAATCTCCAAAATTGTTCTTATTTTTCAAAATTATTTTGGTTATTCTAAGTTCTCTTCATTTCGGCATGTATCTTGAATGAACTTTTCAGTCTATAAGGTGTCTGTTTGGAATTTGACCAAGACTGATTGAATTTATAGATAAATTTGGGGACAATGTACATTTTAACTGATTACTTTGGTCTGTTTGACACTTCTTTTTAAGCTTTGTAGGGAAGGTCTAAAATAGCCTTTATAGATAGTTCATTCCTGCTTAAAAAAAAAAAAAAAAAAGGCATTTTATGTGTCTCTCCTGAGCACCCCAGTTATCCATATGACTCCCAGGTCTGTGTGATCTCTGAATTATCCAGCATAGAGCTCCCGAGAATTTTCACCTCCTTAGCCTGATGAAGATTACTCCTTTGTGTGCACAGATTAATACGCACCCGCAATTCAAAAGGATCCCTCTGCCTACCTCCATTCTTCATAGTATTCTGCCTTGCATGATCAGCTGGCTCAGGCTTCCGCAAAAGTAATTTCTGTTTTCTCAATGCAACAAGACAACAGTTACCATTGGATTTCTCCTCCCAGTGCCATGATCCAGAAAGTGTTTTTAGATAGCGAATGAGGTAACCATGACTTTAATCTCTTTGTTTTCTTGCCTTATGTGTCACACTCCCATGTTGTTTTCCAATTTCTAAAAACAACTCTTTTATTTGTGTTATCTGGTTTTTAATAGAAGAAAGGGATATTTGGTTCCAGTTACTCTAATATGGACAAAACCTGAACTTGCGAATATTTTAAATAAGAATTCTCTTCTCTGCTTTGCTTATACAATAATACATATGAACATTGATTTGAATGGAAGCTTTGTAAAATATTGTTATGTGGAACCTTTCCTCTTCTGTTTTTCTTTTTTCTTTTTCTTTTACATTTCTCCCACAGAAACAACTTTTTTTTAATCATATGCTTCATGGTACCCCATCATCATCCTGTTAAGGGTGATTATTGCTAGGTACTCTAACAACACCACATCTTGCTAGCTTAGCAGCCTAAATGATTATTTCTCACCTAGTCAAAGTCCAGTGTGATGAGCCAGGCAGACTCTCCGTGGTAAGTCAGGTATCCAAGAGCTTTTCATCTGTGATGCTGAATTCACAGGCAGAAGAAAAGAGAACAAAGGGGTGATTATGCACAAGGTGTAATGATTAGGCTAAAAGTGCTGTTTTTCATTTCATCATTCAGAACTCACTTACATGGTTGCAGCCAACTCATATGGAGTCTAAAAGACAGTCTTACATCGTGTTCACAGGAGGTAATGGTGTGGGTGAATAATGACTCTGTCTTTACCACAAATGCTAACTCATGCACAATTTCTCTATTATTTTATTTTATGTTATTTCTCCCTATCTCTGATTACAAGGCCCATTATCAACCCATCATCATAGGCAATACTCTGGTGGAAATACTCTGGTGGATTTCTTTTGCTATGACTTTTATTCAAAACTTTGAGATATATATATATATACATATACATGTATGTATATATATTTAAATTATGTTGTGCCTAAGAATTGTTTTTACTTAATAATATGATTTAAAACGTATTTCTTTTATCATATGTATCTATCTCTATAGAATACTAGAGACTTAAAATTTTCAATTACTTAGTATCATAACTTGAGATTCTGATTTAGTAATTATAAGGAAAACATTCAATAAAAAAGGAAAAATAAGAGGCACCTGGGTGGCTCAGTGGGTTAAGCTGCTGCCTTCAGCTCAGGTCATGATCCCGGAGTCCTGGGATTGAGTCCCTCGTAAAGCTCCCTGCTAAGAGGGGAGCCTCCCCTCCCTCTCCCTCTGCCTGCCACTCTGCCTGCTTGTGTTCTCTGTCTTTCTCTGTCAAATAAATAAATCTTTTTAAAAAAAGGAAAAATAAATCAAAATACTAAACAGGCAGACATAAAATAAAATAAAAACAAAATTAAAAAAAGCAAAAATAAGCTTCCAACAGAACTGAGATTCATAGTCATGATAGAGACACAGTGATCTAGTTTTCACAACTTATTAGAAACTATATTAAGAACTGTTATTATTGTTTATAATCTCAAGGACTCCAAATTCTGCTTATTTCTTCCACTTGTATCTTCCTTTCCTCAAGTTATTTTATAGGGATCTGTCTGATCTATTGATCAGAGATCAACATTCTATGTCCAAAATATCCTAATAGAATCTGTTTCCTAATATTTCTAATAATGTTCTAAAAATAAAAACAAAAACAATGTACTCATAAACATCATTTGAAAATCATAAATTTATGACATTTCTCTGTGCACATAATATGTGCATATATATGTCTACTATATACTCACATTCTTATAAAAACAAGAATATAAAATGCATATACAAACTGAGAAACAAACCATGAAGATAGTTTACAAGTAAGGAATTGTTCAATCAATTAAAATTGTCCAGTTTTTCATAAATTTCTAGTTGGCCTATTAGCAAATTGGAGGTTTTTTTTGAGTGCCTAATTATCTCCTTAGAAAG
The DNA here is from genome assembly GCF_922984935.1 of Meles meles. NCBI lineage: Eukaryota > Metazoa > Chordata > Mammalia > Carnivora > Mustelidae > Meles > Meles meles. The sequence goes on along the minus strand of NC_060076.1, from coordinate 84,395,943 downwards.
TATATCTCTCGGGGCACCTGGGTGGCTCAGTGGGTTAAAACCTCTGCCTTCAGCTCAGATCATGATCTCAGGGTTCTGGGATGGAGCCCTGCATCGGGCTCTGCTCAGCAGGGAGTCTGCTTCCTCCTCTCTCTCTCTCTCTGCCTGCCTCTCTGCCTACGTATGATCTCTGTCTGTCAAATAAATAAATAAAATCTTAAAAAAAAAAAAAAAAGAGGGCGCCTGGGTGGCTCAGTGGGTTGAGCCCCTGCCTTCGGCTCAGGTCATGGTCTCAGGGTCCTGGGATCGAGCCCCGCATCGGGCTCTCTGCTCAGCAGGGGAGCCTGCTTCCCCCACTCTCTCTCTCTCTTTGCCTCTCTGACTCTTTGTGATCTCTCTCTAAATAAATAAAATCTTTAAAAAAAAAAAAAGAAAGAAAGAAAGTATATCTCTCTTCTAGCCTCCAAAGGTGACAGACAGGACCAAAACAGGGAATACTATTGGTAGAATGGTATCCATGAGTTCTGAGTTCCAAGGTTGGAAAGTAAACTAGAGAGTTCCAAACGTGGAACTCCTAAAAAGTCAGAGAAACAAGTTAAACAAAAGAGCAACTGGCAAGGGATGTAATGTCTTAAAATTTGGTCATCACATGTATGATGTCTTTAAGTATGCAGGTTTTGTTGTGCTAAAAAAAAGTTCTCTTTTATGCCTAGTGTTTTAAAAGTTTGAAATCATTGAAAATACTGAACTTTATAAAATGTTGTTATGGGGCCTGTGGGTGGCTTGTAGGTTAATCATCCATCTGCCTTTGGCTCAGGTCATGATTTGGGAGTCTTGGGATGGAGTCCCATGTAGGGCTCCCTGCTTAAGAAGTCTGCTTCTCCTTCTCCTCTGCCCCTCACCCTGCTTGTGCTTTTTTTCTCTCTCTCAAATAAAATCTTTAAAAAAAATGTTGTTATGACATCTATCAAGATACAGAATTTTTTTTTCAGTGCAGTGACACATTGCCTGATATTCTAATGATATATCATCCTTGAATATTTGGATTAGATCTTTCTTTAATGTAATGTGTCATTGTCATGTATTTTTACATAGTAAACATACTATTGAATTTATATTATTTTACTGTTCTTTTCCTTTATTACAAGTTTTTTGACTACATTTATACTGTTGGACCGATTTCATTGTATAGGCTATCTCAAATCATTTTTTGGATCAGGTGGGGTAAAAATAATCACACATTGATGGCACTGGAAGTGTAAACAGAAGAGCAACTTTGATTCTCATGCTTCCATCAATGAGAAAATAGTTACATTTGTATATATACATAGATATACATATTTATGTAATTATGTATTTATTTGTACCCATATGAGATTTACTATCAGTATATTGAGCAGTGATTCTTTTTTTTTTTTAAGATTTTGTTTATTTATTTGACAGAGATCACAAGCAGGCAGAGAGGCAGGCAGAGAGAGAGGAGGAAGCAGGCTCCCCGCTGAGCAGAGAGCCTGATGTGGGGTTTGATTCCAGGACCCTGAGATTATGACCTGAGCCGAAGGCAGAGGCTTAACCCACTGAGCCACCCAGGCACCCCTTGAGCAGTTATTCTTAACCACTCCTTAGGGCATGCCTCCCTGTTCTACTGATATGACTCATGATTACCTATTAAGAACAGTGAAGGCAAGGACATACAAAATTGAGAAGAACTGGCTTACAGGGAATTGCTCTTCAGGATTAATGTGAACAGCAAGAAGATACCTGGATTTAGGGCAAAGGAGGCAGAAGGTGAATAGCTAAGCTCCTCAGTTTTCTCCTATGCCATGTGCAATGGCATTTCATATAATTTCTAGTTGAAATTTAATTTCTCAATGCTATCTTTAGTAAAATACCAAACAATCAGGGTAACACAATAAGTAAAAATAGTACAGGTGCTTAGCTATGTTTTAACCTCTCTATACATATATATTTCTGCTGTTTAAGGCTCTAGACTATATTCCTTCAGTATATAGACGGAGAGAGAGAGTAGCAGTGCTTTTAACTAAAAGGGTGGAGAAATAATCCTGAGAATATCTTCTACCCTTCTATCAGCAGAAGGTCTCAACGATTAGCCTAGCATCTTATGCAGTAAAACACCAGGTGCACAAGGTCAAATACCATTATTGATTATATATATTTTTTCTATTTTTATGACTGCCAATCAGGAAAATACCTCTTAGCCTATCTGTACATTTTAACGCATATTCAATCCCTAATCTGAGGATGAGATAAATGACTGACCCATCTGACTCAACAGTAGCATCAATTTCTATCACAGTAATCATAAACTATGTGAGTATATGGGGGGCTATCTACTTCAATTATTTCATATTCTTTGTTCTAGGCTGAGTTCTGTCCCCTACACACTACAAAAAATATGTTGGGGTCGTAATTTCCAGCACCTCAGAAGGTGATTCTGTTTCGGAAATAGGATCCTTACAGAGTTAAGTTAAAATGAGGCCATTAGGGTAGCCCCAGATCCAAAAGAACTATTATCCTGATAAAAAGGGGAAATTTAGACAGAGAGACAGACACACGTAGAGGGAAGATGATATTAAGAGACATAGGGAGAAGACAGCTATGACAAGCCAAGAAGAGAGGCCTAGAACAACCTCTTATTAATCCTGCCAACACCTTAATTTGAGACTACCAGCTTAAACTCTGAAACAGTAAGTTTCTTTTGTCGAAGACATGCAATTTGTAGTACTTTGTTATGGCATCCCTAGCAAGTAATTCACCCTTGTATTGTTACCAAATGAGATTATTAGACAGTACAAGAAGTCCAAAGTGAATTCATCCAGTATTTCCTATACCCTTTTGATACCAGGAAAACTTACACACATGACCCTTGATATGGTAATGTGATGGCTTTGGGTATGGTGGTAGGATCTATGAAATTTGGTCATGTGTGTGCTCCTTGTCACAGATGTCACTTGCCTATAGAATTCTTAATTACCTAAATACTTCTCAATAAAGCAGTCTGTGCCAGAGTGTAGGAGTCACAGACGGAAGTCTCAGTGTATTCCAGTCTGAGCATTAAGTCAATAGAAAGGCCAAGTCTGAATAGTAAACCCAGGAAGCAAGTCACTGAGCATAGGCAGCCCCCAAAGTTATGCAGATCTCTGTGATGAGTGGTGATGGGAACTGCGCAGCATCAGGAAGTGGCTGCAGAGAGACTGATCCATCTTGTCTCTCTGGGTGAATTTTGATTATGAAATACATCTTTCATGCCAACATATGAAAAGCATATGCAAGATTAGATATCCTCCCCTCAATAAAACACTAGAGAAGCACAACAATACAATTGAATCTGTTGCAAAGAACATGAAAATGGGAATTGAGAGGCTTGATATTAGAGGTTTTGTGACTTGGGACTGCCAGTGTAAAAGTCATCCTGACCCAGGCCTACAAGTAAAGGAAAACACTCCATCTGTATTCCATCATCAAGGAGAGTAGCACTGCTACCCCTGAAGCTAATAACATACTATATGTTAACTAACTTGAATTTAAATAAAAGAAAAAGAAAAGACTTCTATTTACGGAAGAAGATGTTAGTTGAAAGATGCTTTCAAAGAAGGAAGGAAGGGAGGGAGGAAGGGAGGGAGGGAGGTAAGGAGGGAGAGAGGAAGGGCGGAAAGAAAAGAAAAGGAAAGAAAAGAAAAAAAAAGAAAAGAAAAAAGAAACAGAAGCACTGAAAGATGCTATTAAACAATATTCAGGCTTAGCGCTCTAAGTGTATCTTTTTTGCAGGTAATGCCCTCCAGAAGACCCTGGTATATAAAAGTCTTGGGAAAAGCATCTATGGCTCCTAATCATATCAACTCATAATATTCTTTAAATGTTATGACCTTTCACATCTGAAGATTCCATAAATGCCTAAGAGACTGCACCAACCATTCTAGATCACCAGAATCCACTGAATAAGACACAGAGAAGTGACAATCTTGAGTCTGTTAAAGAACTCCTAACACCCTCTGAAAGTTTTTTGTCTGAGATAGCGCACTTGATATCCAGAAAAAATCTCATGGCTCATATTCTTGTTAACTTTTTATCCAATAGTTCAAGTCATTTGTGAACTACTTTGAAATGTCAGAATATAAATGTGCAGAAGACAGTGTAATGGAGGTCAATGGCCTAAATTTTCTTCCATTTCTACAGTTTCTTACATAGTATCAGAAGCCATTATGAGATGTAAAAGGACCGTAGCAATAGTAAAGATATAGAACCAGATGTTTACTTGAGGTTGAACAGCAGATAAAAGATTTGAAACAAGGTCAAGGTTGTTTGGGAGTGAGAACAAACAGCAGGAACGGAGGCAAGTCCAGGGATTTGCTGTAACCAACCAGGAACATCCACTGTCACTTTTCTAATTCAATGATTGCTAACATATTTGGGGTCCACTTAAACAAATTAAAGAACAGACATTTAGATGGGATAAGAGTCTCATATGCAGCTTTCTTGGATTCCCAGCTACTGTGTTTATATGAGAAGATAGTTAGATTTGATGCTTCTCTAAAGAGTAGTAAGTTCTGGCCGCCTGGGTGGCTCAGTGGGTTAAGCCTCTGCCTTTGGCTCAGGTCATGATCTCAGGGTCCTGGCATCAAGCCCCGCACTGGGCTCTCTGCTCAGCATAGAGCCTGCTTCCTCCTTTCTCTCTCTCTGCCTGCCTTTCTGCCTACTTGTGATCTCTCTCTGTCAAATAAATAAAATCTTAAAAAGAGAGAGAGAGAGTAGTAGGTTCTGGTGGGGGAGGGTAGTTAATAAATACTCTCATCTATGCATAGAACACCAGAATTAAGTATGCCATAATTCTGTGAAAGAGAGAGTATAGCATGGGATGTAGTTTTCCAGAATTGAGTTTACTGGTTCAATCTGGCTGTCATAGTGAAGGTGACGGACAGAGGTTGAAAGGAGATGGGTAAGAAAGATTTTTGTATAGTGTTCTTCAGAGTCAGGATATGAATTCAGGATGCTTTCAGACACTTAATGTAGTGAAGGTTAAAATTCAGGATGGGAGTAAGACTGTCTAGGTTTGAATCCTCGCTGTGAAACTCACTACAGAAGCAATAACGTAAATTAAAAAAAAAATCATAGTATTCTATTGAGTGAATATAACACAACTTATTTATCTATTCCATGTCGATGAGCAGAGTTGGTTCCAGCTTTTGCAGAGTATTGATAAGAACACTAATATATACATGGGCATATGAACACTTTTTGGTTTGTGTTTAGAAGAGCAATTCTCTTAACTACAGAGAACAGAGAATATAGAGAAGAGTAGTTACCAGAGGGGAGGTTGGTGGGGAGATGGTTACAAGAGGTGATGGGGATGAAAGAGCATACTTATCATACTCATCATGATGGAACACTGAGTAACATATAGAATGTTGAATCACTATGTCATACACCTGAAACTAATAGAACACTATATGTTAACTATACAGGAATTAAAATTAAAAACATTAAAAAGAAGAAGAGGAATTCTGCGATAAGAGGGTATGTATAATTGATGGACGTAACTCCAGCGCAGGACTGAAGAATTACTTCAGTAAACTATGACATTAGGTTGCAACATCCTAGCTCTGTTACTTCTGACTTTGACATGATGTCTCTTCTTTACCTAGTTTTTCTAATTTTCAATCCATAGCTATGGACTTGCCTGTCATTCTTTCCTAATAATTATCTCTTTGCAAACTAATGACAAATCCTTGACTAAGATCTTAATATTTTATTGTTCATCTGATCAAGTCCTACTTCAGTTTCATTTTTTTTTTAATGCCAGCCCTGATGCAGTTATAAGAAGTCACTACTCCCAACTGTTCCTTGCATCCATTTTCCTGTGGCCACCTCATATGTGTCTCCTCATTTTATTATCGTTCGGTGTTGTTGTTATTGTTTTTACCAGGGCCCTGGCCAGCATCTGAGGACCTCAACTCCAGGACCATAACTAATATATTTTAATATTCCAGCACCAAGTAGGCAGAATGTATGACACACTGAAGATAATAAATACTAGTCACAAATACATGAATAATTAAGCATATATCTCAATTTGTATTAACTGGGTTTCTTGTTTAAAATATTTAATTTATTTATTTGACACAGAGAGAAAGAGATCACAAGTAGGCAGAGAAGCAGGCAGAGAGAGGGGAAGCAGGCTCCCCAGTGAGCAGACAGCCCGATGCAGGGCTCAATCCCAAGACCCCAGGATCATGACCTGAGCTGAAGGCAGAGGCTTTAACCCAATGAGCCACCCAGGTGCCCCAGATTGGGTTGTTGTTTAAGCATGGAGTTTCCTCTTTTTGTCTATTATAATTAAACTAATCTTTTTGTGTTTGTCTCCTATATTTTTCTGCTATACACAAGGCCCACTATTTTGTCATTTTTTTTAAACAGATCTTATTCTGTTGACTAGTTACTGAAATACATGTATAGATGAGGAGGCATTGGTATTAAGGGTATGTTTCTTTTAGAGAATCTTACAAGAGATAAAGCAGTTCTTCCAGCTTCATAGTGTATTACTTAGGCTACGTTTTATTGCACTTCTTCACTCATTCAAATATTAGTTTTTAGTTATTTGGTTTATTACTACTGTGAAAGCCCTTCTTATTGTATTAATACCAAGATTTCTGTATCTGTGATTTAGAAACAATGAAAATATGAACATAAATTTCAATAAAATTCACCCATATATTTAATTAAGACTTCTGGTTATTGCATGTTATCAGGGATAGGTCTTAAATTGAAACTGATGGGAGTATAACATACTCCCACCTCTTCAGAATCCCAAGTGGGAGCAAAAAAAATAAAGGCTCAAATTAACTAAACATGTATAAAGAAGTAACACAAAATCTATAAAGAACTTATCAAATGCAACACCCAAAAACCAAAAAATCCAGTCAAGAAATGGGCAGAAGACATGAACAGACATTTCCCCAAAGAAGACATCCAAATGGCAAACAGACACATGAAAAACTGCTCCATATCACTTGGCATCAGGGAAATACAAATCAAAACCACAATGAGATACAACCTCATACCAGTCAGAATGACTACAATTAACAACTCCAGAAACAATAGATGTTGTTAGCAAGGATGCAGAGTGTAAGAGGAACCCTCTTACACAGTTGGTGGGAATGCAAACTGGTGCAGCCACTCTGGAAAACAGTATAGAGGTTCTTCAAAAGGTTAAAAATAGAGCTACCCTACAACCAGCAACTGTGCTACTAAGTATTTATCCAAAGGAAACAAACATAGGGATTCAAAGGGGCACATACATCCCAATATTTATAGCAGCAACACCCACAATAGCTGAACTACAGAAAGAGCCCAGATGTCCATCAGCAGATGAATGGATAAAGAAGATGTGGTATATACATGTACACACACATCACAGAATATTACTCAGCCATCAAAAAGAATGAAATCTTGCCATTTGCAATGATGTAGATGGAACTACAGGGTATTATGCTAAGCAAAATTAGTCAGGCAGAGAAAGGCAAATACCATATGATTTCACTCATATGTGGAATTTAAGGAAAAAAACAGAAGAACTCAGGGAAAGGGAAGGAACAGTAAAATCAGATGAAAACAGAGAGGGAGGCAAATCATAAGAGACTCTTAACTGTAGAGAACAAACTGAGAGTTTCTGGAGGGGAAATGTTTGGGGGCATGGGGTAATTGGATGATCCACTTGATGGAATGAGCACTGGGTGTTATTTAAGACAGATGAATTGCTAAATTCTACACAGAAACTAAAAGTATGGTGTATGTTACCTAAACAGAATTTAAATAAGGATTTTTTTAAAGAAGTAATCCATGGTTTGTCTCCCTCCCAATCCCATCTTGTTTCATTTATTCTTCTCCTATAAAAAAAAAAAAAAAATTGGAAGGGGAGGCAAACCATAAGAGACTATGGACTCTGAAAAACAACCTGAGGGTTTTGAAGGGTCGGGGGTGGGAGGTTGGGGGAACAGGTGGTGGGTAATAGGGAGGGCACGTATTGCATGGAGCACTGGGTGTTGTGCAAAAACAATGAATACTGTTACGCTGAAAAAATAAATAAATTTAAATACTGGAAAAAAAAATAAGTAACCCATTGTCTCCTTCTGGGTAATCAATTAAAAATAAAGAATAAACAATTATTGAATGGGCAGAAAGAAATGGTTATGGAGTCTAGTGCATGTGCAGCAAGCTAGGTTTTGTCATTACTTTGAGAATGAATTATTATTTGTGGGTATTTACCAGTTTAGGGTAAAAGAATATCCTAAGCTCATCTTTCTGTAAAGAACTTAAAAACTGAGAAATCATGTTTCTTTCACATTTATTTTTTTAAAGTGTGGCAATTTATTTAATTTTTGGCCCTAAAAGACACATTTATGAACTTAATATCATTTTATATTAATTTGAAGGTTGGTGAAAACTTATATTCTGTACTTGAAGGTTGTTTTTATTGCTTCGATTATTATTTTGACAACTATAAATGCCAAGGATTTTGAGAAAAGCACTTTTGCACAACCCGTTAGGAAAAAAAATACTAGACCCACTAACACATAAAGCAAATTCTAAACTTCGTGTTTTCAAGTATCTTCACAGATATGTGCCTTGATTTTTGTTTTCCTCTTTAGAATACTGATAATGATTTCTACCTGCCATCCTCACGAAGCTATTCTAAGACTCAGTTGAGATGGGTATGAAAGCAACTTGAAAAATCTAAGAGTTCTGAAATTAAGAACTTTCATACTAAAGAGTACTCTACTCATCTTTTGAGAGTTTATATAATTAAACCAAGTGCTTAATTTTTTAAGTTATGGAAATACTCATTGGAGAATAAGCACAATGTGTAACTTGCAGGGCTGAGTTTCTACAGAGCGACTAGAATAAGAAGTGGCAGTTTTGTAGGATACTCTAACTGCTTCCATTTCATTCTAACTGATGTGTTAAAACAATTCGATACCCGTATGTCATGTTTCACTTGGGTTTTTTCTTGGGATTTCATTGGTCTGGGGAAGTTTCTGTCTTGTCAGCCAGTAGTAAATTGTTTTTATAATTTGAGAAATGCTTCTTAATCAACCTAAGGAATACTTTAGGAAGCAAATATGTTCTTTCTTGGTCAACTATAATCCACTTACTAAGTCATACCTGCTTTTAAAAGTGCACTTTGGTTAAGTCACATGTATCTCAAAACTTAAAATCCACAAAAAATATTTAAGAACTATTGTTATAAGAGTCAGAATGTTCGTTCAGGCAATATTCATTAACAACACATCAGGCATACAAACATATATCTTTACATACCATGTGGATAGACAGACTATAGATAAATAGGTACAAATTATGCACATACGTGTCCATAGACAAATATGTACATGCATGAACACACAGATGTGTGAGAAAAATTTTTAAATTTGCCTAGTTGAAACGTATTGTTAAAACTACACTGATCATTCATGGCCAATAACATAAGCTCAAGTGAGTTTCTCTCATCATGTCACAAAGCCTTAGAGATATTGTCCTCGCATGTCCTTTCCATTTAGCTGAGTCTTTGTTCACTGATCTGTCACTTTTTGGCATGAATTGTTAAACGTGCATTTTTTTTCTCTGAGTTACGTCTTTGAAATCACATTACTGGGCTCCAGGTACACGTTAATGGTGTTCAATATAGATCACTCTCAGAATGTTAACAGAACCTTCATGACTTATGGCAAAAATATTATCCTTTCTCCTTTCTATTTCTTGATAGTGTATGAGTAACATGGTGTAGTGGAAGGAGCATGAAGGCATATAACTATAAATTTGAATGCTGCTCATTATTATTTATCTTTTTTAAAATTTCATTATTTATCTTTTTAAATAGAGATTATAATACCAATCTAGAGATGACAAGTGGTCAAATTGGTCCAGAATCCCTATGTCCTTTCTTTCTCTCCCTCTCCCTTCCCCCTTCCTTCCTTTCTCTCTCTCTCTTTCTCTCTTTCTTTCTTTTTCATCCTCCCTCCCTCTCTCCTTTTCTCCCTCCCTTCTTTCCTTCCTTCCTTCCTTCCTTCTCCAATGTGAGGCCTGAACTCAGCATCCTGAGTTCAAGACCTGAGCTGAAATCAAGAGTCAGACACGTAACTGCCTGGGCCACCCAGGTATCCTCAGAATCCCTATTTTCAACATAGTTGTTAATGGGATATTTTCTGGAGAGCAATGGTATTGGCTTGATGAAGTTAGGGTGCAGTGCCTTATCATTCATCTCTTGGCTAAATAGGTGAATTCATGATCTTTCATTTCAAAATATATGCTGGCCATCTGCTTCTGAATACCTGAGATTCCATCATGGTAGTAGGGAGCCTCACAAGGTTTTAGACCTTTAAACCCTCTCCAACACCTCTCATTCCCTTTAGTTTTATAAATTCCTATGGAATTTGGTTATGAATCATTCACACTTTAGTGAAAATTCACTTAGTACTCATCTAATGGATAGCTCTTATATTCCAGACACCAGGTGAGACAGTATCTTGGAAATAAATTGAAAAACTCTTCCAAGTTTTACTGCTTAGAAACAGACCTTAAAAGGAGGAAAGAAAATAAAGAACATTTTGTCCAGATCATTTAAGCAGTACTGTCCACCTTCCCACCACTGTTGGGAAGCAGATAAACTTTAAATTTATTGACAAATTTCTCAACCGCCAAAACTCCTATACCCTGCAAGTCTTCTAGTCTCTCGTGTCTTATCCACAAATTCTTCCACTATTTTCTCCTTTTAAAGTCATGCTTTGTTCTTCAAATTTGATGCATTGGTCCCTTCCCCATTTATGACTTGAACTTCTTGACTGATTTTACCTCCTTACAGACAGTATCTCTTACAATCACTTGCAGAAAACCCCTTCTAGCTCTAACCTTACACTGAGGATTTTATACTTTACACTTACTAACCCACTTCCCCACTTTGAATTCACAAGTAGGATTCACACTGTCAAAGAAAAGCTAGAGAACTGGGAAGCTGGGGTGACTTCATATGAGGTTTTCAGGCAAAGAGAACTGTGTGACCTCACTGGCATCATCCCAAAGCCATATTACAGAGAACTCAAGGGTCCTATCTTGTGTCCAGAGTGGAGGCCCTGCCGCATATATATCCTGTTGTTTGATTTTTTTTTTTTTTTGGCCTTTTTATAACAAATGGAATTCAGAACACTCAAGAAAGTGTATTTCACATATGGCAGTCATTCTGACTCTGAAATTAAAATACAGAAATGGAATCTCTTGGTAAAAAAGATAATAGTATAATCAGAGAAAGTTCATGATATGATAATTCTAGTCTCAAGTTGTAATAAATTTACATCTTGGAAGATGTCCATCTACAAATTTAAAACTTATTCTATTTTATTGTTTTTTTTTTAACTTTTATGTTTTTTTCCTCAAGCCACATTACCATCTTATGTTTCATTGCTTGAACTAATCACTTCCTGATTATCCAAGATTATTTTAGGTATTTTTTTTTATCCCAACTGTAACATACTTCTCTAATTTTAAAATGATATTTTATGAAAATGACTTTTATCTTATGCATAACAATATTGGGAAAAAGAAAAGACACAAATGATGTCTGGGTCTCAACCTCATAAGAGTATATATCTTGTGAATAAAACTGCAACTTCCGCAAGCCAAAGCAAATGTTTGCAAAGCAAAGAACACCCTCTGGGCCAGGCAACTCCTGGGAGATAGTTCAAAGCGAGGTCACAGCTGAGAAAAAAGTGAAATCTTCACTCTCCCCAGAACACCCAACTTTCATTTTGTTCTGGGGGAGTTAAAACCCAGAATGTATTACTAAAGCTAAATTAACCCATGTTAGGCATTTTACAACTTAAAACATCCTATCTCCAAACTTTTAACCTTATATTGAATTAATTAGGTCATAATTAGGATTTAAAACTGAAAATTAAAAGCTGGAAGACCAAATAAGGTTACATTTTTATCCATGCTAATGGATAAATCATGGTTTGTAAATGTGATGGCCACTGAACATCTGTAATAGTAAGGCAGATATATACATTCTGATTTATAAATAGGTGTCCAAACTACACTATGAATTAGTAAACAAGACTTGGGACACTGATTATGTGTTATAATGACACTATTCAAAATAACAAAAAATTACGTACACATTGTATAAATCAGAGTTCTCCCAAGAGACAGCAATAATAGAATATATGTATGTACTATATATACACAATATTCTATACATAGTGTATGCGTGTGTGTGTGTGTGTGTGTGTGTGTGTGTGTGTGTGTACGCAGAGACACCCAAAGAGAGAGAGAGAGAATTTAAGAATCTGGCTCACAAGACTGTGAGGCTGACACATCTGAAATCTATAGGGCTAGGGTCAACTAGCAAGCTGGAAACTCAGTTGGAATATTAGTCTTTGAGCAGTTTTTTTAAAGATTTATTTATCCCGGGGTGGGTGAGGGGCAGTGGAGAGGGAGAGAATGTCAAGCAGACTTCGCGCTAGGCACAGAGCCCAACACTGGGTTTGTTCTCAAGACCCCAAGGTTAGGACCTGAGCTGAAACCAAGAGTGGGACACCCAACAACTGAGCCACCCAGGCTCCCCCAGGCAGAATTTCTTTTTCTCTAGGAAATCTCATCTTTGGTATCAAAATCTTTGACTAATTAAACAAGGTCCACCAAAACTGTTGAGGTATTTGCCTTTATTCAAAGTTAACTGATTATAGATGTCAACCACATCTACAAAATACCCTAACAGCAACACCTAGATTAATGTTTGACCAAATAATGTAGTACCATAGCTCAGGCAAGTTGACATGTAAATAATCATCACAGGGATGGAATTATACAAAGAAGTGAACACCAGGAGCTAGAATTCAATGGGTTCTCCTTGGGGAGGTCTCCTGCCATAGGAGGTGTTTAGTTTTGTGAAGGCTTTATATTTTTAAATTATTTTCACCAGGTAAGAAATGTATAGAATCACTAATGAGATACATTTCTTCTCAGAATCACTTCTACTGAAAAAAATTAGAATGTACTGCTTTTAGATAATAACATGGTAATTCCAGAGGTAAAATGGGGATCCATAAATAAGTTTTTCTTTTCTTTCTTTTTTTTTTTTTTTTTTTCATTTTAACATTTAGATTTTGGATCAAGTTAGAAGTAGTCTTTCACACCACCACCCATCAAGACAAAGGTCAAAAACACAAAAGTAATCAAAGAATATTATTTCTTGTCATTTTCATTTCCCAAGCCTTTCATTCTTTCTATGACAAGAATGATTTGTGTATGTTTACATCTGTATATTTATGTGGAAGTGCTTAGAACAGAAATGGAAGCTGTGACTTAGGAGTAGCTGAAATGATTCACTAAAGTTGTGTCAAGCCTGAATTCTCAGTCAATGAGGAAACCTCAATTTCCTGTTCTTAGTTCAATGTCAGAGCCTGTAGCCCAAGGTCACAGTATATGAGCAGGGCTGCAAGATCACAGAAAAGTCTTTCCTGAGATTAATGGCAGGGCTGAGCCAAAGATGACTGAAGGGGCACCCTCTGGCATGCTCATTTATCAGGGATTTACTCGTTGGCTAATGATAGCAATAACAGTTTGTATCTGACAGACACAACTGGATATGTGCAGTGAGAAACTCTATATTTGAAGTTGGATTATACTGGATCTATACAATTTCCCCTTCTGGTGCTTGGGCTGTCATCAGAGTCTCTGTCAATGAAGTCTGTGCTTTATTTTATATTTTAAGGAAAGGCAATTGCTTCTGTTAAAAAAATGGAAGCAATTAAAAATCACATCAAATTAATTTCATTTTTTCTGCATTCTTTAGAAATATATTTTTCATATACATATGCAAAGTCTAGATTGCTATAATCATAGTGAAGACAGAATTAATTTTTTCACTTACACTTTTACTGCTAACACTCTTCTGTGCTCTGTATTTCCTAATGGTATTTTATGATTGTTTTTGTAATTACAAAAGTGTATTCTCTTAGAAAATATATAAAATATTGGTCAAATGGAAAAACTTTATCACTCTTAACTTCCCCACCATGTGGTAATTATTAGTAGTAATATTTTTCCTATGATCTTATTACAAATACAAGTGTATATTCATATATGGACATTCCTATATGCATATGCATACACATGTATGCATCTACGTGCAATGAAATTATACTGGATTTTTCCTTTCCCATTTTGTTAATGTTGTATTATGATAAGTTATTTCATTATTTATCCTTTAAAAACACAATTTTGGGGTTCCTCAGTGGCTTAGTCAGTTAAGCATGTGACTCTTATTTTCAGCGTAGATCATGATCTCAGGGTCATGAGATTAAGCCCTGCTTTAGGCTTCCCCTCTTGCTGCTCCTATCCCTGTCCATGTGTGTGTCAGTGCATGTTCTCTCTCTCTCTCTCTCTCTCCAAAAAATAAATAAATAAATAAATCTTTAAAAATAAGGAAATAATAATAAAAATATAATTTTAAATAGCAGAATGTTATTTCATTGTAAAGTTTTATTTAACTAACCACCCGATACCAGATATTTAAAGTTTTTTAAATTTTTTAGACTATTGAATACTATTGTGATGAAGACTTTGTTATATATTTGTGATTACTCCTGGAAAAAATATTAATAGTGAGATGCTAGGTTAAATAATATGCATAAATGCTATGGCCTGCATACTTGTGTCCCCCAAAATTCATATGTTGAAACCTAATGCCCAATGCAATGGTATTAGGAAAGTCTATTTGTGTCCCCCAAAATTCCTATGTTGAAACCTATTGCCCAATGCAATGGTATTAGAAGTAGGGCCTTTGGAAGATGATTAGATCATGAGGGCAGAGCCCACATGGGTAGGATTAGTGACCTTATAAAAGAGACCAAGAAAAATTTCCTTTCCTCCTTCTACCATGTGAGGTTACATCAAGAAGACTGCCAGCCTTTTATCAATCAGGAAGCAGGCTCTCACTAGACATATGATCTGAATGCATTAACACACAGATTTTAGATTTCCAGCCTCCAGAATTGTGAGACATTAATTTCTGTTGTTTATAAGCTACCTAATATTATTTTGTTAGAGAAACCTAAAGAGACAATAACAACATTTGATCATTACATTTGATAATTATATGTTGTAATTTCAAGAGTAATCCTAAAACAATAAAGACTATATAAATTCCAAACAAGAGAAGAAAAATAGAATAAAAATCAACCACAGTGTTAAAAATTAAGAGAAAAACAAACTAGAACAGATACACTACCACAAAAAAATAAATAGGCAGATATAAGTTTAAGTATATTAGGAATTTCATTGAATGCAAAAGCTTAAATTCTCCAGTTAAATAATAAGATAAACAGCTTGGAAACAAAACAAAACTCATATGCTTTTTATGTTTTAAAACAGAATGATTGAAAATAAAGGACAGAACAAATATATCATACAAACATTAAAATAATACTAGTACAGATATATTAATGCAAACCATAAAAATCTTTAAAGCAAAATAACAAGAAACAACAACAAATCTACCAGGGATAAAAAGGATTATTTTCTAATGATAAAAAAATTTCAATTGCCAAGTAGCTACACCATTTTAAGTTTGTATGCCACTTAATAACATTGCATAAAATATGAAAAGAAAAAAAAAATATTATCCCCCTCAGTAACTGACAGAAGAGGAAACAGCAACAGAATTCACAAGGACACTGATCAACAGTTTAAAAAACTGCTCTAATGAAAGCCATATATTGTTGTATTAAACATTTATAGATAGGCATTCTATCAATATACACAGATTATTTGGAACTATTGATAACATCCTGGCTGTAAAGCAAGTCTCCATTAATTCTAATGAAAATGTTTCATTATAAAATATATTCTCTGATCATAATTCAATTAAGACAGAAAAATAACTAAAAAATCCCAATATATTTCAGATTTGAAAAATAAATATTTTAGTTATACTTAAAAATCATCTTGCTTTTTTCACCTTGAGTAAAACTTTTTTTCCTTTCTTGGTGTAGAGTTCTATGCATTTTAACACATTTAGATTCATGTCATAATCATAATCACCATCATAATCAGTTACAGAACAGTTTACTAACCCCCTAAAAATCTCCCTGGAACTATCATATATTTAAGGTAAGATCATCAGACTTTTCATAGTCCCTAGTAATCACTGATTGCTTCCGTATCTCAATAGCTATGACTTTTCAATAGTGTTATAATAATATAATCACACCTTTTGAGACTGATTTCTATTTAGCATAACAATTTGAGATACATTCAAAGTCTTGCATAGTTCAAAAGTTTACTCCTTTTTCTTGTTGAATAGTATTCCACTGTACGGATAAACAAACCATAATTTATCCATTCCTTGAAGGGCATTTGGGTTGTTGATGGTTTTTGTCAATTATCAATAAAGCCACTATGCATATTTGTGTTCAGGTTAATGTATAAACGTAAGTGTTCATTTCTCTAGAATAGACACTCAGGCATGAGATTGCTGGAGGCTCAGTTGATTAAGCCTCCATGTCTTGATTTTGGCTCAGGTCATGATCTTAGATTTGTATTACTGATCATATCTCCTGGTATGGATGAACTACAGTTTGTTTACCCACTAATCTGTCAAGAGACTGTATCCTAAGGGTCTGGGTATTGTGATCTGAGACTCTGCCTTCTATTTCAGTTTTTTGTTTAGCAGACACCTCCTGATACTACAGTTAAGGGAAACGTGGAAAAGATATCCTGGTTCCTCAGTTAGTCTCCTTTCAGTCTCTTGGGGGAAAAGATGCAGAGGTGGAAGTTCAGGATCCCCATGAGGCCTCTGGTTGCATTACCTTGGCTAGGAAGGGCACCTTACTATTGTTTCCACATGATCTCCGCTGACACCCTTGTGTGTGTGGGTTTGGAGCAGAGGAGGGTGTCTCACCTTCAGGCTGGGATCAAAGTTTTGCCTTTCCCCTGGGTCCTTTATAATTGTCTTGAAGGGAGGAGAGGAGTCATATTACAGTGGGATAATAGTAAAAATCTAGGCTCCCATTTGGTCATGGTCCTGGGGTCATTGGATCGAGCCCTGCATCAGGCTCTGGACTCAACGTGTAGTCTGCTCATCCCTCTCCCTCTGCCCCTCACCTACCCTAATCTCTCTGTCTCTAAAATAAATAAATATTTAAAAAAAACTGAATGTTTGTGTGTGTATATATATAAATATATTTTTACATGATATATATAAACATATATATAATAAATATATATGTATATATAAATATAAATAAAACAAAACATGCATAAGATCTATATTGAGTGTGTGGGACCCTGCCCTGGACATAGAGCCTGCTTGAGATTCTCTCTCTCCCTTTCTCTCTGCTCCTCCCCCTGCTTACATGTGCCTGAGCACACGCACATGCTCTCTCTCACCAGAAAAAGAGGGGGGTGGAGCGGGATTTTGGGGTCACAAATAAGTTTATGTTTACCATTCTTAGCAACTACCAAACCTTTTCCAAAAAGGCTGTACCATTGTGTATTCCCGCCAGCAATGTTGTGGAAGTTCCAGTTGCTGTGCATACTGTCAGTTTGCGAACATTTAAACACAGACATAGAAACACACACACACACACACACACACACACACACACACACACACACACACAAATTTAAGTCATCTAATAGTTGTGTAGTAGCATCTCAGCATGGTTTCATTTTGCATTTCCTTAGTGGCTATCAATGTTGACTATCCTTTTTGTTAATCCTTATCTCTTTGGTGAAGTGGCTATTCATGTCTTTTGCTAATTTTTAAATTGGATTGTGTTTTCTTATTTTTGAGTTTTGAGTTTCCTTTATATATACTCTGTACACCAGTCATTTGTGGGCATGTGATATAAAAATATTTTCTTCCGTTCTGGGGCTAACCATTTCAATCTCTTAGCATAAAAGTATGGAGTTTTGGGGTTTTATTTATTTATGTATTTTTGTATTATGTCTAAGAACTCATCACTAAACCTAATCTGACAGATTTTTTTCCTTTGTCTTTTCTGAAAGTTTTAGATTTTTTACATTTATATATGATTCATTTTGAGCAATTTCAGTATAAGATACTAAATTGAGAACAAGGTTCATTTTTTTTTTTTTGCCTATGAATCTCTAGATTTCCCAACACAATTTGTAGAAAAGTCAAGTCTTTATTCCTTGAATTGCTCTTGCACCTTTGCCAAAAATCAACTGATCATATTCATTTGGATCTATTTCTGGAATCTCAGTTCTGTTTTTTTTTTTTAATTTATATGTCTATCCCTTCATCAATACCATACTAACTTAATTACTATAGTTTTATACTAAGTCTTAAAATTGCCAGTGTAACTCCTCCAACTTTATTCTTTTTTTTAAATTAAGATTTATTTATTTATTTATTTATTCGACAGAGAGAAACACAGCCAGAGAGGAACACAAGCAGGGGAGTGGGAGAGGGAGAAGCAGTCCTCCAGATGAGCAGGAAGCCTGATGTGGGGCTTGATACCAGGACCCTGGGACCATGACCTGAGCTGAAAGCAAATGCCCAATGACCAAGTCACCCAGGTGCCCCCCTCCAACTTTATTCTTGTCTTTCATAATTCTTTTAGCTATTCTAGTTCCTTTGTTTTTCTTTATAAATTTTAGAACTGGTTGGTTTATATCTGGGGGAAAAAATCCTGTTTGGATTTTGATAGGAACGGCATTCAATCTACAGAATAATTTGGAGAGGATTTGCATCTTAATGAGTTACCGATTAATGAACATGATAAGGCTCATTTATTTCTTTTATCACATTTTTCTAGTTTTCAACATATAGATCTTATGCATGTTTTGTTTTATTTATATTGATATATACATATATATTTATTATATATGTTTATATATATCATATAAAAATATTTACATATACATATATATATACACACACACAAACATTCAGTTTTTTAAAAGATTTATTTATTTTAGAGACAGAGAGATTAGGGTAGGTGAGGGGCAGAGGGAGAGGGATGAGCAGACTACACGTTGAGTCCAGAGCCTGATGCAGGGCTCGATCCAATGACCCCAGGACCATGACCAAATGGGAGCCTAGATTTTTACTATTATCCCACTGTAATATGACTCCTCTCCTCCCTTCAAGACAATTATAAAGGACCCAGGGGAAAGGCAAAACTTTGATCCCAGCCTGAAGGTGAGACACCCTCCTCTGCTCCAAACCCACACACACAAGGGTGTCAGCGGAGATCATGTGGAAACAATAGTAAGGTGCCCTTCCTAGCCAAGGTAATGCAACCAGAGGCCTCATGGGGATCCTGAACTTCCACCTCTGCATCTTTTCCCCCAAGAGACTGAAAGGAGACTAACTGAGGAACCAGGATATCTTTTCCACGTTTCCCTTAACTGTAGTATCAGGAGGTGTCTGCTAAACAAAAAACTGAAATAGAAGGCAGAGTCTCAGATCACAATACCCAGACCCTTAGGATACAGTCTCTTGACAGATTAGTGGGTAAACAAACTGTAGTTCATTCATACCAGGAGATATGATCAGTAATACAAAGGAATGGGCTATTGATACATGCAGCATCTTGGATGGATCTCAGGGCATTATGCTGAGAAAAAAAAAAGTTAACTTCTAAAGCCCACATATCATATGATTCCCTATTTGTAACACTACCAAAGACACAACTGTAGAGATTGAAAACAGATCAGTAGTTGTGGGGCATGGGTGGTGGGTGAACCTATAAAGGAGTGGCAGCAGGAAGATCTTTGCTGTGAAAGACTATTCCTATAGTTTGATTGCAGTGGTGGTTAAACCAATCTACATACGGGATCAATAAAGGACACAGAACTAATCAAACATATTGTATCAATATCCATTTCCTGTTCATATGATACTTAAGTTACATTAGATAGAAAAACTAAGAAAAGCTGGGTGACAATTATACCTCTCTGCTATCTTTCCAACTTCCTGTGAATTTATAATTATTTCAAAATTTAAAGTTTTAAAAACCAAACAAACAAGCACAAAACTCTGTATCTAGAAATGTTAATGGGAAATAGAAAATATCTTGAAGTCAAAGATAATAGAAACTACTCAAAATTGTTTGAGTAGTTAAACAGAGAAACCTACAGCCTAAAAGGCATACTAAAGAGAGGAAGAATGATTAAAAATTGATAAGCAGAGAATTTGTCTCAGGACCTTAGAAAAAGTTGCCAAAATAATTGCACAAGAGAGTTAAGAAAAGAAACAAACATATAGTAAGAAAAGGATAAACTGTATATGGTCACCTGTGTGCCCAGCAATCTACTTTACCAAAAGTTATACAGATGATTCTGATACATGCTAGACTTTGAGAACTACTGATCTAGACCTGTGAAGTCTCAAGTGCACCAAGATGCATGAACAAGAAAGTTTATGGGAGCATTGTTTGTCATCTCCAAGTGGAAACCACTAGATGCCAGTCAACAGTAAATTGTGGTGTATTATAAAATGGTAGGCTGTAAAACAATAAAAATGAACAAATGGCAGGTATGTACAACAATATGAATGAATCTAACATATTATTAAATGAATAGAGGAAAATAAAATAATGTATTCAGTTTGTTTCATTTTATGGAAAAGTTCCAAAAGAGGAAAAAGTAAGCTATATTGTTTAAAGATGCACAAGTAGGTGATAGATGGAAAGCAACCAAAACGCATCTCACACACACACACACACACACACACACACACAAACCAAGGACATGAGATTCTTTTTTCAACCTTTTCTATGTGTTATTTTTAACAATAAAAATGTTTAGAAAGTAAAACTAAGAATATGGAAGGTAAGTAAGGAAATTATAATGCTTATTTAAGAGCCATTCTGAAGTTTTACCTTGTTCTTTTGTTTGAAACGTGTTCCTCTGTTTCTTCATTTTACTTGGCTCTGTTGGTTTCCATGCATTAGATTAAACAACCACTTCTCCCAGTCCTGAAGGAATGGCCTTGAGATGAAACTCGTCTTTCAACCCTGCCACAGTTCTTGATTGTCTCTCACACTTTTGTGATTGTCCAAGCCATCTATTATATCGTTTTCATAGCTCCCAGCAGTTCAAAGCATGCCAAGACCCGTTAGTGTCCCGGAAGGGAGGATCTCCACCACTCAGAATCAGGCTGATTGGAAGCCAGACCGTCAGACAACAGTTTCTAAAGGACGCAAATCTGGGACACCTGGGTGGCTCCCTCCTTCATTGGCTGCCTACCACTCAGGTCATTATCCTGGGATCCGGGGCTAGAGTCCCATATCCCGCTTCTTGCTCAGGGGGGATGGCTGCTTCTCCCTCTGCGTGCTGCTCCCCCTGCTTATGCCCTCTCTCCTGTCTCTCTCCGACACATAAATATTAAAAAAAAAAAATGCAAATCTATGCATTCCAGTGGGACCACCAGCATCAGTCTTCATGGCCAGCAGAGCCAGGTGCTCTGGACGTGTTTTCTGGATGGCGGTGGCATTTTGGTTTGGTGGTGGTCTTCCAGAGGGCTCAGACGAGTGGATAAGGTCTTTTCAGGAGATACCGCGGGATGCCGCAAGGTGCATGAGCGGGAGTTCCATGTTCCCCGAGAGCAGCTCCCCAGACCACGAGCTGTGAGAGCCCAACCGGAAGCCGTCCCTCAGGCCGAAGCTCCAGGGCGGCTAATCAGGCCCTTCTACAGAGACACGGGTGTGGTTTAGTCCTTGGGCTCCGCAGCACCCTGAGGGTGGTTAACTTGCCAAGAGCGGTCTTGGTGATTGTTATAATCCCGTGGGACCCAAGCCCCTCCTGGGCCACCAGAGCCAGAAGAGCAAGGAAGGTCCCTTCTACAGCAGCCATAAAAATCTGGGCACCAAACGCATGTGGAAACTCTCTTCCGGGAACTATGGGGGCTCCAGGGCACAGCCCAGCCAGAGCAGGAAGATGGCGCCCGCCGGCTGTGGTGAGGCCGAGGCAGGAAAGCAAAGATGGCACCTGCCCCGGAAAAGAGAGAGAGAGAAAAAAAAAGGTCTTAAAAAATAAATGGCACTCACTGCCTAGAGCAAGGCAGAAGAAGAGAGCAAAACTGGAAAATTGGCCCCCACCAGCTTCCTTTGCTGGAGTAACCCTGCAGGCTTCCGCCTGGTGATTGGGCGACCCTGCAGGCGGATGCTTTAGTATAAGCAAAGGAGCCTCTTTTACAGGAAGTCTGGGCGGGTAAGTCTGAGAGGTGTTTTGTGTGTTTTTGGTTGTTTTTTTTTTTTTTTTGTTAGATTTATTTATTGGAGGGAGAGAGAGGAAGAGAGAATCTTACGCATGCTCGCTCTAAGTGCCAGCCAAAGCGAGCTCTATCCAGACCTGAGCCAAAACTAAGAGTCTAACCCACTCCACAGCCAGGTGCCCCTGAGCAGAGCTTTTTTTTTTTTTTTTTTTTTTTAAGATTTATTTATTTATTTGACAGACAGCGATTACAAGCAGGCAGAGAGAGAGGAAGGGAAGCAGGCTCTCTACCGAGCAGAAAGCCTGATGCGGGGCTCGATCCCAGGATCCTGGGATCATGACCTGAGCCAAAGGCAGAGGCTTTAACCCACCGAGCCACCCAGGTGCTCCTGAGCAGAGCTCTTTAAGACCCATTTCTTAGATCACTGCAGTCTTGTGATCTCTTAGACACAAGCCCCACTGGTTTTCAAAGCTAGATGTTTGGGGGCGGGGGTTGCGTCTCAGGCGCAGGTTTTAAAAGCTGGGGTGCCCAGTGTGGGGTCCAAACCCCTCGCTATTCTGGGAAGTTTGGGTGTTGAGCTCCCTCCTGATTGCGGGTGGCTGGCCAGCGGTGGGGTTTAGGGGTTTGTGACCCAGCTTCTCCCAACCTGTTTGATGTGGTTTTCATCTCATTAACCTGCTTGGTAGATGTTACTCAACCAGACTTTAGGTTTCCTTTTTTTTTTTCCCCCTTTCCCTTTACTCACCCACCCTGCCCCGAAATTGTTTCATATACAGACTCAGTGTCTGGGGAAGGAGGTGAGTTCAGGATCTTTCGATGCCACCATCTTGAACCTTAAAATTCACAGACCGTACCCCTGAAGCAAATAAAACACTATATGTTAATTAAAAAATAATAAAATAAAAAAGAATTCCAAAAGGAGAGAATAAAACAAATTGAGGGGGAAAAATACACAGTAGAAAATACCATAGTACACTAGAATTAAAGAAAAATTGTAGTCATACTGAAACTAGTCTCTAAGAGCTAAACAGAGTAAAAAAAATCTCACTGGGAGAAAAACAGAAAAATAATGGTGGTGAAAACCAAAGTAGGAAATCCTAAAAGCTTCCAAAAAGAGAAGGGAAAAGTAGCTATACACAGACAAAGAATCAGATTGATCTGTTAGACTTATTACTAACAATTCAGATGCATAAAGCCAACAGGCTAATTTTCTCAACGCTCTGCAGAAAAATAACTGAGTCTGACTATATCGAAAGTACAATTCAAATGTGAGTGAGAAACAAGAGGGTCAGACATGCAAAGACAGAATATTCACAGCCCACTAGCAGTAGGGAAGACAAAAAAATGACTGAACTCAGACTTACTCTAAAAAAGTAATATAATGAACAAATAAATTTGGCCGGAGAACTTCAGCCTTAAACAAACATGCACTTCAGCTGCATGCACTTCTCAGACTAAGAGGGTTACAAACAGTCCTGTTGCTCAGGATAAAGTTTCTAGTGAATTTCTGCAGTGTTTGCTTTTGAGTGTTCTGTTCATTGGATTTATTTGCTACAATCTTTGTGTTATCTGTGAAATTTACTTCTGCAGGTCTCTGGCTATTATTTTCTCTGGTCTGATTATTGTCCCTGTTTTATATCTCATGGGAATTCTTCTAAATTTCTTTATTTATTTTTATTTGTTTATTTACAGCATAACAGTGTTCATTGTTTTGGCATCACACCCAGTGCTCCATGCAGTACGTGCCCTCCCTATTACCCACCACCTGGTTCCTCAACCTCCCACCCCCCCACCCCCCCGCCGCCCCTTCATAACCCTCTGGTTGTTTTTCAGAGTCCATAGTCTCTCATGGTTCATCTCCCCTTCCAGTTTCCCTCAACTCCCTCTCCTCTCCATCTCCCCATGTCCTCCATGTTA
Source organism: Meles meles (assembly GCF_922984935.1). NCBI lineage: Eukaryota > Metazoa > Chordata > Mammalia > Carnivora > Mustelidae > Meles > Meles meles. Next base: position 84,371,789 of record NC_060076.1, on the reverse strand, counting down.
TTTGTTATGCTCCACAAATAAGTGAGACCATATGATACTTGACTCTCTCTGCTTGACTTATTTCGCTCAGCATAATTTCTTCCAGTCCCGTCCATGTTGCTACAAAAGTTGGGTATTCGTCCTTTCTGATGGAGGCATAATACTCCATTGTGTATATGGACCACATCTTCCTTATCCATTCATCTGTTGAAGGGCATCTTGGTTCTTTCCACAGTTTGGCGACCGTAGCCATTGCTGAAATAAACATTGGGGTACAAATGGCCCTTCTTTTCACTACATCTGTATCTTTGGGGTAAATACCCAGCAGTGCAATTGCAGGGTCATAGGGAAGCTCTATTTTTAATTTCTTCAGGAATCTCCACACTGTTCTCCAAAGTGGCTGCACTAACTTGCATTCCCACCAACAGTGTAAGAGGGTTCCCCTTTCTCCACATCCTCTCCAACACACGTTGTTTCCTGTCTTGCTAATTTTGGCCATTCTAACTGGTGTTAGGTGGTATCTCAATGTTGTTTTAATTTGAATCTCCCTGATGGCTAGTGATGATGAACATTTTTTCATGTGTCTGATAGCCATTTATATGTCTTCGTTGGAGAAGTGTCTGTTCATATCTTCTGCCCATTTTTTGATATGATTATCTGTTTTGTGTGTGTTGAGTTTGAGAAGTTCTTTATAGATCCTGGATATCAACCTTTTGTCTGTACTGTCATTTGCAAATATCTTCTCCCATTCCGTGGGTTGCCTCTTTGTTTTGTTGACTGTTTCCTTTGCTGTGCAGAAGCTTTTGATCTTGATGAAGTCCCAAAAGTTCATTTTCGCTTTTGTTTCCTTGGCCTTTGGAGACATATCTTGAAAGAAGTTGCTGTGGCTGATATCGAAGAGGTTACTGCCTATGTTCTCCTCTAGGATTCTGATAGATTCCTGTCTCACTTTGAGGTCTTTTATCCATTTCGAGTTTATCTTTGTGTACGGTGTAAGAGAATGGTCGAGTTTCATTCTTCTACATATCGCTGTCCAGTTTTCCCAGCACCATTTATTGAAGAGACTGTCTTTTTTCCATTGAATATTTTTTCCTGTTTTGTCGAAGATTATTTGACCATAGAGTTGAGGGTCCATATCTGGGCTCTCCACTCTGTTCCACTGGTCTATGTGTCTGTTTTTATGCCAGCACCACACTGTCTTGGTGATCACAGCTTTGTAGTAAAGCTTGAAATCGGGTAACGTAATGCCTCCAGTTTTGTTTTTGTTTTTCAACATTTCCTTAGCAATTCGGGGTCTCTTCTGGCTCCATACAAATTTTAGGATTATTTGCTCCAGCTCTTTGAAAAATATCGGTGGAATTTTGATCGGAATGGCATTAAAAGTATAGATTGCTCTAGGCAGTATAGACATTTTAACAATGTTTATTCTTCCAATCCAAGAGCATGGAACAGTCTTCCATCTTTTTGTGTCTTCTTCAATTTCTTTCATGAGTGTTCTGTAGGTCCTCGAGTATAGGTCCTTTACTTCTTTGTTTAGGTTTATGCCCAGGTATCTTATGGTTCTTGGTGCTATAGTAAATGGAATCGATTCTCTAATTTCCCTTTCTGTATTTTCATTGTTGGTGTATAAGAAAGCCACTGATTTCTGTACATTGACTTTGTATCCTGCCATGTTACTGAATTGCTGTATGAGTTCTGGTAGTTTGGGGGTGGAGTCTTTGGGGTTTTCCATATAAAGAATCACGTCATCTGCAAAGAGAGAGAGTTTGACTTCTTCATTGCCAATTTGGATACCTTTTATTTCTCTTTGTTGTCTGATTGCCGTTGCTAGAACTTCTAATACTATGTTGAACAAGAGTGGTGAGAGTGGGCATCCTTGTTGTGTTCCTGATCTCAACGGGAAGGCTGCAAGCTTTTTCCCATTGAAGATATTTGCTGTGGGTCTTTCATAGATAGATTTTATGAAGTTAAGGGATGTTCCCTCTATCCCTATACTTTGAAGCGTTTTCATCAGGAACGGATGCTGGATTTTGTCAAATGCTTTTTCTGCATCAATTGAGAGGACCATGTGGTTCTTCTCTCTTCTCTTATTGATGTGTTCTATCACACTGATTGATTTGCGAATGTTGAACCAACCTTGCAACCCAGGGATGAATCCCACCTGGTCATGGTGGATAATCTTTTTAATGTGCTGCTGGATCCTGTTTGCTAGGATCTTGTTGAGAATCTTTGCATCCATATTCATCAGTGATGTTGGTCTGAAATTCTTCTTTTTGGTAGGGTCTTTGCCTGGTTTTGGGATCAGGGTAATGCTGGCTTCATAAAAAGAGTCTGTAAGTTTTCCTTCTGCTTCAATTTTTTGGAACAGCTTCAGGAGAATTGGTGTTATTTCTTCTTTGAAAGTTTGGTAGAATTCCCCAGGGAATCCGTCAGGTCCTGGGCTGTGTTTTTTGGGAGGTTTTTGATCACTGCTTCAATCTCATTATTAGATATCGGTCTATTCAGATTGTCAATTTCTTCCTGGTTCAATTTTGGGAGTTTGTAGCTTTCCAGGAATGCATCCATTTCATCTAGGTTGCTTAGCTTATTGGCATATAACTGTTGGTAATAATTTCTGATGATTGTTTCTATTTCCTTGGTGTTAGTTGTGATCTCTCCCTTTTCATTCATAATTTTATTAATTTGGGCTTTCTCTCTTTTCTTTTGGATTAGTGTGGCCAATGGTTTATCGATCTTATTGATTCTTTCAAAAAAAACAGCTTCTAGTTTCATTGATACGTTCTACTGTATCTCTCGTTTCTACCTCATTGATCTCTGCTCTAATCTTGATTATTTCCCTTCTTGCATGTGGAGTTGGTTTGATTTGTTGTTGATTCTCCAGTTCTTTAAGGTGTAGAGACAGCTGGTGTATTCTGGATTTTTCAATGTTTTTGAGGGAGGCTTGGATGGCTATGTATTTCCCCCTTAGAACCGCCTTTGCTGTATCCCATAGATTTTGGACCGAGGTGTCTTCATTCTCATTGGTTTCCATGAATTGTTTAAGTTCGTCTTTGATCTCCTGGTTGATCCAAGCATTCTTAAGCAAGGTGGTCTTTAGCTTCCAGGTGTTTGAGTTCCTTCTGAACTTTTCCTTGTGATTGAGCTCCAGTTTCAAAGCATTGTGATCGGAGAATATGCAGGGAATAATGTCAGTCTTTTGGTATCGGTTGAGTCCTGCTTTGTGACCCAGTATGTGGTCTACTCTGGAGAAGGTTCCATGTGCACTTGAGAAGAATGAGTATTCTGTTGTTTTAGGGTGGAATGTTCTGTATACGTCGATGAGGTCCATCTGGTCCAATGTTTCATTCAATGTTCTTATTTCTTTATTAATTTTCTGCTTCGATGATCTGTCTATTTCTGAGAGAGGCGTATTAAGATCTCCTACTATTATTGTATTCGTATCAATATGACTCTTTATCTTGATTAATAGTTTTCTTATGTAATTGGGTGCTCCCATATTGGGGGCATAGATATTCACAAAGATCGTCTTGTCGGATAGTCCCTTTAAGAATTATGTAGTGTCCTTCTGTATCTCTGACTACAGTCTTTAGTTTAAAATCTAATTTATCTGATATGAGAATCGCTACTCCGGCCTTCTTTTGAGGCCCATTGGCATGAAAGATGCTTCTCCATCCCTTCACTTTCAGTCTGGGTGTATCCTGAGGTTCAAAATGGGTCTCTTGTAGACAACATATGGATGGGTCCTGTCGTTTTATCCAATCTGCAACCCTGTGTCATTTTATGGGTGCATTTAGGCCATTCACATTGAGAGTGATTATTGAGAGATAGGTTTTTATTGACATCGTGTTGCCTTTGAAGTCTTTCTGTCTATAGATTGTTTCTATATTTCTGTTCAATGATATTCTTAGGATTTTTTCTCTTTTATAGGACCCCCTTAATATTTCCTGCAGTGTCGGCTTGGTGGTTGCATAGTCTTTTAAGCCTTACCGGTCTTGGAAACTCTTTATCTCTCCATCCATTTTAAATGTCGGTCTTGCTGGATACAGTATTCTTGGTTGCATGTTCTTCTCATTTAGTACTCTGAATATATTTTGCCAGCCCTTCCTGGCTTTCGAGGTCTCTGTGGAAAGGTCTGACGTTATTCTAATGGGCTTTCCTCTGTATGTAAGAAGCTTCTTTGTCCTAGCTGCTTTTAAGAGGGTCTCTCTTGAAACATAATTCCCCATTCTAACGATAAGGTGCCGTGAGGACTTTCGAGAATCTAAAATCTTGGGAAGAAATCTTTCTGCCTCTAGTACACGAACGTTGTTTCCATTCGTGAGATTGGGAAAATTTTCATAGACAACTTCTTCCACTATATCTTCTAGACTTCTTTCTTTTTCTTCCCCTTCAGGGATTCCAATAATTCTGACGTTGGAACGTTTCATGGCATCGTTTATTTCCCTGATTCTGTTTTCGTGGCTTCTGAGCTGTTTGTTCCAGGCTTCCTCCTGATCCTTTCTCTCTATCTGTTTGTCCTCCAGATCACTAATTCTATCTTCTGTCTCAGTTACCCTAGCTTTTAGAGAATTTAGATTGGATTGGAACTCATTGAGAGCATTTTGAACATCATCCCTGGTGGCTTTCAGTTCTGCCCTAACATTGTGAACATCATCCCTGGTGGCTTTCAGTTCTGCCCTAATCCTGTTTGGTCATCCATGGCTTTCTCCAACCTAGCTATTGCCTGGATAATTGTTAGTCTGAATTCCTTTTCTGACATATTGTCTATGTCGATAGCCATTAGCTCTGTTGCAGAAGGCCCATCCTCTGTATTTTTCTTCTGTTGGGTATTCCTCCTCCTAGTCATTTTGGTAAGAGATGACTAAACAGATGCAGCTGGACTTATCGATTGTGGTGCAGTCAATGTGCACCCTGGGAGCTTCTGTGCAATCAGGATTCCCCACCCAAATGAGAGAAAAAAGAAAAGAAAAAGAAATAGAGAAGAAGAAAGAAAAAAAAAGGGAAAGAAAAAAGGAAAAAAAAAAGAGAGAGAGAGAGATAGGAAAAAAAGGGAAGATAAAAGAGAAGGCTCAGCCCAAATGGGCCACAAGGTAAGATTTGTGGAGTATACAAACAAAAACAGACAGACAAAAAGAGTGATAAACGTATATGACAAGAGAAAAAAATATGTATATATAAGCAAAAATAAAAAAAAAAAAAAGGGAAGAACCTCATCAGAAAGAACCCCAAGTATAAGGTTTATATATTATCAGGACAAACACAAATTCACAGAAACACTGACAGAAGGAAAAATTGGGAGAATGGTTATAGATTCTCAGTGTGGGTGAAGAAGGTTATTTTGATTCTTCCTGAAGGTATCTTGATGTTTTTGTTAAGGGACTCAACTTTCCTAAGTTACAGGGGGATTAGAAACTGGTTTGCCTATAGGGGTAGCATTGATTGGGGAAAGGGGATTACCTTGAAGTTTAACTCTATATGTATAGTAGAAAATAAAAATTAAAAAAGAATAAACTAGACTAAACTAAGTTAAAATTAAAAAAGATTTAAAAAAATAGAAAAACAAAAGAAAAACACGGGTGTATGTATCAAAAAGTTCAGGTTAGAAGGTTATTAAAAAATTTGATGTACTGGACATCTCAGTGTGATGGTAAATAGGTTAAAAAATTATCTGTATATATATAAAAAAAGAACCAGAATATTGGTAAAGAGTTAAAAATAAAAGTTGTATTTATGAAGTAGTGGTGATTGTTCTCTTGTAGTCTTTTTTTTTTTTTTTTCTTCCTTCCTGGTTGGTTTTCTGGGGGAGGGGCCTGCCACGTGGGTTTTCAGACAATGATGTTCCCTGAGTTAGGTCCTCCAGCTCCCCTCAAGGGGGTGAGCTCTTTTTTTTTTCAGGAAACTGTTTTTTTCAGCCTTTTGTTCTCTGGGGGTTTTTATGTTCTTTCATCTGCTTTCTCTCGCCTTGACAGCTTTTGATGGTTTTTGGAGGTTTAGAGGAGAGCAAACAGCACCCCAACCTCCCTCTCAGAGAGAAGCCTCAGACTGTTTTGCAAAAGCTGCTGGCAGAGTCGGTTCTGAGTCACTGTCCCTGGGGATGCAGGAGCTCCTCGTTGTACCCAAAACCAGGGCAGTGGTGGCTGTCTAGGCAGCTCCAGTCCGCCAGAGAGGTTCCGAGCAGAGATCGCACACTGAGATTTTCCCCTGTCCCGGGCTGGGAATGTCTGGTTTTTCTGGCTGCCAGAGCTCCAGGCTAGGGCCTATGAGCACCTATCCCAAGGGAGGGTGTGGGACGCGCGCGTTTCAGGATTGCCGTCTGGCCAGGCTCCCAGCCCCTCACGGGAGCCAGACCCCACTTGTTCTCGGGCGCGCTGGCGTTCAGGCGCACTGGCGGCTCAGGGACGGAGACCTGATTTCTCCGCCGCACTCTCCCTGGCTCCGCGCCAGGGGAGGCTGTCCTGGGTCCGGGGACTTAGGTCCCTGACCCTAACCGCCCAGGTTCCCACTATTACCCCCGCGATCCTTTGCTGTTTGTTTTTTGAGTGCTTTCAACCAGACTCCAAGTTAATGCTGGTCCCCAGACGCAGAGCACTCTCGTGTTGGGGTGTTACTTTCCGATCGGTCACCTCTGGTGGCTCCCTCCCCCTTTTGTTTATCTTCCGATATCAGCCGGACGTTCCCAGTCTGCTTTACCTGCCACTGGCGTCTTCTGCTCCTGTAGAGATCCAGACTGTATAATTCTGATCTCAGGCTGATTTCATGGTCGGAGTTCTTTGGTAGGTAATCAGCTCACTTTAGGGTACAGGTTGAAATGGTGCCTCCTCCTACTTCCCCGCCATCTTGACTCCCCCCCAATTCTTCTAAATTTCTTGAATGCTGACGTTGCTTTTGGTATTTCTCATTGCTGTTTATGTGCTTTTCATTATTTTTATCTGGGATTTTGGGTGGGAGGGGAAAGTAAATATATGTGTTCAATCCATCATCCCATGTACTATCCTAACTATATAGTACCATGTTATGGAAGATTTTATTCATAAGATGGATTTGGGGTGCCTGTGTAGCTCAGTCGGATAGGTGCCTGCCTTCAGCTCAGGTTTTGATCCCAGAGTCCTGGAATTGAGCCTGGTGTAGGGTTCCCTGCTCAGTGGGGACTCTGCTTCTCCCTCTCCCACTGACCCCCTCCCTCCATGTGCGTGCTCTCTCTCTCTCTCAAATGAATAAATCAAAAATAAAAAAAAAAGATGGAATCAATTTCAGCTGCTAATCCAACCTTGTAAAATAACTTCAATGTAAAGCTGAGGAAACTGGAGGCCATCTATGGTAGATAGATGGTTTGCTCTGCTAGACACAGGAAATTAAAACAGAATCAATATAAAAATGCCTGGGTGGCTCAGTGGGTTGAGCCGCTGCCTTCGGCCCAGGTCGTGGTCTCGGGGTCCTGGGATCGGGTCCCGCATCGGGCTCTCTGCTCGGCGGGGGGCCTGCTTTCCCCTCTCTCTCTGCCTGCCTCTCTGTCTACTTGTGATCTCTCTCTGTCAAATAAATAAATAAAATCTTTAAAAAAAAAAATGTTAGTTCTACAAAGTCCTGGAGTCAGAACCTTTCTACTGGATCATGATGGATATTTGGTTAAATTACTACTATATAGAGAGAGAGATAGATAGATGGATATAGATGATTTATACTGTTTAAAAAGTTAAAAAGTTTAAAAAATTAAAAAGTTAAAGAACCCTATATATTAAAATTAAAACTTTTAAAAACCTATAAAATTAAATATTAGAAAAGCATATATGTTTTTATACAATTATAAAAATCCTATTCTTTGTAGGTTTTTCAGAGAATGCAACTGATTTTTCCCTATACTCTGGCTCTTACAGCATACAATTTTATATAAAGAATTAAGTAAATTATGAAAAAACCTAATTTGTCTATTTTACCAGTTCTCTTGAACGTAAGACTAAATCCACTGGCCCATTCTGTAGTTCACTGCTACATCTTGTAGTTGATAGTGATTACAGTTAGAATTTACTGATCACTTAAAGTTCCAATCCAGACACAGTGTTAAGTGCTTAAAAAGATTTATAAACCATTTTACGGATGAAGAGACTAGGCCACTACTTATTTAAGAAAATTGTACAAGAGCACACAGATATTAATGGAAAAGGTCAGATTCAGAGGTTGTGTTGTGAACCACAAATCTGCATTCATCCCTGTTCAGGATAACAGTGGTGTGCTTTTAAATGTTTAGCAGCAGCTGCCTTTGGGATGGAGGGGGATAAAACACCTTGCATTGCAGCTTTAGTTGATTTCTGTGCTGTAAGTATCCCCACCATGGTTGATTTTAAGGCACCAACTAAAAGCAGTGAAAGAGGTGTCGGAAAGAGATGTTCAGTGTCACATGATCTATAGTGTTTCCCCGGGGCTGGTATAATAATAGACTTAAAAGCACATTGATAATAGTAAAATGTAGCAAAATAATTAGGAAATTATGAATTTTTAGTTTCTGTCACCTTTGTTTTTGATATCTTATTCAATTGTAAGTTTCAATTTACTTTTTAATAATGGTTATATTTAATAACCAGCTCCCCAAATTTCTGAGAATTTAATAATTGTCTCATGTAAGCTGAACTGGCTTCAGTAGGCTAAGGAGTTAAACATGATTTTTGCTCTACCTGTAGTTTTAAGGTATAAAAAGTACTCCCAAATTGCCTTTGTTTTTCCAAACACACATTCCATTGCTTTTTTTTTTTTTTTTTTTTTTTTTTTGCAAGGTGGGGATTGCTGCTTAGCTTGCTTGCTTTCTTTCTTTTTTGAGGTATGCTGGGTTATTTTGCTATTCCTTAAAACAAGAACCATTGTAGTACATTACTCAGTAAATTAATGATATGTGTTAAGTGTGATCGCATATACATATGTACATGCATATACATGGAAAGGGCATCTCTGATCTACATGCATGTGGTCATACTGAGACACAGAAAACAATAAATTTGGGATAATAAGTTAAAATTTAAAAGTAGTTCAAAGAGTATTCTTAGAAAGTACTTGAAGGCTTTGCATTTGTGATACTGTATGGATCAGAATTAACTAAAGGGTGAAATCTGATTTAAATCTGACACATTTAAATCTGACTCCTCATCTGTGGAAAGTTTAGCAGTGACAGTAGACAAAATATGATCTCTAGTTGAAGCCTCTACTAAGAACATTTCTCTTTCAGACACAGAATTCAAGACAAGGTCATTGATTGTGTTCCATAAACATCCTTTTCTATTATATATGGCTTCTGCATTTTTGCCTTGAGATGTTTTTCATTCACGCTAGTACTTATCATTCATCCATCTGTACTTTCTATAGAATATCTTATTTTACCATTGAACAGTTCAATATAAATGACTGCTTTACTAGAAGGTAAATAAGACTCTTGAATTTTTTTTATATTGAAGAAATTATTATTTGGTTTAAAGCTATTAAAGGAATGTGACATTGTAATGCAAGGAAAGAACCTTAGCTATAGCCCCAGTTTTCTACTGATGCTATTAACTTCTTAAATAATTTGATTATATATATATATATATATATATAAATATATATATAATCATATATTTCAAGGCTATCATGGAAACTGATAAAGTACCTAATACAATTGCCATACTTAACAGTGGAAAGTTGAAAAAGATAATTTTAATTCACTTTTTGGCTTTGCATGTTTCATCATAAAGGATAGCAAATTCTTTGTGTTTATATTGGATTCAGATACATTTTTTTCCTTTATAGAAGGAGTAAATTAATCTGAACATCAAGTGGTTATCATCATTTCACTCTCTAATCTAGAAGTATTTTTTTCTTCAAGGAAAGAACTTGAAAGGAAATTGGTTTGGGTTAAGTCAGATGAAATGCATGCCTCTGAAACAGTATATTCTCCGTCACCAAATGTATTCAAGTATGATTTGGATGACTGCATATTAATTATATAATGGAATGATATCGATAGGATTTATAGAGGGGATTGAAGTATCAGATGAATAGAAAATAAAGGATGAGGGACCTAAGTGATAAAAGTTGTATTTAATATCTATTACTGCTTGTTACTGGAACTGCCTCCTCTTCTTCCTCATTTTCATACAATCAAACATCTTAATCATTCAGTACTCCTCTCTCATGTAGTGCCATTGACCCCCATTGATCTATATATTTGTCAATATATTTTTTACATCTGCTTTGATTATTTTAGATCAGGTTCTGAAAGAAAAGAGCTTGATGTAGTAGAAAACACATAGGACTTGGGGTTGGAATGCCTGAGTGGTCCCAACTACTATTAGAAACTCTGTGATGCTAAGAAAGCTATCAGGCTTCAGTGTCCTCAGTACTGAGAGGACTGGTCTTGTAGTCTCTAAGTTTCCTAGGAGCTCTAGAAGTATATGAAGATAATATCTGCCTTCCATCCCATTAACCCCAAGTAAAGATGGATTATACTTTTCAACTCTACTCTCACCTCTTAGTCTCAAAACTTTACTATCAACTTACTTGAAGAAAAGTATTCCCTATGTAAACCCCATTTGCTGAGTTTTGGGTTGAAGTTAAAAGTCTTTGTTTATTGTTTTGGTGCACAAGATTTGAATACTGGAATTCGAGTACTAGAATCAGCCTTCTAGAAAAGATTGCCAAGAAAAGCTTAAAAGCAAGTGTGTTCTGCTAATTTGTTTTTCAAAGTATTAGAAATGTAGTTGCAAGGATAATGTTTTGTGGATTGTGCCATCCATCCTCTCTATTTTGCTGATGTCACACTGAGGTGTCAATTAAAGATGATATGTGCAAATCATTTAAAGCCCTAAAGAGGAAAAGGAAAAGGTTACAAAATATAAGGTCATGCCCAGGCAATTAAGGAAGCAATAAATGGAAATTATAAATGGCAGGCAAACCAAGTCCATAAGAAATAGTATGGGCTTTAAATCTCAGAGACTGTTTTAGGAGGCTATGTGTATCCTGGTCTTCATATGGAACATGTAAAATTGAACAGTGTCTTTTAGAAACACAGGCATTAGATTGTGTGTATGTTTCCTGCTGTACTGTTTGGTGTTGATAAAATTTATCAGCCTAGAAGTATTATTTTCAAGAATTATTGAAAAAAATAAGAGCCTTTGCTATTTATAGTCTTTCTTTAAAAAAAAATCAAGCATATGGCATACAAGGTATTAGTAAATGCAAATGCATACTTCTTTTTTTTTGTTTGTTTCTTTTTTTTTCATTTTTAAAAATATTTTATTTATTTATTTTTTTTCCATTTTATTTATTTTTTCAGCGTAACAGTATTCATTCTTTTTGCACAACACCCAGTGCTCCATGCAAAACGTGCCCTCCCCATTACCCACCACCTGTTCCCCCAACCTCCCACCCCTGACCCTTCAAAACCCTCAGGTTGTTTTTCAGAGTCCATAGTCTCTTATGGTTCGCCTCCCCTCAATGCATACTTCTTTAAATAGACAACTATGTGCTCATATATGACACTGCACTCCTCTGTGCTATATTATTGATATGAAAACTCAGTAGCAATATTGTCTGTTGGAACAAATAGTATCAGAATATAAATTCATGCCGCTTCAAAGCGTAAACTTTTCTATCTTTACAGTCCAAGTAATTCAAATATTTTAAGGTTTATTTATTGGATTCTCCCTCTCCTGATATTTACATATGAAAAAGAGACTCGTGTACAAAGTATCACATGCGCTATTTTCATAGAGCCAGAGGAAAATCAGAATGTAGGTGATCATTCAACCCTGCTGAGTTTTACGTTGCTATCAGCAGCTTAATGTAGTTTGCCAGAGTACAGCGAGATGATCCTGACCACATCATGATTTCAGTGTGATGACTTTCTCGCTAGACTTATCTCTGCCCCCAACACAGTGTGGCACCCGGAGGGGTTTGGAGCAGTAGAGCAGCACAGAGGTTGGTAGTGCTTGTTAACATAGTGGTATGGGGCTGGTGGTAACCTGTAAATGTTAAAAGGGGAACCAATTTGCCTTCATTGCAATTTAACAAGCCAGTAAGACCTTCAAAGCAGGCATTACCTAAGGGAATCAGAGCAGAACAGAATTTCATAGTGGGTATGTTGAAAGCTGTATGTTTTAGGGAGGTTTAAGTGGTTTTTTGGTTTTGTTTGATTTTTAATTTTTTCCTCTGCTTGGAACATGTGTCCTATCATTCTTCATAGGTCATCTTTCTATTCCCAGCTTCCATGTCATTTTGGTAACTCTTCAGACTCTTTATTATATTATATATGTTATTAATCATTATATGTTAATTATATATGTATATAATTTGAATATATATATATATAATTTAGTTCTGTTCTATAATTACTGTGGCTGGCTTTTGTTAGGGTTTGGAATGCTGAGTTTATAACTTCATTATTGACATTCAGTTTTAGAAGCCACTTTCAACCTAAGAGGGTGCTCAAGGATTGGCTTCTATCATATGTTAGGAAAGAAATATGCTGAAATTCCTGTTGGGTCATAATGTAATATCCACACTAAACCATTTACCAAATTATTTTAAACGCTTTCAAAACAAAATTCTCTTTAAACAGAATTTTTCCCCCCTCAGTAAATTTCTGCTTACCAAAGTGAACCAATGCGAGATGGACAGAGTTTAAAATAGCCCCGGTCAAGAGTTCTCTTCATATTTGCTCAACAAAATTCAGATTTCCATCTGGCTATTATGTGCAGCTAAAAAGGGGTATGATTTTATTGATGTTGTTGTTTCTTTTGCTTTTAACCCCACCAGGTATATGAAGTTGGCTCAGATGCGTCAGGATGTTTTAGTTACATCCAAGGTCTTAAATGTACTCTGTGGGATTAAGGAATCTGAAAGCCCTGATGTGAGCCTGAGGTACAAGAAAAGGCAGTGGTATAGAATAGGAATTATTTTTTAAAAGGGGGATCATTCCTGGTTCTGCCACTTCCTATTAGGGTGGCTTTAGGCAAGTTGCTTTATCTTTCTGAGTTTCATTTTCTCCCTTTGCAAAATGAATAAAATGGCTGTCCTGTGCACATGGATCAAAGGCCATATGTATTAATGTACTTCGGAGGTTGTTAGTAGGATACGTATTTAAGACTGATTATTGTCATTATTATATGAAAATGTAGAAAACTGGCATAGGAAGAGAAGAAAAATATAAAGAAGTGGGAGACAATGAGCAGGAGAAACTCATGGGCATACAACATTGTCATGAACGTGGGGAACAAAGTCTGGGGGATTTGCAGGCTCCTGGAATCACTAGCTGGAGGTCGGAATCATGGCAGCCCTAGCACTACAGCTCAATAACAAGAAAACAGCATAACACAACACAAAACCAGATGTGTCCCTGTTTCATATACCAGTTTCCTCCCTTGGCACAATTGAAAAATATAAAGATTTTGAGTCAGCGCTGGTTAGAAAATTGTGAACAAATTATATAATCTTATTGAGTATCAATCTCCTCAGTTTTAAAATGAGTTTACCATCCATTTCTTATAGAACTGATATGGGATTCGATGATGCACCTAGTTCTTAGTATAGTATCAGTATAGAAAAAAATGCCTTCAGTTTTGTGTTTTGGGTTTCTTCCCTGTCACCAAGACCCATTGCTCTGCTCATGACCTCTTTCTGCTTTCTCTTTCATTACAGAATCTTGTGTATCTTACTCTGGTCCTACTCTTCCTGGTGAGTCTTCCATTAATAGATTGGCCATACAGTTCACTAAAGTTTAAGTTGCCTATTGAGTAGTCAGTATGAGACAGATGTTCAACCTATTTGTAAAATGCTACTTCCTTGGAAATTTTTAAACTCCAATTTAAAGACTCATAATTCTCTGTGTACCCAAGTTCTCTCAAGTTTTTATTTGCTATCGAATGGTTGTCAAAAAGTAAACTGTGGGACCACCTGGGTGGCTCGTGGGTTAAACCTCTGCCTTAGGGTCAGGTCATGATCTCAGAGTCCTGGGATCGAGCCCCACATCAGACTCTGCTCAGAAGGGAGCCTGATTCCCCCCTCTCTGTCTATTTGTGATTTCTCTCTCTGTCAAATAAGTAAATAAAATCTTAAAAAAAAAAAAAAGTAAACTGTGGGCGTGCCTGAGTAGCTTGGTTGGTTAAGCATCTGCCTTCGGCTCAGGTCATGATCCTGGGGTCCTGGGATCAAGTCCCGCATTGAGCTCTCTGCTCTGAGGGGAGTCTGCTTCTCCCTCTCCCTCTACCATTTCCTCAGCTTGTGCTCTCTCTCTCTCTCTCTCTCTGTGTCTCTCAAATAAATAAATACAATCTTTTAAAAAATAAGACAAATAAATAAGTAAATAAATAAAAGTAAACTGTATGTTGCTTTTCCCAAAGCACTTTCAGACCACAAGCTGTTATTTTAGTAGAAGCATTTTCCCAAGTCAAGAATGTCCAGCTTCTTCCCTGGTAAAATGTTTCACTCCCTGTTGTGAAGTGTGTAAATCTGGCGATTCGCAGACCTGTACCCCTGGGGCTAATAATACATTATATGTTAATAAAAATTTTTTAAAAATGGGCAGAGGACATGAACAGTCATTTCTGCAAGGAGGACATCCAGATTGCCAACAGATACATGAAAAAGTGCTCACTTGGCATCAAGGAAATACAAATCCAAACCACAATGAGATACCACCTCATACCAGTCAGAATGGCTAAAATTAACAAGTTGGGAAATGACAGATGTTGGCAAGGATGCAGAGAAAGGGGAACTCTCCTACACTGTTGATGGGAATGCAAGCTGGTGCAGCCACTCTGGAGAACACTACGGAGGTTCCTCAAAAAGTTGAAAATAGAGCTACCCTATGATCCAGCAATCACACTACTGGGTATTTACCCTAAAGATACAATTGTAGTGATCTGAAGGGGCACGTGCATCCAAATGTTTATAGCATCAATGTCCATAATAGCTAAGCTATGAAAAGAGCCTAGATGTCCATCCACAGATGAATGGATAAAGATGTGGTATATATATAGATATACAATGGAATACTATGCAGCCATCAGAATCCCCAAAATCTTGCCATTTGCAATGACATGGATGGAACTAGAGGGTATTATGCTAACAGAAATAAGTCAATCAGAGAAAGACAACTATCATATGATCTCACTGACATGAGGAATCTGAGAAACAAGACAGAGGATCATAAGGGAAGGGAGAGAAGAATGAAACAAGAAGAAACCAGAGAGGCAGACAAACCAAAATAGACTCTTAATATCAGGAAACAAACTGAGGGTTGCTGGAGGGGAGAGGGAGGGGTGGTAGTGGGGTGATGGACACTGGGGAGGGTATGTGCTGTGGTGAGTGCCGTGAATTGTGTAAGACTGATGGATCACAGACTTGTACTCCTAAAACAATATATTATATGTTAATAAAATTTTAAAAAAAGTTTCACTCCGTCCCATGAACAAGTTTTGCAAAGTGAAAAATCAATGGTGTTGACACTGATCGTTAGGTTTCATCTTTCAAGAGCTCTGATGCTTCAGTCCTATATGATGAAGATAGAGTTATTGAGTAACAATAACCTCTAAACATATACATGATGCTGGAAGACTATGATGTACACAAAGAAATTATGATCTATATCTATTAGAAAATTCAGGGTAGAGGGATCAGTTTCTTTTTTTTTTTTTAAGATTTTATTTATTTATTTGACAGACAGAGATCACAAGTAGGCAGAGAAGCAGGCAGAGATAGAGGAGAAAACAGGCTCCCTGCTGAGCAGAGAGCCTGACACAGGGCTCGATCCCAGAACCCTGGGATCATGACCTGAACCGAAGGCAGAGGCTTTAACCCACTGAGCCACCCAGGTGCCCCAGAGGGATCAGTTTCTTAATCTAGCAGTCTGGAACTTGTGATTTACACATTATGGAATGATGGATGATTGAATGATCTAATGTGACTTCATCACCAGAGGATGGCCGACACTATTACTGCAGTGGAAAGAAGGCCATGTACCAGCATCTCCCTATGGGACCCCATGCTAATTAATTTTTTAAACTGTATTTTTTTATGATGCTTTATGGAACCAGGATCACCACTTTCGACTGTTTATCTCCATGCTCTTGTTCATCTATTTCTTCATTCCCTCGATCACCAACATAGTTGTTCATTTAGTACTTTTCTACTGAGTTCTCTGTGTGGCGAGTGCTCTAAAAGAGATCACGTCCCTGGACACAGAAGGGGCCTCTTTCCTAGTTCACCAAGGAACGAGGAATCTGTGGGGCCAAGGAATGTGCCTCCCCCTTTGAATCCATAATTTGGATACCCATAAAGCCTGAGTTTCCTATCTAAATAACCCTGAGCCCCCTTTCAGACTCATTTGTCCTACTCAGGGCTGACAGGACAACGATGTGTCTCTCTTTAGCCCTGAGAAGTGGCCAAGTTACGGCTGTGCAGAGGGGTAGTTACCGTGGAGAAGCTTGGTATGTTGTCGGGTCTCCCCAGTCTCCACTCATGCAGGCAGAGTGATGAGAGGTCGAGGCTGAGGTGGAAAGAGAAGGGGCACTGATGACAGGCCAGAAGACTCCATTTGTAAACTTTCCCCAAATCCTGCCCATAGTTGAGATGCGCCTGGTAAGAGGTACCACTAACACAAAGGCGGATGGAATACATTTTTCTATGTTAGTAAATTATAACATGTGAGAAATCTCCCTCTTTTTTTTTTCACACCTTGATATTGTTAGAAGAATGTTATATAAGTGAGTCAATAGCGGCTTCTATATTGCCTCTGTGTTACTTATTTCTTCAAAGCAAGCAGAAATTCATTAGCTCTAAAGTCTGCTGGAGCCAAACTCAAGCTTTTATGAATTCCACTGTTTTAAAATATGGCCTCAAAAAGCAGATTTTTTAGCCATTTAGACCTGCCTGCTTTGCATACCCCAGGAAACAGAATCTGACATTTGATAGCCACAGATGAAATCAAGGGTCTATTAATAAAAAAATAATAATAACCCCCCTACCCTGAAAACCAAACCAACCAATCAAGCAAACAAAACCAAGAAGAGGCAGTTGCCCTTTGAAGCTTTCTGACCCAGAGATTTCCCACTGTGTGGCTCAGTGGCATTACCTAGACAGATAACTCCCCTTCCACTCTCTTTCTCTCCCTCTCCCTCCTTTCATCCTTCCCTCTCTCTCTCTCATAGGAGTCTCCTTGTCCTCTTCCCCTTCTGAATGGTGGCCTCAAGCCAGAGCCTCTGAGGCTCTCTTGCTCTCCTGCTATGAGGGAACGTCCTCTGCATTCCAATCTTTCATTGTTCCTCAAAGTTTATGTATGCTACAGCTATGTCATGGTCTTATCTTTTTCCTTGATCATGCCTCAAATTCCCAAACTCATTTCCTACAAGGAAAATAATTTTTTTCCTAAGGTGTAGAATTTATTTCCTAAGGTTGGCAAACTCTGACCAAATTTGGCCTATCGCTTGTTTCTGTACAAACTGTAAGCTAAGAATGGTTTTTACATTTTAAATGATTGGACAGTAGTTTTGGTTGATATGGTATGGTTCTTAAGGATTTGAAATCTTTTACCTTCCTGGCTATATGAGATTTCACTTGTTCTCAAAGGTGTTTGATATATGTTATTAGGACTTTCCCTGTGATTCTGGATCAGAAGAAAAGAGCTTAACAGTGGGTTTGTAACATACTCTCCCCTTCTCTGGATACCTGAGGTCTTGCTGTCCTCCAAACATCTTTATAAAATGTCAATGGCATTTACTCTTGAAAAGATCAGGGGAGTTCTTATGTAGGTATGTTTTATCAGAAAATAGCTATTTCACTGATACCTAATACCCGATCAGGATACTTAGTGCGAATTACCAGAAATTAATGCATTTAAAAGATGCAGCTGCATAGAAATTAATAATACTAATTCTTTATCCACACAACAAATGGGACATAAAAATCAAGAAACTTCAAACTCAAAGGGTTTTCTCTGAGTTGACATTTAACTCCATACTTTTAAGCACTTCTCTGTTACTTGAAAGCCAAAATATATTCCAATGAGGAAAAGGCCCAGGCATAAGCCTATTATGTTTTATTTAATTAATTAATTGTTGGTTTTTTTTCTTCCCTTTGATGCCTATAAGTTCTTTATGTATTGGGGGAGAGGTTTTATTTTTCAGTTATAAGTGTTTCAAATATTTTCTCCTAATTTGTATTCTTTGGTATCACTTTTTCTAAAGCATAATTTTTAAGATTTTATTTATTTTAAAGATTTATTTATTTGACAGACAGAGATCACAAGTAGGGAGAGAGGCAAGCAGAGAGAAAAGGGGAAGCAGGCTTCCTGCTGAGCAGACAGCCAGATGTGGGGCTTGATCCCAGGACCCTGAGATCATGACCCAAGCTGAAGACAGAGGCTTTAATCCACTGAGCCACCCAGGTGCCCCTAAAGCATAATTTTTGATAAATAAAAGTTCTTTGTTTTAATGTAATTAGATTTGCTAAATTTGTGACCCTTTATTAGGACCCCTAAATTGTCCTCTGTGACCCTATAATTCTATATTTTATTCTAAGAGTTTTAAATTTTTACTTTCTCCTCCTCCAGCTTTTTATTTTGAAATAGTCATATCTATTAAAAAGCTAAAAGAATAATGTAAGGATTACAATATACTCTTGCCCCAGAGTCACTGACTGACTTTCTCTACTTAGATATTTATGTGTGTTTTTGTATGTGAATACACATTTGCAAATATATGCAGATATGTCTACTACTTATATGCTTATTTATATCTAGATGTGTAAGAAGAGCTTTACCTCCTCTTTTTCTCCTTCCCAATTTGTGTGATATTAATACAACTCAAAGATTTTTTTTTTAATTTAATATGGTGTAGTCTATTAGAACCATCATATCTTTTGTCCCAAGTTTGGCTAGGGGAGCCCTTTCAAGATGGTTTCTGTGTTCTTTTGAGATGTCCTGATTAGTCTTCTTTGTTTGGGTTGGTTTGGTTTTGGTCACAAAAATAGTGTTTAGGGATCACTTTGTACTTTCCCTGCTGCAGATTTAGAAAAGTAATTTCTCTGTTTTTTCTTTACTAAGAAGTGGTATTTAGACACAAATACATGGGCATCAGATGTACTAACTGCCCTCATGTATCATTGCTTCTGTGCCCTTTTGGTGAGAAGATCATATTCTCACCAATATATCTATCACAAAATATTTTGTGGTGGATACACTTTGAGATGACCTTCAGTAACCTCTGCTTATTGCTTTTCACACCTTGGTTTAATCTCTTCCCCTTGAGTATGAGCCAGGTTTAATGACTCATCCTAGTAAGCAGAATGTGGCAGAAATTATAGGATGTTGCTTCTAAGAGTAGGTTATAAAAAGACGGTGGCTTCTGTTTGGATGATTTTTCTTGCCCTCTTGCTTGCCCCCACAGAAGTAAGCCAGCTGCCACATCGTAAGTTACCTTAAGGAGAGGCTCACAACCAAGGGAGGGAGAGAGAGACTTTCAGCCAATAGCCAGTGAGTAACTGAGGCTTTTAGGAAACAATCTATGAGTAACCTGGTGAATAAGCTTGGGAACAGATTGTTTCCAGTCAAACTTCAGGGGAGATTGAAGTTCTAACAGTTCTAGTGCAAATTCCTCAGAGACTTGAAACCAAGGGCACCAACTCAGCTGCATGTATATTACACAGATACTTTAAGACTATGTGATCATTCTTTTCCACAGCAACATAATAGAGAATTTAAGAATTTCTGGGTACCCATAAGATAATGCTGACCAGTTAAATGGGATCTTTTTCATGTATTGACAAAAACAAAAACATACAGGTCAACAAATGGACTAAATAAACTGAACATAGCTCATGTTTATACCATATTTAGGAAACAAAGGATAGTATGAACATCAAATTTGATCTAAGTGGCAATATGAACACTCCTTCCAGTGAAATGAGAATGACATGAGAGTTAGAAGCAGATGGTACAGACAAGGAGTAAGGGAAGCGGATAGGCTAGGCATAATGGGATTAGATTGCAAATATTTCAAAAAAGAGGAAGTGTGACTCTAGTGACAAAACACTCACATGAGATCATTGACTACGTATGATCTGAAATGAAAAACCTTGACGGTGCGTGAGAACAGAGATGGGAGTTGTGGGAAGGCACAGGTACTAAGAGATGAAAGTCTGCTGTAGAAAATGGAGATACTTCTTGGACACTTCCTGGTAAAAGGGTTGGGGATAGGGGGGCGGAAGAAAGGTGTAAATTAAGGATACTGAAGAACCAAAAGACCATCAAAAGATACTGTAACCTTTAATACATAAGAAACAGCATCATTGATTAACAAAACTGCAGTTGACTATACCTAGAAAGCTGAGTACAAGAAAACTCCAATATGAAATGGAAACTAAAAAATACAAGGATCAATTAAAAAGAGTTCACTAATAATAGGAAATTCTAACACACCAGAACAGATCTAAACAAGTGCAAATTTTCAAAAATAAGGGAGTACATGGAAACTTTTAAAAAGCATATTAAAAGAAAATAGGGATATGTATACTGAACTTTAATCCTATCATAGAAAATGTACCCTTTTCTCAAATGCATAATGACATTCACAAAAATTGTATACTAGTCACAAAGAAAATATTGGCAACTTCCATCTAGTAGAAATCCAGCAAACAAAACTACCTTATCATAAAGGGATCAAGCTAGATATTATTAAGAAATGACTATTAAAAAATAATAATAAACAATTATTTAGTGAAAGGAAAATGCAAAACAAAAGTAGAGAATTTCTAAAAATATAATCACAAAGATCATGCTAGGTAAAAAAATTTGTGAGATATATTTAAGGCAGTGATCAGAAGGAATTTGCTATATCTTTATAAATATAAATGAACTAGAATAAATTAAAATTGAGAACACAATAATTTAAAAAATCAGAAAATTAATAATGTGAAAAAAATTTTAAATAGAAGTATTGAAGAGAAAAAAGAAGTTAATGGAAAATAAATAGGTATGTCATTAGATGACCTAAATAAGGAAAATATGTGAGAAACCACAAATTTTTACATTTTTTGTAATACCAAACACCAAAAGTAAAATAAGAAGTGAAATATATGAATTAATTTTAAAAACCCATAAAAATGACAAGCATACATATTTTTAAAATTTGGTTGACTAATGTCCAAGATAAATGTATCCCATTTGAAATAGAAATCTTAAGCTGATCAATATCCAAAAAGAAATTAGCATTATTTAAAAATTTACTCACAAAATAATAAGCCCAAATGACTTTGCATGTATTTCTGCGAAATTTTCCAAATAGGAAGTATCGAGAGGCGGAGTCAAGACTGCGGAGAAGTAGCAGGCTGAGACTACATCAGGTAGCAGGAGATCAGCTAGATAGCTTATCTAAACATTGCAAACACCTACAAATCCAACGGGAGATCGAAGAGAAGAAGAACAGCAATTCTAGAAACAGAAAATCAACCACTTTCTGAAAGGTAGGACTGGCAGAGAAGTGAATCTAAAACGACTGGAAGATAGACCGCGGGGGAGGGGCCGGCTCCCGGCAAGCGGAGGAGCAACGGAGCACAAAATCAGGACTTTTAAAAGTCTGTTCCACTGAGGGACATTGCTCCAGAGGCTAAACCGGGGTGAAGCCCACGCGGGGTCAGCGTGGCCCCAGGTCCCGCAGGGTCACAGAAGGATCGGGGGTGTCAGAGTGTCGCAGAGCTCACAGGTATTAAACGGAGAAGCCAGCTACAGAGACAGAGCCGAGGACTGAACTCTCAGCTCGGGGTTACCTTGAACTGGTCGCGGGCTGGGTGAGCTGGGAGCGCGGCTAGAGGCTGGGGATACGGGAGTGATTGGGTGCTGTCCTCTGGGGGCGCACTGAGGAGTGGGGCCCCAGGCTCTTGGCTCCTCCGGGCCAGAGACTGGGAGGCCACCATTTTCATTCCCGTCCTCCGGAACTCTACGGAAAGCGTTCAGGGAACAGAAGCTCCCAAAAGCGAACCCGAGCCGATTACTTAGTCCGGCCGCCGGTAAGGGTGGTGCAATCCCGCCTCGGGCAAAGACACTTGAGAGTCACTACAACAGGCCCCTCCCCCAGAAGATCAACAAAATATCCACCCAGGATGAAGTTCATCTATAAAGGAAAGCAGGTTCAAGAGGCAGTACTGAAGGCTAGGGACCTAATCAACACAGACATTGGTAATATGTCAGATCAAGAGTTCAGAATGACGATTCTGAACATTCTAGCCGGGCTCGAAATAGGAAGTATCAAAAGAATACAGAATTATTTTAGAGCATAGAAACTAAAGAATAACATTCAGATAATTTTTACGAAGCAACATTATGTTCCTACCTAGCACTAATAAATAATAGCTAATAAATACTAATAAATGTAGCACACATACACAGTAAAAAACCCATAAATTCACTGAGAAATATCAATGAAAAAGTCTTGAATACTAGAAAACAGAGCTAAGAAACTTATACATCATAACTAAGTAGAATGTATCCCAGTGAATGCAAGACTAGTTCAATTTTTGGGAAAAGCATTAGAAGAATCATCAAGTTAATTCACCATACTAACATAGAAGCAGAAAAATCATAATTATCGCCATGGGTGTTGAGAAAGTCATTTGGAAAAAAAATAGTACTCAATCATTATTTAAAAGATTTACAAGAATTAACTGATATTTTCTTAACCTTGTAAAATTAGAAACTTCACATCTAAAGCCAGCATCCTATTTAAATGGGAAAAAAAAGGAATATTTCCCCTAAGGTCAGGAATAAGACATATATGCACACTTTTCCTAAGTCTCTTGTGGCCTAGGAAACATGCTGGGCCAAGGAAACATAAATTTGTCTTCAAGGCTGGTAAGGTGTCTGGAATCTATAGGGCAGGATACCGGAAAGGAAGGATCCTCAGAAGAAGGTGGCCTAGAAATCTTCCCAGCGAATTCTTAGGACTTGGACTCAATTCTAAATTGTACATTTGCCGAGAAGAACTGACAAATGCCTAACAGAGAACAGCTCTCTTGGGGAGTGAACTGATACTAGAACAGAGACTTCACAAGTAACATCCCTTAGCAGAGATGTGCATTTCAGGACAGCCACAGGAGACCTGCGTGGATATCCTAAGGATTCAGTTCACACCAGACCATCTACAATTTAGGAGTAAGAAACTACACTATAGGACTAACAGGAATATTGAAATGGGCCTGAAGAAAGCCTAAAAGCAAGCCTTGACAAGATGACAAGATGATCTGCCAATAATTTCACCATCTGCCAGACACAATTCAACACACAGAAAAAAAAAGAGAACATAATGCAAATCTACAATGTATAATTCATGACGTCTCACTTAAAGTAAGAAAAAGCATTGGACATGTGAAGAGGCAAGAAAATAGGACAATATTCAAGAGTTTACAAGTGTCAGTGGGAGACCTCTGATAACTCAGGTGTTGGGATTAACAGAAAAAGACTTTATAATGACCACTGAAAATATGTTAAGTGTTCTGTGGATAAAGTGTCGATGTTGAGGTAACTTAAGCAGAGAAATAAAACCCCTATGGAAGAAGACATGAAAATTCCAGAACTGAAAAATAAAATATGGGAAATAAAAAATTCATTAGATGTGCCTAGTCACAGACAAATCACAGCAGGATAATTGATTGTGAGCTCAAGAAAGAATAATGTAATTTATG
The DNA here is from genome assembly GCF_922984935.1 of Meles meles. Classification (NCBI taxonomy): domain Eukaryota; kingdom Metazoa; phylum Chordata; class Mammalia; order Carnivora; family Mustelidae; genus Meles; species Meles meles. Next base: position 84,348,119 of record NC_060076.1, on the reverse strand, counting down.
CAATTTGAAGCATAGAAAAAACAGTGAAAAAATTAAAAAGAGGAGTCTATGACATGTAAGAATATAGGAAATAGTCTAACATGCAAGGAATTAGAGTACCATAAAAGGAATCAAGAGGGAACGTGCAGAAGAAGTATTTAAAAAACTACTGCCTCAATTTTTTTTTCTAAAATAAATGAAGGACAACAATGCAGAGATCCATAAATCTCAGCAAAGCCTAAACAGGTAAATAAAAAGAAAATTACACCTAGGCACATCATAGTCACACTAATGACAAAGAATAAAAAAAAAGAAGAAAACATTAAGAGTAGTAAGAAAAAAGGCCCATCATATTGAGGAGAAAACAATAAAAATGACAGCTGATTATCTCATCAGAAAAAAAAATGGAACACAGAGACAATGCAATGTCATAATTAAAGTACTGAAAGAAATAATGATAAACCTAGGATTCTGTACTGAATGAACATTTGCTTCAATAATAAAGATGAAATAAAGACATTTTTAATAACTGGAAAGTTAAGGACAGTATAGAAATGTCTAGACTAACATTAAAATGCTTGAGAGATAGCTAAAATGTCACTAGAGGTATATAAAGAATATTAACAAATAGTGGATTAATTCAAAGGAGACGGGAGAAGTACATCAACAATAGAGAATAGTAGAAATAAACAGCAATGTTATCAATAAACCAAATGGAATTTGGGGCTAACCACTCCATTTCAATGACAGAAATTGTAACACTAGATGATAAACTCAACTAGGTTCTGCTTGTTATAACAAAACAGTTTAAATGCAAGAAAAATTTAAAACTAAAAGAATGGAACAAAATATACCATGCAAATAACAAGCACAAAGAAGATGATGTATTACCTCATCTACTGTGAAACAAAGTAGACTCCAAGGTAATAAATATTGCTAAAGATAACATTTCTTAATGAAAATGGAGCTAATTTATTAAAAAGAAATAACAGTCTTAATTGTGCATAGCAAATAGGTAGTTTCAAAATATATAAAGCAAAAATTGACAGAACTAAAAGAAGAACTAGATATATCTCCAAAATCATAATTGGAGATTTTAACAAGTCTTTTTTGTAAACAAAATTAAAATCAGACAAAATATGACTAACAGTATAAAACAATATGAACAAGATTGTTAATTAAACTGGCCAACTTCACATTTATAAAACATTATGCCCAATAACTTCAAAGTTCACAAGCTCACATAAAATTTTGATCAAAATGGATCAGATATTGTCTCATGAAAAAGTCTCAGTGAATTCAAAATGATTGCACCATGCTGAGTATATGCTCTGATAATAATAATTTTCACTAGTATCCAATAAAAAAGATAACTTAAAAAATCTCTCTTTGGAAACTAAACAATATACCACTAAATAATCCAGTTCTCCCCCCCACAAAAAAACCTTCTGTAATGAATATAGAATATATTTTGAGCTAACTGTTAAGAAAAACACACATTTCAAATTATCATGGATATATCTAAAACAGTGCTGAGAGAAATACATATTTTACATCCATATATAATAAAAGAGGATACATTAAAACAACAAACTAAGCTTTCACCTCAGAGGTGCAAATTAAAGCTAAAAAGTGCAAAAGGCAAATAAGAGGAACCAGGTGGTGGGTAATAGGGAGGGCATGTACTGCATGGAGCACTGTGTGTGATGCCAAAACAATGAACACTGTTATGCTGTAAATAAACAAATAAACAAACAAAAAAATAAGTAATTATTCCAAAAAAATAAAATAAAATAAAAATATATTTATTTAATTTTTTCCAGTACTACTGAGATATAATTGACATACAGTATTGTGTAAGACTAAGTTGTGCCACAGAAATCATTGTGTTATATAATGATATTATATACAATATCATTATATAAATTATTATATATTAATTATATAATATAATTATATAATTATTATATATTATATAATCATTATTCATATATGTGGATATTGTGAAATGAGGACCACAACAAGTTTCTTAACACATCCTTTTTCTCACAATGTTACAATTTTTTAAATTTAGTTTCAAATTTTTATTTAAATTCCAGTTAGTGAACATATAGTGTAATATAGTCTTAGGAGTAGATTCAGATGAATTTAGCTATTCATCACTAAAATACAACACCCAGTGCTAATCACAGGTGCCCTCCTTGATACCCCCATCCCTCCACCCACCACCCCTCTGGTAACTATCAGTTTGTTCTCTATAGTTAAGAGACTATTTTATGGTTTGTCTCTCCCTAATTCCTGCCCTCCTGCCCATGGTCATTTGTTTCTTAAATTCCACATATAAGTGAAATCATATGGTATTTGTTTTTCTCTAACTTACTTCATTTAGCACAATACTCCCTAGCTCTATTCATATCCTTGCAGATGGCAAGATTTCATTCTTTTTATGGCTGAGTAATACTCCACTGTGGGGGGTTATAGATATATAGATATATATAGATAAGTATCTATATATGTATCAATCATATATATATAAATATATTTAATTTATCCACTTATCACTAAGTGGACATTGGGTTCTTTCCATAATTTGGCTGTTGTTGATAATGCTGCTATAAACATTAGGCTGCTTATATCCCTTTGGATCATTATTTTTGTATCCTTTGGGTAAATACCTAGTAGTTCAATTGCTGGCTCATGGGGGAGCTCTATTTTTAACTTTTGAGGAAGCTCCATACTGTTTTCCAGAGTGACTACACCAGTTTGCTTTCCCACCAACAGTGTAAGAGTTCCTCTTTCTCCACATCCTCATCAACACCTATTGTTTCCTGTGTTGTTGTTTTGGCCATTCTGACCAGTGTAAAGTGGTATCTCATTGCAGTTTTGACTTGTATTTCCCTGACAATGACTGATGTTGAGCGTCTTTCATCTGTCTGTTTGCTATCTGTATGTCTTCTTTGGAAAAATGTCTATTCATGTCTTCTTCCAAACTTTTAACTGGATTATTTTTGTTGTTGGTGGTGGTGGTTTTTGTTTTTTTTTGTTATAATTTTTTGTGTGTGATGAAAATTTCAACATTTACTCTCTTGGCACCTTCCAAATACATAATACAGTATTATCAATTGTAGTTACAGTGATGTAACTGTATATGTATAGAGATACATATACATATCTATGCATACTATATTCACTTTATCCACTCATGCATCGATGGAGAATGAGGTTGTTTCCATGTCTTGGCTATTATAAATAATGCTGCAAGGAACCTGGGGTGCAGATATTTTTTCCAGATAATATTTCATTTTCTTCAGCTATATACTCAGAAGTGGAATTGCTGGATCATATGGTAGTTCTATCTTTAATTTTTTTAAGAACTTCGACCATGTCTTCCATGGTGGTTATACCAATTTTCCCACCAGCAGTACACAAGGGTTCTCTTTTCTCCACATCCTTGCCAGCATTTGTTATTTTATTATTTTTTTTTTAGATAATAGCCATTCTAACAGGTGTGAGGTGATCTCCCATTGTGGTTTTGATTTGCATTTCCCTGATTATTAGTGATATGTGCCTACCTGTTGGGTCATCTGAATACCATCTTTGGGAAAAACAAAGTTCTATTCAGATCCTTTGCTCATTTTTAATCAGATTATTATTATTATTATTGCTATTGATTTGTGTGATATGTGGCTTGCAAATATTTTCTTCCATTCTTTGGATTACTGTAGCATTTTTTTTTTCTGTGTTGAAGTTTCTTAATTTGATGTAGTCCCACTCGTTTATTCTTGCATATTTTTTCCAGAAAAGGGACACCAGCTCAATTCTATAGATGGGTAGAACTGTTGACTAGGATCCCTATAGATCAGCCCTGCAAGGAGGAATGTGTCTGTCAAGATCTGAGTATTGGTTGCTCTAAGGGCCACTTGCTTTTCTGTCTCAATTTGATATTTAGTGGTCAAGCTCCACAGTTTGCCCCTGTGATCCTGATCACATGTAACCTGATTGAGCCTCCTAAGAAGTGTCCTGCAATGCTGGGGAAGCTGAATGTCCACTCTGGGCTATCTTTATCCTACTGGAAAAACTGTAAGCCTGGGCAAGCTCTCTCAGTGCAGCACTGTTCTTGCCTGGAAAAGGGGCGATGTAGTCAGAGTATAGCTGTTCATCTTATCCTTTAATGTAGTCCTTCCTTGTATGTATGATCCAAAGGGAAGCTTCAGCCTCACCTCTGTGTTCTGGGCTTTTCACTCTGGTGTCTTGTCTGTGGACACTTGCTTGCTGATCTTCTTGTGAGGGGCTGAAGTAGGAAACAACCTATGATGCCACCTTTTTTTTTTTTCTTTTCAGTGTAACAGAATTCATTGTTTTTACACCACACCCACACCATGCAATACGTGCCCTCCTTAATACCCACCACCTGGTTCCCCCAATCTCCCACCCCCCGCCCCTCCAAAACCCTCAGATTGTTTTTCAGAGTCCATAGTCTCTCATGGTTCATCTCCCCTTCCAATTTCCCTCAACTCCCTTCTCCTCTCCATCTCCCTATGTCCTCCATGTTCTTTGTTATGCTCCACAAATAAGTGAAACCTTATGATAATTGACTCTCTCTGCTTGACTTATTTCACTCGGCATAATCTCTTCCAGTCCCGTCTATGTTGCTACAAAAGTTGGGTATTCATCCTTTCTGATGGAGGCATAATACTCCATCGTGTATATGGACCACATCTTCCTTATCCATTCGTCCGTTGAAGTGCATCTTGGTTCGTTCCACAGTTTGGCAACTGTGGCCATTGCTGCTATAAACATTGGGGTACAGATGGCCCTTCTTTTCACTACATCTGTATCTTTGGGGTAAATACCCAGCAGTGCAATTGCAGGGTCATAGGGAAGCTCTATTTTTAATTTCTTTTTTTTTTTTTTTAAGATTTTATTTATTTGACAGAGAAAGATCACAAGTAGGCAGAGAGGCAGGCAGAGAGAGTGAGAGGGAAGCAGGCTCCCTGCCGAGCAGAGAGCCCGATGCGGGACTCGATCCCAGGACCCTGAGATCATGGCATGAGCCGAAGGCAGCGGCTTAAACCACTGAGTCACCCAGGCGCCCTCTATTTTTAATTTCTTAAGGAATCTCTGCACTGTTCTCCAAAGTGGCTGCACCAACTTGCATTCCCACCAACAGTGTAAGAGGGTTCCCCTTTCTCCACATCCTCTCCAACACACGTTGTTTCCTGTCTTGCTAATTTTGGCCATTCTAACTGGTGTAAGGTGGTTTCTTAATGTGGTTTTAATTTGAATCTCCCTGATGGCTAGTGATGATGAACATTTTTTCATGTGTCTGATAGCCATTTGTATGTCTTCATTGGAGAAGTGTCTGTAACCTATGTTGCCATCTTAATGACATGATTCTGCCATAAAAATATTAGTGGAAAGCAGTAAAATGAAAAACATTAAGTAACAGGGAAAATGAATAGAGTCTAAACTTGTTTTTTGAAAATGATTAATAAAATTAAGATTACTAAGACCATCAAAGCTAATCAAAGAAATATGAGAGAAAGCAGATTTTGACAAGAGCAGAAGTAAAAAAAGGGACATTATTATAGTTTATGCATTTATGAAAGAAAAATAAGTCAATATAAGATTAAACAAAATTTTGCAAAAATACTCTGAATTAGACAAATGCTTAAAAACCTTGAAATATGCAACTTTAATAAACTAATGAAAATGAAAGGAGAACTCAGTAGTCTTATATCTGTTAAAGTTTTTTTTTTTTTAATATTTTATTTATTTGACAGAGATCACAAGTAGGCAGAGAGGCAGACAGAGAGGAGGAAGCAGGCTCTCTACTGAGCAGAGAGCCTGATGCGGGGCTCGATCCCAGGACCCTGGGATCATGACCTGAGCCAAAGTCAGAGGCCCTAACCCACTGAGCCACCCAGGTGCCCCTCTGTTAAAGTTTTTAATCTGTATTTTTAAATCTCATGTACAAAACTCAATTATCAGATGGCCTTAATAACTCCTTCTATGAAATATTTAGAAAAATTATAAAAGTAAATTTATACAAATGCTTTCAAAGAATAGAGAGAAAGAAAAGGTGTACAAGAAAAGCACGATGCTGGGGCGCCTGGGTGGCTCAGTGGATTAAGCCGCTGCCTTCGGCTCGGGTCATGATCTCAGGGTCCTGGGATCCAGCCCCGCGTAGGGCTCTCTGCTCCGCAGGGAGCCTGCTTCCTCCTCTCTCTCTGCCTGCCTCTCTGCCTACTTGTGCTCTCTCTCTGTCAGATAAATAAATAAAATCTTAAAAAAAAAAAAAGTAAAGCATGATGCAGATAACACAACATGAAAAGGATATTAAGGACAGACAATTTCAAACCAAGATCATGAATGTAGATGCAAAGATTTTAAGTATCAGTGAAATAAATAAATCCAATATTGTATAAAGTAAGTATTACATCTTGAATGACTGTGTTTATCCCAGGAAAGTGCTACTAGTTTAACATTAGGAAATAAATTGATATAATTCATAATAACAGGAAAAAATGAGTTAAATCTGTAGATATATACATGACATAGAAGAATATCTTCATAACCCTAGATAAGTAAAGTTTATTTTAGGTAACACAGAAATAAAACCATTTGCAAAAGAAGAAAAGCATGACAAATTGGATTTCATTAAAATTTAAAACTTACAGTCATCAAAAGAAACTGTTTAGAAAGTCAAAAGGCCACAGGGCAAGTCACCATATGGACAATAGCAAACCTTTATCTTGATTAGGGTGATTATAATACACAAGTCAATATATGTCAGAATTTATACAACTGTATAATTATGTTTAAAAACATTGTTATTATGTAAATTATAATTCAATATACTACTGTTAGCATAACATAAGTTTAAAAATATCTTTCATAGTTTTAAAAATAGCTGTTAGAAAACATAATGACAGAGTAAATCTGATTTTCAGTATCATGGGGAAAAGATAAAATTAACCAACAAATGCAAAATATATTTTTTTAAAAACTGTATTTATTTATTTGACACAGAGAGAGAGAGAGTGAGGGAAAGCACAAATAGGCCACCCAGAGGCCACTAATTCTATTTTATTTTTAGCAACTGAATTTACCCAGTCCTAATTCTATATAAATTGTGAGTCATAGAAAGTTTTTCTCAATACTGAATTTACAAATTATTTCACCCATTGTTCCAGTACTTGTATTTTCTTTTATTTAGATCTTATATTTGGAGTTTAGAGTGATATGTAGACTAATGTCTGTATTTCTCCAAGTAGCTATTAAGTGATGCAAACTCTACCTATTTTAAAAGTTCCCTTAAAAAAAAAAAAGTCCCCTTTTCCCAGCATTAATTTAGTTGTTCTTATCATGTAGTAAAATCCTTATATGTTTGAATCTAATTCTAGTCCTATTATCCTATTTTGCTCACTGTTCTGAGTTTATGCACCAGTGTGACAACTTTTAACTAAAGAGGATTATTATTACATTTCAGTATCTGGTAGAACTGCTACTATCTCATTACTCTTTTTTCCCACTGTTGTTATGTCAATTGTGAAATGTTTATCTTTATGTTTTTAAAAGATTTTATTTATTTATTTGACGGACAGAGATCACAAGTAGGCAGAGAGAGAGAGAGGAGGAAGCAGGCTCCCCACTGAGCAGAGAGTCCGATGTGGGGCTCTATCCCAGGACCCTGGAATCATGACCTGAGCTGAAGGCAGAGGCTTTAACCCACTGAGCCACCCAGGCACCCTATATTTATTTATTTATTTATTTATTTATTTATTTATTTATTTAAGACTTTATTTATTTATTTGACAGAGAGAGAGATTACAAGTAGGCAGAGAGGCAGGCAGAGAGAGAGGAGGAAGCAGGCTCACCTGCGGAGTAGAGAGCCCGATGCGGGGCTCGATCCCAGGACCCTGAGATCATGACCTGAGCCGAAGGCAGTGGCTTAATCCACTGAGCCACCCAGGTGCCCCCTATCCTTATTTTTGAACTTGATGATAACTCTTCGATCTCATCTCTCTGCAAATTTTTGGAATATTTGTTAAGCCTACATGAAGGTTATAAATTAACTTAGAAAAAACCCAGAAACTTAATGATCAGGACACAATTATTTTCCATTTATTCAACAATATTAAAAAAATACATTTTGAGGGACACCTGTGTAGCTCAGTCTATTAAGCATCTGCCTTTGGCTCAGGGTATAATCCCAGGCTCCTGGAATTGAGCACTGCATCAAGCTCCCTGCTCAGTGGGGAGCCTGCTTCTTCCTTTCCTCCCAGCTTGTGCTGTCTCTTGTTATCTCTGTTACTATCTCTGTCTCTCTCAAATAAATAAAATTGAATTAGAAAAAGCCTAAGAAGCCTAGCTAAATATAAAAGACACTGATTCCACAGTTTATGAATTGTAAAAATTGTCCTAAAAATTAGTTAATTGGAAAAAGTGTTCAGAGGCATGTAGATACAAATATTCTTCTCAATTGTGTATGGCGTATTTACTAAAATAGACTATGTGCTAGGCCATAGCAATAGCAAAAACAAAGTCAAAGCTTCCTTTTCTGAACATGTCTATCTCATTCGTCAATCTCAATAAATTTACAAAGATAGAAATTATACAGAGTATATTTTCTGATGACAACAGAATTAAACTGAAACCAAGAACCATAAGACATTAAAGAAAACCTCAATATTCAGGAATTAATAACACAATTCTAAAAAGCACATGAGCCAAAGAAGAGATCAAAAAGGCAATTAGATAATATTTTCAACTGAGTGACAATAAGAGTATAAGTGCTATGACATTGGGGAGGGGAGGCGAACCATAAGAGACTATGGACTCTGAAAAACAACCTGAGGGTTTTGAAGGATCAGGGGTGGGAGGTTGGGGGAACAGGTGGTGGGTAATGGGGAGGGCACGTTTTGCATGGAGCACTGGGTGTTGTGCAAAAAGAATGAATACTGTTACGCTGAAAAAATAAATAAAATGGAAAAAAAAAAAGAGTATAAGTGGAACAAAATTTGTGAGATAGAGCTAAAACAGTGCTTAGGGACTATTTGCAATATTAAATATTTATATTTGAACAGAAGAAAAATCTAAAATAAATGATCTGAGAATCCATGTTAGAGGAAAAAAATAAACTCAACTCAATGTAAATAGAAGAAAAAAAAAGTATCAGTATAAAATAAATAAAGACAAATAATAGAGAAACTAACAAAGTAAAAATTGGTTTCTGGTAAGATTTTTTTTTTAATGGATAAATTTTAAATGGCTAAATCAAAAGAGAAAATTATAAGTCACCAATATTAGTAATACAAAGAGGATTCAACACTGCTCATCCTACAAATGTTAAAAAGTTAATAAAAGAATATCATAGGCAGTATTATGCCAACAAACCTGACAATTTAAATGACATATTGAAATCCCCTGAAAAACATGAACTACCAAACTTAGCTCTGGAAGTGGGAACTTGAATTGCCTGACAGCTATTAAATACATGCAGTTTATCATTAACATTTCCCCAAAGAAGGGCTCTAGAGCTGAAACTGTGCCAAATATTTCTAGAAGAAATAGCCATAATTCTTTGCAAAATATTTATGAACACAGAAGAGGAGGAAATACTTCCCCAATTTGTGAGGGGCAGAATTGCACTCTTGCACTTTATTATATACAAATTATACCTCAATAAAACTTATAAGGAAGTTATAATACATCAATACTTTATACAAATATTTATATATGCAATATGCATTTTTGTTAAAGATTTGTCCCTGTTTATATATGTTTATATATATATATAAAATATGCTATCTGTATATATATCAATGTATATAAATATAAAGTATTTATACTACTACTACTACTACTACTACTACTAAAATGTATTTAAATATAAATATATATACATAGAGGGAGAGAGAGAACGCACACACAAGTTAAAAAGAGAGGCTCTTAATCATTCTCTGGAAATACAAACCAATGGAAAAGAATAGAAAGCCCAGAAGTAAACCCATGTAGATACAATCAGCTAATTTTTGACAAGAGCACCAAGAATACAAATGGGGAAAGGACAGTCTTTCCAATAAATGGTGACAGGAAAACTGGATATCTGTATGCAAAAGAATGAATTTCAACCTTTAACTTAAACCCTACACAAAAATTAACACAAAATGGATTAACGACTTAAAATCAAACTTGAAACTGTAGAACTCCTAGAAGAAAACATAGAGAACGCTTTACATTGGTCTTAGCAATAATTTTTTGGCTATAACACCAAAAGCACATGCAACTTGTATATAAAATTATTTATATACATATACATATGTGTGTGTGTGTGTGTGTGTGTGTGTGTGTGTGTGTGTGTGGACTATGTTAAACTAAAAAGCTTCTACCTGGCAAAGGAAACAATCAACAAAATACAAGAGCAACCTATGAAATGGAAAAAGTATTTGCAAACCATATGTCTGATAAGGGGTTAGTGTATGTCTTCAGAAAATATACAAATGGCCAACAGATACATGAAAAGGTGCTCAGTATCACTAATCATCAGGTAAATGCAAATCAAAACCACAATGTGATATCTCCTCACACGTGTTAAAATGGCTATTATCAGAAAAGATTAGAAATAGCAAGTGTTAGTAGGGATGTGGAGAAAAGGGAAGTCTTGTGCCCTGTTGGTGGTAATGCAAATTGACACAGACACTGGAAAAAAGTATGGAGGCTCCTCAAAAAATTAAAAATGGAACTACAATATGATCCAGCAATTCAATTTCTGGTATATATCCAAAGGAAATGAAATTGCTATCTAGAGGAGGTATCTTTACTCCCATGTTCATTGCAGCATTATTCATAATAGCCAAGACATGGAAACAACCTAAATGCCCATCAACAGGTGAATGGATAAAGAAAATTTGATACACACATGCACGTGCGCGTGTGTGCATGTGCACACACACACACACATACTGTTCAGTGATTTTTTAAAAAAGGAAGAAGAAGGAAATCCTGCCATTAGCACACACCATGTATGAATTTTTAGGATAAGTGAAATAAGTCAGGCAGAGAAAGACAGATACTGTTTGATCTCACTTATATGTGGAATCTAAAAGGCCTAACTCGAGGGTACCTGTATTTTGTATTCATAGAGCATATGACTCCTGATCTCAGGGTCATGGGTTTGAACCTCACACTGGGTGTGGAGCCTGCCTAAAAACAAACAAAAAAAGCCAAAAAACAAATTTAAAAGTCTAACATCAAGAGATAGCAGAATGGTGGTTGCCAGAGGTAGGGGTGCCTAGAGTTAACAGTGCTGTATTACATGCTTAAAATTTGCTAAGAGAGTAGATTTTATTTTAAGTGTTCTCACACACATACACAAAATAAGAACAATAATAACATTATAATGGCAGGTGGAAACCTTGGAAGGTGATGGATATGTATATGGCTTTGATGGTAGTGATGGTTTTATGGGTGTGTACTTAGCCCCTAACTTGAGGGGTACATGTAATATGTTCAACTTTTTCTAAGTTGAACTGCAATAATTTTGTTTTATTCTCTGTGGACCAAAATTCTCTCTTCTCACATCCAGAAACACAACCCTAATCAATCTCCGATCATTATTTTGTGAGGAATTCAAATTTTCTCATCAAACTTACGTAATAGGACATTGAACATGGCAGATCGTATATGCAGGTGACAGTCTTCTTGTATTGATTTGAAACTTCTTAGTATCTGAAGCTTTTATAAATAAATGGATTCTTTCTGGAAGGAACACTGTACTTTGGGTAAAAATATGTTACTTTGCATCCAAAGTGCAAAAGATGGTTTGGATGTAAGTATGTACAGGATGATACTTTAAAATATTGTCAGTCAAATCTATATGTCATTATGTTAGATTTTTTAGGAATGGAACACAAAAGAGGTATGTTTAAGTTGTCAGTGGTGTAGGAGGTGCTCTGCTTTAGAATGAGTGTAAGATAAGGTGTCTTTCCTTAGAGACTCCAAACAGTCATTTAGTCACTTGCTTATTCAGTTTGCATTGAGAAAGCAGCATCATGAGCCCTGGCGCCTTATAGGGGTTTGTTAGTAATGCAGAATCTCAGGCTTAGCCCTGACCTAAAGAGTCAGATTCTGATTTTAACAAGATCTCCAGGAAGTGAGTAATGTGCCCAATAATTTTGAAAAACACAGATTAAGCCTACTACAATAGAAAGATAAGTGACAGCAGGAAGAAAACCTGGTTTCCTGAATATTCTCAGTTGACAAAGATTATTATAGACCTTTAACATCTCCTCCCTCCTCTCTGTTCTAATTCTGCTTTACAAGACCTAGCCTAGCCTGTATTCACTCTTGCCAGGAATCTTATAATAACTTCTAAACTGTTCACCTTTTCCACCTTGCCCCACTCTTGGATTTGAAATCACCCAATTCCAACTTAGCCCGTCTAGGAATGGAGAATGTGTAAAGGGAGAGTGTGTTTGAGTCACTTTAAAAATTTTGAGACTTGGAATATATTAATTATTGCTAAAGGAAGATAAAAATTAATAGATTCAAGAAAAGATTTAATATTTCCAAATGCTGTAAAATACGTATACCAGTGATAGAGATATATAATGTTATTTTAGGGATGAAGTGTAGAAATGAAGAAAAACTACTGCAGCTAAAGGAAAGATCAATAGAATCCAAATTAAAAAAAAATACAAATAATGAGATAAGCTTTCTAGTGAAAAGAAGATCTCAAAAAAACAAAAAAGAAATGATATGTTAATAATATCCAAAGGGGTTTTCAAAGAAATAAATAAGGATACACACACACACACACACACACACACACACACACATGCACACACACACACATTACACACACACTAATTAATGAGGAGAAGATAATGAAATCCACAAAGACTTTGAAATGATTAGGATATTGACCTGGTTTCTAAAATCATCTTTAACAAAAGATTAAAAAAAGAAAAAATAAAATAAATAAAGCATAGGTAGGAAGTTGAAACAATTAGCATGCAATGAAAATCTTGTTAAACACAGGGAAGACAGGGTCATTTTAGAAATAAACCATTTTGTTTTCCCATCATACAATCCATAATGCTGAGAATCACACACACACACACACACACACACACACACAGATTTTGTGCCACATTTTCAAGACAGAATAGGGAGACATTATCTGTTCAGTGAGCTTGCTTCCCAATGATGAGTGCAGCTTTGTTTATTTTCACAGGTAACTTGAGACTATAAAAGAGAAAAGCTCTGAGCAAACAAGACACTGTTTTCTTAAAATGAGAGCAGCAGTCATCTCAACTCTTAGTAAAATAAGGAGACAAATCCTAAGATAAATATTGGAAGACATCTAGAGGATAAATGAATTATGAAAAGCAAGCAGTATGATTTTTAAAAGAAAAAAAATCATGCCAGGCAAATTTAATTGCTTTTTTTTTTCCTTGTGGATCAAGTTATGAGATTAATAGATGAAAGCAGCAATAGATGTGGTATATCTTGATTTCAGCAAAGCAAAAGGATAGCATATCTTATAAAAATTTACTCAAAGAATTAGTTTAAATTAGCTTGGATATGAATACTTTTATATAGAGTAAAAATTGGTTGAAGTATCACATAAAAGGGCTCATACTAAGTGGCAGTTTTTCTAGGAGGGAGGCAGTGTCTAGAGAACAGCTTACAAGGGTTGGCGGTAGGTCCAGTTCTTTTAAACAGGCTCATTAACGGTGGGAATGAGGACGTAAACAGGGTACTCATTAAATTCACCGAGAGTGCTAAGTTGGGAAATACTGCACAACCCCAAGACTGGAGAAGTAATCATGAGCCCTGAGGAGTTTTGATATATGGTCAAAACTTCATTTTCATTTCTCCAACTTGGGATATTCATTGGGGGAAAAGAAAGTTTAGGCCACATAGCAGACTCAAAAGCAAGATGCCCCCCAAAACTGCCGTGTGAATCGGTGTCTATTCAAGAAGCAACCAACATTCAGAGCCTTCATCATATGATTTAAGACTATATGGCCTACCTCATTTGAAAATGCATACTTTAAATTCCTGATATTCTTATGGTCAAAGCAAGGCCCACTATTTATTGGCTCTAGTCCTTTAGAGTACAGAGATTAGTTTTAAGATATCTCGTTTCCGGGAAGAGGTTAAGCAAATTAAAGGTGGTCTAGAATACAAGGGAGAAGTCTCACTAGGAAAGTTTACTTACCAGGTTATCGCTACTGGATGTTTGCTTCATTTGTTGGTAAAACTCCATTCCTTTCACTTGACTAATTTTATGTCCAGTACAGTCCTTCAAGAAAATGGTAGGAGATTTATGAATAAAGATGTTTGTTAAACTATTACATATGTTAACACAATATACTGGAAATAATGTCAAAGATAGATAACATTACATTATAATAATATAAAGGATAAGTTTGCAGCCAGAGGAAATATTTTCAAAGCATTGTTACAATTGAAATAAAATGTCAAATGAAAATAAAGATACCAGTACATCTGATGCCGCATTATAACATATAGTATCTTCCCAATCTTACAGTTGTATAAGGCCTGAGAAAAAATATTGAGGAAGATTTACTGAAGTTTAAAAAATGATTATCTCTGGGTAGCTAATGATTATTGGAAATTTATTTTATTTTCATAGTTTACTGAATTTTCAAAGGTTATCTTCCTATAATTTAATTATTAAGGTTTCACAATATTTTATACAGCTATCAATATAAAAGACAAAAATGAAAATTTTAAGGCATGGGCACATATTAAAAAAAAAAGACAGAAAGCATCAAGACTTATACATTCATTACTCAAGGAAGCCAAAGTCATGGAGAAGCCCCTACCCAATGCTATTTGTAAACCAGATTCAAAAAGCAAACCAGAAATACAGCTGTATTAAAAGTCCGTTTTGTAAAAACATTGTGGTGACAAGGGACAGCTTTATAATACATAAATATGTAAAAGCTGATAAACAAAAGCTCAAGTTTATGTGTTCCCTAGTCACTTTGGAATACTGTTAGAGGTCTTGAGATTTTCCCCCAGTCATTGAACTCATTTTTTCCCCCTAAATATACAGCAGTGTTTTCATGCCTGGTACTTAGAATGGATAAGCATTTCTGAGGTTAAAAAGTTTTATGACAAAACTTATTAATACATTCTTTCTTAATGCTGTAAGTTATATAAATTGCTTTTTTAAAAAAAGATTTTAAACAATTCATTGTGTTCCAACCCAAACATAAGCTTAAAATACAAGTCAATTTCTTTGTTGATACAAGGGATGCTCACCTAACCTATATTGTTATTTCATACAATTTTTCTCTCCAAAGTGAGATATCGTCCATGATTCATACAAAGGCATTGTATTGAAAATGTGCAGGATACATTGCATGCAGCAAAATTAAGGATTTTAGTCTGGAGATCAAAACTTCTTTGTGCTTCTTCTCTGATCCTGTCTTTATCAGGTTATACAAAACAGTGCTGCTCATCTACTCTGTAGTGTGGGGGTGTTCATCTTGTTTTACCAAAGGGGATCTTGATCTTTCCACTGGTTTGTCCACATCTCTTATAAGAATGTCAGCAGGAACTGTACTGTTTCTAAACTAATAGCGTAGAAAACAGAAATATTACAGCGGCTACTCTGCATGTGGTAATCATTTTGAAAAACTGCAGTTTAGATACAAGGAGCTTTCATTGCAATCTGCACTGTGTCTAACAGTAAGAATATCTTTAGGGTTGTGTTAACTTTTCAAAAAAAAAAGGACAATGAAAATAAAGGACATTGCTTTTTTATACAACTTAGTGTGAAGTGTATGGTATAGATGTTTATTCTCGTATTTAACATATTTACATTTAACAGAATTAGCTCCAATTATCCTGAAGGTGTTCATTCCTTTTCTAACTTCCTCTAGATGTTTGATGTTTTACTTTCATTTCTAGGACCCACCCACTGATTTCATCCAGTTAACAAGTTAACAGCATGCCTATACTTGTTCAATTCTTCAAATACGAGGTCACTTAGTTTTAGGGAATGTCCAAAGTTCTCTTGCCCTGATGGCCCTCTGAAGACGACCTAACAGCACTAGTGTGTTAGCGTCTTTGCTGTGTTATCATGGAAACTATTCTCTAGGCCTACAAAGACTTTTTATTTTATATTTCTGATTGCTCAGTTTATGTACATAGACTTTACAATAAATTGGTTGGGACTTTGGTAATGGTTGATGTTTTGAGGCAAACCATACATAATTCAATGATACAGTTACAACATCTTCATTCCATTTTTTTTTTTTTTACAAATTCTAGTCTTTTAAATACAAAGAAAGACTAATGCAAACCTGAACTCATTTCGATGAAAATTAAAAATTACCTGTTTATTCAAAACATGTTCATAATTTCAGAAAATAATTTTTTAAAAAGCTAGCAGTTGCTGAAAAGCTAAGCTTCTTTAAAAAAAATAGAACTCTAAGTGAATGAAGAAAGGTAAAGCCATTCAAAATTTTTGCCAGATAATAAATGAAACTATCTAATATTTCTTTAAGTTTAAAATTTCCAATATGCACTTTATACTAGACTAAAGGTTAGGACAGATATAAATACTACTTTTAGCTTCCGTTAATTAGGAATTATCAGTGAAAATTTTAGAATATAAATAAAAATGCTGGACATGCAATATAATAAAAATATATATTCATACAAAGAATAGACATTACTTGAATTCCAGACTGATGTCTGATAATTTATATCCCAATGGAACACAGAGTTTCTTTTCTTAAAACGGAGAGCTTTTCTTAGAATGTATCTCCAATGGGATGTTTTATATAGACATGTAATGGAATGCATAAAGAATGTCTTGCATAGCCTGTTATTCCCTAAACTCTTCTCATATTCTTTATGTAGAGAGCATGCTTTGAACACATTTAGCATTCTTAGTTAACACCATCTTTTGTTTCTTCAGTACCAGCTCATTAACAAGTTCTACAATTTTGACCCACACTTCATTTTTCTGTGTTAAACTTTTAATCTAATCCCATCAATGCTTTTAATACAATTTTCTTATTTTACAGCAAAATTTCCCTAATATTACTCTCTGTAGATTAAATAGAATCAACTCCCTATAGTTGACACATACCTTCTTAGTTCTCAGGCCTTGCCATAGCATCATCATGTGCATCAACATCCCTATTATGATCATTATCCTCAATATTTTCATTAAGGTTTACTGAGTATTTGCTATTTCTAGACATTGACTATTCAAAATTATTTATTTCAGTAATACGTATAATAATATATTTCAAGTTACCTATAATAATACTTTGTTAGCATAATATTTAAATAACTCTAAATGCCAGTCCTACTGGCATGCCATATTACAGGCATAATGTTTTCCTACTTTATAAATTACACATTATTATAAATCTATTTAAAAGTATATGTTAGAAATCTGTTTAATATTATATACAATCAAGATATCCTTTAGTAAACTATAATTCCTAAAACAATTTTCTTATAATAATTTAAGAAAGTAATAGTTAATGGTCTGTGCAATTTGTTTTTCTACATTTTATTTATTTTTTAAATTTTTATTCCTCGATATTTTATTTTTATTTATTTTTTTGTAAAGATTTTATTTATTTATTTGACAGACAGAGATCACAAGTAGGCAGAGAGGCAAGCAGGCAGAGAGGCAAGCAGAGAGAGAGGGGGAAGCAGGCTCCCTGCTGAGCAGAGAGCCCAATGTGGGGCTCAATCCCAGGACCCTGGGATCATGACCTGAGCCGAAGGCAGAGGTTTTAACCCACTGAGCCACCCAGGTGCCCCTATTCCTCTATATTTTAAAGAGGACACCGTTTTCTTTGATTTAAATAGCATAAGATTCAATTTGATTATTATTTCAGCATACCAAAGTGTCAACTATGGAAATGAAATTTATTTGTGGGCATATAAAATTAACATATTTTTATTTCAGTCCAACCATAAATATCAAACTAGACCATTTTCATATGCATTGATAAATAATACATGAAGTATTGGTATTTTATATCATAGATGGTGAAGCCAAGGTAACTTATTAATCACAGATTCATGGGGAAAGCATTACTCAAAAAATCATATACCTAGGAACCTATTCATTGGAGGAAACCAGATATCATCAGAAGTGAATATGGATTTGACCCGATAATCAAATGCTTAGAGTATGTAATAAACCTACTTTTTAAATCTGGCATATGTTGGATCACATGGCTATACAATGTTATATTATGAGACCTGGGGCATCTGAGTGGCTCACTGGTTAAGTGTCTGCCTTTGGCTCAGGTCATGACCTTGGGATCCTGGGATCTAGCCCTGATCTGGGCTTCCTCTTCAGGGGGAAATCTGCTTCTCTCTCTTCCTCTGTTCCTCACACTGCCTGCGTGCGTGCTCTCTCTCTCTTTCTGTCAAATAAATAATCAAAATCTTTAAAAAATAAATTATGAGATCAAATTTTTAAGAAAAATATTTCTAAGAATTACTTAAAGTCTCACACTGAATACATAATAGAACGTAAGTTATAATGAGCAAACACTTATTATTGCTGTTATTATTATGTTATTATTATAGCTGACATTTTAAAAATGTATTTACTGCCAGGCACTCCCATATATCTAACACCTTGATCAATCTATTTTTTGCCACACTTAGTTTATCCCATTTGCTTTACCCCTAAATATTTTACCATGTTTTTCTTAAGGATGAGGGTATTGCTATTTTTTTTTTACAAAAACAGTACAATTGTAAAATTCCAGATTGTTCACATTCATACAGTCCTATTAGTTAATATGAAATACATGTTGAAATTCATTAATTGTCCCAGCACTGTCAGTTATAGCTATGATAATTTTCACTGAGGTAGGTGGACCCAATACAGAGACACACATGGTGGTTACTTTCTGTGCTTCCTTATTCTTCCTTAACTGGAAGAAATTATTACATGAATATGCTCTTTTTTTTAAAGTACAAGCATACTCTTTTATAGAATGTCTCTCAGTTTGGGTTCTTCTAATGTGTCTGTATCATTATATTTAGGTTACCTGTGACACTGTGATTCCATGTTCTTTTCACTGTATCATATCAGGGGGTCCCTAACATTAGTTTGAGATTATTTGTAATGCTTACTTTGATCTTTGATTAACTTGTTTCATGCAGATTTTTTTCTCTACAAAATTACTATATTCCCATTTCTAATTAATAATGGGAATTGAACAGCACAGGGATTAGGGACACCAACCCCCCATGCAGTCACAAATCTGCATGTAATTTTTAACTACCTAAAAACTTAACTACTAACAGACTTCTGTTGACTGGAAGCTTTACTCTTAACATAAACAGTCAATTAACACATATTTTGTATGCTATATGAATTACATACTGTATTCTTACAATAAATTAGGCTAGAGAAAAGAAAATAATTAAGAAAAGTCTTAAGAAAGAGAAAATACATTTACAGTATTGTACTATATTTACTGAAAACAAAATCTGCATTTAACTGATCTGCCCAGTTCAAATCTGTGTTGTTCAAGGGTCAACTGTAATATGTGAAATTATCCTATTCCTTTTCAAACTGTCACTCACTATCTTTGATTATCCTTTGCATCCTTTGGAGATTCCTGCTTCAAAAAATTATTACTATAACTGTTTCAAAAAAGGTGATCTTGTATTTTTTCCTTCTTCAATTGTTTATTGATATTCTATAAAAGGATTGTTCCCCTTTTTGGATATAAATTATCAGTCTAACACAGGGATTCTTATTTTATTCAATGTTTTAAAATTAATTTTTGTGGCTACTTATATAAATGTTCAAACTTTTCAAGATTTGGCCCTGGTGACTCCCTTCAAGCGACTCCTTCACATTTTGAAATCTGCCCACCATCTAAAATAATAATAATATTAATAACAATAAGTGCTGTCTCATTTTCTAATATAACATGATCCAACCTTATTCTGTACCTCCTCAAACCCAGCCCTGATTCAATCCTTTCTCCTAGGTACACTGATTCCTTTTATTTGGAAAACATCTTTAAAAACCAAGATTTGGTTGCTAGCTATGCTAACTGCTGGCAGGGTGTTACAGCCCTAAAGCCCAAACTCTTAACTGAAGATATACAATCAACTCTGGGCAAGATAGAAAAGGAGATGAAATAAAGTTTCTATACTTAAGCTTATAGTATCTTAATTCAACAAATTCAACATTTGGGCAAAGCATAGGACAGACAGTAGATTATAAAATAGGATTCTAGGTATAATTTTGTACAGATCCTCAGGTAAAGAACTTATAAATCACAACTTGTCCTAATAAGAAAAAGCTGAACACAATGAAAAATCAACCAGTCTTCGATATGTAAGAGAGGGGAGGACACAGGGCAAACCACTGTCAAGACTGCTGTCACGATTGGAGACACAGGCAGATGACTATAAGGAGAAGAGGTATACTGGACTAGACAGGAGCAGAAATAGCCATGGAACCAGCACCAACATAGGAAAACCTGAACTGTCATTAATGAATTGCTGGAGGTTTTGTGTGGACAAGTCTAAGAGTTAAAGACTCCAGGGGGATCCCCTGAACTACAATGAGATTTACCCCCAGGAGCTCACCCAGGTTCCTACAGTAAACACTCAGGGAAAATTCCCTTGTGCTCCACTAGGGGGAGGGGGACAGGAACCATTTTTGAAATATGCCAGAACACTTTGTTCTTAACAAGGTATATCTTCAGGGGAAACTACTTAACCAGAGCCTAACCTGTTGGGTTCTTATCAGAGTCTAAACATAGTGGAAGGGAAATACCCCAATGCAGCCCACTCTAGAAATCTTCTGCCACCTAAGTGGGGAGGAAAAAAGTACTGAGAAACACTTGTGAGGTTCATAGACCCGAGACAGAGGCTCACTGAAACACTAGGATCTAATTGCAGGACTACAGAACACCCCCTTCCCCCAACTCACCACCACGTTGTTAGTGGCCTATTTAATGCAATTTCTTTTACCCTGTACATCATGTCTGACTATCAAGAAAAAAATTACACATACTAGAAGGCAAACAAATAACAATTTGAAGAGACAGAACAAGCACCCGAGTCAGACAGTGGAGGGATGTTGGAATTATCAGACTGGGAATTTAACCCACCTATAATTAATATGATAGGGCTCTACTGGCTAAAGTAAACAACATGGATGAACAGATGTATAATATAAACAGGGATTGAAATTGTAAGAAAGAACCAAAAAGAGATGTCAGACATCAAATATACTGTAATGGAAATGAAAAAAAAAAAAGTCTTCGATAGGCTTATTCACAGAGTAGACATGTCTGAGGGAAGAATCCCGAGCCTGAGGACATATTAGTATAATATTTCATTTTTTAAAAAGTGTTTTCATACAAATGATAACATACAACTGTTCTGTTTAATTCTGTTAAAGTTTCAAACAAATTTGCCAGAATGAAATACCTTGATTTTTTTTAAAAAGTATAACCATTTAGTTGTGAAAGAAATATCAACTTGTACTACAGTAGTTGGTGAATATATAATAGAGGAGATGGGACTGAACTGATTCTTGAAGAAAAGGTTCTGATTTTCATCGTTGGAGTGAAAACATTTTTATTCCAGACTGAAAGAAACATGAGCAAAGGCAGATAAATATAGCATGTTTAGAGGGAAAATTTTATTTTGGAAAAAAATGGATGGGTTTTGTCTAATTAATTTAGGTAGATTGAGTTCAATTTTCAAATTATGAAAGAAGATAAATTCTTTAGCAGAAGAGTAGTAATATGAAATTATTAGAACATCAGACATTTTGATCTTTTGTTGTTGTTATATATTTGTTTTCATAATCTTCCTTTTTCAACTGTGAAAAAGTTTTGACTTGCTTTTTGTTATTCAGCTGGGAAGTGGTATAGTTAGAGGAGAACTGACTACTTAACTGCCAAATCCCTGGTCTTGGTCATTGTCATACCAATTACAACCTCTTTTTTTTTTTTAATTTGTTTATTTGACAGAGATCACAAGTAGGCAGAGAGGCAGGCAGAGAGAGAGGGGGAAACAGGCTCTCCGCCGAGCAGAGAGCCCGATGCGGGGCTCGATCCCAGGACCCTGAGATCATGACCTGAGCCGAAGGCAGAGGCTTTAACCCACCGTGCTAGTTCTAGGACTGCTCAGCCACCCTGATTTCCCAGCCCTTCTTGCAGTTAGGATGGGTTACCAGTATACCATTACCAATATATTGTGAGTGGGCCATGCCAATTGGGTCCCGGAAATGAAAACTTCTGTATGAAGGACCACAGGCTACAGGGGAACACAGAGAAAGAACTTAAAGTAAACTGGATCCCAGAATAATCCTGTGGAGTACAGCCACTCACCATTGGGGAAGATTTGCCACATTGCAGATCTCTGTCAGTGAAGCCTAGCTGTACTTTCATGCTATATGAAAATGTTCTACCTGAAAAGCACCTATCTTTTATCTCTTATTCTGATGACTAATGTGAAGTTGTGTCAGACAGAGCCTGCACTGGTCTGGGAATCTTGAAGGAAGGAAGGGAGGGAGGGAGGGAAGAAGGGAGGAAGAAATGGAGAGAGAGAGGGGGGAAAGGAAGAGAAAGAGAGAAAACAGAAACGCTTTACATGATAAAATTTACTTGTTTTGAATGTATAAAGATTTTTAATGAATTACCTGAATTGTGCAAGCAATATTATCTAATTTTTTTTGATGGTTCTTGAATGGTCACAATTTTTTTTTTTAAATTTTCAGCGTAACAGTATTCATTGTTTTTACACCACACCAAGTGCTCCATGCAATACGTGCCCTCCCTATCACCCACCACCCGGTTCCCCAACCTCCCACCCCCCGCCCCTTCAAAACCCTCAGGTTGTTTTTCAGTGTCCATAGTCTCTCATGGTTCATCTCCCCTTCCAACTTCCCTCAACTCCCTTCTCCTTTCCATCTCCTCATGTCCTCCATGTTCTTTGTTATGCTCTACAAATAAGTGAAACCATATGATACTTGACTCTCTCTGCTTGACTTATTTCACTCATCATAATCTCTTCCAGTCCCGTCCATGTTGCTATGAAAGTTGGGTATTCATCCTTTCTGATGGAGGCATAATACTCCATCATGTATATGTACCACATCTTCCGTATCCATTCGTCTGTTGTAGGGCATCTTGGTTCTTTCCACAGTTTGGCGACCATGGCCATTGCTGCTATAAACATTGGGGTGCAGATGGCTCTTCTTTTCACTACATCTGTATCTTTGGGGTAAATACCCAGCAGTGCAATTGCAGGGTCATAGGGAAGCTCTATTTTTAATTTCTTCAGGAATCTCCACACTGTTTTTCATAGTGGCTGCACCAACTTGCATTCCCACCAACAGTGTAAGAGGGTGCCCCTTTCTCCACATCCTCTCCAACACACGTTGTTTCCTGTCTTGCTAATTTTGGCCATTTGAACTGGTGTAAGGTGATATCTCAATGTTTTAATCTGAATCTCTCTGATGGCTAGTGATGATGAGCATTTTTTCATGTGTCTGATAGCCATTTGTATGTCTTCATTGGAGAAGTGTCTGTTCATATCTTCTGCCCATTTTTTGATATGATTATCTGTTTTCTGTATGTTGAGTTTGAGGAGTTCTTTATAGATCCTGGATATCAACCTATTGTCTGTACTGTCATTTGCAAATATCTTCTCCCATTCCGTGGGTTGCCTTTTTGTTTTGTTGACTGTTTCTTTTGGTGTGAAGAAGCTTTTGATCTTGATGAAGTCCCAAAAGTTCATTTTCACTTTTGTTTCCTTTTCCTTTGGAGACATATCTTGAAAGAAGTTGCTGTGGCTGATATCAAAGAGGTTACTGCCTATATTCTCCTCTAGGATTCTGATGGATTCCTGTCTCACGTTGAGGTCTTTTATCCATTTCAAGTTTATCTTTGTGTATGGTGTAAGAGAATGGTCGAGTTTCATTCTTCTACATATAGCTGTCCAGTTTTTCCAGCACCATTTATTGAAGAGACTGTCTTTTTTCCATTGTATTTTTTTTCCTGTTTTGTCGAAGATTATTTGACCATAGAGTTGAGGGTCCATATCTGGGCTCTCTATTCTGTTCCACTGGTCTATGTGTCTGTTTTTATGCCAGCACCACGCTGTCTTGGGGATCACAGCTTTGTAGTAAAGCTTGAAATCAGGTAACGTGATGCCGCCAGTTTTGTTTTTGTTTTTCAACATTTCCTTAGCAGTTTGGGGTCTCTTCTGATTCCATACAAATTTTAGGATTATTTGCTCCAGCTCTTTGAAAAATACCAGTGGAATTTTGATCGGAATGGCATTAAAAGTATAGATTGCTCTAGGCAGTATAGACATTTTAACAATGTTTATTCCTCTGATCCAAGAGCATGGAATGGTCTTCCATATTTTTGTGTCTTCTTCAATTTCTTTCATGAGTGTTCTGTTCCTCAAGTACAGATCTTTTACCTCTTTGATTAGGTTTATTCCCAGGTATCTTATGGTTCTTGGTGCTATAGTAAATGGAATAGATTCTCTAATTTCCCTTTCTGTATTTTCATTGTTACCGTATAAGAAAGCCACTGATTTCTGTACATTGACTTTATATCCTGCCACGTTACTGAATTGCTGTATGAGTTCTAGTAGTTTGGGGGTAGAGTCTTTGGGGTTTTCCATATAAAGAATCATGTCACCTGCGAAGAGAGAGAGTTTGACTTCTTCATTGCCAATTTGGATACCTTTTATTTCTCTTTGTTGCCTGATTGCCGTTGCTAGGACTTCTAATACTATGTTGAACAAGAGTGGTGAGAGTGGGCATCCTTGTCGTGTTTCTAATCTCAATGGGAAGGCTGCAAGCTTTTTCCCATTGAGGATGATATTTGCTGTGGGTCTTTAATAGATAGATTTTATGAAGTTAAGGGATGTTCCCTCTATCCCTATACTTTGAAGCGTTTTCATCAGGAACGGATGCTGGATTTTGTCAAATGCTTTTTCTGCATCAATTGAGAGGACCATGTGGTTCTTCTCTCTTCTCTTATTGATGTGTTCTATCACACTGATTGATTTGCGAATGTTGAACCAACCTTGCAACCCAGGGATGAATCCCACCTGGTCATGGTGGATAATCTTTTTAATGTGCTGCTGGATCCTGTTTGCTAGGATCTTGTTGAGAATCTTTGCATCCATATTCATCAGTGATGTTGGTCTGAAATTCTCCTTTTTGGTGTGGTCTTTGCCTGGTTTGGGGATCAGGGTAATGCTGGCTTCATAAAAAGAGTCTGTAAGTTTTCCTTCTGCTTCAATTTTTTGAAACAGCTTCAGGAGAATTGATGTTATTTCTTTTTTTTTTTTTTTTAAATATTTTATTTATTTGACAGAGAGAAATCACAACTAGGCAGAGAGGCAGGCAGAGAGAGAGGAGGAAGCAGGCTCCCTGTGGAGCAGAGAGCCTGATGCGGGGCTCGATCCCAGGACCCTGGGATCATGACCCGAGCCGAAGGCAGAGGCTTTAACCCACTGAGCCACCCAGGTGCCCCTTGATGTTATTTCTTCTTTGAAAGTTTGGTAGAATTCCCCAGGGAATCCGTCAGGTCCTGGGCTGTGTTTTTTGGGAGGTTTTTGATCACTGCTTCAATCTCGTTACTAGATATCAGTCTATTCAGTTGTCAATTTCTTCCTCGTTCAATTTTGGGTGTTTATAGTTTTCAAGGAATGCATCCATTTCATTTAGGTTGCTTAGCTTATTGGCATATAACTGTTGGTAATAATTTCTGATGATTGTTTCTATTTCCTTGGTGTTAATTGTGATCTCTCCCTTTTCATTCATAATTTTATTAATTTGGGCTTTCTCTCTTTTCTTTTGGATTAGTGTGGCCAATGGTTTATCGATCTTATTGATTCTTTCAAAAAAACAGCTTCTAGTTTCATTGATATGTTCTACTGTATCTCTGGTGTCTACCTCATTGATCTCTGCTCTAATCTTGATTATTTCCCTTCTTGCGTGTGGAGTTGGTTTGATTTGTTGTTGATTCTCCAGTTCTTTAAGGTGTAGAGACAGCTGGTATATTCTGGATTTTTCAATGTTTTTGAGGGAGGCTTGGATGGCTATGTATTTCCCCCTTAGAACCGCTTTTGCTGTATCCCATAGCGTTTGGACCGAAGTTTCTTCATTCTCATTGGTTTCCATGAATTGATTAAGTTCTTCTTTGATCTCCTGGTTGATCCAAGCATTCTTAAGCAAGGTGGTCTTTAGCTTCCAGGTGTTTTGAATTCCTTCCGAACTTTTCCTTGTGATTGAGCTCCAGTTTCAAAGCATTGTGATCTGAGAATATGCAGGGAATAATGTCAGTCTTTTGGTATCGGTTGAGTCCTGCTTTGTGACCCAGTATGTGGTCTATTCTGGAGAAGGTTCCATGTGCACTTGAGAAGAATGAGTATTCTGTTGTTTTAGGGTGGAATGTTCTGTATATGTCTATGAGGTCCATCTGGTCCAACGTTTCATTCAATGCTCTTATTTCTTTATGATTTTCTGCTTCGATGATCTGTCTATTACTGAGAGAGGCATATTAAGATCTCCTACTATTAATGTATTCATATCAATATGACTCTTTATCTTGATTAATAGTTTTCTTATGTATTTGGCTGCTCCCATATTGGGGGCATAGATATTTACCATTGTTAGATCATCTTGGTGGATAGTCCCTTTAAGAATTATGTCGTGTCCTTCTGTATCTCTGACTACAGTCTTTAGTTTAAAATCTAATTTATCTGATATGAGAATCGCTACCCCGGCCTTCTTTTGAGGCCCATTGGCATGAAAGATGCTTCTCCATCCCTTCACTTTCAGTCTGGGTGTATCCTTAGGTTCAAAATGGGTCTCTTGTGGACAACATATGGATGGGTCCTGTCGTTTTATCCAATCTGCAGCCCTGTGTCATTTTATGGGTGCATTTAGGCCATTCACATTGAGAGTGATTATTAATAGATACGTTTTTATTGACATCATGTTACCTTTGAAGTATTTCTATCTGTAGATTGTCTCTATATTTCTGTTCAATGATATTCTTAGGATTTTTTCTCTTTTATAGGACCCCCCTTAATATTTCCTTCAGTGTCGGCTTGGTGGTTGCAGTCTTAAGCATTGCTGGTTTTGGAAACTCTTTATCTCTCCATCTATTTTGAATGTCAGTCTTGCTGGATAAAGTATTCTTGGCTGCATATTCTTCTCATTTAGTACTCTGAATATATTTTGCCAGTCCTTCCTGGCTTGCCAGGTCTCTGTGGACAGGTCTGATTTATTCTAATGGGCTTTCCTCTGTATGTAAGGAGTCTCTTTGTCCTAGCTGCTTTTAAGAGGGTCTGTCTAGAATTGTAATTATTCATTTTAACTTTCAGGTGTCGCAAGGACTTTTGAGAATCTAAAATCTTGTGGGGAAACCGCTCTGCCTCTGGTACATGAACGTTGTTTCCATTCTTGAGATTGGAAAATTTTCATGGACAACTTGTTCCACTATATCTTCTAGACTTCTTTCTTTTTCCTCCCATTCAGGGATTCCAATAATTCTGACGTTGGAACGTTTCATGGCATCATTTATTTCCCTGAATCTGTTTTCGTGGCTTCTGAGCTGTTTGTTCCCGGCTTCCTCCTGATCCTTTCTATCTGTTTGTCCTCCAGATCACTAATTCTATCTTCTGTCTCAGTTACCCTAGCTTTTAGAGAATTTAGATTAGATTGGAACTCATTGAGAGTATTTTGAACATCATCCCTGGTGGCTTTCAGTTCTGCCCTAACATTGTGAACATCATCCCTGGTGGCTTTCAGTTCTGCCCTAATCAATTCCATTTGGTCATCCATGGCTTTCTCCAACCTAGCTATTGCCTGGATAATTATTAGTCTGAATTCCTTTTCCGACATATTGTCTATGTCGATAGCCATTAGCTCTGTTGCAGAAGGTCCATCCTCTGTATTTTTCTTCTGTTGGGTATTCCTCCTCCTAGTCATTTTGGTGAGAAATGACTGAACAGATGCAGCGGGACTTAACGATTGTGGTGCAGTCAAGGTGCACCCTGGAATGCTTCTGTGCAATCAGGTTCCCCACCCAAATGAGAGAAAAAAGAAAAGAAAAAGAAATAGAGAAGAAGAAAGAAAAAAAAAAAAGGAAAAGAAAAAAGGAAAAAAAAAAGAGAGAGAGAGAGAGAGAGACAGGAAAAAAAGGGAAGATAAAAGAGAAGGCTCAGCCCAAATGGGCCCCAAGGTAAGATTTATGAAATATACAAACAAAAACAAACAAAAAGACTGATAAAAGTATATGATGAGAAAAAAAATATATATATATATGAAAGCAAAAAAAGGAAGAACATCAAAAAGAACCCCAAGTATAAGATTTATATACTATCAGGACAAACACAAATACACAGAAACACTGGTGGAGGGAAAAGATGGGAGAGTGGTTATAAATTCTCAGTGTGGGCGAGGAAGGTTATTTTGATTCTTCCTGGATGTATCTTGATGTCTTTGTTAAGGGACTCAACTTTCCTAAGATAAAGGGGGATTAAAAATTGGTTTGCCTATAGGAGTAGCATTGATTTGGGAAAGGGGGTTACCTTGAAGTTTAACTCTATATGTATATTATAAAATAAAAATTAAAAAAGAATAAACTAGACTAAATTAAAATTAAAAAAAATTTTAAAAATATAGAAAAGCAAAAGAAAAACATGGGTGTATGTAGCAAAAAGTTCAGGTTAGAAGGTTATTAAGGAATTTGATGCCCTGGACATCTCACTGTGATGGTAAATAGGTTAAAAATTATATGTATTTTTTTTTTATTTATTTGACAGAGATCACAGGTAGGCAGAGAGGCAGACAGAGAGAGAGAAGGGAAGCAGGCTCCCTGCTGAGCAGAGAGCCCCATGCGGGGCTCGATCCCAGGACCCTGGGATCATGACCTGAGCTGAAGGCAGAGGCTTTAACCCACTGAGCCACCCAGGCGCCCCAAAAATTATATGTATTTAAAAAATGAACCAGAATAGTGGTAAAGAGTTAAAAATAAAAGTTGTATTTATGCAGTAGTGTTTGGTTGTTCTCTTGTAGTCTTTTTTTTTTTTTTTTCTTCCTTCCTGGTTGGTTTTCTGGGGGAGGGGCCTGCTACATGGGTTTTCAGTCAATGATGTTCCCTGAGTTAGGTCCTCCCGCCCCCCTCAAAAGGGTGGGCTCTGAGGAAACCATTTTTTTCAGGCTTTTGTTCTCTGGAGGTTTTTATGTTTGCTCATCTGTTTTCTCTCGCCTTGACAGCTTTTGATGATTTGGGGAGGTTTAGAGGAGAGCAAACTGCACCCAGACCTCCCTCTCAGAGAGAAGCCTCAGAATGCTCTGCAGAGCTACTGGCAGAGTAGGTTCTGAGTCACAGTCCCTGGGGATGCAGGAACTCCTCCTTGTACCCACTAACATGGCAGCGGCGGCTGTCTGGGCAGCTCCAGACTGCCAGAGAGGTTCCGAGCAGAGATCGCACACTGAGATTTTCTCACTGGCCCGGGCTGGGAATGCCTGGTTCTTCCAGGTGCCAGAGCTCCCGGCTAGCGCCTGTGTGCACCTCTCCCAGGGGAGGGTGTGGGATGCGCGCGTTTCAGGATTGCCGTCTGGTGAGGCTCCCAGCCCCTCACAGGAGCCGGACCCCACGCGTTTTCAGGTGCACTGGTGGCTCGGGCACGCTGGTGGCTCAGGGAGTAAGACCTGGTTTCTCCGCCACACTCTCTCTGGCTCAGCGCCAGGGGAGGCTGTCCTGGGTCCGGGGACTTAAGCCCCTGTCCCTAACCGCCCCGATTCCCACAATTCCCCCCGCCCCGTGACCCTTTGCTCTTTTTTTTTTTTTTTTTTTTTTTTTGAGTGCTTTCAACCAGACTCCAAGCTAATGCTGGTCCCCAGATGCAGAGATGCAGGGCACTCTCGTATTGGGGTATTACTTTCCAATCGGTCACCTCTGGTGGTTCCCTCCCCCTTTTGTTTATCTTCCAGTATCAGTCCAACGTTCCCACTCCGCTGTACCTGCCCACTGGCGTCTTCTGCTCCTGTAGAGATCCAGACGTGTATAATTCTGATCTCAGGCTGATTTCATGGGTGATCAGAGTTCTTTGGTAGGTAATCAGCTCACTTTAGG
The DNA here is from genome assembly GCF_922984935.1 of Meles meles. Lineage (NCBI taxonomy): Eukaryota > Metazoa > Chordata > Mammalia > Carnivora > Mustelidae > Meles > Meles meles. The sequence goes on along the minus strand of NC_060076.1, from coordinate 84,317,955 downwards.
GTACAGGTTGAAATGGCGCCTCTTCCAGCTTCCCCGCCATCTTGACTCCCCAATATTATCTAATTTAAAAACATTTGTATCACACAAAACTATCAATATGCATCAGGCATGGAATTGCTTTGTCTGTCTACAGAGATTCCATCAGAACCATCACTTGAAGCTTTTTTTTTTAAAGATTTATTTTTAATTTACTTACTTGAAAGACAGATCACAAGTAGGCAGAGAGGCAGGCAGAGAGAGAGGAAGGGAAGCAGGCTCCCTGCGGGAGCAGAGAGCCCAATGCAGGGCTCCCATCCCAGGATGCTGGGATCATGACCTGAGCTGAAGGCAGAGGCTTTAACCACTGATCCACCCAGGTGCCCCTGCCTTGAAGCTTTTATAACAGAACAATATCTTGCCTAACATTGCCTCAAAGCAGGGGCCCTGTTTTGGCTACGATATAACAATGTTAAACCTTACTGCTGAGAATCATGTAGCCTAAAAATGGGAGAAATTGTTAGTTTCAGTAAAGATTCCAGCTTGGGGGACAGTATCATACAGGGTTTGAGTCTTATCCTCCAGGATGGAGTATGTGTGGCAAACCAAAGGACAATACACCATGTCCTCTCTCTAATAACTAGAGAATGGATCCAGAAACACTGAGGCAGGATTACGGTTGGCCTCTCTTACCCAAGGAACTAGCAGTAGAAAGTATGCTCCAAATCCCCCAACTTTTAGATTCTTCTAGATAGCCTTCTTTTTTCCCCCTTGGTGGAGGAAAGAGAGAGAACTGTGTATAGGAAGAACACATCTACCCATGGACAAATAATAATGTTTCCACTGATCTTGAAGCTCAAGCCATCATCTGATAGCTCTGGCACTTAATGTGACTAGAACAGCAGGGAAAAGTAAGAGCTACTATACTTAGATGATAGACTGACTACCATAGCTCCACCTGTGTGTTCCAAACCCACCCCAGAAGTCTTTGGGTCATTTCCAGAAGGGCATGCAAACTGGATGAGAGAATATTGATTTTTTTATTTGCATTTTACCTGAAGAGACAGAGACTTAAACCAGTAAGTTACCATAAATTGTATGGTAACATACTTAATTGTATGGTAACAGACATAATTCCATCATCAGTAGAAATAATTGTTTACAAGCAAGATGAATTTCTGATAGATAACTATTGTTTTAATTTCTGCACTGGGATTTAAAACTGTTTGGATATATGAATTATAATCTCATTAAAGCTATAAACCCAAATCAAATGGTGCATTGTTAGAGCAGATTATTTAGGGTCTAGACAAAGATATGCTACCAAAATAACACCCTATCAACAAACACAGCTCTATTTAATGATACAGTGTACGTCTCATGTTTTTGTCAGGTGAATGAAGCATGAGTTCATGTAAGAGGTACAAAGAATATTTTTTACCTTCCTTTTCTTATTACTTTAATATATAATTTTAATCATATGATTATTTTTGTATCCATTGGCAAGGAAACCCTTGGGCTGAATTATGATCTTGTCAATTTAGTTAAATTGGAAACCATGTGTCCTGGAATTTCCTCTCTGTAAGGTTTAAAGTTAGAGTTGGCTAAAAGGAACTCATGAGAGATTTGGAGGAACAGGGAAGTGACGTCTATTACCGGTAGAAGTTCGTGGGTCATCTAAAGTGACAGGCAGACAGAGACATCCTTAGTGGTCCCAACTTGCCCTCATACTTCTCTGCTCTACTTCCAGCTCATCATCCTGACTGGTGGCCCTCCTGACTACCAAGGTCCCCAGGCCCAGCAAGAGGAGCTGGCCTATGGGGTCATTGGTGTGGCAGCTGCACATAGAAAATAGTTTCCAGGAATCTTTTTTTTTTTTTAAGATTTTTATTTATTTATTACAGAGAGAGAGAGAGAGCACAAGAGGGGGAAGGGTCAGAGGGAGAAGCAGACTTCCTTGCTGAGCACAGAGCCCAATGTGGGACTTGATCACAGGACCCCAGGATCATAACCTGAGCTGAAGCCAGAGGCTTAACTGACTGAGCCACCCAGGTGTCCTCCAGGTATCTTTCAACAAATACATCTTTGCAGGTCCATTTTGAAGGCTGAATACACTTGGTTCCTCAGATTTCCCTGTAAATTCTGACTCATTCACCCAAGTTGGAGCTTCAGTAGGAATGATTATTAATTCTGTCTCTGATCTTCTGCCTTCCTCCTTCCATATCTTCATATGCTCAGCTTTGCTCACATGTTGTGGAAGGGCTAATCCAGAGACTCCATTCTCCTTGCACAAAGTACTCTTTGTACCTCTGCTTTATTGAATGAACCCTGACACCTACGACTCCAAACCAATCCCATGTTTAATAAAACAGGCATCTGTTGGGCACCTCTCTTAACCTGGGTGTGGGCTTAAGTACCGATGATTCAAAGATCTTCAAGATCAGTAGGAAAAATTTAATTATGATTAAATAGTAACTGTACTTTCAAATAGGTTACTTCAATACAAAATTCATTTCAGCATTTAAAGATACTGATGATCCAAACCTTACGTAATCCTGATAAGCATAATAACATTTTGCTTCTGGCAGTACCCCTAGCAGTGAGTCTGCTTCCCAAGTCCACTGGGCTATAGCTTTGGGGAGTACAAAGAGTAGTGACCGTAAGTCTGAGCCTGCTTTTACTGGTAGAACAACTCTCACTATTTTATCTGCATCTGTTATGAAGAAAAATATATTACCGTGGATCTCTTAAACCCAGACCAGACATTTGAACTGTCATTTTCACCTCTGATTTCCATCAAGGTTCACAAAGCTTTTAAAGGCACTCAGTAATGTATCCTGTATATCAAGATCCACAAAAGGCGACGTTTCTGTTCTACAGGGGTGAGAGGCAGAGTGCCGGACTCTTTGTAGTCCACGACCAGGGAGTTCAAAAGCACCAACAAAGGACTTTTATGCAGCCAAGGACTTTTTTCTATGACTTTTATTCTGAGCAAAATGTATTCAGCCAAGGAAGAATGGGAAATAGTGGTCTTAAAATAATTTCCGTGGCAGAAACTGGATTTCAAATGATATAATGAACTAATGTGCAGTAAAGGGATGGAAATAATTAGTCAGACAAGACATTTGATAGAGTTAGCAGAAAAATAATTGATCTACATTTTATGTGGTTCTTTAAAAAAAGGAATAGATGGGCAAATTAATAAAGTCTTTGATAGCTATAATCCAAAACTTATACAGGATAAATATTAGCATACCATTTTGTGAAACAACATATAGATTTGATTAGGATTCAGCATTTGTTCCCTTTATGAGCCCAAGAATATGCTCTTTTTCATAATGGAAATTTCCATTTTCCACTTGGAGATACCATTTTAGTACATAAATCTTAATTATCAATTGGTTATTTATAACTTTCATAATTTCACAGAGACATTGACAAAATATACTGAATATAAACACAATGAAATTGTAACCTTCAAAAAAACCATTGGAACAAGACTAGAAACCATGAAAAAAACATGTTTACCTGTCTTGTGACAAAGCTGGAACAATTCTCTGGACACTCAGTTTACATACTTCAGTTCGTTTATTTAGCTATAGCATGGAATTGTGTTGATCTACCCATACTCTGAATTAGGAATGGAGTTAGTGTTATGAAACTTCTGTTTCCTTAGCACAAAGATGAAACACTTACAGAGGATGGAAGTCAACGGCCTAGGAAATCACAGAGTTCACTGTGATTGCCCCATCTTAGGCTGCTTCCCAAGGGCCTGTCATGTCCTGGTGCCATGGCCAGCAGCTTTGGGCTCTTACTTCTGCTCCAAAGAGAAAGTCCTTTTTAATCCAATGACTTTATAGCTCTTCGGTGATTGATTTCAGTACTGGAAACACTGGCACGTTGAAATTTGTCTCCTGCCTGGAGCTTTGCCCCAACTTTGGTATCTATTTGATCTAGTTCCCTAAATGTAGCTTCTTTGGGACTTCATGACCCATCTCTCCATTTCTATCTGATCTTGGTATCCAGCTCTTGTTCCGACATATGCTCTGTCCTTAAATGTGACTGACTGCTACCCTGAATTGTAGAGGTGAAAAGAATAACCATCCATTCATGTTCATTTCTCCACAGGAGTTTGTTCTTTGCTGTTCTCAACTTGGCCCAAATGTATTGTTTCTAATTTTCCAACCAAGTAATTCCTCTAAGTACTGGTGTTATAAAATGCTTGCATAGTTTTTGAATGACATTCGGTGATATATACTGTAGGCTAAAATACATATTATTGCTATTATCTGCATTACTGTCTATAAAATAGTTACCATGATTATTATTTCATTTTTTTAAAGCAGAACTATGATGAATGACTGGTAACAGGGATTGAGGCATGCTGTACAATCCTTAGAGCTTTGTAGTGTCCTCCACACAGTGGCCATGGTACTAGCTAGACACTCTAAACATAATTCCTTTTTAATCCTTACAATAGCAGTACAAGGTAGTTGTTATTACTCTCATTTTACAAAGGGTGAATCTAAAGTTCAGTAAAATTAAGTCTTATGCTCAAAGTCATACAGCTAAGAAGTTGTAAAATGGAGTTTTTATTTCAAGTTCAACTCCAAACCCCATGCTTTTGTCATTATGCCTTGACTTCACATTAACTTTTTAAACATCATATACAGTATTACCGACCTATGTCAAGTCTGTCTTGTGAATATTCCCTGCATTTCACATGTTTCCTTGAATCATTAAATCTTAAGGGAAAAGGGTAGTAAGAGAATGCAGAAATACAACAAAATTTACATACGGCAGGAGTCGTGCCCGCATGACAAACAGCAAGGGGAAAAGAAAGGGGAAAAAGAGGGAGAGTCCCGGGGGAAAGGGAATGCGAAGAACACGCGAGGGACACCAGGCCAATTGACACAAGTGACAAAGTTCTTTATTAAGCACATACTCTTATAATCTGTTTCATAAGTGATTACCATAGCATATTTTTGTTTCATAAGTGATTACCACAGCATTTTTGCGCAAAGATGAGACATGTCTCATGTACAGGATGTGTCAGTCATAATTATAGAAAATGCAGCTGCAGGGTAGACCACAAGGTCCGTTTTTGGAATGACAGCAGAACACGGGAGAATAATCTTAAGGCAAACAACAGGGCCTTAACGAGCCCAGGGGATTAGCCATGAGTGCCCTCCGACCGAGGACCAGGGAGCCTTTGCTACCACCTGCTCAACTCGCTCTAGGAGAGCCGCTCACAACAGGCAGGACATAATTTGAGTTTGTCTCTAAAGGCAGTTTAGTTAGTTCTTAAGTTCTTAAGATTTGGAGTTATCTCTATTATAATGTCACCATCACTATTAGGAATATTTTCAGGGTTATAGACATACGGGCCGAGCTGATCAACAATTGAATACACTGGTTCTTTTTAGATACTTTCCCTCAGCATTCCAGAAATGGTAAAGGACACATTCTGTGACTGTACTTGACACTTTTGTTTACTGGCTATTCATCAAGATGAGGAGCATGTCAAATACTATGTTGGGGTTTTTCAAACTCTTTTTGGGGCGATACTCAATTTGTTAACAATAAACTGATTTCACTCCCACTTAAAAAAAAATCTTTTGAAGACCAATAATACTAAATCCAAATAAAATAAATTAAAAAGGCCATTTGAAATGTTCATTTGCAATGTACTATGGCTATGTAAGATACTGTCATTAGGGGAAGTTGGCTGAAATGCAAAAGGTAATAGTATAATTTTTGTAATTCTTTTGAGTCAAACTATTAAACAATAAAAAAGTTATAAAAATGAAAAAGTTATAAAAATTATCTGTACTCATTGTTTTATTCATTTTCTTTTTAACCTCAGACATGATTCCTTCTAGTTGTCATTAACTGAAATGTCATTCATTTTTTAAAAATTTTTATTTAAATTTTATTTGACATACTGTGCAATTTTGGTTTTAGGAGTTCAGTGATTCATCACTCACAACACCCAGTGCTCATCACAACAAGTGCCCTCTTTTTTTTTTTTTTTTTTTTTTAGTATTTATTTATTTGACAGAGATCACAAGTAAGCAGAGAGGCAGACAGAGAGATAGGAGGAAACAGGCTCCCTGCTAAGCAGAGAGCCTGATGCAGGGCTTGATCCCAGGGCCCTGGAATCATGAACTGAGCAGAAGACAGAGGCTTTAACCCACTGAGCTACCCAGGCACCCCAACAAGTGGCCTCTTTAATGCTCATCGCCCATCTAGTTATCTCCCACCCACCTCCCCCAACCAACCCTCAGTTTGTTCTCTATTGTTAAGTATCTCTTATGGTTTGTTTCCCTCTCTCCTTTTTTCTATCCCCTTCCCATATGTTCATCTGCTTTCTTTCTTAAATTCCACATATGACTGACATCATATGGTATTTGTCTTTCTCCGAAAGCCCGATACAGCCTAGCTCCATCCACATTGCTGCAAATGTCAAGATTTCATTTTTTTGATGGTTGAGTAATATTCTGTCGTACATACATACTACATCTTCTTTTCCACTCATCAGTCGATGGGCATTTGGGCTCTCTCCATAGTTTGGGTATTGTTGATAATGCTGCTGTAAACATCAGGGTGCACCTACACCTTCAAATCTGTATTTTTGTATCCTTTGGGTAAATACCTAGGAGTGCAATTGCTGGATCACACGGTAGTGCTATTTTTAGTTTTTGGAGGAAGCTCCATATTGTTCTCCAGAGTGGTCGCACCAGTCTGCATTCCCACCAACAGTGTAAGAGGGTTCCCCTTTCTCTGCATCCTTGCCAACACCTGTTGTTTCTTGTGTTGTAAATTTTAACCATCTGACAGGTGTGAGGTGATTTGTTATTTCCCTGATGATGAGTGACACTGAGCATCTTTTCATCTGTCTGTTAGCCATCTAGGTGTCTTCTTTGGGAAAGTCTTGTCTTCTGACCATTTCTTTTAATTGTTCTTTGGGTGTTGAGTTTGATAAGTGCTTTATATTTTGGATACTAATCCTTTATCAGGTATGTTGTTTGCAAATATCTTTTTCCGTTCTGTAGGCTGCTTTTAGTTTGAAATGCCATTCATTAATCACAATACAATTAATCCTGCAATGGTGATCACATTTACCCATATAGGAGTTAATTCTAGGAAAGTAGAAGATTTAGGGCTAACACAATTAACATAACAGTGTATAGAGGAGAAAACAAAAAAAGAAAACAGAAGCAGGTTCCCATGAAAAACATTTAAATATACATTTCAGAGTGTCTGAACTTAGAGTAAATCGTGAAATCATTTTCCCTGCCCAATGAATGTTTATGAACATCTATATTAGCAACATTAAAAAAAAAGTTTAGAAGTACAATTTAAGTTTCAGTTGGGAAGAAACCATGGGGCTGAAAGACATTTCTTCATTTTCCTCTTTACCATCATCATCATCTTTGTTACCATTTGGCACCTTTTTTTTTCTTTTTAAGATTTTATAATTTGAGAGAGAGAGAGAGAGACAGAGCACGAGCTGGGGGAAGTGGGAGAGGGAGAAGCCGACTCCCTGCTGAGCAGGGAGCCCAATGCAGGGCTCAATCCTGGGACCCCGAGACCATGACCTGAGCCAAAGGCAGATGATTAACCAACTGAGCCACCCAGGTGCCCCTATTTGGCAGCTTTTTTTGAATTGGGCACTGTCCTATGTATTAACAGGTTTCATAATAGAATCCCTCAGATTCTAGCTCAAACTACCCATATATGATAAAATATGTAAGAATAATAGAAACAACTCAACTGATAGGTAAATCATTAATATAGTCAGTACTATAGTATTTTAAGTTAGAAATTATATCTTTGTAAAATTATATCTTCATATTTACATAATACATAGTTGTAAACTCTAAAAAGAATTATAAATGCAAAGGTACAAAGCCTTGTAAGTCAAGAAATTTGGTTTTTATTCTGAGTCCTGACATTAACTAACGATGAAACATGAAGAGAATTACGTACTTTTATGGACCAATAATCTCTAACCTGGAAATCCTATTTTGCGAACATTTTGATTATATGTAGGTATAAGCAGATTTCTTACCTATATTTGACCTTTATATCTATTTTAATGAAATATCTCAATTATAATTATTTGGAAAAGACCAAGGTTAACATTCACCATTAAATAACTTTTCAGTATCAGACAAAAAGAGACCATCAGATGTTGGTATAGATGAAATCCTGAAGCCATATATTAAAGGAAAATGAATTTATCAAAAGGTTGTCCCAGTACATTATATTTTCACTGTATTTTTAAGGTCAAAATGCAGTTTTCTTCTTGGGGCTGAGATAAATGGTGCTATTGATCAATTTTTAAAATAAAATTTCTTTATGTTATTTAAAAAATTACACTATATATGCTTAACCAGATCTTGGGAAAATTTGCTTAAAATGAGCTTTACATGAATGCTTTTCTTTCTGCTGGGTTATGAGATTACAGCTAATACATATTAATTGCTTTGGTGCTGGACACTATGTATTATTTCTTACACTATCACGCTATGAGAATTAGAAGCTTTATATAAAGCCCAAATTATAGGCGAAAAAAAAAAACAGACTTAGTTGCTAACTTCCCTGCTCAAAATGTCAGTAAGTAAGAAGGCACAATCTGAACCCAGGCAATCTGCCTCAGGAATTGCACACTTTCCACCAGGCAACTCTGCCTTCTTTAACAAACATACAAGAACAGCCTTACCTTTGGGATACTAACTAATGTAGACCTTTCCTTCACTAACAGGACTAAGTTTGGAAGACACTTTTTTGACAGTTTTAATGTGTTAAAATGTACTGACCTGCCTTCCAGCGTTTTGAAATCTTTGTCTTTTTCGTTAGCCTAAGAATCAGATTATCATGAACTTGTTAAAATGGCAGGGAAACCTATAGGATTCTTTTAAAGAGCTGTGACCTAGTTTTGTGAGTGTGCTATGCGCTGTTAAGGTTTAAGGTCAAGATAAGGGTTTCACTGCCTTAAATTTGCAAATCTCTGTTAATGAACCTCAATTATGACCTTTACCTTGGTTGTTTCCCCTATATATACCAGAGCTGGAAGGAGGCTCTTAGTCCTGAAAAATTTAGAGCTGGAGCAGTCTTTCGTCATTTGGCTCAACTCTCTGCCTCATAACCGGAGCATTCAATTGAGTTGAAATCCATCAATCCAAATAACTTGCCAGCATAATTACAGTTTCAGAGGAAAATTAGAGTGAAATGTGCTAATAGAAAACATTGTTTCTTTTAAAAAGTTAAGTTACTTTGAGTACTGTTAAATTCTAGGCACTGTTTACTGTAAATGCAGTATTTGAAGTATTAATTGCATAGAAAAAAGGAAATAAGAAACTAACCTCTTAAAAAGGGAAATGCTTTCTCTGTATTAATATCTTATAAACAACATTTTTAAATTTTAATGGGATAGTACAAAGGGAGTAATGATGTTTGTTATTTTTCAGTGTTTTTAATAAATTCACATTAAATTTAAAGTGTTTATAAATTATATTTTTGGGGGAAATTGGTTTCTCTTAACATTTTTAGGATTGGACCCATAATGATTATAGTCAACTTGTTCTCAATCCTGACTACACATTAAAATCACAGGGAGGGGCGCCTGGGTGGCTCAGTTGATTGAGTGACTGCCTTTGGCTCAGGGCATGATCCCGGACTTCCAGGATCCAGTCCCGCATCGGGCTCCCAGCTCCTTGGGGAGTCTGCTTCTCCCTTTGACCTTCTCCTCTCTCATGCTCTCTCTTACTCATTCCTCTCTCAAATAAATAAATCTTTTAAAAAAGTTTTTTTTTAAATCACAGGGAGGATTTAAAGAGGGAAATATATATATATATATTTTATATCCATATAAAATATTTATTTATTTATTTATGATGTGATCTCATCCAAGGCAAAATAAATCAGAATCTTCTATGATAAAACTCTGTCAGTGCTGTTTAAATGCACGTTTCCAAAAAAAAAAAAAAAAAAAAAAAAAATAAATAAATAAATAAATGCACGTTTCCCCAGCCTAGGTGATTTTAATGATTCATACTTTGTTTTTGTTTCTCATTTCCTGACTTCCAATGATGATGTCTTTCAATGCCTAGGAGAATACTAACAGGTTCTCCCCAATGGCCTCTCCCTTTTCGTTTTGAAAATTTTGTCTTTGTACCTTTAAATATATGTATACCTCCACGACTTGATAAACTGAAATTTGACATTTTCTTAATAATATCTTGATCCCTTATTAAAATAAAATTTTGCTTCATTTGCAGATTTTCAATCTTTTAAATCTTCCTCTGTGTAGCATGCATTGTATTGTCTATTTTTGTGACTTAATCGTAAGCTTTTACATTCAATTTCCAGTACATTTGTATATCTTTTTTTTTTTATTAAAGATTTTATTTGTTTATTTGACAGAGAGAGAGATCACAAGTAGGCAGAGCAGCAGGCAGAGATAGAGGGGGAAGCAGGCTCCCTGCTAAGCAGAGAGCCCAATGTGGGGCTCGATCCCAGGACCCGGAGATCATGACGAGCCGAAGGCAGAGGCTTAACCCACTGAGCCACCCAGGTGCCCCTGTATATACCTTTTTAATAGAATAAAGCATCACTTACGTTAACAACTACGTGAACTGAATTGAATTTGAAAATTTGATAATCTATAGAATATGAAGTAAATATGGAGTAAAATATAATGCTTCCTTACCAAGGCATTCTTTTGTTTTTGGTGTACTTAGGTCTTAGTCATATTAATCTTTTGTTGACATTTCTTAGGAAATAAGTCTGTTTGTGTGAAATACCTTTTGGAGATGCGCACGTGCACACACACACACACACACACACACACACACACACTCGTCTCCTATCTCAAGTTCACCTTCTCTAAGATGCTTTTCCTAATGCCGTTCTGTCTTCCCTACATTTCCAGAATGGACCTGCTTTGGGTTCCCACAGTACAAAGTATTCATTGTCCTTTCCTTCTTCTCTCTCTCTCTCTTTTCTTTTCTTTTCTCTTTCTTCCTTTCTTTCCCTCTCTCTCTCTTTTAAGATTTTATTTATGTATTTGACAGAGAGAGGTCACAAGTAGGCAGAGAGGCAGGCAGAGAGGAGGAAGCAGGCTTCCCGCTGAGCAGAGAGCCCCACGCGGGGCTGGATCCTGGGACCCTGAGATCATGACCCAAGCTAAAGGCAGAGGCTTTACCCCACTGAGCCACCCAGGTGCCCCAGTCTCTCTTTCTCTCTCTCTCTCTCTCTGTTTTTTTTTTTTTTTTTTTTTTTAAACAAAGAATGTTTGCTGCTTGTGGGCAGAGGTTATCCTTCTTTTTTGTATACTGAGAAACTGGAATCTGATTGTCATGAAAAGAGGTTCTTTGGTTAAAGGGATGGAAGAATCTGTGGCAAAGAGCCTATCTGTACTGTTGACCTCAATCAATCCATAGCTCTATTAGCAATCAGGACCTAGTTTCTCCCTCTGCCTTGCCTTGGATTGGAAGACAACCCTGCAGCCAATAGGACTTTTTTTGTGACTTGCACAGGGCTTCTAATTATATTGTCAATTTTCCTTTCTTTCTAGATCTTTGTGGGTTTTTTTTTTTTTTTTTGAAAGATGATTTTTTGGGAACAGGGAAATGTATACAATCCCCTGCACAGTCCAAAGCTGTAATCTTTAGAAACCTGACTTCATATGGGAAATTGTATATGGGATAAATTGTTTCAAAGAGTGACATCCTTCTTACAATTTTTTTTGCCTTTATCTGACAGTTGGCTGATGCTAGTTCAAGCCCTAGATTCTACTTTATGTTTCTCTTTCTCAAGAAACTGTCTTTCTCTTTTTTTTTTTCTATCTCTCGGCTATGAACAAAGTTACATGAATTCTAAGGTCTATTTCACTTCAGAAACTTTATAAAATTTCTGTTACTTATTAACCATAAACACCACCTACATTTTTTCTTTAGTGATTTATACATATCAAACTAAAATGCAAGGGTTTTGTTTCATATGTGTTATTTGAAAGAAAAACTGCGTATTGATAGTGAACTCTATAAGGTTCGTATCAATAAAATAACATCTTCAGTATAATTTTTAAAATCAAACAACTCTGTGTTTATTGCCATGGATTTTTTTTTCCTTCTCACCTGTTTGTAAAGTTCTTCAACATCATTGTAAGAGGAGGTCTCAGAAATAAAACTGAACCGCAAACGGTGTCTTTCAAAGCTTCCCAAACTCACCTTTTGATTTCATCTTGTGCTGTTATGTAAAATTTGCCCTAGCATTTTGCTCAGCAAGATGGCAATTATTAACAATATATTTCTCTAAACTGTTGCCGCAAAGCTATTATTCACGCAGGGTTACAACCGAGTTAATTTTGGGAGAGAGCTGTTCAAAGAGGCCCAGAGCTGTGGCGCTTATGAACACCGCCTTTTCTCTTATTTCTAATTAGTGTGAAATGGCTCCAAACAGGAGTCAGCCCCGCGGAAGTCTGTGTCGCACAAAGCCAGGCTCATTAACGGACACAGGGAACAGTTTTGTTTTGCTGAATAAACAACTGCGTCATAAAGCCCTTTCAAAAGGAATACAATCTGATTTACCATGCTCCTTAAATGTTGAATGTTGTTTATATGCCTCCAAGTCTTTTTTATTAAAATTTAAATAGCCTATTATTATGACTCAATGTAGATGATGATATGTTTGCAGTGTTCCCTGCAGTAGGACCGTAGACCTTCCTAGTAAGACATTTTCCCTTCTCGTTCTACTTTATAAATGGACTTTTATCTTTTGTTTCGTGTTTTCGATGCCCAGCTACCCTTCTAAATTTCACGTTATACACTTCAAACAATTCTGCTATCAATAATTACAATATTGCAAGAAAATCCGTCCGTCGCTTTTTCTACAAAATTTAGTTTATGTTGTATTACGGATTACTGTTTTCTTCCAATATAAATCCCCAACCCGTGTTTCTAGTAATTTGTGTGTATAAGTGTACAAAGTGGTTTAAATATAGCTCACAACTGGAGAGCTCCCGACATTTGCATCACATGAGTCAATTGGACAATCACATCTGATCGAGAATATATCTCAGATTTCTCATTTGGTATTCAGTATAGAAAAGCCCAGACACCCGACTGTACATGATTAGACAAATCTCACAAATCTTGGTCTTGAATTTGCCCTGCATCACTCAGTAATAATGTGTAAAATTATGCTAAATTTCGGTTTCTTCTTGGGAAACATAAATATGTCCTACATTTTCTACATCCTTTCAAAATGCCTAGCATATTTTAACTACATAGAGTGGATGGATGCTCAATAAATGTTTTTTGAATGAATTTATGAATGGATGTCAGCAATATTGCTCTCCACATGCAAAGGAATATGAAAAGCTGAATTACTTTAAATGAATGCCTTCAAAATATACTTACATGAAGTAATACATGTATTATTATATTATGCTTAATGTCTAACCATGGAGTATCATTCGTTATTGTACTATTAGACAAAGACATTTCAGATTCACATCAGAGAATACTTGAGAGACCATAAAATCGTAATCTCTTATTGCCTTGATGTTGAAATTTTGCATTCACATACACATAAGAATCACAACATTAATCCTAAATATGTTTGTCATTCTGAAATCAGTGGACAGAGTTATTTAACCAGTGAAATGGTAGCTGCTATGGACAGTAAGACTCACTGAAGTGCTCTGGATCAAAGAAAAAAGTGGCCCAGAGAATATTAATTTATATGGCCACATCAAATGAGTGTTCAGAAGCCAATAAGCAAGTTTCATATTTTTTTCCCCCTCTTCTGATTTAACTCCCATGATCCAAAATTCTAAGACACATTTTTTTTAATTTAATTTTTGTGTGTGTGTTCCAAAATTCATTGTTTATGCACCACACGCAGTGCTCCATGCCCTCCTTAATACCCACCACCAGGCTCACCCAACCCCCCACCTCCCTCCCCTCCAAAACCCTCAGTTTGTTTCTCAGAGTCCAGAGTCTCTCATGGTTCATCTACCCCTCCGATTTCCCCCAACTCACTTCTCCGCTCCTTCTCCCCATGTCCTCCGTGTTATTCCTTATGTTCCACAAGTAAGTGAAACCATATGATAACCATATGACTCTGTCTGCTTGACTTATTTCATTCAGCATAACTGACACATTCTTTTTTCAATCTTTGTTAGTATTATCATAACTTTACTGCATATTCATAAAAACCAAAGAGATGTTTTAAAGAGCTAGACAGATAAGTAGCTAGCTATAGGGTAAAGTTATAGAGGATTTTATAATATAAATATTAAGATCTATATACATATGCATATATATTGTGATCTGGAATACTGTTTAACATTAATGTGTAGTAATTATTTCCCCTAAGAGTCTTGATATAGAGTTTATAATCCCTGTGCTTCAGCTGTAGGCACCAAGGCAAGAGATTAAATGTTGCTTAAAGAGCAGAACATCAGCAAGAACATGACCTGAGAGTTTCTCACCTTTCACATGGGTATTTCCCACAGCAGAATCTCCTCAGTCCTTGCGGTGTCCTGTGTTACTGCTCCTGAAATCTCCCAGAGAGCTAGAACATAATTTCTTCTTTTTAAACTACCTCACATGAAAGATGGGAAAATCAGTTTAAAAAAAAAAATTAGAAAAGTCTACATCAATGAAGAAAGTCAGTGTAAGTTGAAACTACCAAAGAGAAATAGAATATTCTTCCCAGGTCTCAAGTTTTCAAATACTCGCCTGACACAAGCATCTTTACTTATTTCGGGTAAATAAGCCATCTTCTAATCTTACCAGCTCTGACTTAAATGGCTTAAACAAGTTGAGTTGAATCTGTAGTTAGTTCTTTTATGTTTTGCACTCCAGTGGGGAAAAAAAAAGGTATGTATGTGTGTGTGTACACACACACACACACGTATGCGCACGTGTGCACACACACATATGTATATTTGACCAAGTTAGAAGACTTTTTTTTTTCTTTCTCTCTCTCTCTTTAGGTTCCTGCCCCCTGGTTGATTTTAATTTTTGGTTCACTATTAAAATCAGTATATGAAGGGGAACCAGACAAGATCCAATTTTTATCTAGAGTGTGTTTTTGAAACACTGCAAGTAGAACGAGTGAAGAATAAGTCAGAGTTGGAGCTAAACCACACAGAAAGAAAACTAAGGTTATTCTTTTCAACTTCTGATGTCGTCTTCCGGCAGTACTTTAAGTCTTGACACTGCATGATTAATGTGTCAAATATTCTTTTTTCATCGATCACACAGATTTTTTGTAAGGTAACAAATTTACTAAAGCTGAAATTAGACCTCGATATGCTAGAATCTGGTGGTAATCTGCGGGAAAAATAAAAGAACAAGTAATTTGTTACTTTTTACAGCACTGAAGTATATTTGGAGTTCAGTTTCTAGTAATGTGAGAGTGTTAATTTATTTAAATCCCACATTAAGAGGGCACTCCTGGGTGAAAGGCAAGCACTACATATCTTTAACATTGTCACAGTGGAGGGGTCATAGATGAAAGAGATGCAGTGAGAATTCACCACCTAATGCTCCTCCCTGTACCAAGGATTCCCTTACCTGTAGTTAGCCTAATTAAACTGGATAGGGGACTGTTCTTAATTGGTTCCCTGCTCTATTAAGTAATGTAGATTTTTTTTTCCCTAGTTGTATAAGGTATCTTCTCTCTCTGGTCATACTCTGTATACCTGGAAATTGGGCATTTCTGTACTTCCATGCTTTTCTTTATTCACTTCCTTTGAAATTGTGATTATTTTCATTAGTTATTTATCATCTTAAATAAAGCTACAGTGTCACATAATTTAGATGAAATTTATCGGAGTGAAGAATGTTGTTTAATTTCCAGACTGTTTTATTGTCAGTTTCTAAAACTGGCAATGGTACTAAGGAAGATTTCATATTTATTGAGTGCCTGCTTTAAGCCAGGCATTATGCTGAGCATTTTCCCAATTCCCCCAGTTGGTTAACCCACTATTTCTGGTGGTGCGAAGTATGATCTCCACTTTATCCCTGAGATAAGTCATCTAATATTAGACGTACAGTATTTCAACTTGGGAATATAAAACTCCACAAAATCTATTTGTGTCATGTTGTTTCAATACAACATATTATCAAAATATTTTTCCCACAATGGACACCAAAGATCCAGTCTAAACCACATAACAGTTTCTAATGAAAACAACAACAAGTTTGAATCAATAATTTTTCACTGTTGTATCAACTTAAAAAAAATCATGCACTTTCACCCTTTTCATACATGTTGCTATTTTGGGTTTTTGTTGTTGTTTTCATTAAAACTGGTTGTTGTTAGAAAGAAAGAAAGAGAGAAAGAGAAAGAAAGAAGGAAAGAGAAAAAAAAGAAAGAAACTAGCTGTTGTTTTGTTTCATTGATTTGGTATTTCTTTGTTTTGCTTTTGTGTCTGTTTACTTTTCGTAGCCCAAAGTTTCCTTATGCTCTGGCCTATAACCAAATATCCTTGTCATTTGACTTTAAGGATTTTCCCTCCCTCCCACCCTTCCTTTCTTCCTTCCTTCCTATTACTGGAAAATCTATAGTGATGACGGAGTCCAACCCCCTGTCTCAGGTGCTGAGCTGGATTTATCAGGATGAGATTAGAACCCTAATGTTCTGATCTGGGGCAAGTGCTTGATCTACCTAAACTATTTTGTTTTGTATTTCTGTTCACTTTGCTTTGGTTTGCTTTTTGCAAATGTGTGACTGTTCTGCTTTATTTTCCATAGGACAGATTACTTTAAAAAATCAATTTACATAGGGCTGGCAGTATACGTACATCATAAACTATCCTTTCACATAAATCCATGTGTCCTAGCCTCTCACACTTCAAAGATATCACTGTATTTTAATGTCATTATGTAGCTTGAGGAAATTTTGAGAAGCAACTGTTACGAAACTCAAAATCAAGTAAGCGATGTTCAACAATTGTTCTCTTACCTTTACAGACCTGTGGAGATTTGTTCTCAATGATGAGGGCCATTTGTTCTCAAATGCTCTGATATTTTGTCTTCATGGAACGTTTTCATTTTGGCTACAAAACAAGTGGAAATTTCAGAGGGCAGCAAGAAAGTTCTGTCTGCTAATATTTAAAGGATTGACATCATATTTGTATGAATCACTGTCATCTTTGGTAATTAGTCTATAAGGTCAAAATACATAAACGGTGTGATTCATAGTCCTATTGTTTGGAGTTAGGGGCTATGACGCTAGTGTGACAGTATTGCAGGAAAAAAAACGAAAATTCACGATTCAGGTCATTTTCCATATTTCTTCACTAACTTAAACAAGTTAGGAAAGATAACTTGGGAGGAATTTTCCAACATATTAATAGTGCCGTAACACTGTATATTACTACAAATGGCTACCACTACAAATAGAAAAGCAATACCTTGGCTGGTATTTGAGCAAAAATGGCACATCCACAGCATCAAAACTTACCATATTGTAAAATTAATAAAAAAAATTTGGAAAGGCTGGAAAACAAAACTAATTTTTTGGTGTTACACTTTATTTGAAAGAAAAAATACTATTTTAAAAAATCTATTCCATGGTTTTAAATTTAAAGTCATCCGCCAAATATCCTAGCATTTATAAGAGATGTGCAGAACATCTTTGACAATCAAAAGGCCCATATAGTGGCTGCTTGTCCAGACCTATTGGTTTTACCATAATGGTTTTTACCATTTACATAATGGTTTTACCATTAAGTGATATTCTGTATGAATTGAATATTCACAAAAGCTCATTTTCAATGAACTGTCTGTATTACATACAGTTCATTACCACATTTCCACAGTTTTTAAAATTATTATTTACAATTATGAAACAAAACTCCACTGACATAATTTTGGGGTTTTTCAAGGTATTATTTTTTTAAAGTACAGAGCTTCATTTCCCTAAAAATAGTCATGTTAGTAATTAGAAGTGGAGCTAGCATTTCAGTCCCTGTGGTCTGACCCCTTCACTCCCATACATGTTATTTATTTGAGCTGATGGCTTGGTAAACTGACTGGCTATTATACTTGGTATTTCCTTTTGCTTACCTGTGGGGCAACACGCATAATTTGGACATGAGTTTTCATCACAAACAAGAAACTCTTTATCTTCAAAACACTGTCTCAAAGATCTAGATGCCAAATCAGAACTGTGACTGAATTGTTTTAGACTACTGTGTTGGTTATGGTTAGGAAGCTTCTTTCCTGTATTTCTGAGCTTAAACTGAAAAAGAACATTTCACTTTTCAACAGCCAAAAGAAGGAAATAAGACAAAATATCCAAGAACGGACTAATGAAAAATATGAAGAATAACTGGATCACTACTTTGCAATGT
Organism: Meles meles; assembly: GCF_922984935.1. Taxonomy (NCBI): domain Eukaryota; kingdom Metazoa; phylum Chordata; class Mammalia; order Carnivora; family Mustelidae; genus Meles; species Meles meles. Next base: position 84,299,597 of record NC_060076.1, on the reverse strand, counting down.
GATAGAAAAATACTGTAACAATTGCTGGGGTGACTGGGTGGCTCAGTTGGTTAAGCATCTGTCTTTGGCCTTGGTCATGATCTCTGGGTCTTTGGATCGAGTCCCACATTGGCTTCCCCACTCAGTGGGGAGTCTGCTTCTCCCTCTCCTTCTGCTCTCTCTCTCAAATAAATAAAAATATTTTTAAAAAATACCATAACAATTAAAACTGATATTTACAGCAGGCTAGGTACTATACTGTGTCTTATCGATTTTCTGTATCGATTTCTTATAACTCGGTGAGGTAAGTGCATTACTATACAGTTTCCATATGGAGAAACTGTGGTTTGGAATGCAGGTAGTGCTATGGTCTGAATCTCTGTGTTCCCTCAAAATCATAAATCGATATCCTAATGTCCAATGTGAAGGTATTAGAAGATGGGGGGGCCTTTGGGAGATGATTAGGTTATACAGGTGGAGCCCTCGTAAGTGGGTAAATGTACTTGTAAGAGACCCGACAGAGCTCCCAAGCCCCTTTCACCAAGCAAAGACACAGAAATAAGGTGAACCAGGATGAGGGCGCTCACTGAAATAAGACCATACTAGTGTCTTGATTGAGGACTTCCCAGCCTCCAGAACTGTGACAAATTTCTATTGTTTATTAGCTAACCAGTCTGTAGTATTTTGTCATAGCAGCCAGAACAAACCAAGATGGGCAGCTCTCTTAGTATCTCTTACCTAGTAAGTTACTGAGATGGAATTTAAACTAGTCAATAGGTTTCAGAGCTTATTTGATTAAAAACGATGCTCTCCCTACAGAAAGGGATAGAGGTAACATTTACTGTACTTGAATATACATGTGTATATGTATTTAATGAGTTATTTACTACTACTACTACTTTAAGCACTATATTTTAGCTGATAAGCTGATGCACGAAAAAATTAAGTAACATGCTCAATCTAATCTATGCAGCTCTATGAAAAGAAAACTGGGGGGCACCTGGGTGGCTCAGTGGGTTAAGGCCTCTGCCTTCGGCTCAGGTCATGATCCCAGGGTCCTGGGATGGAGCCCTGCATCGGGCTCTCTGCTTGGCAGAGAGCCTGCTTCCCCTCCTCTCTCTCTCTCTGCCTGCCTCTCTGCCTACTTGTGATTTCTCTGTCAAATAAGTAAATAAAATCTTTAAAAAAAAAAAAAAGAAAGAAAAAGAAAACTGGAAGATTTGCTCCCTACCGATCCAAAAGCCCTCCTCCATTGAAACTAAGTTCTTCAAACATTAATTTAGTACTTTTTATATGCCATGAACTGTGTTGAACCAATCCTTTAAGATCTTTCAGTCAGGAATATTTTTTCGTTGTTTGATGAACCTGACACTATTATTAACTTTTTGGAACCTTGATTTTCTATAGTTGTCAAATTTGCACAAAGTTCTGTATGATTTTACCTTGACATTTATAGTGATCGAAAGAGAAGTGCTTGTTTGATCAAGTATTTTGTAAATAAAGTAGGAATTGGGGTTGTTAGTTTTTGATAAAGTATTATAAATAATTTATTTTTTAAATCATCAAGAAATCGGTAAAAGTAAATTGTAAAGTTGGACCAAATAGAAGCATGTGCTTCATTTTCAGAATGTCATATTCCTTTCTCCTTCTAATAGAGATAACACAGGAATCCATGGTAGAATAGAATATGTACTTAATAAAAAAGCAGTGGATGAATAAAAAAAACACAACTTTGGCTTTATTAGGACAGCTTGCTTATGATGAATATAGGATTCAATAATATTAAAAAAAATTCTACTTAAGTATAAACACAAATTTGATTCTGATAAACCTGGTGTCAAATCAGCTGAAAAACAAGAAATAATGGAAAAAATTAATGTCATCTTAATCTCCAATTATGGTTTATTCATTTTTAAATGCCTTAATATCCTATATAAATAGGGAAAACTTTCTGATGCTAAATTGTTTGCTTGCTTATTTGTTTTTGACCTGGATAAGAATCTCAGACCTTCCCAGAGAATGTTAATTAAAGCTAATTTTCAATTATGCTCAGAAAAAGAGAAAAAGAAGGAAAAACAAAACAAAACAAAACAAAACAGAAGAGAAAGAGTATAACTTCTTGAGTAATAAGTTATTAAGTGCAGAACATGGCTTCAGAGAAATAAAAATTTGAAGAAACTCAAGGATGTTCACCTAGGTCAGTACTTCTAGATTTTATATTTTTCACCCAGAGCCTTATTTGGGTCTGGTCAACCAATAGTCTGTCTGATTTCATTTCTTGTTCAAGAGTTTTTGGGTTGCGATTATTCTGGGTCAACAGAATGGTATTATAGCAATATATATATATATATATATATATATTATATATGCAATATATAATAGCAATAATGGTATTATAGCAAGTTTGTTCTGGATGAAACAGTTCGAGGTAATTTTCCATCAAGGTACTTTGTTGATGTTACCAGGAGAAAAATAAAATGAGCCAATTGCATATCATAACCTAACTTTACAATGCAAATGTCATGCGTTAGAGAACAGTGGATATGATTCATTGCTTATGGCATGGGAGAAGTTATTACAAGAGATTTAGAAGAAAGTGGAATAGATTACTGTAACACGTCTTGCTCAATGTAAGTGCATGTTACTTTTTTATTAAAAGAAGTCAAAGTAAAATTTGCCAAAGCATATTTACAAAAAGTGGCCTATCTTCCGAAGAGATAATTTTTATAGTAATGTAGCACATTAAATCACTTAATACTTCGTCTCTGATGTCTCTTTCACCTTTCCTTCTCTTGAGAACTCTCCTCGTCCCCCTTCGCCTCCGTATTTCTTTAATTTACAATATTGCTGTGTGTGCAGTCCTCAAGAAATGTGAAATGAGCAAGAGGCTGTAACAGGGGAGGGAAGAAATCTAACAGCTAAACAGGTGCACACAGAAAATAAATAAAAAATGAGAAAGCAGGACCCATGGGTGCTATAAAAGGTGCATTTGCTGAATAACTAATTCAGTAACCCTTGTGCCCTATGAATTATTATTCTGATTTACCTGATCACACTGTCTAACAAACTCAAATTGCTTAACACTCTAATTATTCTGTATGCAACATGAGAAGAGAGCAATTTCTAACTGGCCAATTATTAAAGGAAAGAACTGATTCTGTTTTTCTTTGTTTTTGTTTATTTTGTTTTAGTTTCCCACTCTAATGTAGGACAAGGTCATACTCAAAGGACACCTGCATCCTACTGTATTGTTTAATGGTGCCATGTATTTAAATGCAATATTGTAATTGTTTAAATGTTAACCAGTTGTTTTCATGTAATAACAACCAGCACAGTATCCTCCCCTTTATTTATTTACTAAAGATTTATTGAAAAACTACTACATATACTCCTACCTACTATCACTGTGCCAATTCATAGTGGGACTCCAGCCATTTCAAAAAAATGTATATTGTAGACCAGTCCTTCTACTATTTGTATTGCTTTAGTATACTATGCCATCATTTTACTCTTCACTTTTAAAACATATGAACCTTGAGTCCTTAAAGCAAGTTAAATTTAAAAACACATAGTTTTGGGGCACCTGGGTGGATCAGTCAGTTAGGCATCTGACTTTGCCTCAAGTCATGATCTCAGGGTCCTGGGATTGAGCCCCACGTCAGGCTCCCCAGGGAGTCTGCCTGTCCCTTTCTCTCTGCCCCTCCTCCCTCTGCTTGTTCTCTCTCTCTCTCTGTCAAGTGAATAAATAAAATCTTTATATATATATAATATATATAAATATATTATTTATATATTTATAAAATATATAAATAAAATATATAAAATATAAATATATAAATATAAATAAATAAAATCAAAATATATATATATATATTTAAGATTTTATTTATTTATTTGACAGAGAGTACAAGTAGGCAGAGCAGCAGGCAGAGGGAGAGGGAGAAGCAGACTCCCCGCTGAGCAGGGAGCCCCGATGTGGGGCTGAATCCCAGGACCCTGGGATCATGACCCGAGCCGAAGGCAGCCGCTTAAACGACTGAGCAACCAGGTGCCCCAGTAAGTAAAATCTTCAAAAGAAAAATAAAAATACATAGTTTTGTTTCATGGTTACTACTCGTCAACTTCTGTGCTCAGTGCATTCTGTCTTTTACTCATCATAAAACCCCCATTAAATATGTACTATCAGTATCCTCACTTTAGAGATGATGAAATGGAAGTTCCACTAAGTAACTTGCCTGAGGTCACACCACACCATTAGCAGATGCACTCAAACTCAGCTAGTCATACTTAGGAGAACAATCTGGTAACCACTATTGTATGTTTTATCTGTATGCCAAATTCATGAAAGTTGTTTTTATCAATAAATAAACCAACTATAGAATTTACAAGAAGGCTCTTTAACTTTTATTTTACCTAATATCTGACTGCCTGGTTTTTGGTTTTGTTTTTTCTTTTTTAATTTTCAAGGAAAGGGATACAATACAATAATTTTTATAAAATGTTTTCTTTAGGGGTGCCTGGGTGGCTCCGTTGGTTGGGCGACTGCCTTCAGCTCGGGTCATGGTCCTGGAGTCCCGGGATCGAGTCCCACACTGGGCTCCCAGCTCCACTGGAAGTCTGCTTCTCCCTCTGACCTTCTCCTCATTCATACTCTCTCTCACTGTCTCTATCTCAAATAAATAAATAAAATGTTTTTAAAAAATGCTTTCTTCAAATATAGCATTACTACTTTTCTGTGGATTTCCGAATAAAATAATTTCTGTGAATGACAAAACTCAAAACTGGATGAGACACATATTAAATATCTTTCAGTGTACTTATTTAATTGTATTTATTTATTTATTTATTATATTTGGCCTCACCTTTTGACTTCTTCTCCCCACCCCCATTTTTGCCTGGTTGCTTTACTTTTCCTTCCTATTCCTATATTCTATCAGGGCCTTTCCTCCACTTTTCTTTTATCCTAGTCATCTTGTAAAACTTTATCTTAGAATGAATTCCACTATTGGAGTCTCAAAGTAGGCTTATTAATTTCACCACAAATTCCTACTCATCAATTAATTACCATTAATTATCTACCACTAATTCTATACTTGTGTGTTTATTGGTCAACTCAAATTCACACTTTCCCCCACAATTTCATATTCCCTCTATTCTCTTAAAATCTTTGGCTGCTCTTTTCCCAATTCATGCTTACTCTGGGCCAAACAGTACAATATGCCATTTAATCTTCAAAGCCACTTTGAAACACTTATACCCAAATATTTCAAAAACCTCTAATCCTTAAATCCAAGTTCTGAAACCCAACTTCACCATCAGCCACACTTTTGGTGTTCTTTATCTCAGTGATTGGTACCGTCATTGATGCAGCTGATCAAACTAGAAAGTTTGGTGGCATCCTTAACACTCCTCTTTCACACTTTATATCCAATACAGATTACTAATGATTCTATTTTCTTAATCTCTCGAATATGTCTAATTCTAATTCTGCCACCATTACTTTAGGCCAATGTACCGTCATCTTTTAGCTGTTCTGCTGATAATTGGTATATTGACTTTCTTTGCTGTGTAACAAATTACCACAAAATTAGCAGCTTAAACAATATGTATTTATTATCTCACAGTTTCTGTGAATGAGAAGTTCAGAAAGGACTCTGTTCAGTGTCTCACAAGGCTCATACAAAGTGTTGGCCAGGCTGTGTTCTTCTCTGGAGCTCAGAGTCTTATCTCAATCTTATCTGGGTTGCTGGCAGAATTCAGTTTCTTATGACTATAGGAATGAGGACTCCATTATCTTACTTGCTTTTGGTCAGGGGGTACTCTCATCCCCCGGAGGCTTCCATCAGGTCCTCACCAAGTGGCTATGTCCACAGACAATTCAAAATATGGATGTCTGTTTCTTCAAAGCCAGCAGGATAATCTTTCCTTCTTTGAATCTTTTCTTTCAGGAGAAAAGTGAATCCTTTTTACAGGGTTTTGAAAAAAATGATTCACATGATGAGGTCAAGCCCAGAATAATCTCTCCTTTGTTAATCTCAAAGTCAACTGATTATAGACCTTAATTACATCTGTAAAATCCCTGCACTTTTCTCATATAACATAGCCCAATCATGAGAGTTAAGTCCCTTATATTCATAGACATTACTCATGTTCAGGGGAAGATATTATGCAGGGTGTATACATAAGGAAGTGAGGACTTGGGGAGCCATCATGGAATCTGCATACCATAATTGCCAAGTTGTACCAAAACGAATCCTGACCCATCTCCACTGCATTCTTTAATGCCTGGGGAATCTTCTCAAATACAACTTTGATCATTGTGTTTTCTCCTTAAATTAAACTCTACTTTTGCTTCCCATTGTTGTTGAAGTGAAAGAAGTAAATGAATTTTTAGAAGAACTACAGCATGTCCTGACCCCCTCCACCCCTCTGGCTACATCGTCCACCAGATTTTCCTCACTCTCTGCATTTCAATCAGAATTCCTTTCTCTTGATTCTTTTATTTACCACGTTCCTTTCTACCACAGGGATTTTTCATACCCTTATGTCTCTACCTGGACTCTCTCCCCTTCCTTTCTATCTAGTTATTCTAATTCATTCTTCTAAAGCATCCATTCCCCAGGCTAACTCCTCCTTTAATAGTCGCTCTTGGAGTTTCTTTATTAGAGCACTTTCAAAAACGAAATTTCTCTCTGTTTGAAGGGAATATTTCTGTCCCCTGTCATAAGCTTCTCAGGACAGAGATCAATGTGAGTTTTTACACCCATGCGTATCCCTGTGTTTGGAACAGCAGCTAGCACAACTCAATCAATATATGTTAAGTGATCAACTAAATGAATGGAAGTTTCTCACCTGATGTCTACATTGGTTTTGAAAAAAACCCAAAAAACAGAAAAACAGACTTTTTTTCTAAAAGAATTAATCACATTTTTGTAGGTTTATTTATACTTTATACTTTTGAAGCATAATTAAAGATGTTTACCAAAATGGGAGTATTGTGAAAGGGATGGTTTTGGAAATTGTCCTTTCCATGAAAAACATCATTCAGATTCTGAACAATTTGGAAAAATCATTTAATCTTTTACAATCATGAGGAGGAAATCATTTAAAGGCACATGAAAATATTTGCAGAGAAGTTGTTCTAAATGTAGGTGTTTTAAAAAGATCTGTGTTTTGACATTCAGTGAAGACTGGAGAAGCATCTTAGTAGTAAAAATTGGAAATGCAGGGGCACCTGGGTGGCTCAGTGGGTTAAAGCCTTTGCCTTTGGCTCAGGTCATGATCTCAGGGTCCTGGGATTGAGCCCAGCATTGGGTTCTCTGCTCAGCAGGGAGCCTGCTTTCCCCCTTTCTGCTTGCCTCTCTGCCTACTTGTGATCTCTGTCAAATAAATAAATAAAATCTTTAAAAATAGTTGGAAATGTAATAAAATTTAATTGAACAGATAATAGCGAAAAATAAAATGGCAGAAACTGACATAGACCAATGTAAATCTGTTTTAGTTAAAAAAAAAAGGTAATTACTCAAGTCAGTTCTACTTTTAATCTGATTAATTCTTCTTTATCAAACTGCATAAGCAATATCCCAAGCTAAAATTAGAATATTAATTTGAATAGGAGAAGGGATACGTAAGGGAAAGAAATCCTGCTAAACCTAATGCCTATGAGAAATTTGTTTTGTTGAATAAGACTGATCCTCTAATTCACATATTTTGCAGATTGAGTTTTCTTAATTCTGACTAAGTTTTCAGATTCGGTATTCTAAGAAACAAATTCAAGACCCATCTCTGAACCCAAGCATTCTGAAAGGTATAACTCTGAATACCTCTGCTCTCAAAGCTGTCAAACTGCCAAAACACCAGGGAAAAAGGAAAAAAAAATTAATAGTTACTCATATTATTTCCTATTTTAGAAATCTATTTCACCAAATATAAACTAAGATCTTTACTTATGTTAGTGGATGTGTAGGATATGATTATTTCTTGTGGAATAAAACATATTTCTGAAGCAAAGAACTATATCCAAAATGGGATTGTTTTTAGGACATGTTGAATTCAAAATTAGAACCTACTATTTTTTATATATATATATATATATATATATATATATATAAATATATAAAGGATTATTATAGATTACTGATTAATTGATCTTCTTGTAGTGTTTCTCTTTATCACTGATAATATTGCTTGTTTTTTTTTAAAGATTTTATTTATTTATTTGACAGACAGAGATCACAAGTAGCCAGAGAAGGAGGCAGAGAGAGAGGAGGAAGCAGGCTCTCTGCTGAGCAGAGAGCCCGATGTGGGGCTGGATCCCAGGACGCTGGGATCATGACCTGAGCCGAAGGCAGAGGCTTTAACCCACTGAGCCACCCAGGTGCCCCAATATTGCTTGTTTTAATGCCCACTTTCTCTAATATTAATGTAGCCACTCTAAATATTTTGATAAGACTTTCATGGTATATCTTCTTTTTATCCTTTTACTTTAATCCATCTGTGTCTTTATATTTAAAGTAATCTCATTATAAACATAGGCAAATCTTGCTGTTTTATCAGACTTATCAATATTTTGTCTTTTAATTTAGGGTTATTTAGATTATGTACATTTATTGACATGGCTGGATTTCATGCTAGTTGCCATTTGATATTTTTGGCCTTCTTTTTCTTCTTTGTCTTTCACTTTTGGGTTTCTCGAGCATTCTTAAATGATTCCATAACTGGCTTATTTTGTTATACCTCTTTTTAATTTTTCAGTGATTGCTTAAAGATTTACAAGCTACATCTTTAACTTGTCAAGGCTAATCATCAAATAATATTATACCACTTCACATGGAGTATAAGAACTTTAAAATAGTATACTTAAAATTTCTTCTATCCCATCCATTGATTAATTATTGTCAGATGTTATTTCTCTATATGTTATAAATCAAACAATACATCTATACTCTTGTTTTCCCTTAAAGCCACTTAATGATCTTCTATAGAAATTAAAAACAATAAAAAAAATTCATGTGTTTGTTCTTACTATACAAATTCTGATAGCTTCATTTCTTGTTTAGATCAAAATTTTTAGCTGGTATCATACCTTTGCCTGCAGAAGTTTTTTGGGTATTTCTTATAGTGTTTCTATTCTGGAAAATAATTTTCTCTGCTTTTGTTTGTTTGTAAAGACTTTATGTCTTTTATTTTACACAACATGAAGGTCAGAAGCAGCATGTTCCCAGGAATGACTAAGCCAGTGATCTAACAGCATCATCCAGCATCCAGTTTCTTCCTTCCTGGAAATGATTTCCATCCTGGAAATGATGTGTCTTGAGTTGTCTACTCATAATCATAGTATGCCGGGATCAGCCCAAAGAATCTCATACTTATAGATCGGAACAGCTGAAAAGAGAATGTCTTTCTGTTCCTTTCCCTAAATACCAGGAGCAGATTTTCCCCATTGTCATTGGCTTGGGTTATATTATATACTTACTCCACAAAGAATCCCATTAATAAGGAGACTGTTACTAACACTTCCCCACGAAGGCAGTGCTCCCACATCTTCCAGATCTTCCAGATCCTGCAAAGTCCAGCTCTTCCTCAATGTACAAGGCCACCCTAATAAAAAGTTCAGTTCTGAAAATGTAGGAATTAACAAAACCAACACAATCAGTGAAGACCTGCCCTCACTTTTAATATTTCAACTTGGTGAGAAATAGGTCTTATTTTGTTAGTTTTTTATTTTGTAGAACTGGATTTTTGAGAGAAAAGTGACCTTGAGACTATTTTTTTCTATGGCCACCTAAGAAAGCAGATCCTATGGATCAATGATATATTTTGGCACTCTCCCATTGCATCTCAGACATGTCTGGGGAATTTTCCTGAAAAGCCTTCCCTCAAGAAGCCACAGGCAAACAAGTATAAGATGCTACCTCCAATTATCTCCTTGGGTTTTACAAACAACACCTTCCATATCAAAAAGATGCTTACAACAAAAGGAAATAAATGCAATTTTGATATCTTGAGAGAGTCAACCGGAGATAAAATGAGAAGTTTATACAAAGGTATATGTAAAATTCATGTTTTTTGGCAACTTTAAATATATCTATGTTTAAGAAGTTTATTATCAAATTAGTATTTTGTAGACTTTTATATAAGGTTTGAAATCAACAGATACCTCCCTTATTCTCATGAGATTATAATACCTGAAACTTTATCTCAGAATAAAAATGGCAAAAGTGCTTAAGAGCATATTTAGCAAATCTTCAAATATCACAGAATCAAAAACAATTGCATGGGATTTAGGAAACACATACTCTTTTGTCCTTTTGTTAATTAGTGGACTTAAAAGGCACATGCAAGGCCTCTGTTAAACAGTCTCAGAAAAGGAATTTACAGTCTCCTGAGGAAGTCCAGTGCAAACCCAAGTTTCTTATGGTGAGCCATGTTTCCTCCCTGTAGTTTTAAGCATTACCTTGCCTTCTGCAATGGTGTGCTGGAGCTGGTCTTGAGGTGCTTGGGAAAGCCAACTGGGTGCATCTCTTCTCAACTCTTCGTTCAGTGACTTCCAAGGTGGCTGACATCAGCCATGGTGGGAATGCTTGTACCACAAAAACTGGGAAACATACAAACGGGGCTATTTTCCTTCCAAGAACCAGTTTGCCAACATACCACTGCTTCCGGGGTAACAAATTAAACTGCACCTTCTACAAAGATGACTAAAATATTTGAGAACAGTTACCATTTCCCTCTACCTCTGCTCTATTACCCTCCCACCTCTTCTTTTCCAGGCTAAACATCCTTGTTTCCTTAACGGTTTCTTCTAACTTTATTGTTTTCTATATTCTCATCATCTTGGTCTCATTCCAGGGAAAAACAAAACAAAATATTATTTTGTTAATTCTCTCAAATGTGATATCCAAACTGTATGATACTATTTTGATGTCCCTGGTAAATTGCTACCTCATATTATTATAGTTGTTATATTTATAATCTAAACATTTATAAAGTCAAAATCAGTTATATTTTATAAATAGCTACTTATACTAATTCTTTTTTATTTCAAAATATTTTAAGTCAAGATAACTTAGTAATGATTTTATTTGAGGCACCCCTCATCCTTGTGGGATCATCTATTATGTTTATATGCCACTTTGGACATTTTTTAAAATTTAAATTTAATTAGCCAACATACAGTACATTATCAGTGTCAGATGTACAGTTCAGTAATTCATTAGTTGCATATAACACCCAGTACTCATCACATCACATGCCCTCTTTAATGCCCATCACCCACTTACCCTACCCACCCCGCCTCCTCTCCCCTCCAGCAGTCCTGTTTGTTTCCTATGGTTAGGAGTCTCTCATGGTTTGTCTCCTTCCCTGATGACTTCCCATTCAGTTTTCCCTCCTTTCTGCTATGATCTTCTGCACTGTTTCTTATATTCCACATATGAGTGAAATCATATGACAGCTGTCTTTCTCTGATTGACTTACTCCGGTCAGCATAATACCCTCTAGGTCCATCCACATCAATGTAAATGGTAAGTATTCATATATCTCACATCTTCTTTATCCACTCATCTTCATAATTCATATTCAGTTTGAGTCTTGTCTTCTTGAATAACACAAAAAACTCACTGTATTTAGATTACAGTTTTAGTCCACTATTGCTCAAACTGTTTTCTGTGAAGAGCCATATAATAATTTTTGTAGATTTCAGCCATTTGCTCTCTGTTGCAACTACTCAACAATGCTATTAAGTGTGAAAACAGCCAGATAAAATACGTAAATGAATAGGATAAGTTTGTTCTAATAAAACTTTATTTATAAAAACAAGTGGCAGGCAGATTTGGCTTGAGGGTCATAGTTTGCCAACTCCTGATCTTGCGCCTTAGAGTTGATAGTGTCACATCACTTGTTTTAAATCAATGCTCCAATGTGAACAGATCCTCTTACATTAGGTACTGCTAATCTGCATCCCATGGGTTGATTTCATTGCTCTATGAACTCTGAAAAAAGTATCTAAAACGTTTTGGGAAGGGGCACCTGGGTGGCTCAGTTGCTTAAGCGTTCGTCTCTTGGTTTCTGCTCATGTCATGATCTCAGGATTATGAGGTCAAGCCCCACGTCAGGCTCTGCACTCAGCACAGAGTCTGCTTGAGATTTTCTTTCTCAGTGGGAGAGATAGACTCTCCCACTGCCCCTCCCCCGCTTTGCACATGCTTTTTTTCTCTTTCTCTCTATAAAATAAATAAACCTTTTAAAAAATAAATATTTCAGGAAAAGAATACATAAATAAAATCCAGTTCTCAAAGCTGTCTATAACCCACTTCTCCCCACCACCACCGCTTAAAAAGGTACACGAATCTCTGTCTTGAACAGAGGAATAATGCCAGAGTAGTTAGGATGCTCAAGTTGTTGGAGTCATTGTTAGGAAGAAGTCATTGTTAGCAAGCACAGGGTAAGGTACCAAAGACATAATAGCATAAACTATATAATCAAAAACCCTGTGTTTAAGTAAAAATACTGTAATCAGTAAAACACATATACAATACAATTCTGTATTGCTGTGAACTGCTTGATGTTCTATCAGCCTAGAAGGAATAAAGTACCTGAGTTCATTCAACAGCAAGTATTTGTTGAGAGCCAGTCATGAATCAGGCTCACAGCAGATTAGAGAATTAGGAAAAAGTTATCAGAGCATCAAAGATACAAGAAACAGAACATCCGACGGTGCCATCGATCACTCATTTTACACACGAGTCTTTTGTCGCATCCATATATTTTTATACGCATCACAGTTTGACAATGTATCTTAAGTTTGACAAACGCTGTACACTGCTGGAAAGTGGATGCAAAACTTTATAATACTTAAATCACAAAAATTGAAATCATTTATAAATAAATATGTAAACACAAAATAATTACAACAGATACTTACATGAAATTGCTAGCGTAGGCATATCCTTAGTATTGGTGTCAGGATACATACCATATCTGATACTAGTGCTTTACTAAAAAAAATTACTTGACTTAGCCTTATGCAATGAAGTATGACTCATTCTTTAAGACCTCAAAGTTAATGTTTAAAAAAAAAAACTCTATTCCCAATAAATTTTCTAGTCTGCAGTCAAAGACAGTTATGCAATGTTCTATGATATTTTACATTGAAGATTTATTGTTTTATGAAAATATGTGATTTTTCTTTTATTCTTTTTTATTGCTATCTGCTTAGAGAAATAAAAGCACTATGTCAATAAAAATTATTTCTATCTTTCAAAATTAATTTTTTTCTTTGTTAAAATCTACCATAAAACCCCAGTTTCTACCTTAGGGTGACAAGGCCTAGAGTTTTTATCTTCATTCATCAAACATCTACAGAAACAGATGGCAAGATAAATTACAAAGTAATTCTCCAGGTTTGGGATAATTCAAAAGCCTGTGTGGCTATAAGTGCAAAATATCCACAAATACTTTTACACAGAGACCTAACAAAAAATAAGTATTTGTAATTAAGGCTAAGTCATATCAAGTTGCCAAACACCCTTCATCATATTTTGATCTAAGTATCGTGAACGTTTAGAATGATTAAAATAATTTACTTATTCATCTGTGCTCTCAAAAGTGTTGTGTTTTCTTTTAAAGTAACTTAGTCTCCATACTTGGGCAAAGAAATCTGGAATATCCATGCACACCCCAAGGCTCTTTATCTGACCTAACAATTGCTGAAAAAGCACTGGGGAGTAAAAGTTACAGCACGACCTCAGGTGTTCATATTATTTTAGGAGAATGGGAAGTGTGGAAGAAGTGCTGCAGAGAGATATATTTGTATATATGAATACCTACCCTCCCAGTGACTGGGAAAAAAGTTTTAATTCCCACCACATAATGGTCCATTTGCCTCGAGTGTCTCAGAATGGTTCAATAATCACTAGCCATGTGTGTAGTTTGTTGAATTATTTAAGCTTATTTCCAGGGGGAAAAAAAGACAGGGAGGAAGGCAACTGATTCAATGCAAATGAAAAGCTTTCGAAGCTCCCTATGGTGAAGATGTGATTACAGTCAGACAGTTAATAACCTAGACTTAGAAAAATCTGAAGGTTTTAAAACTGTCTGGCCAGTCAGTAAATGAGGTTTTTCCACACTATCGACCAACTGCCATGCGTTGTAATGGTTTCAGATCTGTTTGGAGTTGGGAGTGGACCCACAAATGAAGCAAGAATACCACCCCCTGTACTTTTGATGATTAAGAAAAGTAGTTTGTAAACCTCAACGGTTTTCCTCTGGATTTGGGATTGCGTCTTCCGAGCACAGCGCTTATAGAGCCCTTTGAGAGTGAGCACCTCTCTCTGAAAATGGGGAGGGGGGATAGTTGTTGATTGGCAAAGTACCTGTATTTTCAAAGTAGAGTCTCTTCTCTTAAAATGACCACCACCTCTCCATCCGTGGGCACTTCATGCATGTTGAATCCCTGGAAGAAAGTGCCGCCAGAATTCCTGAGCAGCAGTGCTCTTTCTGGTCATTAGAGCAAATTGAAATAGACATTTGGAGACCTGAAGTTTTATTTTCGCCACTACTCAAATCCCATTTGGTGTATCGCTAGAAATACGTTTTTACCTTTTTAAATCTTCATTTAACATTTGTGGGGTTCAAAATCTCTGTTTATAAATCTCATTACAGAGATGAGAGCAAGGTATGTTTGGTCTCATGAAGATTCTTTGATAAGTAGACGTGTGTTAATATGTTTGTCTTCGGGTGATCCTTACATCATTTATACAGTACTCATGAAGAAATGTGAACTTGCTTTGAAGACATTAAAATATTGTCAAGGATTTTTACTGAGTTGAGTAAAGATGACTCGCTCTGAGACTCCATAGACTTAAAATCTAATTTAAGTCACCTATTTTCCTAAAATGTTGATTATTTTACTGTTGTTTATGAGGATGAGAAAAGAAACAATTTTTTTAAAAAAGTATTTTATCTTTTAAGAGGTTTTGAAGCTTTTCTGTAATAATTTCCTTATTAGAAACATATTAGTTATTTAAAACTAAGGGGTTTGCCTGAGGGCTAATCGCAGCCTGTTAAAATTCAGTTGAAGTAATCCTATTTTTGTTGTGTGTTTGTGTGTGTGTGTTTCTTTCATAAAAAAATTATTTTAAAAAAGTAGAGGCAAAAAGGATATTAACATTTCCAAATCACATAAGGGAAATTTCTTCCTTCCAGAACTAAGCAATAAACTTTCTTCTGCATTAGTAAATGTGTAAGATTTAGACAGTTTTGTATTCATCCTCACAGAAGAATTTCATTATTCACTTTTCTTTTAAACATGTAAAATGTCATAAGCCATGCAAAAAATTCTTAAAGTAGAGGATGATCAATTCTATACCAAATGCATCACCTTTAAATATTCTATCTCCTGCTTCCCAAATCAGATTAATCAATATTATTTGGGAAAAAGACCCAAATTTAAAAATGTTTTTTATAGTTCTATTATTGATGAAGTTTAGACCTTGAATGTAATCAGCAGTTTTTACTCCTCTATGCTGTGGTATAGCATGAAACCACCCAGTTCCTCATTATGAATGAAGCTTTTTTTTGGTCAGATGAAACAAGGAAACAGTTACTTTTCTAATAATCATGTTTTTGCTTCACTCCCTACAAAAACTTATAAAGAGGAAGAAATATTAATATATTAATATCAGGAACTATATGAAACTTAATTGATTTTACATTAAAACATTATAATTCAATTTCTAATTTTTTCATCTTTTCTTGAGGGACTACACAAGAAAACACTTTCATGTTGCTTTTTGAGTAATTCACACATAGTAATGGCAACTCTAGCGAAGAGAAAGAACATTCTTTTATTGTACAGCACAGTTGAAAATAAAATTTTACCTTGACAAAATTTGGTGAATTCTACTCCCTATTTTTAACGCTTAGTGTCAAACAATCAAATTTTAGATCAGGAGTGAAAATGCTTAATTGGCATGCAGAGCATAAATTGTTCCATTTGGCATTACTACCATTTCATTTTGGAAACTGCCACATAAAGAGCCTGTCTTCCTCCAAGAGGGTCAATATTTGATTTATGCAATGCAAGTAAATCAAAAAGAAATGAATTGCTTACAAAAACTGTACATTCACACTCTGCTTCCAAGTAAAAGAATATTCTAAAGTGAATAGACAATAACATTCACACCCATTAACACTTTCCGATATAAATCACAGGTCTATGTTTATGACATACTACTCAAATCCTACTTGGTGTATCGCTAGAAATACGTTTTTACCTTTTTAAATGTTCATTTAACATTTGCGGGGTTCAAATTCTCTCGGTTTATAAATCTTGTTACAGAGATGAGAGCAAGGTATGTTTGGTTTCATGAAGATTCTTTGATAATTCGAGTATGGTAGTAGTAATTATAGTAATTATAAGTAGATAATTTATAGATTTTCTGTTTCGATTTTATATATACTTAAATAAATGAGGCAGATGGGAATATTTTTCAGGAACACAAAAATGTAGAGTAGGAAAACATCAGAGTGTAGCATCACTGTATGAACTGTTTTCTGATAATATCCAAATCAGCAAATTGGCTGCATTGAAAAGGAAACCACAATTTTCAAGGTTTTACCAGACTACCTAAGGATTTAGCAAAATGAAGGACAAATGCTTAAAAATTAATAGGAGCTAAAAATGACTGAAGTAAACATATGGACTATATATAATACAGAAAGTTTTATTCCGCATATGAGCTTATGGCTCGGACACAATGTGCTTTCATAAAGTGAATATGTGCCTTTTTGTGAAATATTGCATCTATATTTGCATAAAGGATATACGGTCCTATATGTCTAGATACCGCAAGGATAATCCTTGAGCAAAACCGGGTAAGGAAGATATAAGTAGTGGCAAAAAAAAAAAATAAAATAATAAGAAACTTCACCAATATAATTCCTACAAACCATGTATAGAAGGAAAAAAAATATGATCTTATTACTATGCATTTAAAGGTGAACAGAGCCAGATACTACTCAAGAGCGGTCCGCTCTCTTCTGAATGGCCACGCCAGTGCAGTGTGCAGAGTAAACGGCATTCATTCCAAAACATCGCGTGAGCTTGTTTCTGCCTGTCCTGTTTCCCCCGATGAAAGAAACGAATAGAAACAACTTGATTGCAAAATACCCTGTCATTTGACAATGAAGAACGGGTTTGCATTACTACTTCCTCTCGGATTTGGAAGTTGCAGCTCCCCGGCGGGACAGTAAATTCTGTGTAGGAGATGGACTGCTGACGAACATCAACTTCGGCATATTCAGAAATTGCATGAGGCTAAAAAACCAAACCAAAACTATGTCTCCTTAACTCAGCACCCTATCAGTGTGAAGATTGAAGGAGGGAGGGGGGAGAAGAGGGTTTTAATTGATTCTTTAGAAGCCAGAGAGTTGAAAAGTTCAGTACCCACAGCAATTAAAAAAAAAAAAAAAAAAAAAAAACTTGGACCAGTGGAAAAAATAAAGCTGGGTAACACTAACACGAGTATCTATTGTTTTTTGTTTTTTTGTTTTCTTTCTTTTTTTTTTTTTTTTTAACAGGGTGAAAGAGCATGTTCTATGTTTAAGAAAATAAAGCACTTAAGCCTATATGCTTAGAGTAGCAAAATGGATTGTTTGCCTTGTTCTGTATGGGAAAGTCCCTATCAATAACAGGTGCGACTTAAGTGCACTGCATTAAAAGACTAGATTGTTCATTAATAAAGAAAGGGAGAAGCTCGAACTATAAATCAACGGGGACTCCCAGGGAGTTTTATATTAGGCAGTAATTAAATAATAGTTCATGTTGCTTTCTTTCACTGGAAATTACATCCTTTTCACCTCTTCTCGGCTAAAGCAGAGACATCCATTAGGACGAGTAGCTACAACACTTGTCAGAGGCAATCAGTGCCGAACAGCTGAAGGCCAACTGACGTGCACGCTCTTAAAGCCGGGTTTCTTCTCTCCCCCAAGCCCACTGTCCTTTCACATGCATGCAACAGTCAAAAGGGATCACATCACCTAATGAAGAAAAACAGAAGCATATGGTAGGAAGGGGCCTCAGCAGGAGACGGCTGAAATGCCAAGGCTCGCACATAAACAAAATATATGCAAAAATGTGTGTTCATAGAAGCTGTCAGCCACAGCTTCAGGAAATAATAAGCTTGCAAAGGAAGACAGAGTTTTACTGTGACCACAGTTACCTAGGAGTCTGTATTTTTAGTTTAATTTTTTATTGCTCTATAAAGTGGTACCCAGAGCAGGCTAGTCCCAGGTAGTTAATTATGCATAAGCAGTTGCAAAGTTCGATTTTGCTGTATAATATTGAGCCACATATTCTGCACTGTATATTTTGCTCATACCTACTGCAGACTTCACATGACAGCTGAATTGCAAACTGTAAGTGACTTCATTGCTGCCTTTTTTTGAAGCCCACCAACTATGCAAAGGGGAACGTTGAACTAAGTTCATGAATTCACCCTGCCTGTGTAACTGAAACGTAAGTGGCTCCTCTTTCCAGAGGTGTATTAATTAACATTTTAGGTGTGCATTGGGCACATTCTCCCTTATTGTTTCTTTCAAATTTGCTTCTGTGCGAAGTGAACGGTCTTAATCAAAATCCTTTCTTTCTGTAATAGCTCTGATCACAGGAAGGCAGCCGTCTTGCTGCACTGAATCTTTACCTTTTGCCAGTGAAAACGCACATTATGTCCCCTTTTGACTTGTCAGCTCCTATTCTGGGACAACTCCGGTGTTATCACTTAGTATAATCAGTTTGACTGCAACCTTCAAACTTGTGTGTCCCTTTGCTGTGAATATTTTAATATTCCATGATGATATTGTTAGAACTGGGGATCTGTAAGGACAGAACTCAAAGACAGAATCCTGTGTGATTTCTAAAATATGCTCCAGGCATTTTATGTACCAATGTTGACAATAGATAATACAAGTTATTGTTCTAAAACATAAAAGTGATGCGGGCTCTCCTGTGGACGGTTACAGTAACAGAAAAAAAAATGCTATTTCAAGTTGAGTACACTTTAAGTTCCAATTGCATAAATAATACACCTTATTTCATTTAAATATTGGTATTTTATACGAAGGATAATCGTGCCTCTTAACATCATACTTAAAATACATTTTCTTGCCTTTCATCCTCTGTTCTCAATGGTACCTAAGAGAGAAACTAACCTAAAAAAAAAGTTACTTATTTATTCTTTTATTTGGAGGATAATATTAAAATATACCTCATGCTTTTAATTCTTAAAAAAAAGAATTTATGGAAAAGGTGCTGGGAATTTAGGGCTGTCTTTGCAATTTAGCGTCTTGCCTAAAACTAGGGATTATTGTTATTGGTTATAGGACAAAAAATTGGTGTAATATTGGCTTCCCCAATGCTCCAAATACTTCATATCCATTTATTGATTTGCTTGCTTCATTGTATGAGCATAAATGAATAAATGGCATTTGTAAGCAATCTTCTTTCGTAAGTGTTATCCGGAAGGCGCTTTGCTGGGCATTGACATAATCAGAACATCAAGACTTCTGTATTAATCCTTACTTTGCGCTGGAAAAGTATCTATAGGAATGCCTGCCTGTCAGAGTCTTACTGCTGGTAGAAGCAGCACGTGGCTATAAAAAGTCTTCTAGGGTCATTTTTAAGTGGTTTGTTCCTCTTTTTCTCTCTCATCATCCCATCTGAACCCTTCCACTTTGAGTAACTGAGGAAACCCTCAAACACAAAACTGGAGAATTTGCACCCTAATGAGACACAGACTCCTAAATTCGCATCAGCTGGATCACAATGAAGGCAGAGTTTGAGTTGGTGGCAATTTACTGGAGACTATCCGGGAGCAACTGACTGAATGTCAAATTCTACTCCCAGTAACGTGGGCCGTGCCTGCACACATTTTACTCTCTGTGGACAAATACAGAGAACTGGATTGAGATATTTCTCAGAATCATTTTTTTTTCCTTTTGGCTATGATTCTTTAGGTGGATCTGAGACAGCTCTGCTTGGCCCAGGATCGTCCCAAATGTCCTTTTAGCTACTTCATTACAGGCAACGGGAGAGCCAGAGAGAGCAACTTCAGGCAAAATGTTGACTCCTCGTGGCGTGCCTTTGATTCCAGAGCGAAAGGTGCTCTCAGCATTCTGTACGCCCTTGATTCATCTCTTAATGCTTGGTGTGTTAGCAAAAGCTTGGCCCTGAAGTGCTTTTTTTTTTTTTTTTTTCTGAAGTACAGCCTTTCAGACACTTCTGGCAATTTGGTTTTAAAATGTAGACTAAGGATGCGAGATCGGTAGTGCCATGGGGAAAATCTGCACTACACAATAACTAGAATAATTCAAAATTTAAAAAAAATAGTAAAAATTTCCCTCAGTACTATGGTCAGGTCGTATGTATTCTGGTTTTAAAAGCTTATCAGACAAATGTTTTGCAGGAGGAAATAACTATTCCTGAGCAATCTCTAAGAATTTTGAATGCTTGCTTAGTTTTCTCCTGTAACTCTTAGAGAAAGTCTTCATGAATAAAACAAAGCAGACATCTAATAATACCTTAACATAATCAAAAACAAGTAAACAAGGCTATCACCATGTTCACAAATAGATTCAATTTCTTAAAACTTTTATTATCAAATAGCTCTTAGAGCCTTTTAAGATTCTTCTCAATTACCATGATCATGTGCAATTTGTAACAGATAATTTATCTTTTACTAAACAAAATTATTGAAGGAACTGACAAGTTTTTCATGAAGAAAAATACATATGGCAGTAAGAACACTGAATTAATACTGAATAATCGAAGATTATTTCATCAACATGAAATTCTTCCTTTTTAATTATAATTAAAGTTTTTTTGGGAGAAGTATGTGTTGGTGTTATAAAATATTTTAAATGTTAAATGTATATATTGAGAACAAAGAAAGGTATGGGTTTTAAGAAGTGAATTATTTGAATATGAACTCACATTTTTAACCTCATCACAGGTAATGTGAAAGCAAATTAAACCCATCTTTTTTCTTATATTACTAGGATTGTGCTATATCCTATGGAATTTGAAAACACTGAATATTTTTATATCTTATTTGATCTCATGAAAATGAAAAGACTAGTAATATCCAACTAGAGGCAAGTGGCAGAATCCAGCCGAACACGTTTTCACAAATTCTGCAAAATTAAGGACTTTGCTGTTGGCCAAGATATGATGTCTCATATTCAGCTCTAGACAGAAATCCTTTCTCTTCTCAAGACGGTATTCTCCCAAAGGCACCTCTTAGTGTGGTGCTCTGGTGCGGACCCACACTCCACAACTTGCCAAGAGGCACTGGCTCTGTAAATGGAAACATGTTCGAATGGTACAGAAGCAACCCTGGGAATATTCTACTTCTAATTTGCCTACATTTCTGTTCAGTTATAAATGAAATAGAAAAAAGAAGAAAAAAAAGCAGACCCTAAATAAGTAGAAAATATGAGACAGCGCAACTGTTAGATGAGCAAAACAGTGCATTCGAAAGTGAATAAAGACGTTGATGATTCTTGGGATCACTGGATTGTTGCAGCCCCTCCGATAATACTAATTTGACTTTGGGGGCATTTAAATTTTTCTTTGTTTCAGTTACTTTCAAATAGGACCAGAAAACAAGGAAGGAAGGAAGGAAGGAAGGACGGACGGACGGACGAAGAGCTTGCTCTTGCCTTTCTTAGTCTCTTTGATATTTCTGGATGTTCACCAAGCTTGCTTTTATATATCTTGTTTTACTAAGGCTTAGTGTACCCACTGTTGCATAATGATTTATTTATTTTATTGTTGAAAGTTTGTGTCAAGACTGTAATGTCTAGGGGCACATTGGTGGCTCAGTTGGTTAAGCGTCTGCTCAGGTCGTGATCTTGGGGTCCTGGGATTGAGCCCTATGTCCTTGGGCTCTCTGCTCTGTGAGGGTCTAACCCTCCCCAGCTTCTGGTTCTCTCTCTCTCTCTCTCATTCTCTCTCAAATAAATAAATAAAATCTAAAAATTTTTTAAAAGGCTTTAATGTCTAAAATATGAAAATATAAAATGCAAATGAACCTCTGGGTTAGATTCCGATAAGCATATACCTCTTAAGAAAAACATCTGAATGCAAAAACCAAATAAAAATTATATTTGATTGGTAGATCCTTTAATATACTTTTATATGGGGGTGCCGGGGCTGGATGTATTAAATGTGTTCAAGTATAAAAACACAAAGAACATGTGGTATCAGAAGCAATATGAGATGTGATACTTACTTTACTTTGCGTTTTAAGAAGAGTGTCAAAACATTTGGGGCTTCGCTTATTTTTAAACTTAGGTGTTTTAACAGTGACACATTTGTAAAGCTCTAAATATTAGTTCCTAAAGGTTATTCTTTTTATATTCTCTAACAGCATACATTATTTGACTCAATGACAGTTATTTCAATTAGAAGAACTTCAGTTAAATACTGTTTTAGCAGAGTATCTCTGGAGACTGACACTATGGCACTACTTCTCAAAAGGCTTGGCATGTTGCTTTCAAAACAGATGAACAAAACCACCCACATAAAATAATAATAATAATAATAATATAAATGGGTCTAGTACAATTAATTGATTGTGGTTTTACACCTCCTACTCTTTTCCTTTGACAGGTAAATGGTTGAAGACAGAAGACTTATTATAGATTTTATATCCAGCCCATGAGGATTTTGACTGATTCCACTGAGCAGGCTCAGGTCAGCTAAGTCCTTCCCTTCAAAGCATCATGGGTGTCTCCGAGCATCATTGCAAGCTTGTCCTGGCAGTAAGCCAGGCTTCAAAAGCCTTTCACTGCAGTCACTGACTCACTAATGGGCAACTGCAGGCTTTCTGATTTTTCTTTCGTTTCATGTGTTCATTTGACATAAATTTAATTAAACCAAATCTGGTGTTAAAGCAAGACGAGATAAAAGTGATATGTCTCAAATTAAAGAACTGTGAAAGATACAGGAAACAGAACTATGCTTTTTTTTTTTTAAATCTGTTTCTGTAAAATATCATCAATTTCCGTAAGCTCACTACTTAAAGTCAGCCAAAAAAAAAAAAAAAAGAGAGAGAGACCGGTATGCATTATTAAGAATAATGTGTATCCAAGGTTAGATGAAGGTCTTGGCCCCATATTCTCTGTAGTCAAACCTTTCATAGAATTCTTATGTTTTTTTTCATTGTCACACTTCAGGTAGTCACCTCTTCACAGGATATAAGATAAGTCTGCCCTTCTTCTGGCTACATAGCTATAGTTGTTAGACAGCTCAAAAGCATACAACAGCAGAAACATGAAAAGATCACATATTAAATATAAAAAAAATCATCATTTTTCAAAGGTCTCTTTTGGTTTTTTACTTAAGGCTAAAGAGGAGCTTGAGAGAGTGAAAAAGATCATGTTGCTTAAAAAGCTCCATTTAATTGCTTTGAATGTTGCTTTAGGAAACATCCGAGTTCCTCCTTTTAAAAATCGCTTTTTCCTCATTAAAAGAAATCTCACACGAGAGATACAGTATGTGAACTAAAAGCAGTTTTGCAATCTTTCTCAAGAATGCTCAGATTGATCCTTTTCTTTCCTGCAGCTGAAATCCTGCCACATCCTAGGACCACATCATAAGTCGCTGGAGGTAATATGATTACTCTGAGCAAATACAACACAAACTAGCAAGTGATTGCAGTGTCCTGTGGATAAGAATCAGAAAAAAACCCAAAAGAATCGAGCTGGCAAATTGCGTGAGAGAAGGCAGCTTTCCTTGCAGCCGGAAACCGTGTGTGGCATGCACATCCTGAGCGGTTCTCGCATCCCAACTTTTGATAGCCAACCTCTTTAATTACAAACAGAACTCAAATGCCTCTTCTGTACTCTCCGGCCTTGATTACTTTCTGTAGATTCCACTATGATTGACACGCAGGGCTTAGGATCATCAAATCCCTCTGCGACATCTTTCATTAAAGAGATGAAAAAATTAAAGGCTCGCAAGCTGATGTGACCAGCCCAGGGTCACACAGCCAGTTGTTAGCACAGCTGAGACAAAATTCACATATTCTGACTCCCAGATCAATGTTTTCTTTTTGCTTTTTTTTTTCCAGCACCTCAAATACTTCATTACTACAGATATTTTAGATTCCTTAAAATAAACTCTTCTTTGTATTCCCAGGTGTGTGTCCTGTCTCTGACTAAAGAGAAAATATTCCAGCGGTATAGGTGGAATTAAATCTGTTCGAGATTCTCAAGAACCTCATATATTATTCCTTCCTTAGTACTCAGTAGACGGTATCCATTGGTCAATCCTTTGGTTTCAGGAGTTATTAATGGGACCACTTTTCGACAATGACTTATATGGTGTAGGCATTATCCATGGAATCCACTGAAATTTTTAATATAACCACAGAACAGGGCCTACCTTTCACGAGCAACCAAGCAGAGCGAAGGCCCTCAATACAAGGGGACATTTATTTTATCCTTAAGAGACTCCCCTGTAAATTTTACTCTGAATCCAAACGGCTATTGAAATAGAAAAGACCAGTACTGTTACAGCCCCCCTTAGACAGAAGTTTAAAAAAAAAACAACTCCTGACTCTTTTTAGGCATGGATCTGAGTTTACTTACAGCGTTATTACACACTTTCTAGATGTATATTATTTGTCTATCTATCTATCCACATTTCTAACATAGGCTCTATAGTTTTATTTATTTTTTATTTTTTTTAAGATTTTATTTGAGAGAGAGAGAGGGCAAACATGAACGGGGGTGCGGAGAGGGGCAGAGGGAAACAGAAAAACAGACCCCCCACTGAGCAGAGAGCCAGATGCACCTCGGCTGGATCCCAGGACCCCGGGATCATGACCTGAGCTGAAGGCAGATGCTTTACTGACTGAGCCACCCAGGTGCCCCTGGACTTTAAAATGCTTGATGAGACTTTGTCAAGGTCCACAATGATAGCATGTGTCAATACGGTTTTATCAGTGTTTGTTCAATGTATTGAGTTCATTTATTCAATGAATCATCATTAAAAGAGTACTACATGCGGGCACCTGGGTGGCTCAGTTAGTTAAACAACTGCCTTCAGCTCAGGTCATGATCCTGGAGTTCCAGGATGGAGTCCTGCATTGGTCTCCCTGCTCAGCAGGGAGTCTGTTTCTCCCTCTGACCTTCCCCCTTTCATGCACGCGCTCTCTCTCCAATAAATAAATAAATAAATAAATAAATAAATAAATAAATAAAATCTTAAAAAAAAAAAGATTACTATAAGCAATTCGCTGCATATATATAATGGTGAGCCAGACACTGAGCACTTAGTAGTCATTCTACCTAACAGAGAGGTCATACTTTTCTTAGGCATGTATCATAATATCTGAATAATTTTACAATGTTAAACTTGACATATTTTTTCTAACATTTGTAATTTTTCAATTCTGGAGTTTTTTAAGTATTTTGTTTTCATAAATGATGAATTTCTGGTGACAGACCACCAAGACTGAAGTTCTAATAAGTTGCTATATGATTCAACTGTGCCAGGGGATGGAGTTGAAGGATCAGAATTGAGACTGTCTATAATTGAGAATGTTTGTAAATATCACCACTCAGAATATCTAACAACCAATTTTTTAAAAGCACAAATAAATGTCACAATCACCAGTGTTAACCATAAGTTGCAGAAATAAAGTATCTTTGTCATCTAATAATACAATGACTATACAATAGTCCTCAAAAAAAAAATCTACCTTTCTTCATTTGTTGCAGGCCTGTATAATCAAATATTTTAAAGAATGTGCAAGACCGCTGTATTTGTGTCCGAAATGACTTTACACAATATAAAAGCTGGGTATCTTTTCAAATATTTAGTAAGTGGCTATTGGGGAATATAATATCTAAATTTGATATATTTCTTAGGAACAAAAATCAAAACCTCAGGCGTTCTTAGTACAAGGTTTAGAAAAACAGGCAAAATGTAACTTTGTTCAGGTGACAAATGCACGTATGCTTGTCACAGCACAAGATCTTTGCAAAGCAGAACCAGTCCCAACGTGCAAGAAATTCCAAGTGTGCCCTTATGAAGAATTTTTCCAAGACTCTGAACAATAAGAAAAGACTTCTGGCAAATTAGTGTCAAAGATTTGTTTGGGTAAGTATGAAAAACTAACGTTCACCTTAACAGCATTAAGACACAAGCGGTTTATAAAAACCAACAGATGGAAAAATAGAGTTCAGAACAACAAATAAGAATTTAAACAATGATCTGTAGAAATAGATATTTAATCTCATTACATGGCATTTCACTTCTAGTATTTAGCATTTGGTTTAATGACTTAGCCACCATACATGAAAAGTGTAGGCAGATCCTTGACAGAGTCTGTGCCCTTCCTTTTCAGAATTTAAATGATACCTAAGGTTTGGTGGCTGGTATCCTGAACCTCCTCAGAGTGAAATTATGGTGCAGAATAACCTGGTACCACACATGAATTAACAACTACTTTTTTTTAAGCAAGCAGTATTTGGTAACGTCTGGTTGAATGGTGCTCTCTATAAATTTATGCCCATCCCTGCCACCCATCTTCCTTGGTATCATGTTAGAGCCAGCCTTTCACACAGAATTCTGTCTGGGTCACATGGCATGATTCCTCCTCCTCACCTTCCTCCTTCTTTTCTTTAAGAACACCACAGTCACAATGAGAACAGTTCCTGCCTGTCATATTGCTAATCAAATATATTTCATTTGGTTTATATCCTTTCTTCTGATTGACAAAGAGCCTTGGCATGGAATGTCTTGGTCACAAATGTTATTGATCTGATACTAAAGAAGAAAACCTTGGTGAAAACAGGAAAACAGTATTAAGGACTGAATGCTGGAGAGCAGGAGTTGGCAAACTCTTCTGGTAAAACCCAGACAATTGATGGCTTCGGTGTTATAGGCCATAGTCCTGGTCTAATCCCTCAGTTCTGCCATTACAGTACTGATGCAGCCCTGTATAAAATTTTGATATTTTGTTTATCATGAATATTTGGTATTAACTTTGAGTTGTAAAATATTACATTAGAATATTATTTATCTTTATTACTGAGTTTCTGGGCACCCTCTTAAATTCTGTGCCCAAGGTCAGTGCCTCACTTGACTTAACCTACTGCGCGATGAAGCTAAAAAGCAGCCACAGACAATACATAAAGAAATCAGCATGGCTGTAGTTCAAGAAAATTTCATTTATCAACAATGCAGTTTGAACTTTATATAATTTTCGCACATCATGGAATAGCGTTTCTTTTGGTTTTCCACCATTTAATATCATAAAAATCTGATTTAGCTTGTGGTTTGTATAAAAATAGGCAGCTGGCTGAATTTGGACCTTAGGTCTGAGTTTGTGAACTCCTCCTTTAGAAATTCAGGTATGTTTCTTTTTTAGGAGACACACACTGCAAAAGTCACACAGATATGAAGAAGGCTATGAAACAAGAATGGTTTTCCAAGGAAAATGAAATTATGGGTAACTGTTTCCTCTATAATGTGCTTATGTTGCTTTCATGGTTCAAACTACTGAAAATATGAATGGATAGCTTGTTTTCATAATTTTAATAACGTTTTCCCTTTTGAATTGCATCAGAATGTCACAACTGTGTGAGTGAGTTCACTTTTCAATTAGCAATAATTGCGCCTCGGATAAACCTCATTGGCTACGATACTGCCACTGTGCAAAGCTCACTTTTGATTGACTTGTAATGAAAAGTTAGTCTTAATGTGAAATTTCAAACCAACCACTGCTTAGCCTTAGGTAAAGTTGCTTATGATTTATGGACAAGAGTGGGCACACCACAGGCACTCAGCTGTTACTTCATTATTGTTAGATGCTAATTTATGAACACATATTTGTATATGTATAGACAGTACACACATCTAATGTTTAAACATTCAAATCCTTGGATTTAAAAACAAAAAATTATAATTACCCCTCAAACATGCACTACCCCTCTCCCAAACAGGAGAAGCATATGAAAGAGAGGTGTCAAGGCGTGATCAAAAACAGACAACAAACGTGGATTTGGGAGACAGAGAGAATCTAGTTCTGTTCCCCAAATCTGTTTCTTTTTTCTTTTTTTTCCCCCCAAATCTGTTTTTTAAAGAGGTGGTCAATAAGTAGAATTTCTTTTCTGTTATAAGATCCCAGGAAAGGAAGAGGATAGGCTCACTACTACTTAGGTGCTGTAGGGAGGTAAATTCATCTAATCACAGAGTCAAATTTGAAACAAAAAGTCACCAAAAGTGGTTATGACTCTCATGTTCATAGTTCTGCATGGTGATCCATGAGCTTGACTGTTTAATTAACCACATACATCTCCAACAACCTTCCCCATATAAAAATGTATTTCATATTGTAAACTGCTTATTTCCCAGCATACGTTTGCTTCACAAATTGTCTGAGTGTAGCATTATAAGTGCTTATAAAGTTATGCATGGCTTAAGTGAGGCTGTAAATAAATATCTGGCTGCAGAAGTATACTACCACCAGATTTCAGCCTAGTTGGCACGGGGATAATGCTTTGGAGCAATTCAAGTCTGAAACAGCTTCAGTGATACCATTTAAGCTTGAGGTATATTGGCAGAACAAGGATCTGACTAGACTAAATTTGGCTTAAGCCACCTATTACTCATACCCTCTTTCTGCTGCATTCACACTCCAATTAACAAACTGTATATGATACACACACATATATTTATAGTTTATATTTTTCCTGTGTTGGCAATGAAACTTTTTAAATTACTTTCTGTAAGCTGTAAGAATTTACTTGGTAAGATGAGCCTGGTTTTGGAAGCGGTGGGGTGCATGGGTTTTTGTGTTCATCCTAGAGAAGAGTTACGTTTGTACCCATCACCTCTATCCCATCCCCACTTTCTGCTCAGCTCACTATGTGGTATAGTGATCATCCCCATCCTTTTTGTAATCACTAAAACTCAGAAGGAGGCTCTGTGCTCAACACTTGGCATAGACTAATACAAAGGGAGGTACACTAACATTTCAAAGTTAAGAAACTTGTTCAAGGTCACAAGGTCAGCATCTTCTGTAATAACATACCAACCTAGTTCTTTCTTAATCAAAACCTATGTTTTTTTTTTTTAAAGGCCAGGTTTATTGAGGTATAATTTAAATACATGAAAAGACAAAGTTCTCTGAGTTTTGACAAACCTACTGAGTGTGTAACCACAACCATTACCAACCCATAAAATATTTCCACCTCCCTAAAGTGTCTTCCCTTATTATTCTCTATAATAATAAAGTCTTCGGTCTGCTTCCCCTAACCTCAGATCCTGGCTTACACTGATCTGATTTCTGTCCGTATAAAATTGTGTTTGCTAAAATGTCATAAAAATTGAACCATATAGTACATGGATTTTTGTGTGGCCTTCCTTTATTTAGCATAATAGTTTAAGACCCATCTTCATTTGTGCATGTTCATTCTTTTTTATCAATAAATAAAGGGACAACTTTATACAGATACATTGAAAAGTTGGCGAGCAGTATTCCACTGTACAGAAGTACTTCCGTGTGTTTATTCACTCACTGTAATGGACATTTGGATTGTGTCCAGTTTTTAACAATTATGAATAAAGTTACTATGACCATTCATATCCAGGTATTTGTGTGGACATGTAATTTCACTTCTCTTGCATAAGAGATTAAGATTGCATAAGAGATTGTAAGGTTATTGAGTCGTAAGTATGTTTGTTGTGTAGGCTTCCTTTTTATCAGAAACTGCCGGACTGTTTTCCAAAGTGACTGTGACAGTTTTGCATTCTCATAGGCAAGGCAGGAGAGCTCCACTGGTTCTGCGTTCTCATCACCCATTTTAACAGATGTGTAGGGGAATCCCATTGTGGCAATTTGTCTTCCCCTAACGGACAGTGAAATTGGGCATCTTTTCCTGGGCTGGTCTTGTCATTTGTCTTGTGAAGTATCTTCTCAAATCTGGCTTTTTAAAAAACTGGGCTACTTGTAGTCTTGTAATTTTAAAAATATATTCTGTATACAAACATTATATCAAATATATGTTTTCCAAATATTCTCCCTGTCTGTATTTTTTACCACTTACTTTTTTTTTTGAACAGTTCTAAGAAGTTTTAACAGCAAAAGCGAGAGGCAGGCATAGAGATGTCCCAAATATATCCTATGCCACACACGTGCATGGCTGCTCCCACTAACACCATCTCACATAAGAAGGTGCACTTGTTACAAGTGACGAACCTACACTGACATATCACAGTCACCCTGGTTTACATTTGGGTTCACTCTTGGTGCTGTACATTCTAGAGGTTTACAGAAATGTATTAGGACATGTCATTTGTTGTAGTATCATAAGGGGATTTTCATGGACTCTGGGCTCCATTTGATCATCTCTTCACCTGAAAGTTCTGGTTAACCACTGATTTTTTTTTAAATATTTTATTTATTTATTTGTCAGAGAGATAGAGTACAGGTAGGCAGAGTGGCAGGTAGAGGAAGAGGGAGAAGCAGGCTCCCCACGGAGCAAGGAGCCGGATGTGGGACTCGATCCCAGGACCCTGGGATCATGACCTAAGCTGAAGGCAGCCACTTAACCAACTGAGCCACCCAGGCATCCCTGATTTTTTTTTTTTTAACTCTCTTCATAGTTCTGCATTTTTCAGAATACCCTATAGTTGGAATCATGCATGTCACTTTTGGATTGGCTTATTTCAGGTTTTGCCATGTCTTGTAATGGCTTGACAGTTCATTTCTAAATTTAGTGCTTAGTAATATTCCACTCTCTGGCCCATTCACTTACTGAAGGACATCTTGGTTGCTTTCAAGTTTTGACAATTATGGATAAAGATGGGATAAATATGTGGGTGGAGGTTTTTGTGTTGACAGAAGTTTTCAGTCCTTTGGGTAAATAGCAAGGAGTACAATTGCTAGATTATATGGTAAAAGTACATTTAGTCTGTAAGAAAGTGCCAAATCGTTTTCCAAAGTAGTTATACAGTGCTGCATTCCCAATAGCAGTGAATGAAAGTTCCTATTACTTCACATTCTTGCCAGCATCTGGTGTTGCCAGTGTTTGGGATTTTGGCCATTTTTAATTTTTTTTTTTTATATTGGGTCTTCAAGAAAAGTACAAGTTCCTTAATTTTGATGGGGTTTAATTTATCACTTTTTTTTAAAAATGGTTTCTGAGTTTTCTGTCCTATCCAAGAAAGCTTGGCCTAGCCCACGGTCACAAAAATTTCTCCTATGTTTTTCCTAGGAATTTATAATTTCAGCCTTTACATATGTGTCTACAATCCATTTGAGTTCATTTTTGGGTATGATTTAAGATATGGACAGAGGTTCAGCTTTTTTGTAATTGAAAGACTATCTTTCCTCCCTTTGGATCTTTGTCAAAAAAACAATTGCCCATATGTTTGTAGGTCTAATCTGGTTCTCTATTCTGATGCTTTAATCTCTGTGTCTATCCTTATGCCAATACATACTGACTTGATCACTAGAGCTTTACTGTGAATCCTGAAATCAGATAGCATAGTTATTCAACTTTGTTCTTCTTTTCCATTGTTTTCTTTTAAACAATGCTTTATAACAGAACTTGATACTAATGTACTTCAAATAATAATATTATAAATATGATATAATTATATTAAACAATAATAATACCTAAAACCTTCTTAAATTATGTTTCAGTGGGCTTATTACTTTGAAATTTATTACTCTCTTTTACTTATACCTCTGAAAAGAAAGTTTAAATATTTTAAGGAATATGGTTCTTAGTAAAAAATATTGTTCTCTAACAGTTCAAAAATTCAAGACTTTGGCTGAAGGAATCGCATGTAGAACAGATTATCAAAATGTATTTTTAAAATACCCATCTCATATTTTGACAGTCTGTTTAGGCTAACATAAGTTTCAAGATAAAGCTGGATCTGAAGTAAAATGACACATTTGTTTTTTAAGAAGTATAATTCTTGAAAATCAATTTAAAATGATAAATATATACAGTCAAATGAAAGACACTCATCTATTATTATTCTTATTCTGGTCTCAATGATTTCATTTCCAAATGTACCTGGAAGATTATTGGGAATTCAGGCCTTTCATAATATTGATTATATGCTCGTCCTTGTAGTGAAAGACAATTTTATTCTGAGTCCATTTGAAAAGAGAGGGAAAAAGGAACATGAGGGGGTTGCTGGGGGAAGGTGGGATTGGGAGAGGGGGAGCGGGCTATGGACATTGGGGAGGGGAGGCGAACCATAAGAGACTATGGACTCTGAAAAACAACCTGAGGGTTTTGAAGGGTCAGGGGTGGGAGGTTGGGGGAACAGGTGGTGGGTGATGGGGAGGGCACGTTTTGCATGGAGCACTGGGTGTTGTGCAAAAAGAATGAATACTGTTACGCTGAAAAAAAAATAAATAAATAAAAAGGGAAATCTACCACACACACACACAAAAAAAAATGGTTACAATACTCTTGCCTGTTTGGGCTTTTATTGAGGCTGAAGTAAGCCTGAAAAGTGTTGGCAGTGGGAACAGAAACTCAGGAATGGACATAGTGAAAATCAGTCCGTGCTTGGCATTCCCCTCTCAATAATAACCTCCATATTTTATCACTTCTCTTCAGTAAGCTACTTACATCCTCTTCTTGGACCTGCTGGCAATCACAAATACAGTGCTTACTCTATGCAAAGGCAAAGCATGGTCTTACTTGCTTGACAAACCTTATTTCTAATTTATGATGGTTAATTTTATGTGTCAATGTGGCTAGGTCACTGTACCCAGATATTTGTTCAAACACCAGACAGGATATCTTTGTAAAGTTATTTTTTGGATGAGATTAGTATTTAAGTATTTAGTAATTAGGTAATTAGTAATTAAGTAATTAGTAATTAGTAATTAAGTAATTAGTAATTAGTATTTTTTGGATGAGATTAGTATTTAAGTACTTAAATATAAGTATTTAACCTTAGTAAAGCAGGTTACCCTCCATGATGTGGGTGGTCCTCATCTAGTAAGTTGAAGGCTTTAACACAAAACAGACTGGGGTCCCCCGAAGAAAGGGGATTCTGTCTCTGGACTGTTTTCAGACTTTAACTGCAAAATCAACCACTTTGTGGGTCTCCAGTCCATTGGTCTAATCTGAGTATTTTGGATGTGTCAGCCTCCACAATCACATGAGCCAGTTCCTTAGAATGAATCCATCAATCAATCTATCTATCTATCTATCTATCATCCATCCACCCATCCATCCATCCTTTTGGTTCTGTTTCTCTGGACAATGCTAACTAATGAGATTTCAACCCTTCTTAATTTCCTGCTGGAAATTTCCATGTTTCTTCCTTTATTAATCTTACCCCTACTGATGTAGGCTTGGGATTTCCCCTACCTATTTCTCTATGTCTAAAATAAAAATCTCTAGGATTCATCTTTTATTTTATATCACCACTTCTACTGACCAAGTCTATAGTCATCATCATCATCATCATCTCTCTCTCCTGAATTCATCAAAATTCCTAATTAGTCTGCTTTCCCCTTTTTCCTTTTTCCCACTACATTATCCACAATACTACAAAATTAACTTTGTAAGATACAGTTCTAGTATTGCCATTGTCAGCCTTAATTATTTGGGTGATTTCCCATGGATTTTGGGAAAAGATACTAATAAAAGTTTTTAAAGGTGAAAAATGCATGAATATAGACATGTAAGGCATAGGAGAGTTTACAAAAAGTAGGATCACATTTAGGCTTATTTAAAAACAAAATATACTTAAAACATTTTAACAAAATTTGAAGAACAAAACAGGAATATATCAGTATACATGATTTCCTTTCGTATTCTTTAATCTGGCTTATCTATTCTGGGATTAATTCGTTGTGATAACAAGCAAATGAAAATACCTTGCTATTTAATAGTAAGTTACTATGCATTACTCCATAATCTGAATGTTTTAACTTGATCCTTTTTTGGGTTAAAAAATGACCTAATACAGGCAGACAAAATATAATGGAAAAAATATAATGAAAACATCAGATTTTGTTATTAGTACATACTCAGTTTAAGTCTAGAACTTCTGCTTCCATGCATTCATTCTTAGGATCAGTCCATGTGTCTTCAAGCCTCTTCAGGTTTCTACAATGTTGGGGTTAAGGTAGAGTATGAAATCATACATAATACCCAGCTTGCTAAAATGTAACATGGAGGCTGCCGGGGGCAATGGAAGGGTTCAGAGAAGGGCACAGGCTTTTGGAAAGCAGAGGGCTGTGGGGCCACTCAGCTGTTCGAATGCTGTGGGGAGTTGCCTTCCCTGAAGCTGTCTTAGCCCAGACAATCACCCCATGATCTAAGAGATGTATGCATTGTCCCCTAAAGCTAAGTTTAGCAGAACTCCTAGAACAAGGTGATCAGCACATTGTATCTTTCCATAATCAGACTTCTGTCTTCTGTAAGCCCTTGTCCCACATCACTTGCTTGTGTGATTATCCTGAACTATGAATAAAGGTGAGAGTAAAGAAGAGCAAAGGGTCTTTCTTTCTGAGTATTGCCCCCTTGCCTTCTCCTCTCTTTCACAGCCAAGTCTGGAGTAATCTCTCATCCATCGGTACAGGTTTTGCTGGCCATTCCCAACACTACACCAGGGTAAAAATACTTAATTCACATGTAGATTGGGAGTTGTTGCAGATTGGGAGTACCACTTTGGACCCACAGTAGTTAATTTTTCTCCCTTCCTCCTGTAGAGACCAAGGAAGTATTTTTCAAACTCTTTGCCATGACCCAGAATCCATAGTAAGAAATGCATTTTTCATTTTTTTACCACAATATTTTGTGGCACAATTAAAAAGTTTGGAACACACACACAAACTCATGTCTGCACGCATGTGTGTGCATGTGTGCACACCCTGAAATGTAAAATAGAAACAAAAGTTTCACAAAATAGTATTTTTATATGATAAACTGATATTTTATTTTCTATTCCAGTCTAGTCTATTTCATTTTACTTAGTCTTTTCTAGGGCTGATTGACACCACTTAGATGATTTTATGACTCAGTAATTGGTCTTAAGGCATAATTTGAGTAAATTAAAATATTTTAAATTTCCTTAAAATATTTTATCTTTTTTTTTTGGTTTTCAGGAAGAAGTTATGGGCTTTCTCACACATCTGTTTGGTAAAGTTCAAGAAAGAAAAGAGAACAAGATTCATTCTGAGTATATTGGAAAACAGATATTTTTTTTTTTGCTCCTCCCAAATTAAGATTTATATTTACATTTTTATTTTAAGTGTGTAAGTAGACACAGTAAATTATATAACTGGTATAAGATTCAAAAATTAAATACTGCAATAAATTTCTGCATGACACAGAGCCAAGAAAACACTGATGAATGAAATGAGCCAAGAAGTCTCAGCACAGAAAACTTTAGGGCCCTGAAGAGATCCTGGGGTTAGTTTGCCAGTTCGCCCACTGGTGAGGCACTGTTCTCAGCGTGACCAGGTGCACTGAGGCCAGGGGTGAGTAATAAGGTAAAGGGAAGAGCCTTACTGAAGATGTGAAAAGTGCCTTAATTAGTACCAACCCCTTCCAAACCCTCACCTGCAAAGTCACAGTAGCCTTTAACCTCAAGCCAGAATAGAACAAATACTGAACTACTATACACAGACACAGACACAGACACACACACAAACACACACACAATGGAATATTACTGAGCCATAAAAAAGGATGAATACTTAACCACCTACATCGACACGGATGGAACTGGAGGGTATTATGCTGAGTGAAATAATCAACCAGAGAAAGATAATTGTCATATGGTTCCATGCATATGTGGAATATAAGAAACAGCACAAAGGATCATAGGGGAAGGGAGGGAAGACTGAATGGGAAGCCATCAGGGAGGGAGACAAACCATGAAAGACGCTTAATCATAGGAAACAAATTGAGGGTTGCTGGAGGGGAAGTTGGTGGGGGGATGGGATAATTGGGTGATGAACATTGAGGAGGACATGTGATGTGATGAGCACTGGGTGTTATATGCAACTGATGAATTACTGAACTCTACATCTAAAACTAATGATGTATTATATGTTGGCTAAATGAATTTAAATTTAAAAATTTTAAAAATAAAGTTTTTTGTAAAAGAACAAATATTGAACAGGAACCCAAAAATGAAACAATGTTAATCTTCTCTAAAAATATTGAACAAATTGTTT
Organism: Meles meles; assembly: GCF_922984935.1. Classification (NCBI taxonomy): domain Eukaryota; kingdom Metazoa; phylum Chordata; class Mammalia; order Carnivora; family Mustelidae; genus Meles; species Meles meles. The sequence continues at coordinate 84,263,373 of NC_060076.1, read as the reverse complement.
GAACAAATCATAGATTTGGAGTTTGAATATTTTTTTTAAAGATTTTATTTATTTATTTGACAGACTGGATCACAAGCAGGCAAAGAGGCAGGCAGAGAGAGAGAGAAAGGGAGAAGCAGGCTCCTTGCTGAGCAGAGAGCCCGATATGGGGCTCGATCTCAGGACCTTGGGATCACGACCTGAGCTGAAGGCAGAGGCTTTAACCCACTGAGCCACCCAGGCGCCCCTGGAGTTTGAATATTGATGCCCCAGAAACAAACCTTCTTTATTCTGGATTTGGTATTGATTTTGGTTGCCAGAAAAGAGAGGCACCCTCAAGCTTAGGCAAAAAGGAGATTTGTTGCTGGGACATAGTACAAGGCTAGAACTGGAGTATCACCAAGTAATTCTAAGCAATTCTAAGTCCATAATTGCAATTCTTTGATATTTTTCATTTAAAAACATTTTTTTCTCCAGTTTCATTGAGGTATAATTGACAAAATCATATGTGTTTAAAGTGTAAAATGTGATACTTTGATAGACATATACTTTGTGAAATAATCACCACAATCAGGTTGTGATCACTTCATTTAGCTGCCTATTTGTGTATGTGTATGTGGTGAGAACCCGTAAGCTCTACCCTCAACTAATTTCGATATACAAGAGTAGTATCAACTACGGTCACTGAGCTACATATCAGACACTCAGAACTTAATCATCTTGTAACTGAAGCCTTGTATCCTTTGACCAGCATCTCCCCATCTCCTCAGCCCCAGGCCATGGTAACGATTATTCGTGTTCTGTTTCTACGAGTTCAACTTTTTCTTTATGTATATCCTATATATAAATGAGATCATACAGAGTTTGCCTTTTTCTGTCTACCTTCTTTCACTTAGCATAGTGACTTCTAGCTTCACGCATATTGTTGCAGACGGCAGGATTTTCTATGTCATGACTGATCATAGTCTTACCTCTTTATCCATTCTTCTTTACTCATTCTTCCATTGGAGGGCACATTTTAAGGTTGTGTGTACATGCTGGTGATTGTGAATAATGCTGCAATGAACATGGGCGTGCAGATCTCTCTACGAGATACTGATTTCATTTCCTTTCGACATATACCCAGAAGTTGGATTACTGAACCATCTGGCGGTTCTATTTTTAAATTCTTGAGGAGCCTCCTCACTGTTTTCCAAAATTGCTGTACCAATTTACATTCCCACCGTCAGTGAACAAAGGTTCTCTTTTTTCCACATCCTTCCCAACACACAACCGTGGTTCTTAAACATTAGTGCACATCAGAATACCCTGGAGGATTGTTAGAAACACTGATTTCTGGAACCTAGACTCAGGGTTTTTGAATAAGTCTGTGTTGGGGCCCAAGAACTTGCATTTCTAAGAAGTTTTTAGATAATACTGATGTTGCTTGACAACCACTGCCTTACATGACTGCGGTTCTGATGCTATTGGAGTCAGTGAAACCTGAATTCAAACTCTATCCTACCCCATCCAAGCAAAGTGACCTAGGTAAAGTAACCTCAATTGTAAGTCTCTGCTTCCTCTTCTGTGAAACGGCAGTATTAAAAGGCAATCACAAGTCTTAAATAATACAACCAACGGAGCCCAGCACATGTTAAGCAGTCAATAAAATGACTACTACAATTGTTTAAATGCAAATTGATAGTATTTTCACATCTTCGGATATTTTAGGTTTTCCAAGTCTGTCTCCCTAGCAATTTATATCTGTAGGCAACAGTGGTAGACGCTAAAATACGAACAGGGAACTCAATTACCAGTCTTCATTTGAGATTTCCCTGATTTTGTTGACAGTCTGTGCATGGGGGTTTTGCGCTTTCACACGACAAAACCATCTGAAGATAAAAGTATTTCATAGCCCTTCTGATTTGGCACTTTGTTTTCCTAGTGTGCTCAGGTACAAATAATTTTCCTCTAGTAACATCCACAGTGAGCTTCTCTCTGGCTGTGACCTGGCCCTTCTTCAGTGTGATAGGGAGTCACTGTTGGCCTTTCAGTTGGGGATATCCACATGAGACAAATATCTAGGCAGTTATTTAATTCAGAACATCATAACATAAACAAGCTAATTGGAAATGATGAAACCCAAAGGCAATGAGGACTCTATATATATGCATGTGTTAAAAGATATATATTCACACACACACACACACACACACACACACACACACACACGTTATATGGAAGTACTTACATCAATTTCCAGTTCATCCTTGTGGAGAGGATAGAAGTAAGTCCGTTGCTACCATATCCCTCTCTGTTATGGCCTCATCAGGTCTGTGTTCCTCTTCTCCAAGGTCCAGTGATCCCTCACTGTGAGCCGCAAGTTTCTAGGCTTGTAGGTCTGTGTTTCAGTTAAAGGCCAATTCCTAAGCTTTGAACTTGGGGGCAATGAAAGCTGGATGCCCCAGCTCTTTACTGGGGTAGAACGAAGTTCTTACTCAAAAAGCTGCGAAATGAAAGTTGACTGAGATTGATGGACTGAAGGAGAAAATTCTGCCTTGAATGAAAAGCTAACCTCTCCAGGCCATCTCCAACCTTTACCTGTCCTTTGTTTGTTTGTTTGTTTTAAAGATTTTATTTATTTATTTGACAGACAGAGAGATCACAAGTAGGCAGAGAGGCAGGCAGAGAGAGAGAGGAGGAAGCAGGCTCCCTGCTGTGCAGAGAGACCTATATGGGGCTCCATCCCAGGACCCTGGGACCATGACCTGGGCTGAAGGCAGAGGCTTTAACCCACTGAGCCACCCAGGCACCCCTTTACCTGTCTTTTAAATTTTTCTCCCACATTTTTGTTTTTGTTTTCACCCTGGGGAGTGTTTGCGGGGGAAAAAGTGTCAATGACTCAGTTCAGTTTTGTCAAGTACTAACTGTTCTTGAGAGGAAACATGTTATATTGAGTAAGTGCAAAGTATGATTATTAATCTTAATATAATATTTTTAAACTGCTGCCAGATGGAGAATACAATGAAATATTTTGATAACTCCTTGTTATATTTTCAGAGACTCAAAGGCTTATTGAAAATATGAGGTTTTAAATATTTGAACATGCAGACGCTTTTTCAGATAGGTGTGATCAAATCCTTTCTTTCTTTACTTTATTTTATTATTATTATTATTATTATTATTATTATTATTATTCTGCAAACAACATGTTGGAGTTTAAAAAGGAGGGTGGAGCTAAGAGAAAAGCAAGGAAAAAAAAATACATACCAATGAAAGATTCCAGCAAGAATTCTAGTGGAACATCAGGCATTCCACCTCCAGGGAAATCTATGCATCTTTTAAACAGAAACTCCCTTAGATGAGCTTGTCTAGGATCTTTGAAAGAACTTGGGCCAAGCATGTCAGCATTAAAAATACTGAATTGGCTGGAAATACTGTTGTATGTCAACCTTTATTTGTCCTTTAAACCAAGAAAAAAGAATAAAAGTATGCCTGTAGGCAAAAGAAAGTTCCCCTCTTTCTTTTCCCCTCCCTCCTATTCCTCTTGCTCTCTTCAGCTTATATGAGATTTGTAAAATGAATTGTAATAGAAAGTTCATATGACAAAAATTACAGTGGTGTGGCCAAGAAAACACCCAGGGGGCTTTTAGCTTCCGTTGTGCCAGGAATGAACTATCAGATCAGCCTTCTGGACTCAAATGCGACACTGTCAATAAGGATACATCATCTTTTTTGTGGTGTAGAAGAGCTGTCGGTTGTAATTCCCATTATTCCAAAGCCAGGATTTTCCATTAGTACAGCCACCTGCTGGGTTTCTCTACTCAGGTTTAATGGAGTCTGAATTTGAATTTATCACCATCTGTGGGAAGACAGGAAATGAGAGAGCATCACTAATTCCTTTCTTCATTTGCTAAGTGAATGTATAATCTTTATAAGGAGACAGCAAAAGCAGCAGAGATTGGGAATGGATGGGAGAGAGAATATTTTAGTTCACATTGACATCAGAGCTCCAGACCAGGGGGGAGTCATGCTGTCTGTTCTAAAGCCAATTCCAGCAACAAAAAGAATGTTTTAATTTCCTATGTAACGTAGTATCAAAATGATGCAGATTCAGAATACTTCTCTTTAGCTTCCAAAAAGATCTCAGAAGATTTAATCAGATCTCTGGTGAAGATGAAAGACTTGGATACGTATCAAGCTCACACGCACGCACAGCGTTTCAGATTTCTAATTATTACATTAGCTTTTAAATAGAGAGGTATAGAATACAGGTGTCTATTTTACGCAGTTTCTTCTTTCCCTCCAGAAATTTCAAAAAAAAAAAGAAAGGAAGAAAGAAAAAAATTCCTTCATAGAACCAAGAAGAAAGACCAGAGAACGTCAAAACCTTCAAGATGATCCCTAGAAACAAAGTATAATGCCTTCAATTCCATAAATATATCTCAGTTTTTCTGACTTAATACAGAGTCACCAATGGTACTTCATTGCCATTTCCAATTTCAAAAACAGTAGACAGGTTTACAAGAAAGGTGAGCAATTTGTGAGTAAATTCTGGCATTGGCAAGTGGATAAAAGCTGGCAAGTTTGATCTGTCCAATATTAACACTGCTCCATCAGGATGTTCGTTGCCTTCTGGAATCTGCTGTCCCAGCAAAGACTGGGAGAAAAACAAGCCATTCCAGTATGCCAGCCGCAATAGGTGTTGCTGACGGCTACAACTAAAACATGCCACAGGATGAGGACAGTTCAAAAGATGAGGGGGAAAATCCTCTCAGGAAAAGAAGGAGGATTTAAAATCAACACAGACACATACACACACACACACACACACACACACACACACACACACGCACACGCAGCCCCTGAGAAAACACTGCATGCCATTGTCTTTCTTCAGGAACCATGAGTTCATCCCTTTCTCATGAATCTCCCTCCATGTTTATAATCTTGGATTAATGACTTTAAACAGTGAGTCGGTTCGAAAGTCATGGGGTCAGCTCTGTGGACTTGAGGAACTCAGATAATTGGAAGGAATGTTACTTATTACAGTGAAGCAACAATTCCAGGGGAGGAGAGGAAAAGCACAACAAATAACTACACTGTTGTTCTTTAAGGCTACCAAGAGAGTGAGTGCTCCTATCAGCGAGGCTGTGAATACTGTATTGTGACAAAGCAAAATGCCTCCTGGGTGCCTGCTTCTAGTGGGAAGCTTTTGATGTTTGATCTGTAATGAGATGGAAGAAGAAAACAGTTCCCTTGGTTAACTAATACATACTGGATGGGAACAGATTCAAAGATGTAAGTTTCAGTTCTGGGACAAGATCCCTCATCCCACTAATTTATTATTTAGAAAATTCTGTAAGTTCTTTTCTTACAGAATACCTGATGGGCTTAACACACTTCTGCTTTCATATTTGGCTTGGATAACAACCCTATTGATTACTATGCCATATTTCACTTTCGCCAGCCTACTTCTCTTCTCGGTGAGGACACGAGGTGAATTTATGGCATGTCCTTTCGGCAAATACAAGTGACTGGAACCTGGGACATCACAGGAGGCCTAGCTATTTTGTATGGGAAAGTGCACGGTGGTAAACTAGGAAACGTGTGAAGGGTTACCTACAACCCAGAGCTCCAGAGGAAGGTAGACCGAGAAACAAAAACAACAAGAAATAAATCAGCGGTGAATTTTACTACACATGGCCTGCCATGGATGATGTCACACATATGGTTATTCATACTAGGAGCAGCAACTTTCGAGATCAAGTCAAACCCTAGAAAATCTGTCAGTTTGGGTTAACAGAACATTGTTATTACCTCAAGTCAAGCAGATGGAGGGCAAACTTCTCTGCTGGATTCTGCTGCTCTTTAATTAATGTCCACATTTATTATGTCAATATAATGCATCACGTTTGGTCTAAAGGTTGTTTTATATATTTTTTTTAAACAAGAATGATTATTTCATTTACTTTCAACATTTGAACAGTTGCACGGGATTTTAGAGGCATATGTAGATACCCAGAAAATAATGTTTAAATCAGTGTATAAAAGAAAGGAAGGAACCAGTCTGGTTTTACATATTTCATTCTTGATGTAGAGATAGATTTGATACTTCTTTTATGAACATTTCCAAATGAGGGATTTTGAGAGCACGCATGTGAACATGTAACAAAAATAGAAATCTCGGATGATAAAATTGTGCAGATCTCATTACAGTATTATTCCTTCATAAAGAAATTAATAGCCGTAATTCATTTAGCGCTCTGTTTACTCTCATCGGTGAAGAATGGCAGCTGGGAAAATAACACAATAGAGGCATCTTATCTTACTTCGTGAATTTTGGGGTTGAGAAGGAGCAAGGAATCCCTAGTGTCTGATATTATGCATGTGGAACTGTGGCGTTAAATCTTTAGCACAAGTCAGAGAATAAGCCTATTATATAACAACGAAAGAGGACGTGTGCCATAACTACAAACGTTCTTTCTTAAATAGATGACAGGCTCGCATTGTTCATTTTGGGAAAATATTTTTGCACTGTTGGCTCCAGCCTTTAATTATTTAAGTTAGTCAAATCCAAAATCGTTAAAATGTGCAAATATTACCTGGAATCACTCCAAGAGGAAACAGTAGGCAGTGATCTGGCCCCTTGGATTGAACACTCAATTGCTGCTTAGTTTCCTTTCAAACTGTAGAGTAGATACGCTCTAACCCAAATCTGTGCTCCCACCAACAACTCCTGACAGATGTTTGGGAGTTCCACGCAGGGTTTCTGAGTGGCTAGACCACACCACACCCAGTGTAGTCTCTTTTAAGTGAATCCTTTGATGAATGTTAAGTTTTCAAGTCAAACCTATTTTACACACACACACACACGCACGCACACACACACTTTCAGGGTTTTAGCATCCTAATGAGCAAGGGCTATGTGTTCTGATTTTTTTTTTCTGCACTACAATCTATTAGATTACTATAGCACTTCATAATTCTAAATTTTATACGCTCACAGATTTACTGTAGTGACAGGGACTTCAAGAACAGATTCTAAGAGTCTACTGTGATCTCCACATTTTTTTTTTTTTAAATTGACAGTTTAGGTTCTCAAACAAGGGCTATTTTGTCCCCCAGAGTACATCCAACTTAGGGTAAGGAGTACTACCAAAATCTACTGAGTATAAACCAGAAATACTGCTAAATAACCCAAAACAGCAAGATAGACCCCCCCCAACAAAGAATCATCAGGCCCTAAATGTTGATAGTTTTGAGATTTAGAAACCCTGGTCTATGTTGATGAAACCATTTTGTCACCTCTAAAAAAATGAAAAAAAAAAATCTCCGTATTTATAGGGAAAAGTCTCAAAGAATTATATCCATTGCAGGCACTGGGCTTAAGGAAGAGATATGCAATGCCAATTCTGGTTGTCTTCCTTGTGATTGACATACTACTCTATATGATATATTACTATATATGACACTAATATATATAATAATGAAATATATAATAAATGAAAAGTTACTCCTTTAACAGGTTCTTCTCTATCCACTTCTCTCTCTCCCTCTACCTCTCTTATTTGTACATCTTTACAAAAATGTACAAATCATTACATTTGTCTTTACATTTCTTGGAGGAAAAAAAATAAAAGATCTCAAAAATACACTGAAATTGATGTGCTAGCATTTCTATGTCTGGAATCCTTTCCACTCTCCACTCTTTCAAATCTGATGTATCACAGTTATATCAAGAAACTTTCCCTGTTCCTTTTCCTTAACGGTTTATTATTTCAATCTGTATGTTTTAAACATTTAAGTATCTAGTATTCCTCTTATTATTTTACATGTTTTGTTAAGGATCTTTAAGGGAATCTAATAAATTCTATGCATGCTCTTCATTTTTCACAAAATAATAATATCCTTCAAGTCTATTTCCTTTATAACATCCCTTTCTTCCTTGGTTCCCAATATATGGTGCACCCTCTGAATCACTGCCTGGCCTTCTTCCCTCCCTAAAACAGCCCAGGATGGAATTTGCAGCGCAGGGGATATTCAGGAAATAAAATTTTTCTCAAAGAAACAGGTGAGCTGTGAGTCCTCATGTGTTTTGAAGGGGACAGAAATTGTTAACAGGCCTGACACAAAGATGCTATCCTAGTGCTGTTTCTACTTGTCCTGATGTCATTGACGTTTCCACGATTATTTAAAATAAGCTACACATATTCAATGCATTTGAAGGTATGGGAAGAAAAATGAAGACCAGGATGAATTTTGAGGCCAATTTTATGTAAATAGTGACATATATTCATGTTGTGAAATGTCATGTAACAATGAAAATGACAAGCTAGACGTACACGCACAGTCATGGATACATCATATACATATAGCACTGAGTGAAAGAGGCCAGATCCAACATAATATGTGCTTCTGATTTCATTAATATAATGTTCAAAAATAATCAAAACTAATTTATGGTGTTAAAAGTGAAGATTGTGGTTACATTTGGGGAATAGAGAATGGTTAGCAGTTGGGCAGGTTTTATTTCTTCACCTGGGTGGTGGCCATACTAATGTATTTGCTGTGTGATAATTAACTAAACCTGTATTATTTTTCTATTGTTATAGTAACAAATTACAACAAAAGTAGTGGCTTTATATGCATTTATTATCTCACTCATCGGAAGTCCAGGCACAACATGGTTCACTTGTTTAGAGACTTATAAAGCTAAAGCCAAGGTGAAGATCAGCCTGCATTACTTTCTGAAACTCTAGCGGATATCTGTTTCCAGGCACACTCAGGTTGTTAACAAACTTTAGTCCCTGGTGGTGGCAGGACTGAGGTCTCAACTTCCTTGCTGGATCCTGGTTGGGGTTTGTTCTCAGCCACCAAGAGCGACCCACTTTCCCTGGTCTGTGGCCCCTTGCTGCTTCAAAGCCAGCAGTGGCCGACTGAGTCTTCCTCTCATTCGGAATCTGTCTCATTTCTCCTGCCTCACTTTCTTCTCTGCACCTCTGTGACTTCAGCTAGAGACATTTTCTGTTCAGATGATTAAACTGGATCCACCCAGATAATCCACAATAATCTCCCTATTTAAAAGTTGGCAATATTAATTAGTTTTGCAAAGTCCCTTTCACACTGGTGACTAGATTGGTAGTATTTGATTAGATGACCAGAAGATGGAAATCTTGGGTGGATATCTTTAGATTTCTGCCTATTACAATTACCATAATGGTGGGCTTCTTTGTACATTTGTTATGATCTGGTAAAATGTTGTTTTTTTTTTTAGTTATGTAAAAATAAGTTGGAGAATATTGCATATATGTCTTTATTCATCCAACAAATATTTATTGAATGCTAACTATATAGTAGAGAGGCAATAATCTTTATCTTTGTGAAATATATAATTTAAGCATATTTTTAAAATTTATAAAACAATTACCTATTCTTTATGAATACAAACAAATATAAAAGAAAACATAAAATATGACAGGAATTATATAAACCAATTTCTGTTTTTTGTATGTCCAGAAAGTATTCTATAAGAAAAAAAAACAAATACTGTAAAATGATTAAAAATGTAAATCATTCTAGTATAGATGTGCTTGTTATTTTACTGTGATTTTTCTGCTTTTTTGAAATTTTTCAAAAAGGAAAAAAACACACTGTAAAGCTTAATAGGAGATTTTTAAAGATAAATGTAGCCATGTATTACATAGTCATTTAAATTCTAATGGTCTTTCTTTAAGGTCTATGATCTAAATCAAAGTCAAGATGCTATTTTTGACCACAGTAACAGATATATAATAGCTATCCTCAAACACTGCTTTGCAGAGAAAGTGACAAGTGTTCAGAAAAAGAAAATTTTCTTATTCATGGCCTGTTTATAAAATTGATGAAGACAGAATTTTTTCTTTCATGTTTACCAAGGCATCCCTGCATGTTGTCTCTCACATAGCAGGCAATCAATAAGTACTTATTAGCTGAATAAATGAATGTATCTTGAATATGAATGGAAATATTGGAAGTGGCTATGGAGATCCAGTAGGTTACCTCTTTTTTTTTTTTCCCTCTTGTTAAGGAAATACATGTGATGTGTTCCAGAGAAAAGTGATTTGTCCACCACCGCATTTCTTTTTCTGGGGTGTGAAGAAAGATTATGATTTCCAGCCTCCCTTGCAATTCTGTTGGAACCTTATAAGTAAGTTCTTACTAATGGGGACATAAGAGGTAGTTAACATATAATGCCACTTCTTGGTAGAGGTAAGTAAGAGCAGGTATGGTGTCTCCACTTTCCTCTCTCTTTTATTTGAGGTTTGAAGAAAAGAAGTATAAAGATGGAAAAATGGAAGCAACTCAGATCCCTGGGAGATGGAAGAGCGCCACCAATGAGAACCACCTGATCTGCATCAGACTGTGACATGAGAGAAAAACAAACCTTTTATGGGTTAATCTATTGAGATTGTAGGAAATGGGAGTCAGTCTGGTTGTGACTGATACATTATGACATGACTTTTGGAAAGAATTATTCTTTTGCAAACATGTTGATATATGGAGGTATGGAAAAGAATACTGAGCAAGGTTTCTCAATCTGTGTTCCAATGAATATAAACATTATACTGTGTGTATACATATATAATATATTTATGGAATATATGTGTATATAATCTATAAGTATATATGTAAAATATATATTACACATTATTGTAGGGGAGAAAAAATAATTCTCCCTCTACTCTTCTAGTTTCTTGACTTGAGAGTCTCTTGTAATAAAAAAAGACAGATTAACAGGAGGAAAAACAAACAGAAGGTTAAGAACATGAATACTTCCCTATACATGGGAGATACTCAGGAAAATTGAGTTAACCCCTCAAAATGGCTCAAGCCATCACCATCTTAACTTTTTTTTTTAAATTTAAATTCAATTAGCCAACTTAACTTCTTAATTACTGAAGCCATTAAATACCATCTTCAGCTAAAGACAAAAGATGTTACGAGGGGAGCCAGTTATGAGAGGTTCCCAGGCAACACACACACAGTGAACAAGGTTATGCTTGTTACACAGATTTAAATACGTGGCCTTTTTTCTTAAGAGTTTCTAGAAATGTAGTCATTTTCCTTTTGGTACAAAGAGGCAAACACCCTTACAAGTGGAGAGCTCCCTTATAATTGTCAATGTCTCTTATAAAGGGTAACTTCTCAGTTTTTAGAGCTTCTTTTGTGCATGCTGTTTCTTAAAAATAATCGGTCCAAAATAATATATCAAAAAAGCATTCTTTAGGGTAGCAAATTCTGCTCTCAGTCATTATATATATGAATGATATTTAGAGATATATAGAAAAGTCTATATTCAAAATAATAATCTGTGAATGATAGGTTAAACAAAATTAAATTGTATTTACTGCAAGACTTTTCAGAATCTCTAATGTACTAATATGCATTACAAATAGCTAGAAAGGGATTTAATAACTAGGTTTTCCCAAAGTTATAAGATTGTAGAACTTTTTTACATGAACTTTCTATTAACATCTGATGAAATTTATGATCTGAGAAATATGCCGTGTACCAAGCCCAAGAATGTCATTTTCCCATCGCTGAGGACCTACCGTCTACAATTCTACATTCTCACTTTTCAAAGCTGCTAGGAATGCAGGGATCTGACATCTGCTACAGAGCAGGCATACCCATGGGACAGAACATAAGACAACTTCTTCACTAGTGCTCCATTCTTGTAGTCCATTCCTGTTCCAAAGGAAACACTAATAAGTACTTTGACCAAACAAAATCTGAAAATACAGGTCAAGCCCAATGCAGCCAGCCACCTATCCTTTGACTTGCTTTGGTCAACCTGTCTTTGCCATTTAGACTTCTCAGCATGAGACACACATTGTTCCTCTGTGGTCCTCATACTGCAAAGGATATTTTAGCTTCTTCGAGTAATCCCACTGGATACCCTTTATCAAGTATGTACCCCATTCCACGTGTTAGGGACTCCCAGCCCAGCCTCCCGTAGTGGTCTTCTCTGGAAGTTTCTCATAATTCCCCCCTCGAGTCTCGTATAGCTTTAATAAAATAATTTACAGAAGTATTGTATGGTTTTTCATCGTTTTTCTGCTGGTCAGTCTGACAGCAGGCTGGCCAGTCTCAGAATTCATTCTGCTAGCTCATCTACTCTAACTTACTGCTTCAGTTTAAAGTTCTAACAAACTGAAAGATATATCTAGGGGGTGGTGCACACAAATTCATGCACATTGTTCTATACTTTATAAGATAATTCAGATAAATTTCAAAGATTATTTCATCTGTATTTAGTTTTTACCAAATATGCTAACATTAGAACCAGACTTTAATTATAATATTTAATGACTCTGTGGAAAAGACCAGAGACCTGAGAATTTACCTTTTAGTTCTAGCTTTGACCAAATCTTTAAGTGAGCTGATTGACTCATTCTACCTCTTTGGACTTGTTTTTCACCTGTGAAATGGAGATACTTTCCTGTCTTTCTTTTTAACACCTTAAAAGTACAACGCCTTAAGCAATAAGATTTTATTTATTTATTTGACAGACAGAGATCACAGGCAGACGGGGAATGGGGGCGGGGGGGGGGGAGCAGTCTCCCTGCTGAGCAGGAAGCCCGATATGGGGCTCGATCCCAGGACCCTGGGATCATGACCTGAGCTGAAGGCAGAGGCTTTAAAACACTGAGCCACCCAGGGGCCCCCTTAAACAATATTTTAAAAGTACAATGATATATGAAGACTAAAGCAAGACCTCAAATGTGAGATGTGCTTTAGAGTTCATGTCTATATTAATGTCAATTAAATGTCCTGAATTTTGAAGTTTGGGTTCATGTTTTATTTAAAATATATACATTTTGTAGGAAAAGACATGGTTTTGTCCATGGAGAGAAACCGTAAAAATTGTAAGGGAACAACATAATGTCAAAATTCTAGTGTTATGATGAAGAAAATAGTGAAATGTTCCTTGGTACAGTGAAAAAAAAATCACAGTTTTCAAACTTTATAGATATTCCATGTGACTCTGTTCATGAGAAAAGAGGGGATAAAGAGTGAAGAAAATGGATTTTACCTAGATAGATGAGTTAGGACTTTTTGTTTTCACTTTAATTTGATCAAAGGAGCCAAAATAAGGGAACAGATTACCTTTGTAAATAAATATTATAGAAAAATACAGGAATGTATTTGTATTGTTATTTTTATGATCTACTCCCAAAATTCTGGATATCCATACCTACTCCTAGCAAAATCTGAATCTAAGTAATGGATTTGTAATGATGTGAAAAATTCAAGTCTGGAAGTAAAAATAGTTCTGTAGGAATGAGAAACCTAACAGGCATTTCTGACAGTACACAAATTAATAAGATATCAAGTGATGTTTTGTCATACTTAACTGCTTGAAAATGATTAATAATGAAAGGAATAATAATAGATAACATTTGCAGATATTTCTTAGGTGCCGGACATTGTTCTTCCCAAGTGCTTTATAGACGGTTGTTTCATATACTCCTTGTAATCCTTTGAGACAAGTTCTATTATTATCTCTTATATATAAAAGGAAAAAGCACAGCGTGCCTAAGTAATTTACTCAAAGTCAAACAGCTAGTAAGTGGGAGAGCCAAAGCAAAAAACTCAAGCAGTTTAGCTCCAAAACCCTCATTATCAACTACTATGCAGAACAGCCTAATAAAGGCATCTTGTCAGTAAAATGCAATGGAAAAGTAAACTCCAAGCCATAGCAGATATGGCATTAAAGTTGGGTTTTGTATTTGAAAGATTTGGAATTAGGTTCACTTACAGAATTGTTTTCACAATTCTATATTAACCATTTTTTTTATGTCAAAACACTATACAAAGGCAGCAATGAGGTATGAGTGTTAGTTGTTTCTATCATTATTGTTATCAACTGTCTGGTTGTTAACTTTATCAGTTAAAATAACATGCCAACTAAGCTTACAAATACTAAAAACTAAATATTTTCTAAGAAAACCCAGATTTTTGTAATTGTGCTTCATGTACATACCATGTTAAACACACACACACACACACACACACACACACACACACACAGGTATACAATGAGGTTGGAGACTATGCTTTTAATTACTATTTTCAGTGCTTGCTTAACATTTGCTACTTGACAGACTACTAATTAGTATGGTTTAAGTAATCAGTAAATGCTACCAGAACAGATCAACCAATTTTATAATAACCCTATTGGTTAATAGCTTAAAGTAAAGAATTTAGACTCCTTTAGGATGTGACCTCAGCCCATTACTTCCTAGTTGCTCAAATCTTGTCTATTTGGTTCTGTCATACTGTGATTATTCAGAATGGTTAAATAGTCTTAGAAATTACTGAACCTGATGATAACTTTAATTTCAAGACTTTGAAGTACTCTCCTTGATGCTTCACTACTTTTATGGTTGTCTTCAAAGTTCACACTATCTCATTTACAAAAATCTCTATGTAGATCTATTGCAAATTGTATATAATGTTTCTTGTGCTCATCATACCCTCATCAACATATTTTGAGGTTATTAATAGCATGATAATTTTGAAGTGTTATGTAAAAGAAGAAGCCTTTTATGTAAAGGAGATCACATTAATCCAAACTGAAGTTTATGCAGTATAAGCTTGAGGGAAAAGAAATTTCAATGCAAATCAAATTGGATTTTTCTGGAAATATCTCTTTAAGTCTGTGAGGAAACCACGGTAGCTGTGATTAAAATTTGTTTTCTTATTCTCTTGTATTTGATTAGAAAAAAAAAGTTCCTGCCCTTTTGGAAAAGTGTTTGTTAAAAAGGAACTTTACAACACTTCCGATCCCATTTAATTATTCCTTCAACAGGCATTGACTTTCACAGGGCAATGTGAGCAGAATTGGAAGTGAGGCAAACACATAAAAATAGTGGATCAAATGAGAGGAGATCATAGAGACAATAAGGAAAGACTGCTCTTTTCACAAGTTTTCTGGTAAAGAAAGAGTAGGAAGAGATCGTACTAAAGAAAAACCCAAATCACAGGCTTAAGAATTCTTGCCAGCCTCCAAGATTCCCTTGATAGATCATAAAAGTAAGGAATGGGGGAATCCTTTATCCTTTAATCAAAATGGCATTTAATTTTTAACCTTATTTTTGTAAGGGAGCTATTCTTTTATTTTCCTCACGAGCTCTTATTTTGCCTTAAATCTTCCTTAAAAGCCATGGTTCTAGCATCTGAGAAATGAAACAAGGTGAGGGGAATGGAGTGTTGTGGAGGAAGAGAGAAGAAATGCTATTTTAGATAGCAGTCAAGGAAAGGAAGGTTTCTGTGATAGGTGACATTTCAGTAGTAACCATGGTAAAATAGAGCATCATGATAAGCAGATGATTAGGTAGGAGAGCTCCAGGCCAAAGGAATAACAATGGCTAAGGTGTTCATGAGGCGTTTGAAAAAACAAAAAAGGAGTAGTGAGGGAGACTATGGTAAGATGATGATGTAGTGAGAGCCAGGGACAAGATGATAAAGACACTTATGGTGATGGTAACAACTTTGAATTTTACCTAAGTGAAGTGGGAAACAGTCTGAGTGCTTTGAGAGGGGGTGTGTCATAATTAGAAATACACCTTAAAAGGATCATTCTTGCCACTGGATGGTAAATAATTTTTTTTTAAAGATTTTTTTTTTTATTTGACAGAGAGAGAGAGATCACAAGTAGGCAGAGAGGCAGGCAGAGAGAGAGGAGGAAGCAGGCTCCCCGCAGAGCAGAGAGCCTGATGCGGGGCTCGATCCCAGGACCCTGAGATCATGACCTGAGCCGAAGGCAGCGGCTTAATCCACTGAGCCACCCAGGCGCCCCAGGTAAATAAATTTTTAATGTGGATCAAATTACAGAACATGGCAAGGCATTTGAAATTTAATATAAATATGACTGGGAGCCATTGGAGTCATATAAACAGGTATGAAATAACTTCTTTATGATTTAAAAGGATCATTTCAGTGCTATATGGATAATAGTGTTTAGGAAAAACAAGAGGACCAATGAGGGGGCCATTCTGGTGGCCCAACTAAGAGAAAACTGTGGTTTGGATAACAGTTGCAAGAGGGTATAGCGAAAAGTGGTTGGTTTTGGGTATGTGAAAGCTGAGATAAGGGAACTTGATGGTAAACTGTGTGATTTCGAAGAAAGAGAAGAGTCAAAAACAAGTCCAAGTTGTAGAGCCTGAATAAGTAGGTAAATGATGGTGAATGATTTCCTGAGACAGGGCAGTTTGGAGGAGGGGTGCTTGTCGGCATGAGGAATCAATCCTTCTTTGGACAGGTTAAATTGGAGATGGTCTCAAGCTTTCAAATTAGAATGTGGATTTAGCAGTTAGATATACAACTGTGGGATTCAGCAAAGGGTTTCCTCTAAAGAACAAAATTATGGAGTCATCAGGAAGAAGCAGATGATGCAGTGTCAGACACTTCCAGTTCTCTACTTTTCAGGCATATGGTAAAATTGCATTTCTTAGTTCCCTTGTGGTTGGCTGGGGTTTTGAAATAGCATTGAGAGGAAGCTATTGTAGGTGTATTCAGTATGAGGGCCTTAAGAACTCTTATTGTTCTGCCATTATCTACTGATAGTTTTCCAGAGGGTGGGTGCTCCATCTATCTGGGTTCCAAAATGAGAATAACATGTAGCATAACTTCCAGCTGCCTCACAATGCCATAGCATGAATGAGAAGTCAACTTTGCTCTATTATTGTAGCTAGTCTAGCTCATTCTGAATAATACAGAAATAATTACTGCTATAGGACTGAATGAGATCAGATAAAGAAGTATGAAAAAAAGACAACAGGCCCAAGGATTGAGTTATGGGACACACTAATGTTTACTAATTGTAAAGAGAAAGAGGATGTAGATTAAGAAGAGAAACTATCTTTGAGTTATTTATTTATTTTTAAAAAACCCATATTTACTATTATATTTATTTAAAAACTGGCAGAAATTTAATAAAAGTACTCTTCCCCCATGGGCTGGGTAGAGGAGGGAAGGCAGGAGAATACATCTTCAAAAATTATAATTAATTACAGCATGCATTTGCAGTCTATACAGATTCTTCTGAAACAATTTTGACTGTTGTTTCTGGCATAGTCACATGATAACCCACTGCTCATAGTCTGTGCTTAACTTTATTATTTCTTCAGTATGTTTAAGATTGTGGTTAAAGCATTATGGCATATTTTGGTGTGTGGATAGTCTAGTATATCATACTCCAGGAAAATTTAACAGCAATGTTAAATTTATTAATCAAGTAGGTCATTAGACTGAGGTGTCTCTAATGCTGTGGTGGCCTATGTAAGCAAACCAAAATCTAAGCCTGCAAATGCCTCAAAGTCATTTACAAATCAAAACTCTAAAGACAACTAATCTTAGAGAGTCAACTAGGATTTTAACTATAGCCAATCAGATAATAAATAGCCTTTCTTCCCTTTCTAACTTTATGTAAGTCTTTCCCCTAGTTCCTATTACGGGTGTGATTCTAACAAATTGCAGTTTGGTGCTTCCCTATTCCAAACATAATGCTCAAATAAAACTCTTAACAATTTTAATATGCCTCAGTTTATCTTTTAACGGCATATATCAAGGTTTTGACAGCATTTCTTATTTTGTTAATTGCAGAGTTATTTTGTTTTTCCTTAGTTGAACTATGTATTCTGAAACTTTAGTTTTATACAAATGTTGGATCCTTTTGAGTGATAATTATTTGGTCCCTGAATGACAGCCTTTAGAAAAACATGATGTAAGCACCCACACCCATGCACACACACAACCTATCTGAATGTTATAATTCACACTGAACAATTTGTAAACTTTGCTGTCCTCATTTTATTGCTCGATACTTGATAGGCAAAGATGTTGGTTTTATGTATCTTGGTATCAAAATAAAGCAAAGCTGCATCTGTTGCCATGTTTCCTTGTTAGGATCAAAAAGCTTTATGGCAAATGTGAAAGTGACCTGTTTTCATAAGTGTCAGATATTAGCTTCATTTATAAATGTGTATTTTGAAACTCTACTGCTCTTCTTCCATACAGAGCGTTCATTTCAATGCTGTCATAATTTAATACATCTGAAGACAATTTAATCTACACTTATGAATCCAAATTTCTGTTAAAAATTAACTATTGTGATAATACTAATAGAAATAGCACTACCAAGGTGATTGCTGGATGAACAGATACATTTGTAACATGGCTAGCCACATGCAGACAGGTACTGGCAATTGCGGCAAGGTGGAAGTTTTGACATTGATTTTAAAGCAGGCCACAATTTCAAAAACATGGATAATTTTTGAAAGGATATAAACATTTATTCTTTGAATATTGCCCAATCCTTTCTCTCCTCTCCTTGCAGAAAAGGATTTGGGTTTCCTTTATCTTGACCCCACCCATGTAAGACAGTCCTGCTATTGCCAGACGGACTTGGGTTTTCTGAGGGGCTAAACCTGAAAAAAGGGAGGAAGGGGTAGAATAGCAAAG
Organism: Meles meles; assembly: GCF_922984935.1. Lineage (NCBI taxonomy): Eukaryota > Metazoa > Chordata > Mammalia > Carnivora > Mustelidae > Meles > Meles meles. Next base: position 84,244,905 of record NC_060076.1, on the reverse strand, counting down.
AGAAAGGGTTGGGACAAAGAGTACATAGACTAGGAGCAAGAATTTTGTGATTGGAAGGTAACTGTAACCAAAAGATTAGGCAACAGGTAGGAGTAAGATTTGGAGTAGGAAGTGGTGAAGTGATAATGGCCGCAATGGAATTTCCTTTACATGATTCTAGAGAGTCAATTTCTGACAGTGATCCACCTATCTGAACTCTGCTTCTTTAAAGACAAATTCTGGGTTGAACCAGGCTGTTCATTCATTCAATCATTCATTCATTTGACAATTATTTGCACTGCTCCTACTAAATGCCATACGTGTTTCTAAGCTCAGGGAATACAGTAGTAAAATAAGTAGCTCCAAATCTTGTTCTCCAAGGACCTTTTGTACAGACAGACATTAATTAAACAAACAAGACAGACCAGTAATGACTAAGGAGACTGAATCAGCAATCAAAAACCTCTCAACAAAGACAAGTCCAAGACTACTTGATTTCACTGATGAATTCTGCTGAACATTGAAAAATAAATAAATAACATCAACCATTCTCAAACTCTATCAAAAACTTTAGGAGAAGAAACTACTCCTAAATCCATTATGGAGTCAGCATTACCCTAATATCTAAGGATGCTACAAGAAAACTACAGGCCAATATTCCGGATGAAAATAAATGTAAAATGTCTTAACAAATTTGGCAAACTGAACTCAGCAGCACTTTACAAGGAATCTTCTGGGGCGCCTGGGTGGCTCAGTGGGTTAAAGCCTCTGCCTTCAGCTCAGGTCATGATCCCAGGGTCCTGGGATGGAGCCCAGCATTGGGCTCTCTGCTCAGCAGGGAGCCTGCTTCCTCCTCTCTCTCTGCCTGCCTCTCTGCCTACCTGTGATCTCTGTCTGTCAAATAAATAAATAAAGTCTTAAAAAAAATTAAAACATAAAAAATAAAAAATAAAAGAAACCTTCCACCATGACCAAGTGGAATATTAACCCTGGGATGCAAAAATCGTTCCATATCCATAAATCATAAAAAGTGACACATATTAATAAACAAAAGATAAAAATCATATGATCATCTCAAATGGTGGAGAAAACACCTGACTAAATTCAGCATCCTTTCATGATAACATACTTACCAAATTGGGCATAGAAGAAATGTATGTCAACATAATAAAAACCACAAATGACAGGCCATATATGATAAACCTTATATTCAACAGTTAAAGATTGAAAGCTTTCCCACTAAGATCAGAAACAAGAAAAGGTTTCATCACCTTTATTCAGCATAGTACTGGAAGGCCTAGCCAGAGAAATTAGGCAAGAAAAAGAAATCCAAGTTATAAAAGAAGATGTAAAACTATCTCTGCAAATGTTATAATCAAATATATATACATATGCATATACACATATATACATATATTTAACATATAATTATATGATAAAGACTATCAAAAACCTGTTACAACTAATAAAACAAAATCAATGAAGTTATAAGACACAAAAATCAACATATAAAAATTAGTTTGTTTCTATACACTAACAATAGAATGGACTATCTGAAAAAGAAAGAAAGAAAACAAGAGCATTAATTTACAAGAGCATAAAAATAATAAAAATAAAAACTTTGGAATAAATTCAACCAGTGAATTGCTGAATGCTGAAAAGCATTAAGACATTGATGAAAGAGGGGCACCTGAGTGGCTCAGTTGTTAAGTGTCTGCTTTCAGCTCAGATCATGATCCCAGGGTCCTGGGATTGAGCCCCACACTGGGCTTCTTACTCTGCGAGAAGCCTGCTTCTCCTTTTCCCACTCCCCGTGCTTGTGTGCCCTCCCTCACTATCTCTTGCTGTCAAATAAGGAAATAAAATCTTAAAAAAAAAAAGACATTGATGAAAGAAACTGAAGAAGATACAGATAAATGGAATGATATTCCATGCTCATGGATTAGAATAATTAATATTGTTAAAATATCCATAATACCCAAAGCCATTTGTAGATTCAGTGCAATCCCTTATAAAAGATCTAATGGTATTTTTCACAGAAATAGAAAAAAAATCTTAAAATTTATATGGAACCACAAAGGACTCAGAATGCCCAAAGCAATCTAAGGAGAGAGAAAAAAGCTAGAGGCATCGTATTTTCTGATTTCAAACTATATTACAAAGCTATAGTAATCAAAATAATACAGTATTGACATTAAAACAGAAACATAGACAATATACTCAATGGAACAAAATCAAGAGTCAGAAATAAACCCATACATACACAATCAACTAATATTTGACAAGGGAGCCAAGGATACTCAATGGGGAAAGGACAGTCTCCTCAATAAATGGTGTTGGCAAAACCGGATACCTGGACACCATCCTTAAACCAGTCAAAAAATATAACTCAAATGGATTAGACTTAAATGTAAGAACTAAAACCATAAAACTCCTACAAGAAAACTTGAAGAAGCAGCTCCTTGACATGGTCTTCATAATGATTTTCTGGATATTATACTAAAAGCAAAAGTAACAAAAGTAAAATACGTAAATGGGACCATATCAAACTAAAAAGGTTCTGCACAGCAAAAGAAAGAAACAACCAACAAAATGAAAAGACGACCTATGAACGGGAGAAAGTATTTGCAAACCACATTATCTGAAAAAGGTTAATTTCCAAAATACATAAGGAACTCATAAAATCAACAGAAAACAAAACAAATAAAAACAATCCAGGGCTCCTGAGTGGCTTAAGCCTTTGACTCAGGTTGTGATCCCAGGATCCAGCCCCACATTGGGCTCCTTGCTCGGCGGGAAGCCTGCTTTCCCTCTCCTAGTCCCTGCCCACCAACCTGCTTGCTTGTGTTCCTTCTCTCACTGTGTCTCTCTCTGTCAAATAAATAAATAAAATCTTTTAATAAATAAATAAGTAAGTAAATAAAACCAATCCAACTAAAAAGTGTGGAAAGGAACTGAATGAACATTTCCCAAAGAAGGCATCCAAATTGCCAACAGGTATATGAAAGGATGCTCAACTAACTAACCATAAGGGAAATGCAAGTAAAACCCACCATGAGATATCACTTCATACCTGCTAATTCTAATAAAACAAAGCAAAACAACAACCATAACAAAAACCGCTCAAGAGATAACAAGTGTTGGCAAGGATGTAGAAAAAGGGGATCTTTCTGCACCATTGGTAGGAATGTAAATTGATAAAGCCAATATGGAAAACAGTATGGAGGTTCCTAAAAAACTTGAAGAGGACTACCATACGATTCAGAAATCCCACTTCTGGATATATATTCAAAGGAAATGAAATCACCATTTTAAAAGAGATATCAGCATTCCATGTTCAATGCAGTTTTATTCACATTAGTCAAGACATGGGAACAACCTAAGTGCCCATTGATGTATGAATGGATAGAGAAAAAAATGCATGCAATATATATATATATTAAGCAGCCATAAATAAGAAGAAAATCCTACTATTTGTGATAACATGGATAAACCCTGCGAGCATTATGTTAAGTGAAATATATCAGGCAAATACAAATACTGTATGATCTCACTTTTATGTGGAATTATAAAAAGCCAAACTCATAGAAACAAAGAGTAGGCTGGTTGCCAGGGCCTGTGGGGTGAAGAAATGCGAGGATGCTGGTCAAAAAGCACAAACTTACAGTTAGAATATGAATAAATTCTGGGGATATTACTGTGTAGCATGGTGACTATAGTTAACACAATACTATATTGGGTAATTGAAAGTTTCTAGGTGAGTAGATTTTAAATGTTCCCAGTCAAAAAGAAGAAAGGCAACTATGTGAGGTGATGGGTGTATTAATTAACCTTATAACAGCAATCATTGCACAATACATATGTATACTAAATCATCACACTGTGTATGTTAAACTCACACAATGTTATGTCAATTACATCTCAATAGACCTGGGAAGAAATTAAATTAGTAAAGTATATGCCAGAGAGTAATAAATGAGCTAAAAAGAAAGATAAATCATAAAGACAGGAAGTGTGGGATTGGGGCAGACATTCTGAAATGGAATATCACAAAAAAACCAAAAACCTCATCAAGAAGGTGACTTATCTGCAAGTCTTGACACTGAGGGAGAGATCCAGGAAGATATCAGGAAGATCACCCAGAGAGAGGGCAGAACAAGAGCAAAGGCCTTGAGTTAGTAGAACTGTAGCCTGTTCTAGGATAAGCAGAAGCCTGGGTGGCAGGGGTCAAACCTGGTGGGAGTTCGAAGAGATCAGAGTGGCAAGAGGAGCAGGTCTTGTATCTTGTCTGGGTTTGTTTCAAGGTCTAACTTTTACTCAACATGAGATAATCTTTTGGAAAATCTGGAGGTATGCATATGAAAGGAAGAGACATTGTTTTACTTATATCAAGTTATACTGTACCTTATTCTTTCAATTTCAGGCATAAATTAAAAAGGGGTGCATAGAGCCATTTACATTAAAAATTCAGTTATAAGATTGATTGTTTTTGTGAAATTATCTTTGGAAACTGTACAGTTCTAATTAAACATTGGTTAAGTAAAAATAAATATGTAAAACACTTTGCAAAGAGCTTCATTCCTAGGAAGCTTAAAATAAAGAAAGCTATAATTATTGCTATCATCAGAGTTTCTCCCTCTTGGTGTGAGAGCCATCCTGTGGTACTAACATATCAACTACACACACACACACAAATAAGGGGAACAAGTTTTATGTGATGATAATTTCTTTTATGAGATATTTTTTGGTAAGCTTTGGGGGCAGTGATTACACTATCATATTTTCCCTCTATCACAAATTTTTCTTCAGCAGACATAAGGAAGGTATATAGAAAGAGCAAAGCAAGTGTTAAATGATAACTACAAAAAAAACCATCTGGGACAAAATGAGATAGATTTTATTTCCCCTTAAGCCGGGATCTGTGGTGAGAGTTAAAAGAGTATACTCTAAATTCAATGTTAGATGTGTATAGGGATAACTACCTTCAACCTACAAAAGCAAAGGATAGGGGAATGTTCTAAGAAGCCATAAATGAAATTCACAAGAAATTTTTTTTTGGCTTGTTTTTGCTTGAAATTTCTTCAGAGTGCTCTCTCCTACCTCCCATGGTACAAGGCACCAGACAGAAACTCAGCCTGGGGAACTCGGCCCAAATGTAAGTGGGACAAAATGGCTGCAGATAATGGGAATTAAATGCGAAGTCTACTGAACAGTGTTCTCTGGAGGCCAATAGGTCTAGTCAGGATAAGGCACTGGATAGTAGGCAGAAGGATTTATAATGTTTACAGTCTCTGCCAATGTGTATAGTTCCCAAGTCTCACTTAGTGGGCATTTCAAGGCAGACAAGAGGAGGCTATCTAATCACATCCAAATACCAATCTTCCAGAAGCCTAGGCCAGAGTTGAAGAAAGTTGTTGCAAAGCACACTCCCTAGAACACAGTTGTGCATTACTGGCTCTAGTGGCATACGAAAGACTGTTGTACATGTGGAAGAAAGATGTTGAGTCCATGGTCTTAACATGTCTAGGACTGAATCCCAATGTGGTCAATTAGAAGTCTGGCCTTGAGTCATCTCTCTACCTACTCTATTCCATCAGTTGAAAAGAGTAACATTTAATCATAGGATTAGATAAAATAAGGTGTAGTGTTTGATACAGAGCTGGTATGCAAGGAAGTATAAATATTAATATTAGTTTTAGTGAGATGGGATCAATGAAAGTTGGATATTTAGGGTGTCTTAGGGTTTACAATGATCACTACATCATATTCAAATAATTGAATAAATGTGTTAAGGCCAATAACAAATAAATCTATCCTTTTCACTGTCCTCACACCAGAAAATGAGCAAAATACAACTGCCTTTCAAGTAATTCACTTCTTTTCACTGATTCTCTCTACCTTTGGGGAAAGTTAAAAAGAAAGAAAATATAAGGTACACTTAATAAAGTCATTGCATTCCTTAACTCTAACTTTTACTTCCTTCCTCTTAAAATTATCATTTCTAAACTTATACATCAAAAAAAGAGTCAATTTAAGTCTCTCTCTCTCTTTCTCTCTCCCCCTCTCTCTCTCAGCATACAAGGTCATTAATTGCTATTGGGACCTTCATAAACCCTAGTCTGCCGATGGGGTGAGAACTCTATTGTTAAATGTATTATGGCAGGACTGTCTTTGGAGATTGCCTGCTTGATTGCTTTGTAAAGGCCCAATGGCACACAGCAATTAAAATCCATAGACCTCTATAACCCTTCTGATGTTTTATGGGCCTTTTTGTGTCCTTCGGTAGAGTTTACCATTTGTATATTTCCCACTGGGTCTCTCTTTCAAAACTCTAAGTAGGATTTTTTTTAAATCCACTGTGATAAAGCTAGTTATACATCATGTGAAAGGTTAATGAATATTTTACAGAGGAGCATATGTTTTAAGTCAGAGGGTGAAAGTTATAGTAAAAAATGGTTATATAAAAAGGGATAACATTTTCACAATCTCATCAGAGTTAATTTGTATAAACCTCACCAATACCTGTGATTCCTAAAGTAAAGCATAGTTTGGAAGATTGAACTGACCTCAAAAATGAAGGAAGTGACTTGAGTTGACATGAAAAGCCCACTTTTGAACTGCTGCACAGAAAATGCACGGTTCCACTGTCAAGTTTGTATCACATGCAGAAACAGATACATCTATTTATTTTCTATTTCGTTGGAACTAGATGTTTTCCCGAAACAGAAGGCTTTTCAAACAAAGATTCCTAGCTTGTGTCCAGATGTGAGAAATTTGATATTTTAATAGCCAGAGAGGAGACCACCGGAGTGGTGTTAAGGAAGACAGAGCAGCTGAGTGTGAGCTCTGGTTCTGAAAAGACTCCCAGAACCAGGTATCTTCCTACTTTCAGCACCTCTCTCAGAAGCTCCTACGACTCTAAAAACAAAATTATTAAGCATTTCATAATGCCTTCAGTCATTTGAAATTGTAATTGCTTTCTTTCTCTACATCCTTCCTTTCCTTTCCCCCTTATTTTCTTGCTTTTCTTTCCTTCCCTGGGTGTCCACTCTCACATACTCAAAGGGCACTTAGGACTCTTCACCGGAAGAGTGATTTGAACATTTTAAGAGTAAATTGTGCAGTGTCTGGAGCTCCGGAGCATTATTGGACTTAGAAAGTGACTGACCTTCGTATTGTACTCTGCATGAGGTTCGCAGATTCTATAACTTTACAAACTATTATTTTAGGGGTAAATGGTAGATGTGAGAAGAGGACAAGTCCCTTCTTAAGGTTTTCTAAATCATGTCCCAAAAAACATTTTGTGTAGTGTAGCTGGGAGAAAAGTGATTATTCTATCATGTGTAGGTGGTGTGGGAGGAAAGGAAGATGAATGTAATGATAATGCATTATTATTTAATGGAGAGAAGACTAGTTCTTAATCCCCATTACCAGATGGTCACAGATCAACAGGAATAATTCAGGAGCTCTTCGTCTAGCTCCATGGGGTTCTTATCTACTTAAGAACACATACTGCAATATGCTTTTTAAATCTTATGCTTTTAAAAATTATAAATGTTACTGCTTTTAAAATTATTATGTCAAGTGTCAACTCCTGAAACTGTAAATAAACACAATTCAGTCTAGTTAACAGTGCTTTCTAGATCTATATTGTCTGAAGTATTGTCTGTGCTCTTTATGCATTTAGATCATCTGCTATACTTGTTTGAAATATAGATTTTTGGGCTACTCACTTGAATTGAGATATTTGAGGATATTCACTGACTGCAATCTCTTCACAAGGTCCTTAAACACAGGAAAATGTGAAAAACCTCATTTTATTTATCTTTTTAAAAGATTTTATTTTTTTATTTGATAGACAGAGATCACAAGTAGGCAGAGAGGCAGGCAGAGAGAGAGGGGGAAGCAGGCTCCCAGCTGAACAGAGAGCCCGATGCAGGGCTTGAACCCACAACCCTGAGATCATGACCTGAGCCGAAGGCAGAGGCTTAACCCACTGAGCCACCCAGGCGCCCCAAACCCTCATTTTAGAGTTTAAATTCTACATTTCTTTTATTCAGGTAGGAGTTGGTCCTGAAAATAAATGCACATTCCAGGCACTATATAGGTGTTTTACAGTTACTCATTTGGTATTTTCAATATTCTTGCAAATTAAGTCTCATTACTTCTAATTTCTAGATAACTTTAGTTTGCTTTAGTTATTCCTCAAAAATTTTTCTTCACAGTACAAGTAGTCTTCTAGGTACTGGAAAAATGATTAATTAGACAGTAACTTTGAGCTGCTTTCAGTTTACAAGTGATCTGAAGAAAAGTGCAGTTCTTAGATTTTCTAATTTCCTACTTACATCTTAAATGAGCTCAAATCCCCAAATAATTAAGTGAATTAGTATTATATATATATTATTTATATATTGACATCATATAATAAACATATTGAAAAAATATATAAATATATGCATATACATACATACATTCTCTCCTTGAAAACTCAATGGAAAGGGAATGGCCATTTTAGTGATCTCTCTATATTCATCTCTCTATATTAATGATCTCTGGACATATGTGAATTTATGACCTTTGTAATAAATATGTGAATAAAAGCTTTACTATATCTTTGCACAGTAGAATGCTAACAAAGAAAGCATAAGGACTTTCTAGAAGTCTATGTGATAGGATTATATTATACCAGCAAGAGAGGACTATGGTGGCATTTTGAGTGGGTTCATATTATGACCATATTATCAAATAGTTTTGTGACTTTAGGTATGCATTGTAACCCATCAGTTTAAGGTAAACAATTTTCTTATTTTAAACATTTGGCAAATTAGTGACTATTTCTGAGCCTCGGTTTCCTTGAATGTAAAGTGGGTAAAATAGTATTGCTTCTGAAGAGTACTTTTAAAATTGGGAGATGGAGAGGAGAAGGGAGTTGAGGGAAATTGGAAGGGGAGGCGAACCGTAAGAGACTATGGACTCTGAAAAACAACCTGAGGGTTTTGAAGGGGCGGGGGTGGGAGGTTGGGGGAACCAGGTGGTGGGTAGTAGGGAGGGCACGTATTGCATGGAGCACTGGGTGTGGTGCAAAAACAATGAATACTGTTTTGCTGAAAAAATAAATTAATTAATTTAAAAAAATAGAAGTTAAATATGTAAAATATGTTGTTCAAAACAGAGTTAAGACAGTTTAGTTCAGTTAAACCATTTAAGTGAAACTAGTTATTACAGCATTAGTTTTAGAGCACTTTACTCTATTGGAGACTATCAGTGCATCTGTGACTATCCATGCCTTTTCTGTAATGGGCAGACATTGATTCTGTCTTACTGTAGCATCTTTGCTCATAGTGTACCTACAAATCCACCCTTGTTAAATGGCTCTTGATTAGTAGATAGCTATAGTATAGTTATCACTGTAGAAAGACAAGGCAAATGTAACTATTTTAGATTAGGCTGCTTTGACACTCTACTTCAGTGGTTTAAAAATTAGTACAATAAGGATGGCAAATATGTGATATTTATACTGTCAATCTTTCTTTCCATTCTGTTACATTGCTAATAAATCACTGCATTCATATGATGAGCCTGACCTCCCGATACTCATCAACACAGGCAGCCAGTACCAATAAATCAGAATTGATAACCTAATTGAAACTAAGAGTTTTTTCAGCTCAATTAGTAATGCAGAGTTGATCAGCATCACCATGATCTAAATCCACACCAGATTAATATTTTAATCAGAAAATAACTTGTTCAATTACATTTGGGTATTTTTCTACAGCGTATGAAATACCTACATTCGTTTTCCTAAGCATACCTTCTCAAATGTCCAGTCCCAGGGAAATCAAATACCTAATCAGAAACTATTTTATAAGTTTGGATATGGAACAAAGACAATAAAACAGTTTTGAAGTATTCGTCTATGGTATATCCTAAGAAATTCTCCATTTTGAGTATTTTCACTCCTTCAAGAGATAAATATAGTTAAAGATACAAAATCAAATTTTCCCCTTGTGGGGATTCCAGTTACTTCTCAAAATTCAATTAAAACATGCCTCCCCTGTATACATCTGTGCCATGCCATTCATAGGCATCAATTTATCCGTTTTTTAAAACTTGTATCTTCCAAATTTATGGATATTTTTAATATATAAATACCAAGTTGAGTGTTAAAATTACATGGAAACATTCATTTAATAAATACACTTATAATAGTTTATGAATGGATTATTTCTGAAAATCTGAGTATAGATTTGTATTAGTTTTGATCTTGATGGTGGTTCTTCCCAGACTTAATGGTTTTATTCCTTTTTCCTAGATTGCACAATCCACTTCGCCATGGAATACGTTTCCACTGTGCAGTAGCCACATTCAAAATAAAATCTTTTATATAGGGTCCAGTTATTTTTTAAGTGAGTTACATCTTACTATATAAATCCTATGACCAATGCCTTATATAAAATGTGTTAAAAATAGGGAAAACTATCATGTTTGTTTTATGATACTAATATATTATTAATACCAAAACTAGATAAGAACAATATGAGCTAAAAATTATAGACCAATCATATTATTGTATAAAATTATTAAAATCTAAATAAAAACATCCTTCTCCAGTAATGCAGACAAAATGCATCATATGAATGCAATAATTGTAACAAATGCATCAAAATAAATAGTTTATCTCAAGAATGTGATGAAATTTTAATATAACTATACCTATTAATATTCTTTTCCTAAATAACAAATGAGATGAAAAAGATACAAACTTAGAACATGTAGGAAAAGCCACAGAATTCAACAAGTATTTATAATTTTAGAAGGTAACTTCTAGGAAACTAAAGATGGGAGATAGAATGGAGGACATTAGGAGAAAGAAGGGAAAAATGAAGGGGGGAAATCAGAGGAGGAGATGAACCCTGAGAGACTATGGACTCTGGGAAACAAACTGAGGGTTTTGGAGGGGATGTGGGTGGGAGGATGGGTGAGACCAGAGATGGGTATCAAAGAGGGCACATATTCCATGGAGCACTGGGTGTTATACACAAACAATTAATCATGGAACACTACCTCAAAAACTAATGATGTACTGTATGGTAACTAAGATAACATAATTTAAAAAAAAAGATAGGAAAGTAGTATGCCTTACAAATAGTAGGTATGTCTTACAAGATATGTGTTATAAAATGATACAGAAAATGTTAATGTAGGAGGCTTTAGATATATCTAAATATATAGATATATTTATATCTATATATTTAGAGTGAGAATATATCCCCACTGACATCATTAAAACACAAGGCTAAGGGTGCTTGGGTGGCTCAGTCAGTTAGGCATGCGTTTTCAGGTCAGGTCATGATCCCATGGTTCTGGGATCCAGCCCCTGCCTCTAGCTCCTTGCTCAGTGGGAAGCTTGCTTCTCTCTCTTTCACTCCCCCTGCTTCTGTTCCCTCTCTCACTGCCTCTCTCTGTCAAATAAATAAAATCTTAAAAAAAACAAAAACACTAGGTGACTTCCTATTATCTAACTAGTGAAGTCCTACACAATTCAATAATACTAAAAAAAGAAAAAATGCATAAGAATGGTAAAGGAATATAGAAGCTGGTTATTATGTGAGAAAATTGTATATACATAGAAAAGAGAACTCGAGTTTGCTGGGCACATGCATACACACATACACCATGTCTATGTCTGTATCTCTATCTGCAAACATGTATACATATTTATGTATTTTACATATGTAAATAAATATACACACATTTCATATACCTCATAAATCCTTATAAGATATAATAAAGTAAAAGATTTTATTCAAAATAGCAACAATATTTAAAAATTATCTGAGATTAAATCTACAAAAGTAGTACACGAAATTTAATGGACAAAAATATAAAACTTTGGTGAGGGGCATTAAAAAAAGCAATACTTGAAGGGATGTACTATGTTCATGAATAGAAGTGATGGTATTATAACATTATGAAGATATTACTTTTATTCCCATCTACATATCCACTTTAATTTCAATGAATATCTCAAGGGATTTTTCATGACTCTTCATGAACTTTCTGTATGATTTAACTCTTCATAACAGAAGAAAAAAAAGGGAGAGAATCAAAATATTAAATAAAATAGCCAAGAAAATTTCAAAAACTAAGGTGACAGGATTATTAAAAATACTGTAAAAACAGATTAAAATCACATTTTTTCCTGTCATATATAAATTTTATATATATATATATAAAACTATATATATATATATATAATTATATATCTGGCCATATATATAGGCAGATAGATAGATAGAGCTATATATGCATATCACAACTTCTTTTTCTATTCATCAGTCAGTGGACCTCCGCTCTCTTTCCATAGTTTGGCTATGGTGGACACTGTTCCTATAAGCATTGGGCTGCACGTGCCCCTTTGAATCACTATGTTCATATCCTTTGGATACATCAAAAAGAATAAAATCTTCTCATTTGCAGTGACATGCATAGTAGTAGAGTATATTAAGCTAAGCAAAATAAGTCAGTCAAAGAAAGACAATATCATATGATTTCATTCATAAGTGGAATTTAAGAAACAAAAACAATGAACATAGGGGAAAGAAAGGAAAAATAAATACAATAAAAACAGAAAGAGAGGCAAACCATAAGAGACTTTTAACAACAGGAAATAAACTGAAGGTTGCTGGAGGGGAGGTGGCTTTGGGGATGAGGTAATTAGGTGATGGGCATTAAGGAGGACACTTGATGTAATGAGAATCAGGTGTTATATGCAATTGATGAGTCACTAAATTCTACATCTGAAACTATAATACACTTTATGTTCACAAACTTTAAATATAAAAAGCAAAATTTTAAAATTCAAAGAAAATATGTTCATAATATAGAAACATCTAAATGGTTAATTTCAGAACTAATGTTGAATGAAACAAAAAGTCATAGAATTATAAACACAGTACCACATCATTTACACAAAACATTTAAAATACAGAAAACAGTACTACACATTGACTATCAACATGCATATGTAATTTAAAAATGAATAGTGTTAACAGACTTCAAAGAATATGGGATATGGAAGATGAGGTTAAAGGGACCAGGAGTTTCCAGAAGACTTTGGCTATATCTGTAGTGTTTCACTTCTTTAAGATACCATTTGAAGCAAATGTAAGCATTTACTAATTTTTCTTAGTGATGGGTATATAGAAAATGTTACATACTTTCTGTCCATTTCTAAATATCCAATGTCAAGATTCTGGTCAATGAACTACCTTTTGAGGAGCAAGGCCTTAGATGATTTTTTGTTTAGCCAAATGATAACTTCATCAGTTTGTGACAAATCCTGTTAATATCTTTGCAGGGAAAATGAGCAGAGTAAAAGATCAGTAATTTATCCCAGATACCTATTATGAGGTATTTGGTAATTTAATGTAATCCTTAATAAAAACAAAATAAGTTACACAGTTTTGCTAAACAGCATGAATGGTTTAAGAAAATGTATTGATAGGGAAGTTAGGAATCCTACTCTTGAAATATAGAATCAACCTATCAATAAATCAAAATCTGTATCAATCAATCTATCTGTCCAACTGTCTGTCATCATTTGAATCACTTTTTTCCAGTTTACTCTGAATTTTATATTGTCATTTGCCAAGAATTCACTGTGACCTAGATGTATTTATACAAGTTATAAAACTTGACAAAGCAGGATTTAGTAAATGTGCTATAAAATTTAACTAAAGTGAGACAAACTTATTTTGATTTGTTTTTTTTCTTCTCATCAACATTTGATTTCCTGTTTTTAGAAGAAAATTTTTTAAAAACCTTATTTTAAGTGAATTAAAATAATTCTTCAACATCAAATGACTCTTACAAAACAGCAGTTAATGACTTAAGTCTCAGTGATCACAAACATGTGAAAAAAATAACAAAAAAATGAGATATGATCTCCCAAATTAAAAATCAGAACAAAACACAATTTAAATTGTACCCTACTTTAAAAAACAAATTTGGATATTGCATCAACCTATAGAAGAGATAAACGGAATAAAGTATAATAATGAAAAACAAGTAGGACTTTTTCTCATGGTCAAAACTAATTCCACTGGCCACATACAATTTTGAGAACATAGAAGAACAGAAACAAAGAGGTCTGTTTGAAAAGGGAAGTAAAGCTCATGCATAAGTCTGAGGGGGGTATATGTATCTGCTTCCAAAAAGAAAAGGCCCTTTGATAGAGATGTCTGACAGTTCATCAATCAAGGTGTTCAGAGGCCAGTCTCATTATTAAATGTCACAGATCCATGCCATGAGAAAGGAGGTAGATTCAGAAGAAATGGATAAGCAAGAAACTGTAAGTGGAAGTCAGATGTGTTTTGTTGTTGCTGTTTTCTTGCTCATGCTAAAGGACTAGAAGAAAAAGTGAATTGAATTTTAGTTTTGATATTACTAACACAAATCTCTTTGAACTTCTTTATGTCACCTCTCTGGGCCTCAGATTACTCAGATCTAAAATAGGAGTGATAAACTGGTAATTTTTAATGTGTCACCTCGCTCTAAATTTTATTTTTTTGTCATTATAAGAGTATGGATTTCACTGCTATCAACTGAGAAGAGCATAAGTAGAAGAACCTTGTACAAATTTTTGCTTAATATTACACCCACCTACTAATTTTAGGTACAATATCTCTCAATTCCAAACTAAGGAAAAACATATAAACAACAAAATACTAAATAAGAAAAAAGGAAATAAGATCATGCCAAAACAATGAACACTGTTATGCTGTAAATAAACAAAAAAAAAAAAAAAAGAGAACATGGAAGTTCCAAAAACAAAAAACAAACAAACAACAAAAAAAGATATTTTACTACTCTATGTTTTGGCCATAACTTATTTAGTCAACGTACTCCAAAAATTGGAAAGCATCACCACTCTGGGCTATATATGCTTAAAAGCTTGAAGAGAGGGGGTGCCTGGGTGGCTCAGTGGGTTGAGCTGCTGCCTTCGGCTCAGGTCATGATCACAGGGTCCTGGGATCGGGCCCCACATCGGGCTCTCTGCTCAGCAGGGAGCGTGCTTCCCTCTCTCTCTCTCTGCCTGCCTCTCTGCCTACTTGTAATCTCTCTGTCAAATAAATAAAATCTTTAAAAAAAAAAAAAAAAAAAGCTTGAAGAGACCAAAATTTACTAAACCTACAAGAAATTAGGTATACTATACTGACTGCTCTCATCTCACATGTAAAAAAATTTGAGGATGTATACACACTCATCATGTAAATAATACACATGATAGAAGAAATTTAAGAGTCACTATAATCCAAGGTAAAACTTATGGCTTAGGGAAACACATTTAATATATCAAGTGGACAAAAGAGACTGTACAACCATATGATTTCAATATTTTAAAATGTTTAAAAGGTTGTACAATATCATATTAGGAGGAGCTACCTTTGAGACATTAGATAATTTCTGTTTTATGTTTTATAATTTTCTGGAATTTTCAACTATTCTCTAATAAACATGTTCTAGTTTAAGTAATGCATGTCTGTTATCATTCACAAAATACAAATGCCATTCATATTTTTCATGGAATAATTCATTTTTTTAGTTTTCTGAAATATTGCTTGTCTTTTTCCTCATCATCCCTCCCAACACTACTTTCCTTCTTTTTTTTTAAAGATTTATTTATTTATTTATTTATTTATTTGACAGACAGAGAACATAATTAGGCAGAGAGGCAGACAGAGAGAGGGGGAAGCAGGCTCCCCACTGAGCAGAGAGCCTGATGTGGGACGTGATCCCAGAACCTTGGGATCATGACCTGAGCTGAAGACAGAGGCTTTAAACCACTGAGCCACCCAGGCGCCCCGCTACTTTATTTCTTATACTGATGCATAGATTATAAATCTCAGAAAACTAGGTAGAAAGTTGATGATTGCGACTTAACCCTAGATTACATAGTCCTTAAAGTAAAATACTGTTAACTGGTATAAAAACAAGAAGAAACAAAAGTACTAATGTAGTTTAGGGCTAGAAATATAGAGAAAACTGTAACCATGTAATCTATCAGTTCAGAATGCTAAAGAACTATGTAAACATATAGCTCATACATGGATAAATATATCCTGTATGCTTGACTGTGATCTCATCAAATGCATCAAATTATAGATTTAAGAAAGATATACAAATATTACAGAGGTATACAGTGAATAAGGCCAAATTCAATCCATAAATGTAAACCTTCATTCTTTAAGAATTATTATATGGATTTGGTTTGTAAAAAGGTGAGAAAGAACCATAACTCTGAAGCTATACCTCTTGTACTAGTTTTCTATTAATGGCATTACAAATTACTACAAACTTAGTGGCTTAAAAAACACAGTTTTCTTACAGTTCTGTAGGTTAGAAGTGGAGTACAAGTCTCACTGGGCTAAAATCAAGGTGTCAGCAGGGTTGTATTTTTTTTTGAAGACTTTAGGGGAAAATGTATTTCCTTGCCTTTGCCAACAACTAGAGGTTGCCCACAGTTTTTGGTTTGTGACCACCCACTTCCCTCATCTTCAAACTCAACAAAATCAAATCTCATATTGACCATTCTCCTATCATCACATCTCTCTCTCTCTCTAACTTCAGTTGGATTATCCATGATATGATTCCCACCTTAAGGTCCTAACTAATCACACCCATAGAGCCCTTTTTGCTGTAGAATAAGCGGATAGGATATGGACATCTTTGAGAGGCCATTGTTCTGTAAATCATAACTCTGAGAAAATGTTATAGGAAACCACAAGTCATCCTAATAAGCAACTACAAATAATGAGAAGAAAGCAAAATGGAAGTGGAGAAATGAAACATGAAGAATATTAAATGCAGAGGAAAATGGTAAAAAGAGGAAAACAATGATGAGATGATAACTCGTTGATGAAAAGAGTTGACAAAACTATGCCTAAAAATTATAGGTATATATGAGTTACAGAGAGATGAGAGAATGAATAAGTGAAATAAACATATCAATAAAATACATGTAGAAAAAGTAAATCAATTGAATAGTACTATTGAATATGTTCAGTAAGAGGACTTACCATTTGGGGCACCTGGGTGGCTCAGTGGGTTGGAGCCTCTGCCTTCAGCTCAGGTCATGATCCCAGGAAGGTCCTGGGATTGAGCCCCGCATCGGGCTCTCTGCTCCTCAGGGAGCCTGGTTCCTCCTCTCTGCCTGCCTCTCTGCCTACTTGTGATCTCTGTCTGTCAAATAAATAAATTAAAAAAAAAAAAGAGGACTTACCATTTTCCAGATGAAATACTACAGACACTCAGATAGAAAAAAGTGTGAATTACCAAAACATAATAATCTAATTCTTCCTAGATTTCTTCTCCATCACACTAAATGCTTAGAGTCTGTCACAAGCTATTTTTCAACTATGACTCCTTCTGATAAAAAGAGACATTTCAGACCCTGTTTTAAAGCTATTTGAAAATTTAAATAAAAATACATGTTCTGATTGATTAAATGTAAATCAAACCACATCTCTGGTACTTCTCAAAAGGCAGAGTTGTTAACCCACTGTACTAGATAAGATATGGAAAGGCAATTCATAAAAGAGGAAATACAATTAGGCACTCAACACAGGAAAAAGTGTATAACGTCTTTCCCTCTCTAATAATCAAGTAAATAAGAAGACATTCAAATCGTATGATGTAAGTTGCCTCTGTTAAATTGGCAATGATAGGTTCTTTCCATTAATTACAATATGAAATGTTATTTATGATTTAGCATAATCTTTCAGGAAATCAATTTTGTATTATGTATAAAAAAATCTTAAGAGTTCATACCTTTTGAGTTAATACATTATTTCCTAGGAATCTTCCCTAAAAACAAAACAGAGAAGCCTGCACACATGTATACATAAACATTCATTGGGTGATTTGTTATCACAAATAGGAAACTCTAAATATCTAATAATATGGGAGTGCTTAGTTATATTCTCATACAATAGGATAAATAATTAGGAAATAATTATAAACTGTGTTTTATAAAGGAATATTTGTAACAACTAAAAAAAAAAACCCAATCTAACAGTAGGAAAAAGTGACTATATAAACTGTTTACATAGTGTAATAGTAATTAAATATATAAACATAAACATAGAAAAAAAGCAATGATCTTATCCATTAACATGGATTCTCACTTGATTGTGGGGATATAAGCATTTTTAAAAATTAATTTCTATTTTCCAAATTCTTAATGTAATACATAAAGTGAGTTAAAAGGAAAGAACCCTAGAATAAAGAATAAAGATTAAGAAGAAAAACATCTACAAAACAATAGAGCAGAAATTGTAAAATTTTGAGAAGAAAAATGTTATACACCCAAGAGTTTTAAAATTAAAACATTGTAGTTCATGTGAGAAAGGAATTTATGGGCATTCTGAGATTTAAAAAAAATTTTTTTAAAAAGAAAAAAATATTATCTATGTATTTTCTTGATAAAAGTTACTTGAAGATAAACATCATCTGCACAAGTAAAATGTATACTGCAATTAATAATGTGGTGGAGAAAACTTGTTTAAAAGGGATTGATGGGAAGGACTGAACACTCTTAAAATATAACTAAGTCCAAGTAATAGTCATTAGTATAGTTATAGATTTTAACACAAATGTCAAAAATATTTGACAAAACAGTATTCATTTAAAAATAATAATGTAAAGAGATTCTTATGGCAATATAGGAGCCTCCTGAACTCATCTCCTCTGTGGACAGACTGAATCTACAGTTGCACATGGGGAAATTTCATTCTGAAAGATATCCAGAAACTACTTGACTGTTATACTTTAAATAAATGAGAAAATACCCATATCACTCATATTGAAGTAAGGTTCAATGAAGAGGTATCAGATAGAAACACTGACATGCCAGTCCTTCTCTAAAAGAAGCCTATTTGCACACTTCAGAGGCTGCTGATTGAGGATCAATCAATTCAGCATACACATAGGGGATGACTGTGGTCCTTCCCACAGACTGGTGTAGCCAGTTGATGCCACCTCTGCCTTTTCACTGAAGTCTATTCAAAATCACCACTATCTCCCTAGAATGAGCTTGTACATATGTCTGGTGCCCTAATTTTGCAGCTGCTACACAGTGAATGGTCCCCTGGATTGTCTGACTCTGAGAACCAATGCAGTCATGAGTCACACAGGACTGTGGCAAACAAAGAAACAGTTATTAATGGGAGAAAAAATAAAACTTTATGGCTATATACTGAGGTCCAGCAGAGTGAGAAGACAAAAAAGCCCATTTCTTAGTTTATCCTTGGAAAGACCTTAACTATATACATTCCTAGCTATTGCCTGAGGACCTGGCTGGTCTCTACCAGCCTGCATCTAGGTGCTGACTGTGGTTTCCCCCCACTTTGGGATACTGACATATTTTGGCAAAAAAGCTCAACTACTAAGAGCCACTAAGAACAAAGAAGGCAACTTGGACAATCACAAAGATTTGAGAGGTAACCAAGAGCTTGAGCCAGGCTCAGTGATAAAGATAATCTCCTACAGGAGACAACTACATCAAGACTGAGAGAAATGGTTATCTAATGCACAGAAACCTACACAGAGAGACAAACAAGATGAATAAATAGAGGAATATGTTCCAAATGAAAGAACACAATACAACCCTAAAAACAGACCTTGAGAAAAATAAGGTAAGTGATTTACATGATAAAAAATTCAAAATAACAGTGATAAATATGCTCACCAAGGTCAGGAGAATGTTGTATATATAAAGCGAGAATTTCAACAGAGACAGAATATATAAGAAAGGGCCAAACAGAAATCATAGAGCTGAAGAATACAATAAATGGACTGAGAAAAAATATTGGAGGGTTTCAATAGCTGACTGGGTCAAATGGAAGAAAGGATTAGTGGGTTGCCAGGTAGAATGGTAGGATTCATCTAATCAGAAGAGCAGAATGAAAAAAAAAATGAACAAGAGTCAAGATAGCTTAAGGAACATATGGACAACATCATACAGACCAGCACACACATTATAAAAGTACCAAAAGGAGAAGAGACAGAGAAAGAAGCAGAAAGCATATTCTAAGAAATGACGGTTGAAAACCTTCCCAATGTGGGAAAGAAACAGACTTCCGTATTCAGGAAGTGCAGAGAATTGCAAATAAGATGAATTCAAAGGGACGTATACCAAGACACACTGTAATTAAAATGTAAATAGTTAAAGACAAAGAGACAATCTTAAAGCGAGAGAAAAGCAACTTGCTACATACAAGGGAATCCCCACTCTCCCCCTCCAATGACCACAATAAGACTTAGCAGGAGTTTTGTTTTCTGAAGAAACTTCCCAGGATAGGAGAGAGTGGCATGATATATTCAAAGTGCTGAAAGCAAAAGAAAAACAGAAACAAACAAATAAAAAAACCTGCCAACCAAGAATACTCTACCTGGCAAGGTTGCCCTTCAGAACTAAAGGAGAGATAAAGAGTTTTGCAGACAAGCAATAGCCGAGGGTGCCCATTACCACTCTACAAGCCTTAAAAGAAATGTTCTTGGAATTTTTCAGGCTGAAACAAGAGGACACTTTCATTATAGGAAAACATAAATATAAATCTCACTGGTAAAGATAATACACATAGATTGATTCAGAACACTCAGGATGGTATGGTGGTGTGTAAATCACTTATAACTCTGGCACAAAAGTTAAAATATAAATGTATTGAAAATAACTACTACTACAGGGTACCTGAGTGGTGCAGTCAGTTAAACATCTGACTCTTGACAAGATGTTAAACATCCGACTGTTGACAAGTCAGGCTCCTTGCTCAGTGGGGAGTCTGCTTGAAAGATTCTCTTCTCTCCTTTCCCTCACCCATCTCTCTCTCAAAGTAAATAACAAATCCTCAAAAAATAAAAAAGATTCTCTTTCCCTCTCTCACTCTGTTCCCTCCTGCTCTCTTTCTCCTTCTCTCTCTGAAAATAAATAAATCTTAAAAATAAAAAATAAATAGGGGCACCTGGGTGGCTCAGCAGGTTAAAGCCTCTGCCTTCAGCTCAGGTCATGATCCCAGGGTCCTGGGATCGAGCCCCGCATCAGGATCTCTGCTCAGTGGGGAGCCTGCTTCCTCCTTGCTCTCTGCCTGCATCTCTGCCTACTTGTGATCTCTGTCTGTCAAATAAATAAATAAAATCTCAAAAACAAAACAAGACCCAATAATATGCTACTTATAAGGGACTCACTTAAGCTTTAAGGATACACAAACACTCTTAAGATGTTCATTAAAAATAATAAATATAGTGCAGCCACTTTGGAAAACAGTGTGGAGAGTCCTTAAGAAATTAAAAATAGAGCTATCCTATGACCCTGCAATTGCACTACTGGGTATTTACCCCAAAGATAAAGATGTAGTGAAAATAAGGGCCACCAGTACCCCAGTGTTCATAGCAGCAATGGCCACAGTTGCCAAAATGTGGAAAGAACCAAGATGCCCTTCAATGGATGAATGGATAAAGAAGATATGGTCTATATATACAAGGAGTATTATGCCTCCATCAGAAAGGATGAAAACCTAACTTTTGTATCAACATGGACGGGACTGGAAGAGATTATGCTGAGTGAAATAAGTCAAGCAGAGAGAGTCAATTATCATATGGTTTCACTTACTTGTAGAACATTTGGAATAACATGGAGGATGCTGGGAGATAGAGAGGAGAAGTGAGATGGGGGAAATAAGAGGGGGAGATGAACCATGAGAGACTGTGGACTCTGAGAAACAAATTGAGGGTTTTGGAGGGGAGGGGGTGGGGGTTGGGTGAGCCTGGTGGTGGGTATTGTGGAGGGCACGTATTGCATGGAGCACTAGGTGTGGTGCATAAACAATGAATTTTGCAACACTGAAAAGAAATAAAATAAAATGGAAAAAAAATAAAAACATGAAGAAGACACAATAAATAGATACTTCACACTCAAGGATTGGAAGAATCAGAATCATTAAAATGTTCATGCCACCCAAAATGATCTACAGATTTGATGCAATCACTGTCAAAATTCCAATGTATATTTTTTTGGAGTAGGAAAAAAAGAACAACAAAAAAACAAGCCTAAAGTTTATACTAAACCAGAAAAGATAGTTATCACTTCCTGATTTCAAACCGTATTACAATGCTATGGTTATCAAAACAGTATGGCACTGATGTACTAACATACACTTAGATCAACAGAACAGAACAGAGAGCCCAGAAGCTAAAATATATATATATATATATATATATATATATATATATATATATATATATATTCAATTAATTTATGACAAAGAAGTCAATAATTTACAATGGGGAAATAAGAGTCTCTTCAATATATGGTCCTGAGAAAGCTGGATAACTACATGCAAAAGATAAAGCAGAATGCCTTTCTTACACCACTACCAATCATCAACTCAAGATGGATTAAAGTCTTGAATTTAAGACCCGAAAATGTAAAAGTCGTAAAAGCAAATATGGGGTAAGTTCCTTGACATTAATCTTGGCACTGATTTTTTGGATTTAACACCGAAAGCAAAGGCAAAAATAAATGAGACTACAACTGGAGAAAGATAGCTATCATATGATCTCCTTGATATGAGGAAGTGGAGATGACATGTGGGGGGTTTGGGGGGTAAGAAAAGAATTAAAGAAACAAGATGGGGTTGGGAGGGAGACAAACCATAAGTGACTCTTAATGTCACAAAACAAAATGAGGGAGACGGGGGGAGGGGGGAGGGAGAGGGTGGTGGGGTTATGGACATTGGGGAGGATATGTGCTATGGTGAGTGCTGTGAAGTGTGTAAACCTAGTGATTCACAGACCTGTGCCCCTGGGGCTAATAATACATTGTATGTTAATAAAAAATATTAAAAAAAATAAATGAGACTACAACAAATTAAGAAGTTTCTGTGCTGCAAAGGAAACCATCAACAAAGGAAAAGGCAACCTATAGAATGGGAGAAAATATTTGCAAATCGTATATGTGATAAGAGGTATAAGCCCCAAACATATACAGAACTACTATAACTCAATAGTAAAACAACAACAACATCATCAAGGACAAAAATTTTATTAAAAAGTGGGCAGAGAGGGCACCTTAGTGGCTCAGTCAGTTAAGCATCTGACTTCAGCTCAGGTTATCATCTCAGGGTCCTGGGATCCAGCCCTGCACTGGGTTCTATCCAGTGGGGAGTCTGTTTGTCCCTTTCACTCTGCCCCTACCCCCGCTCATGTTCTCTCTCACTCACTCTCTCTCTTGCTCTCTCAGATAAATAAATAAAGTCTTTAAAAAGAAATGGGCAGAGGAACTGAATGGGCATTCCAAAAAAGACATCCATGTGGCCAACAGGCATGTGAAAAGGTGTTCACATCACTAATCATCAGAGAGGTGCAAATCAAACCATTATGAGATACCTCACACCTGTCAGAAGGGCTCATCAAAAAGGCAAGAGATAACAAGTGTTGGTAAGGATGTGGAGAAAAGGGAATACTCCTGCGCTGATTGTGGGACTGTAAATTGGTAGAGATGCTACAAAAACTAATATGGAGTTTCCTCAAAAAATTAACAATAGAATTACCTTATGATCCAACATCTCACTTCTGAGTGTATACCCAAATAAAATAAAACCAGGCTACTGAAGAGTTATCTTCCTGTTCTTGTTCTTTGAAGCATTATTCACAATAACCAAGATACTGAACACAGAAGATATGGAAATAATCTAAATGTCTGTCAACAAATAAAGATGTAGTATAAATTCAATGGAATACAACTCAGCCATAAAAAAGTGAAATCTTAAAAATAAAAGTGAAATCTTGCTCTTTGTGACAGCATGGATGAAACTAAGAGTATCATGCTAAGTGAAATAAGTCAGACATAGAAAAACAAATACTGTATGATCTCTTGTATGTAAGACTGTAAGACTGTATCTTACATAGTATACAGCAGAATCTTAAAACAAAATAAATGAACAAACAAAACTAATCCTGCAGATACAGAAAACAGAATGATAATTGCCATAGGAGATGGGGATTGGGGGTAGGTAAAATAAGTGGTGAAGGAGATAAAGAGGTACAAAACTCTGGGTATAAAACAGGTAAGTCATGGGGATGTAATATACAACCATGGTGAATATAGTCAATAATACTGTAGTGCATATTTGAAAGCTGGTAAGAAACTAAATCTTCAAAGTTCTCATCACAAGAAAAAAACTGTAAATTTTCATGGTGAAGGATGATATTGTGGTAATCATTTTACAGTGTGTACAGATATTAAATCAATATATTGTATACTTAAAACTAATATATTATATGTCAATTATATTTCAATTTAGTAAAATAAAATAAAATAAAATTTAAAAAGATAAAATAAAATAAAATAAGGCTAGGTAGGCCAGCGTAGCCTTCTTTGGTTATAAATCCATTTTTTTTCTTTCAGATGATCTACTTTTTTTCTTTCTTTCACATGACCTATTTATTTTGAAGGATCAGCAGACTAAAGCCAGCAGCACAAATCTAGTCTGTTGCCTGCTTTTCTTTTTGTTTTTAGAATTTTCTGGGCCTTCTAATACTATAACTATCTCTATTTTTTTTTTCCTCCATGCCACCTGTTTGGAGGAAAATTTCTTTGACATACAGCTACACTCATTTGTTTATGCAGAGATTTTGGCATGGCTGCAGGGTGGTATAGTTGCAATGGAGACTGGAAGGACCTCAAAGCCTAAAAGAGTAACATTCTCATCTTTTACAGGAAAAAGTTTGCACATACCTGAGGTATATCAGCAAACTTTTTGAAATATATATGAAATAAAGTTTAACCTATTGTAATAAGTTTAATATACATAGATTTGATTTTATTAATTTATTTTATTTTACCTTATGTATATCCTAAAGGTCATTTAATTTTGGAGTATTATTGCTTATTAAACCTTTCCTCCCTTTTTAAAAAAGATTTATTTATTTATTTGCCAGAGCGAGAGTGAGAGGGAGTATATGTTTGGGTGTAGGAGGCAGGGCAGAGGGAAAGGTAGAGAGAGAGAATCTTAAGCAGGCTCCATGGAACCTGGCTCGGGGCTTGATTTCATGACTCCGAGATCATGACCTGAGCCAAAATGAAAAGTCAGACACCTAACTGACTGAGCCACCCAGATGCCCCCTTCCCATTTTCATTTTGCCCTCTCACTTCCTTTGTCCTCTTTGTTTCACCCTCCAGCACAGATGGCTAGTAAGGCGACTTTAAGTTTCCTCAACTTCCTTCTCTTCATGTTACATGGTACAGTATCTCTGCACATTGAGAAGTTTGGTAAGAACCATGACCATAGAAATTCAGTAGAAAGGATATTTATTTTGTGTATCCACAGCTTTTGTTTCCACCCGCTCTTCCACAACTGAAGAACACTGAATTAAAAGATGTTTTCATCTTCATTTACCCAGGGTTTGGAACATGCACATTTTTATATTATACAAAGATGATCAAGGTGTAGGTTCATATTCTCTATGACTGAAAGCCATCTACTACTTGTTAACTGGTTGTCTATTGAACAAATTACATAACCTCCTAGGCCTTAGTTTTCTCAGTGTGCAAAAAAGGTCTGTTGTGAAAATTAAAAGACAAAATAGATAAACATACAGCACTATAAAAGTGCTTAGAATAGAGTTGGTCACATATAAAACACTTAGTGTTCCACTTGTGTGGAAATATCTCAGGATCTGTTAGGGATCCACTACAGCAATAACCCTCCCTTCCTTTTAGGAAATAATATTATACCCTGCATATACAAATTTGATGATATAATTCAGAACCTATTTCAATTTGAGATATTCCTAGGGCCCTAAATATGAGAAAATGTCTCAGACTTGGATCCACCATTGTTCCTGTCTCAGACAATAGAACCATTCTCAGTGTAGACCTAACTGCTGATTGCATATCTTCTATTAGAAAAATCTTTGTAGAGACAGCAATTCATAGAGAAGCTTGAAAATTGCTTGAACTGGTAAAAATTTCATTAGAAATATGTGATTCAAAGGAATGTAATGCTGAGTGTATCCCGTGGTCAGGTGGCAGAGATAAAAGGAGTTCCTTTGACCCTATGACAATAGTTATTGATTATCTTGTGATGAAAATGAACAACTATAATTCCTAGACGCTTTAAATACATGTCATCTTTGGCTTTCACAGGTGTGTGTGCGTGTGTGTGTGTGCACAGACATGCACACCAATTTTAAAAATCCAATAAAACCAGAGAAATTAATATCCTCTGATTTTTCATGTTTTATTATCAATGGATCATGAATAAGCTTATAAGCTTATTCAACAGTTACTCTCTCTATGCTCCTTCACGTCTGTGGGATTTATGTGACAATGTCCAATAGTGCTGAAAGTAACTGGATATTCTTCAATGTGTACAACTCACACTCAAATCCGCTAGTTTTAAAAAACCCTCTATCTTGGCTTACTAGAAGGATCCTGGTGCTGGAAAAGAGTGGATGTACATCCAAGAGGAATTCTTGTTTTGATGTTGTGGTTTCAAACCAGATGATATGGCAGATGATACTTCAGGCACTTTGATGAAATGTTTCTGGAAATCAATAAACCTTGCATTTCTAACACTTTTCTATGGATGAAATCATATCTATAATCAGCAAAAAATAAAAAAGTGCTAGCATTTCCTATACAGATCTCACACATATAACCCTGCAGTTTACAATCTTTATATCTATGTGGCTGATGATAAGGTATATAGCTGTAAGTTAAGAAATGAGGGAATTAAGTGTGTATGTTACTATTAATCGGTAATGGGCACATTACTCTTAATTTTCAAGTATACATTCAATATAAATGTATTAAACATCTTATATATATATATGAATATAAATGCATACATATATGGTTGCACACATGCACACACACACACAAACTTACATACACAAAAAGACCCTAAGTGCTAAAGCTGTCCTACGGGAACACTGATGACATTGTATTTGATAGAGCTGCATAACATGTCAGGCCAGTGCCACACGCTTTATATGCACTGATAAATCAAACCAATATGGTGTCACTCCTCAGTAATTTATGTTATTGAAAGTTAGGAAAAATAGCAAATAAGGAGATAAACATCAAACTGCCACGTGTGATATACCCTGAAGATAATAATATGAGAAATAGTGGTCAAGGAAGCAAATTATAGTAGTATGGGAAAGCTTTATTAAGGCAGTGAGGCCTGAAATTTGAGACAGAGCTGGTCAGATGAAGAGCCTAGAGACTGCGCATTAAAGGCAGGAGGAAAGACATGTTTTCAGGAACACTGGAGCAGGAAAGAATTTAACAACACTGAAATTATCCAAGACCAGAAGAGCTGGAGAAGAGAAGGGGGGAAAAAACCCTCACAATAGGATTGGTAATGCACTACTGGCTGGATCATACAGGTCCTTGGAATGTGTATTTCATGGTTTGGGTTTTATTCTTACTGCAAGCTGGAGCCACTGTCAGGTCTAAAGTACAAGAGTGGTCGCTTAAATAATCGACTCTGGATATTATGTAATGTAAACCTGAAGCAGAAGGAACACAGGGTAAATGTGGGAATAACAGTTAAGAAACTATGGATCAATCCAGGTGAGGAATGTTGGTGGCTTCATTGTGATAATGGCAACGGAAATAAAAATGGGCATGTTCAGTAGTATTTGAGGACCCAAAAATTTCAAGAATTGAGAATGAATTAGATAGGTTGTGGTAAAAAATTCTTTAACATGACATAATAAAGAACAGCTATGTTTTTACAAAAGCATTTCATTAAAAAAAGTGAATTATGAGTCAGATTAAAAAATGAAATTTGTTAAGAGCTAAAGAAACCACATTTCATTCAAGGATCTTAAACAGAGGTGTCGAGCCTGGGATCACAATGGGAATCAGAGTAGTAATTTTTATTTTAATAGTTCAGAATTCATGCATTTTCTTTGATAAGGCAATTTCAAATATCTATTTATGAGTGGATGTTTAGGGCTGATATGGAGAGAATTGTTTAGCTTTTGATGGTGGAATTTATTTACTGTCTACATGTGATTTATAATATTGAGAAAAATGAGTTGCCTTTTAAAAAATATTTTACTTATTCATCTGAGAGAGACAAAGAGACAAAGAGAGCACAAAGAGGCAGAGGGAGAAGGAGAAGCAGGCTCCCTGCTGAGTTGGGCTCTTGACATGGGGCTCGATTCCAGAACCCTGGATCATGACCTGAGCTGAAGGCAGATGCCTAACCATCTGAGCCACCCAAGTCCCCTGAACTGCCTTTAAAAATAGTATTCAGTAGGTGTGTGTGTGCACATGTGTGTATACAAATGAATTAATAAAGCAATGGACCCTTAATATTAAAAATGAAAAAAATACATAGAAAGCAATGAAGAATAAAATTAAAATATTTTGTTTGTTCACTTGCTAGCTGTGTGTCCCTGAGAATGTAACTTAGATATTTGGCCTTACATTTCTTCTTCTCTAAAAGGAATGAAATAATACTCAGAGCAATAATGTGGAATAAAGTATAGTACTGACAAATGCAACATTACAGATAAATTAAAGTGAAATAAGTCAGACTAAAAACCCCATTGTATAATTCCCTTTACATGACATTGTACAAATTAAAATTATTGGACTAGAAAACAGATGAGTGGTTGCCAGGGCCTCAAGTTGGGGAATGATTGACTACAAAGGGATATAAGGGTCTGGGGTAACTGTAGGGGGTACAGAGGTGGTAGAGGTTGGATGGTGTTATATTTCCATGGTAGTGCTTCAAGAGCTCTCTACATTTATCAAAATTCAGAGCTGTACATAAAATAGGTAACTCCACTGCATATAGTTTATACCTCAAAGAACAAAATAAATACGAATATTACACTGTATGTTAAATGCAATTTAAAAAAAAAAAAACTTGAAAAAAATAAACAACAACAACCAAAAAAAAAACCTCTGAGCAAACTAGGAAAAGAAGGGAACATCAATATCACAATAAAAGACACCTAAAAAAATAACACTTTCTACTTAAAGATTAGGAAAAATGTAAAGATATTTGCTCTCACTACTTTTATCTAACATTGTTCTGTAGATCCTGTCAAGGACTATAAGTCAAGAAAAAAATATTTTACAGATTGGAAAGGAAGCAGTAAATTTTATTATTTGTAGAGTGCATGATTATGTATGCAGAAAACCCAAAAGACTGTATCAAAGACCTATTAGAACTAATCACTGAATTTAACAATGTCCCAGAATACAAAGTCTTTATACAAATCAATTGCATCTCATACAATAAACACTTCCCAAATACCATTTAAAAAACTACAGTATTTATAATAGCATAAAATAAAATACCGAGGAATAAATGCGACAAAAGTTTTCCAAGATCTATATGCTTAAAAATATAAAATGTTATAGAAGGAAACTAAAGAAGATAAAAATAAAATTAGAATCTGATCAAGGTCATGCTTGGAAGACTCAATATTTTTAAGATGACAATCCTTTTTTTTTTTTTTAAGATTTTATTTATTTATTTGACAGACAGAGATTACAAGTAGGCGGAGAGGCAGGCAGAGAGAGGGGAGGAAGCAAGCTCCCTGCTGAGCAGAGAGCCTGATGAGGGGCTTGATCCCAGAACCCTGGGATCATGACCTGAGCTGAAGGCAGAGGCTTTAACCCACTGAGCCACCCAGGCGCCCCCCTAAGATGACAATCCTACACAAATTGATTTATATATTCAATCCACTCAAAATCGAAATCTTAACAGGTATTTTTGACAAAACTGACAAGTCAATCTTAAAATGTTTACAGAAAGGTAGGGGAAGTGGGAAAGCAAAAACAAGTTTGAAGAAAACACAAAGTTGGAGGATTTAAAATAAGTGATCTCAAGACTTATTATAAAGGTTAAAGTTATTACTATGAGTATTGGACGTATTAATCAATATAACAGGTAGTTCAGATAGACTCACATTACATGGCCAACATTTTTTTTTATCAATGTTGCTAAGGTCATTCAATAAGGAATAGCTCAGATTTTCAACAGATGGTGCTAGAACAACTGATAATAAGTATTGGGAGTAATTAATCTTGACCTTCATTTCACAGATACACAAATTAAGTCAAAAAGAATCAAAGACTTGAATGTTAGAGCTAAAATTATTAAACTTATAGAAGAGGCACAGAAGAAATCTGAGATATTGAATTAAGTAAAATATTTTATATAAACGTGACACAAGAAAGGAGACCATAAAAGAAAAACTGGATAAGACGAGCTATCAAGATTATAAACTTCTGCTTTTCAAAAGCTGTAGTTAATAAAAAGTAAGTTGTAAGGAAGAAGATTTTTGTAAGCATATCTAACAGCGCTTGTATCCAGAATATATAAAGAACTCCTACAATTCAATAATTTAAGGAGAAAAGTAAAAACATTTGAACCAACATTTTAGAATGCAGATATAAGAATACCCCAAAAATCCTTGACATCATAATTATCAGAGAAATACAAATTAAAATCACAGTTACCACTGTATTCTCAACAGAAGATCTAAGCTTAAAAGAATAATACCAAGTGTTAATGAGGAGGTAGGAAGACTAGAACTCTCACGTATTGCTGATAAAAAATGAAGTATGATAGAGCAATTATGGAAAAGAGCATGGTAGTAACCTATACATTTAAATATACATTTACTGGGGGAGGAGTCAAGATGGCGGAGAAGTAGCAGGCTGAGACTACATCAGGTAGCAGGAGATCAGCTCGATAGCTTATCTAAACATTGCAAACACCTACAAATCCAACGGGAGATCGAAGAGAAGAAGAACAGCAATTCTAGAAACAGAAAATCAACCACTTTCTGAAAGGTAGGACTGGTGGAGAAGTGAATCCAAAACGACGGAAAGATAGATGCAGGGGGAGGGGACGGCTCCCGGCAAGCAGCGGAGCAATGGAGCACAAAATCAGGACTTTTAAAAGTATGTTCCACTGAGGGACATTGCTCCAGAGGCTAAACCGGGGTGAAGCCCACGCGGGGTCAGCGTAGCCCCAGGTCCTACAGGGTCACAGAAGGATCGGGGGTGTTGGAGTGTCGCAGAGCTTGCAGGTATTAGAATGGGGAAGCCAGCTACAGAGACAGAGACGAGGACTGAGCTCTCAGCTCAGGGTTACCTTGAACGGGTCGCAGGCTAGGTGAGCTCGGAGCGCAGCCGGAGGCCGGGGATTCGGGAGTGATTGGGCACTGTTCTCTGGGGGCACACTGAGGAGTGGGGCCCCGGGCTCTTGGCTCCTCCAGGCCGGAGATTGGGAGGCTGCCATTTTCATTCCCGTCCTCCAGAACTCTACGGAAAGCGTTAGGGAACAAAAGCTCCCGAAAGCGAACTGGAGCAGATTACTTAGTCCGGCCCCAGTAAGGGCAGTGCAATTCTGCCATGGGAGAAGACACTTGAGAGTCACTATAAAAGGCCCCTCCCCCAGAAGATCAACAAAAAATCCAGCCAGGACGAAGTTCATCTACCAAGGAAAGCAGGTTCAATACCAAGGACAGCAGCGGAATTCCAGAGGAGGAGGAAGCAAAGCAGGGAACTCATGGCTTTCTCCCCATGATTCTTTAGTCTTGCAGTTAATTTAATTTTTTTTTCAAATTTTTTTTCTTCTTCTGCTAAATTTTTTAAACTTTTTTTTTTTGAGATCAATGAGGTAGAAACGAGAGATACAGTAGAATGTATCAATGAAACTAGAAACTGGTTTTTTGAAAGAATCAATAAGATCGATAAACCATTGGCCACACTAATCCAAAAGAAAAGAGAGAAAGCCCAAATTAATAAAATTATGAATGAAAAGGGAGAGATCAAAACTAACACCAAGGAAATAGAAACAATCATCAGAAATTATTACCAACAGTTATATGCCAATAAGCTAGCAACCTAGATGAAATGGATGCATTCCTGGAAAACTACAAACTCCCAAAATTGAGCCAGGAAGAAATTGACAACCAGAATAGACCGATATCTAGTAATGAGATTGAAGCAGTGATCAAAAACCTCCAACAAAACAAGAGCCCAGGACCTGACGGATTCCCTGGGGAATTCTACCAAACTTTCAAAGAAGAAATAACACCAATTCTCCTGAAGCTGTTCCAAAAAATTGAAGCAGAAGGAAAACTTCCAGACTCTTTTTATGAAGCCAGCATTACCCTGATCCCCAAACCAGGCAAAGACCACACCAAAAAGGAGAATTTCAGACCAACATCACTGATGAATATGGATGCAAAGATTCTCAACAAGATCCTAGCAAACAGGATCCAGCAGCACATTAAAAAGATTATCCACCATGACCAGGTGGGATTCATCCCTGGGTTATAAGGATAGTTCAACATTCGCAAATCAATCAATGTGATAGAACAAATCAATAAGAGAAGAGAGAAGAACCACATGGTCCTCTCAATTGATGCAGAAAAAGCATTTGCCAAAATCCAGCATCCGTTCCTGATGAAAACGCTTCAAAGTATAGGGATAGAGGGAACATCCCTGAACTTCATAAAATCTATCTATGAAAGACCCACAGCAAATATCATCCTCAATGGGAAAAAGCTTGCAGCCTTCCCGTTGAGATCAGGAACACGACAAGGATGCCCACTCTCACCACTCTTGTTCAACATAGTATT
The DNA here is from genome assembly GCF_922984935.1 of Meles meles. Taxonomy (NCBI): domain Eukaryota; kingdom Metazoa; phylum Chordata; class Mammalia; order Carnivora; family Mustelidae; genus Meles; species Meles meles. Next base: position 84,212,238 of record NC_060076.1, on the reverse strand, counting down.
AGAAGTTCTAGCAACGGCAATCAGACAACAAAGAGGAATAAAAGGTATCCAAATTGGCAAGGAAGAAGTCAAACTCTCTCTTCGTAGATGACATGATTCTTTATATGGAAAACCCCAAAGACTCTACCCCCAAACTACTAGAACTCATATAGCAATTCAGTAACGTGGCAGGATACAAAGTCAATGTACAGAAATCAGTGGCTTTCTTATACACTAACAATGAAAATACAGAAAGGGAAATTAGAGAATCGATTCCATTTTCTATAGCACCAAGAACCATAAGATACCTGGGAATAAACCTAACTAAAGAGGTAAAGGACCTGTACTCGAGGAACTACAGAACACTCATGAAAGAAACTGAAGAAGACACAAAAAGGTGGAAGACTGTTCCATGCTCTTGGATTGGAAGAATAAACATTGTTAAAATGTCTATATTGCCTAGAGCAATCTATACTTTTAATGCCATTCCGATCAAATTTTTTTAAACTTTTACCCTTTTCTTTTTTAACGTTTTTAAACTAGTTTATCCAATATATGTATTTTTTATTTCTTTTTTATATTTTTTCTGTATTTGTTTTCTTTTTTTAATATTTTCTTTTTTTTTCTGAACCTCTTTTTATCCCCTTTCTCCCCCCACGATTTGGGGTCTCTTCTGATTTGGTTAAAGCACATTTTTCTGGGGTCTTTGCCACCCTTTTAGTATTTTACTTGTTCCTTCATATACTCTTATCTGGACAAAATGACAAGGCGGAAAAACTCACCACAAAAAAAGAACAAGAGGCAGTACCGAAGGCTAGGTACCTAATCAATACAGACATTAGTAATATGTCCGATCTAGAGTTCAGAATGATGATTCTGAAGGTTCTAGCCGGGCTCAAAAAAGGCATGGAAGATATTAGAGAAACCCTCTCTGGAGATATAAAAGCCCTTTCTGGAGAAATTAAAGAACTAAAATCTAACCAAGCTGAAATCAAAAAAAGCTATTAATGAGGTGCAATCAAAAATGGAGGCTCTCACTGCTAGGATAAATGAGGCAGAAGAAAGAATTAGTGATATAGAAGACCAAATGACAGAGAATAAAGAAGCTGAGCAAAAGAGGGACAAACAGCTACTGGACCACGAGGGGAGAATTTGAGAGATAAGTGACACCATAAGATGAAACAACATTAGAATAATTGGGATTCCAGAAGAAGAAGAAAGAGAGAGGGGAGCAGAAGGTCTATTGGAGAGAATTTCCCTAATATGGCAAAGGGAACAAGCATCAAAATCCAGGAGGTGCAGAGAACCCCCCTCAAAATCAACAAGAATACGTCCACACCCCATTACCTAATAGTAAAATTTACAAGTCTTAGTGACAAAGAGAAAATCCTGAAAGCAGCCCAGGAAAAGAAGTCTGTAACATACAATGGTAAAAATATTAGCTTGGCAGCAGACTTATCCACAGAGACCTGGCTGGCCAGAAAGAGCTGGCATGATATATTCAGAGCACTAAATGAGAAAAACATGCAGCCAAGAATACTCTATCCAGCTAGGCTATCATTGAAAATAGAAGGAGAGATAAAAAGCTTCCAGGACAAAAAAAAAACTGAAAGAATTTGCAAACACCAAACCAGCTTTACAGGAAATATTGAAAGGGGTCCTCTAAGCAAAGAGAGAGCCTAAAAGTAGTAGATCAGAAAGGAATGGAGACAATATATAGTAACAGTCACCTTACAGGCAATACAATGGCACTAAATTCATATCTCTCAATAGTTACACTGAATGTTAATGGGCTAAATGTCCCAATCAAAAGACACAGGGTATCAGAATGGATAAAAAACCAAAACCCTTCCATATGTTGCCTACATGAAACTCATTTTAGACGTGAAGACACCTCCAGATTTAAAGTGAGGGGGTGGAAAACAATTTACCATGCTAATGAGCATCAGAAGAAAGCTGGGGTGGCAATCCTTATATCAGATCAATTAGATTTTAAGACAAAGACTATAATAAGAGATGAGGAAGGACACTATATCCTACTCAAAGGGTCTGTCCAACAAGAAGATCTAACCATTTTAAATATCTATGCCCCTAACGTGGGAGCAGCCAACTATATAAACCAATTAATAACAAAATCAAAGAAACACATCAAAAATAATACAATAATAGTAGGGGACTTTAACACTCCCCTCACTGAAATGGACAGATCAACCAAGCAAAAAATCAACAAGGAAATAAAGGCCTTAAATGACACACTGGACCAGATGGACATCACAGATATATTCAGAACATTTCATCCCAAAGCAACAGAATACACATTCTTCTTTAGTGCACATGGAACATTCTCCAGAATAGATCACATCCTGGGTCACAAATCAGGTCTCAACCGGTAAAAGATTAGGATCATTCCCTGCATATTTTCAGACCACAATGCTCTGGAGCTAGAACTCAATCACAAGAGGATTGAACCCAAACACATGGAGACTAAACAGCATCCTTCTAAAGAATGAATGGGTCAATCAGGAAATTAAAGAAAAACTGAAAAAATTCATGGAGACAAATGATAATGAAAACACAACAGTTCAAAATCTGTGGGACACAGCAAAGGCAGTCCTGAGAAGAAAATATATAGCGGTACAAGCCTTTCTTAAGAAACAAGAAAGGTCTCAAGTACACAACCTAACCCTACACGTAAAGGAGCTGGAGAAAGAACAAGAAAGAAACCGTAAACCCAGCAGGAGAAGAGAAATCATAAAGATCAGAGCAGAAATCAATGAAATAGAAACCAAAAAAACCCAAATAGAACAAATCAACGAAACTAGGAGCTGGTTCTTTGAAAGAATTAATAAGATTGATAAACCCCTGGCCAGACTTATCAAAAAGAAAAGAGAAAGGACCCAAATAAATAAAATCATGAATGAAAGAGGAGAGATCACAACTAACACTAAAGAAATACAGACAATTATAAGAACATACTATGAGCAACTCTACGCCAACAAATTTGACAATCTGGAAGAAATGGATGCATTCCTAGAGACATATAAACTACCACAACTGAACCAGGAAGAAATAGAAAACCTGAACAGGCCCATAACCAGTAAGGAGATTGAAACAGTCACCAAAAATCTCCAAACAAACAAAAGCCCAGGGTCAGACAGCTTCCCAGGGGAATTCTACCAAACATTTAAAGAAGAACTAATTCCTATTCTCCTGAAACTGTTCCAAAAAACAGAAATGGAAGGAAAACTTCCAAACTCATTTTATGAGGCCAGCATCACCTTGATCCCAAAACCAGACAAGGATCCCACCAAAAAAGAGAACTACAGACCAATATCCTTGATGAACACAGATGCAGAAATTCTCACCAAAATACTAGCCAATAGGATTCAACAGTACATTAAAAGGATTATTCACCATGACCAATTGGGATTCATTCCAGGGCTGCAAGGTTGGTTCAACATCCGAAAATCAATCAATGTGATAGAACACATTAATAAAAGAAAGAACAAGAACCGTATGATCCTCTCAATAGATGCTGAAAAGCATTTGACAAAGTACAGCATCCCTTCCTGATCAAAACTCTTCAAAGTGTAGGGATAGAGGGCACATACCTCAATATCATCAAAGCCATCTATGAAAAACCCACCGCAAATATCATTCTCAATGGAGAAAAACTGAAAGCTTTTCCGTTAAGGTCAGGAACGCGGCAGGGATGTCCATTATCACCACTGCTATTCAACATAGTACTAGAAGTCCTAGCCTCAGCAATCAGACAACAAAAGGAAATTAAAGGCATCCAAATCGGCAAAGAAGAAATCAAACTATCACTCTTCACAGATGATATGATACTATATGTGGAAAACCCAAAAGACTCCACTCCAAAACTGCTAGAACTTGTACAGGAATTCAGTAAAGTGTCAGGATATAAAATCAAAGCACAGAAATCAGTTGCATTTCTGTACACCAACATCAAGTCAGAAGAAAGAGAAATTAAGGAGTCAATCCCATTTTCAATTGCACCCAAAACCATAAGATACCTAGGAATAAACCTAACCAAAGAGGCTAAGAATCTATATGCAGAAAACTGTAAAGTACTCATGAAAGAAATTGAGGAAGACACAAAGAAATGGAAAAATGTTCCATGGTCCTGGACTGGAAGAATAAATATTGTGAAAATGTCTATGCTATCTAAAGCAATCTACACATTTAATGCAATCCCTATCAAAATACCATCCATTTTTTTCAAACAAATGGAACAAATAATCCTAAAATTTATATGGAACCAGAAAAGACCTCGAATAGCCAAAGGAATATTGAAAAAGAAAGCCAAAGTTGGTGGCATCACAATTCCGGACTTCAAGCTTTATTACAAAGCTGTCATCATCAAGACAGCATGGTACTGGCACAAAAACAGACACATAGATCAATGGAACAGAATAGAGAGCCCAGAAATACACCCTCAACTCTATGGTCAACTAATCTTCAACAAAGCAGGAAAGAATGTCCAATGGAAAAAAGACAGCCTTTTCAATAAATGGTGCTGGGAAAATTGGACAGCCACATGCTGAAAAATGAAATTGGACCACTTCCTTACACCACACACGAAAATAGACTGCAAATGGATGAAGGACCTCAGTGTGAGAAAGGAATCCATCAAAATCCGTGAGGAGAACACAGGCAGCAACCTCTTCGACCTCAGCCGCAGCAACATCTTCCTAGGAACATCGCCAAAGGCAAGGGAAGCAAGAGCAAAAATATAATCTAAGAAGTTTATAAAAAGAAAAGGTATGACACTTTATTTAATATAAATATATATTAATAAATATCATATTTTAAAAGTATATCTGTAGTAAAAGTTCAAACCAAAATATTCACCAATATGTGTGCCGATAATGGCAGATTTTATCTCTCTAATGTCAGACATGAGACCAGGAGCTCTTGAAAGTCATGCTTGTATGAAAGAATAGTGAGAATATCTATTCCAGGTATTGTAGTCCACTTCTTTCTGACTTCAGAAAATCTTCTAATGATCTAGAGTTAGTTGTGTTATGTAATGAAAAATTAGATGACGGTATTAACTCATTAAACATATGTAAGGCAGGAAGCCAAACGTGAACAACATGCAGACCCAGTGCCAAGCTACTCAGGACATATTGTAATTTAATCTTGTTCAGGTATGTGTTTGGAAATGACAAATGATCAAGGCAATAATTTTAGTTCAATATATTTGGAGAAAAGAAACTTCTACACATACATTTTTATCATATATGTGATTTTAAAAATGTGAAAAGCTTAAACTTTTTAAAATGTAGATTAAAAAACACTTAGGTTCCATAGTAGTTTCTAATAAAATATTAAACCCTGAGATAAAAGTAAAGAAACAAATCTTAGTGATATACAAGTAGTCTGGCAGTAAGGAGCTCCTTAAGGTGCTGCAATTAAAGTACCATAATGGAAAACAATTCTGAATTATGTCTACATATCTGAAATTCTAAACTATGCATTCCTTGGAATGGTGCTACAAGATTTCATTGGTAAACTAGGAGAATTTCTAAAAGAATGAGATCTGTTCTGTCTTTGCTGCACAATCATCTCTAAGAACCCCTGGAAAGGAAGATCCACTTCAGTGGCAAAAAGGTGAATTCTGTGCTAAATAAACAAGTCATTCCTAATGTTTTTGAGGAACAAAAGCGGCCACTTCTTGGTAAAGAGACACTTTAGAATGAAAAGAGGATGGAAAACACTCCTAATGCCACTGGTGGAAGCAAACCATGAGAAAAGGTGACTGAATTTTCAGGATCTTATGGGATATTATTTCTCTTGATCATGTTTTAGAAGTAGAACAGTATACACTTGGCATAGTGCATCTTAAATGAATAATTTAATGGAACTTGAATCTTTAATTTTTTTTAGCTATAAGAACTCCATTGCAATACAGTTTTTTCCTAATGTCTCCTATTTATTCTTATCCTTATAATTATCACTGACTCTGGTCATTGAGTATTTGATGTGGTTTAAGTAAAAACTCCTCATTAATGGGGTGTGACTTTTAAAGACACCAAAAAATAACCTTATTCCTAAATAATTTTCAATATTGTCTCAGATGTCAATATTAGATATTTACTAAAAAATATTTATTCATTTACAGAATAATTTTTTGTGCTTATTTTTCCCGTAAGTGGATACAGATGAATTTATCAGACTGAAGCACTCAGTGCAGTCCTCAGCCTGATACTACAAAAAGGAGTGGGGATAAAAGTCATTGAAGGAAAAAGAAAAATCTCCTTCAATATGTGCTAATAAGCCCAGTGGGGTAGTTACAAATACACTGGAAATATATATATATATATGTATACATATATATATATCTCCAATACTGTATTAGTATATATTGTATATATATACTATATTAGTATATACTGTATTAGTATATATATATAAATATATATATATGTGTATATATATATATATATATATCCAATACTGTATTAGTCTTGAGTTCTCAGAGAAATGGAACCTGTAGGAGATATATACATGTATAAAAATATGTATGTTGTAATAATGTATTATTATTTATATACTGTCTGTATCTAAATCTAATCTGTACCTATCTATCTGTCTAGTTGGGGGGAGAGAAAGAGATGGAGATAGAGAGGGAGATAGATACAGAGACAGAGGGAGGGTGAGATAGATAGGAGGAGGGGGAGGAGGAGAGGAAGAGACAGAGGAAGGTGAAGGGAGAGCAAGACGGGGAGAGGGAGAAAGAGAGGGAGTTAATTTACTATAATGCATCAGCTCACACAATCATGGATGCTAAAAAGTCCAAAGATCTGCAGCTGGCAAGCTGGAGACCCAGAGGAGGCTCTGGGGAAGAGGTCCAGAGCTAGTCTGAAGGCGGAGGCTGGGAGAGTTAATAGGGAACGTTCAATTCTGAGTGAGTCTAAAGATAGGAAAAGACCAATGTTTGAGTTCAAAGACAGTTAAGAGGGAGAAATAACTCTTGCTTTCCTTTTAAAATTTTATTTATTTATTTTAGAGAGAGAGAGAGAGAGAGAGAGAGAGAGCGTATGAGAGGAGAGGAGGGGCAGAGGAAGAGGGAGAGGGACAAGCATACTCCCTACCCAACATGGAGCCCAGCACTGCATGATCTCAGGACCCTGAGATCACTACCCTAGCTGAAGTCATTTTTTTTTTCATTTTATTTATTTTTTCAGTGTAACAGTATTCATTCTTTTTGCACAACACCCAGTGCTCCATGCAAAACGTGCCCTCCCCATTACCCACCACCTGTTCCCCCAACCTCCCACCCCTGACCCTTCAAAACCCTCAGGTTGCCCCAACCTCCCACCCCTGACCCTTCAAAACCCTCAGGTTGCTGAAGTCATTTGCTTAAGCGACTTTGCCACCTAGTGCCTCAAGAAATAGCCCCCCCTTTTTTTTTTTTTAAGATTTTATTTATTTGACAGAGAGAGAGAACAAACACAAGCATGAGGAGTGGTAGGCAGAGGGAGAAGCGAGCTCCCCTCTGAAAAAGGAGGCTGATACAGAGCTGGATTCCCCGGCATCATGACCTCAGCCAAAGGCAGACGCTTAACTGACAGCCACCCAGGCGCCCCGAAATAACTCTTTTTAAACAAGGTTTCTACTCCATTCGGGCTTTCAATGAATTGGATGAGGCCCACTCAAATTGGGGAGGATAATCTGCTTTATTTAGTCCACAAATTAAAAAGTTAATCTCTGCTCTGTTCCACTGGTCCATGTGTCTGTTTTTATGCCAGTGCCATGCTGTCTTGGTGATCACAGCTTTGTAGTAAAGCTTGAAATCAGGTAATGTGATGCCGCCAGTTTTATTTTTGTTTTTCAACATTTCCTTAGCAATTCAGGGTGTCTTCTGATTCCATACAAATTTTAGGATTATTTGTTCCAGCTCTTTGAAAAATATCGGTGGAATTTTGATTGGAATGGCATTAAAAGTATAGATCGCTCTAGGCAGTATAGACATTCTCTTACACTGTACACAAAGATAAACTCGAAATGGATAAAAGACCTCAACGCGAGACGGGAATCCATCAGAATCCTAGAGGAGAACATAGGCAGTAACCTCATCGATATCAGCCACAGCAACTTCTTTCAAGATATGTCTCCAAAGGCAAAGGAAACAAAAGCGAAAATGAACTTTTGGGACTTCATCAAGATCAAAATCTTCTGCAGAGCAAAGGAAACAGTCAACAAAACAAAAAGGCAACCCACGGAATGGGAGAAGATATTTGCAAATGACAGTACAGACAAAAGGTTGATATCCAGGATCTATAAAGAACTTCTCAAACACAACACACACAAAACAAACAATCATATCAAAAAATGGGCAGAAGATATGAACAGACACTTCTCCAATGAAGACATACAAATGGCTATCAGACACATGAAAAAATGTTCATCATCACTAGCCATCAGGGAGATTCAAATTAAAACCACATTGAGATACCACCTGACACCAGTTAGAATGGCCAAAATTAGCAAGACAGGAAACAACGTGTATTGGAGAGGATGTGGAGAAAGGGGAACCCTCTTACACTGTTGGTGGGAATGCAAGTTGGTGCAGCCACTTTGGAGAACAGTGTGGAGATTCCTCAAGAAATTAAAAATAGAGCTTCCCCATGACCCTGCAACTGCACTACTGGGTATTTACCCCAAAGATACAGATGTACTGAAAAGAAGGGCCATCTGTACCCCAATGTTTATAGCAGCAATGGCCACGGTCGCAAACTGTGGAAAGAACCAAGATGCCCCCCAATGGACAAATGGATAAGGAAGATGTGGTCCATATACACTATGGAGTATTATGCCTCCATCAAAAAGGATGAATACACAACTTTTGTAGCAACATGGACGGGAATGGAAGAGATTATGCTGAGTGAAATAAGTCAAGCAGAGAGAGTCAAGTATCATATGGTTTTACTTATTTGTGGAGCATAACAAATAACATGGAGGACATGGGGAGATGGAGAAGAGAAGGGAGTTGAGGGAAATTGGAAGGGGAGGTGAACCATGAGAGACTATAGACTCTGAAAAACAATCTGAGGGTTTTGAAGGGGCGGGGGGTGGGAGGTTGGGGGAACCAGGTGGTGGGTATTAAGGAGGTCATGTATTGCATGGAGCACTGGGTGTGGTGCAAAAACAATGAATTCTGTTATGCTGAAAAGAAATTAAAAAATAAATAAATAAAAGTGGAGACCAAAAAAAAAAAAAAAAAAGTTAATCTCATCCAGAAAAACCCTCAAACAACACACAGAATAGCGTTTAACCACCCTGTGGCCCACGTTGACACATAAAATTAACAATCACAAATTCTATCACATATTTCAAAGGGGCACTATAAATTAAGTGTTCTGAGTCAAATGACAAGGGTGCTTCTAGCAGAAATACAGAAGAAATCTTAGGAATATAGTTTAATATTCTCATTTTACCAATTAACAAGGTGACTTTCCTAAGGTCACAAAGACTAGCAAAAGGATAAAATACAGAATTTCCTAAACTAAGCCTGTAAACTAAGTTAATTTACAAAGAGTGACTGTAACTTCTTGGTTTCACTCTAAGTACAATTATGGGAAAATTTCTTTGAGTAAAAACAAAATAAAACAAACCTTTGAAATGGCAAGGTATTATTTATTAACATATAATGTATTATTTGTTTCAGGGGTACAGGTCTGTGAATCATCAGTCTTACATAATTCACAGCACTCACCTTAGCACATGCCCTCCCCAATGTCCATCACCCAGCCACCCCATCCCTCTCACCTCCCTCCACTCTAGGAACCCTCAGTTTTTTTCCTGAGATTAAGAGTCTCTAAGGTTTGTCTCTCTGATTTCATCTTGTTTCGTTTTTTTCCTCTTTTCCCCAATGATCCTCTGCCTTGTTTCTCAAAATCTATATATCAGTGAGATCATGTAATTGCCTTTCTCTGATTGACATATTTCACTTAGCATAATACCCTCTAGTTCCAGTCATGTTGCAAATAGCAAGATTTCATTTCTGTGACATGATATTCCATTGCATATATACGCCACATCTTCTTTATCCATTCATCTGTTGATGGGCATCTATGCTCTTTCCATAGTTTGGCTACTATGGACATTGCTGCTATAAACATTGGGGTGTATGTGCCCTTTTGGATCACTACATTTATATCTTTGGGGTAAATACCCAGTAGTGCAATCGCCAGGTTGTAGGGTAGCTCCGTTTTCAAGTTTTTGAGAAACTTCCATACTGTTTTCCAGAGTGGTAGCATCAGCCTGCATTCCCACTAACAGTGTAGGAGGATTCCGGGAAAGGATTATTTATAAAGAAGTGTTTTAATTTATAATCTAGTGCCAAACAGTGCTGTCCCAAATTCCAGTTCTACTAATTAATTTGTTGTCATATTTGACAAAATTATTATATGTTTTTTTTAATTGAGGTATTACACATATATGCATTGTAATTTTACCCTTTTATAGGAGCGCAATACCAGGAGCACAAGTTTTTGGCAAACTTAGCTGGAATATCACTCTTTCTGGTACACGAATGCCCCATAATTCATTAGAAACTCATGAACATTTTCCTGGTTAGTAGGGAAATGGAAGCTAATAAAGGCAGAATAGTACAGATGAATTAGGCCAGATACCGACTTAACCAAACTGAAAGATGTCTGATAAAGAAAGAACAGAGCCCATTGGAAAAGTCACTCTGGTTTAAGATAATACTCTTATTTAATTCTGAGAGAATTTCATACTTTTTGAAATTCAATTTCTCAAACAATAAAACGAGGAAAATGATAATGCCCACTCTCTAGGTCTATTCTAAGGATAAAGGGATTTAACGTACAAAAGAGCTTTTTAAAATATAAATATAAATATAGTTTATAAATATGATATGAATAAGATTATATTGTTTATGTCATCTCTATCAAGGTATACAGGTCAATTTAGTCTTGAAGAACTGCAATTTAATGTAATTATTCATGTAAAAACTATTGTAGTGTGTTAATTCATTCAATAAATGTTTACTTAGTACATATCGTGTGTCAAGGACTGGAGACAAAGCATTAAATAAAACAGATTAAATCCCTTGCTCTATTGGGATCTCAGCAACTTAATGCACAAACTAAATAAGTAAATTACTCGGCCAGAATATAATATATGCTACTGAGAAAAGAAAAGCAGAGAGGGATGATTTGGTGAGTCAGATAGGGATAAGTGAATTAAGATTTTTTTCCCCTGATAGATTATGGCCCACTCAGGTCATAAAATGCCTCTTTGTGAATTCGATACAACTGGAAATAATTGAGGGAGGATATGAACTATATAAGCAGCTGGAGCCAGATCTGTTTAGACAGAGGGATAGATAGGACTGGAGTGTGCTTGGCATCTACAAGGAAAAGTAAAAAGGGCAGAAGAGAAAGCGAGAAGGAGAAAACTTAGAAATGAGGTGAGAGATATGAAGGAGAAAGTGAATATGACCTCACAGGTCCTTATAGGTCCTTTAAGCCACTATCATGAAGGTTTTCACTTTTACCTTGAATTATACAGAAAGCCACGCGAGTGTTTTTAGCAGAGGACTTTTTTTTTTTTTTTTAATTTTCCTGAATGTTATTTTCCTATGGCTGCTGTAACAAGTTGTCCCAAATTTAGTAACTTAAAAATAACAAATTTATTTTCTTATAGTTCTGGAGGCCAAAAATCTGAAATGGATACAACTGGTTAAAATCAAGGCAATGGAGAGGCTGCATTCATTCTTTCCAGAATCTTAACTTGCCTTCTTAAGCTTCCAGAGGCTGTCTGCATTCCTTTGCTCATAGCCCCTTCCTTCACTTCCAAAGCCAACAGTGTAACATCTTCAAATCTCTTTCAGACCCTCTTGCCTCCTTCTTATGAGGATGCTTTTGATTATGTTCAGCCCATCCAGATAATCAAGGATAATCTCCCATCTGAAGGCCCTTAACCTAACCACATGTACAAAGTCCCTTTAGTTGTATAAGGTAACATATTTATATGTCCTGGGAATTGGGATGTGGGCAAATCCTGGAGGAAATTATTGTGCCTACCACAGTCTGTCAAGAGGCAATAGTGCTTTTGTTGCTACTAAAGGTACTGAATAGAAAAATAAAAAGTGGCAATATTTACCCAACATTTAATACTACTTGGGAAAAAGAGGTGTTCTAGATCTGGACATGATATATTCATATTTGTGTTATAAGAACCTCAGAAACAATCTAGGTGCTCCAGCTTAATAGGACTAGAATTTTAAAAAAGCCCAACCTCTAAGTGATCTATTTTGGTATTAGCTACAATGGTTTCTGATCATGTATCGATCTTACTAGTCATTTTATTCATAAGATGTAAGTGCCCATAATGATTAACTGATGCTAGTGATCCTTCTACCTTCCTGTCATTTTAACTAATTTAGACATTCTTATATTTAAATAAGTCCCTTTTGAGTTTGGTTAATTGATTCCAGCTTTAGAATTTAAATTCTATTTTGGGAGCCAGAGAAATAAAACCAGATTATTTTTTTTTTAATAAAACCAGATTTGAGGGCTATAAACTGAAAACCAAATTGGGGGCCATAGTGACCCATTGGATTTAGAAATAAACTGTAAGATGCCACCAGGGAGCAAATCATCTGGTCTTCAAATAGCTAATATTTATTCAGTTTTAGTGACTTATTTAATACCAAACACAGCAATAATAATAATAGTTAATATATACTGAGCACTTAAGTGCCACCACTGTATTAAATGCTGTTCATATATTATCTTTCATTGCAATTTTTTTGATATAGGTACTCATAATAGCCTCATTCTACACATGAAAAACTGAGACAGAATCTAAAAACCTCACCATGTTTACATAGCTTAATTTCAAATGTAATAAAATGATTGAAAAGCAAATCAGGCCCTTGAGAAAAAAGAAGAAATATCCATATATGAAAATAACCAGCACACCAAAATATTCTCTATGTTTTACTATCAGAGGTTAGATAATATAATTTACATAATTCCATTATGACCAGTGTTGATACTAGAGATATACATCCACATCTGTATATAATTAAACTTGACTATCAAAACACACAATTTATAATAACAAAATTAATGATAAATGCTTACATTTGAGATTAAATGAAAGGTCTAAATTTATTTTATATAGAAACCAACAGAAGTTCAAAAATAATTTTATTTTCCATTTATCCTCAAATGAAAGGAAGAAAACAACAATTGGCAGCTATATACTTTTTTCCTTTTCAATGCTTATAGAAAAAAGAAAAAAGACTATTGTGTCTTTTTTGGTATTACTACCAAAAACATGCCCATATTACTACACTAATAGTGGTCACTTATAATACATTTATAAGGCTAATTACAGAGAAGGAATTTGTGCTGACTTGATTTCTATAAAAATGAAGGTCTCAATTTTTCCTGTCTTTCTTTCAGTAATTACTAGTTAAGAAAATGAGTTTCCTACATTTGAAAACAGTTGGTGAGGGGCCTATATTAGCTCATTTCAACATCTTAATTCTTTTTTTAAAAGATACTATTTATTTATTTGGTACGGAAAGAGAGATCACAAGTAGTCAGAGAGGCAGGCAGAGAGAGAGGAAGAAGCAGGCTTCCCGCAGAGCAGAGAGCCTGATGTGGGGCTTCAGGGCCCTGAGATCTTGACCTGAGCTGAAGGCAGAGGCTTAACCCACTGAGACACCCAGGCACCCCTAACATCTTAATTCTTTAAACCTATTTTTTTCCCACAATGCACAAAGCATTCCTTGATTATAAAAAACAAAAAGACAGACCATAATATCATCCTGGAAGCAGTAATACTGAAATTAGTGTATCAAAGTATTTTCTGGCGTTTCAGACACACAAACATGGTAAGTAAAGAGAGGCAAACTTCCTTTTGATGTAGGTGATGAAACTCATTGTAACATAGCACTAGGGGATTTAGCTGGTTAAATACTGATAATACACCAAGCACTAGTCACCCCAAGGGAAAACACTAATTCTTGACATCAAATTCTTATCAATGGTGATTTAGCTTGTGACCTTGCATGTGGAAGGGACAGTTATGAGTAAGTGGTAAACTGTTACATGATGTGCTCTCCAATCTACCATGACTCATGAACCATATTTTATGGTGCCTGATTTTGGAGCATGTTTCAGGTTGTGCAAATAAAATGTACCTCATCAAAAGTTAAAGAAAAGCAGCATTACATGCGATGACAGCATTGTAGAACATTGACCTTTTCACATTTATCATGTACCTCCGATGCCTCTCTAATGGATATCTTGACATTTTCATTTGAAACGATTGTTGTGTTCTCTGACATTTTTGTCTCTGTCATCGAAATCATAAGGTTTAGCGGCAATTGTTTGCAATTACCTGGCATACAAATCATTTGCAGGTATAAGAAGCATAAAAATATTTTTTTAACACAAAATGTTCCAGCATATATCTCAGAACACCCAGATTTTGCATTTGTCCTTGTAAGTGATCCACTAGTTTACCTGATTTGATAAGTTTGGAAATATAAATGTTGGAAATGCATACAGCATACCACGTTTTCTCAAGTCTAAATGTTTTTTCAAATAGAAATTGAGTTGAATGTTTATATTCCCAAAGTTTTGTGGTAATTTTTTAAAGTTTATTTTTGCTTTCTATTGAGTTTTAATAGGTCATGAAGAATGCAAACATGAACTTTAAATTGCATGTATGCATGTATATATTTGCTTACAGTTTCTTTGTTATTTAAGATTTGAGACTTACCAAAATAGATTAAAAAGTAAGAGAACAAATAAGGAGAATATTGGAATTAAAACTATGTGAGAAAATTAATAAAGGCAAAGGCAAGATTACCACATGGAAAGGCATATTACATGAAAATATATAGTGAATATAAGTAGACTCCAAATTTGATTCTGAAGTTCATGGAGGGAAGAGCACAAAGGAAAAGTTACAAGATTCAAAGCAAAAGAACGATTTCTTTTATATCTTTTTTCCCCCCAGAACACATATTTTGCCTGGTTATGACAGAATGCATGATATCATGTTTAGAATTAAACCCAGGCGTTCGAACTACTGAGTTACTTAACCAACTTAGAGTTCATTGCTTTATCTGTCAAGTGAAGGAAAGCAGCATGATTTTATAAGGCTGTTGGGAGGAAAAAATGGGTTAAGTTTAGTGAAATACTTAACTCAGTGACTGGAACATTTTTAGCTAATGAATATTAACTTTAAATGACTCCAGCATCCTCTGGGGTAGGTAATAAGAATATTGATGTGTAACTGAGTAAAAGTATATCTTATGACCTTCAAATTAATGGGGTCCATGAATGTCATTCTGGTTCAATCTAAAGAAATAATTTAGAACACATAGAACTCTTTCCAGAGCATAATCTAAGGAACACTAGTATCAGAAGATGGTTCACACATACTGGCTTGTGAAGCAGCCCTTTACATCCCCTTTTTCAGGCTGCAGAGAACACATTAGCATATGTGGGTTCTGAAATACCTTTCTTTGAGCAACTTATCTAACTGTTTAATGCAACACATTATTAATTCTTGTTTGTTCCTTTCATTGTTGAACCATGTGTGTTTATTTTTATTACTTAGTAAAACCATGTCTTAGTAGATAGTTATTGGAATTCAATTGGATACAATTCAGGAAACATTGCTCTAGATTATGCTCTATGTACAGGCTTATTCTAGGTAATCCTCCATAATATTATTCCTTGGGCCTCCATTTCAGAGAAGCATTAGATGGGAAATATTTCAAGGTCATAGTTTTTCCAACAACTCCAGAATGCAGATATTTTGATCCTAAGCAAGGGATTTGGTTACTGGCCAGGAATGAAAATAATGGGATTTCATAAAGCACATACCTGAAGGAATGGCCAAAATGGTCCCAAAATTTACATGGGCCAAAAAAAGACCAATTAGGCCAAAATCCTACTTGAGATATCAGATCATATAACTGATGCCTCATGGAAACCAACATATGAAATTTAGAGCAGAATATTTCCAAATGAGTTATCCATCACAAAGTAAAATATTCAAGTATGAATTTGCTCTCACTTTTGCTACCCAGGAAACTGAATGATTTCACCTTTTCATGAAATACAGTGATATATGTTCCCTTTATGGAATTTTGTTTAATACATAAAAATTTTTTTTCTAGGGGCACCTGGGTGGCTCAGTGGATTAAGCCACTGCCTTCGGCTCAGGTCATGATCTCAGGATCCTGGGATCGAGCCCCACGTCAGGCTCTCTGTTCCGCAGGGAGCCTGCTTCCTCCTCTCTCTCTGCCTGCCTCTCTGCCTAGTTGTGATTTCTCTCTGTTAAATAAATAAAATATTAAAAAAAAAATTTTTTTTTTCTAGGCAGTCATTCTTAAATCATCTTTTTCTGGCAATAATTAAATAGAAGAACTAATGATTTGTTGAAATTATCCCTAGTACTTGCTAACAAAAACATATCACAGAAAGTACTCACATTTGATTTCAAAATTATATACAGTTCATTCAAAGGGAGAACAAATTAAGTCACAAGTTAAATATAAGGGAGGGGTAATCACAACATATCTCTACTTGTACTACTTGAAATTGTTATTATTCTACTAGGATACTTCTATGAACTTTCTAGTGATAACATTAAATAAGAAATAGAGATTTTTATCTTTTAAAAATTGCATTTAGGTAAATTTGAATAAGCTGAATAAAGCAAGAAGCCTTAACTGACTTGTCTTTATATGCCCACTGTGTGATGAAATGCCAGGTACATGGAAGACACTTACAAATATTTGGAAAAAATAATGGATCATGAACACTAGCTGAGAACTTTAAAAGCAGAACGATTACAGCTCTATACTAGCTGTTTATGGAGAAGACACAAATAAAAGATTCTTGTTTTCACACCATGCTTCTAAAACTGGTCCATAGGCTCACAGGTTATTTCTTCATATTTCTAGCCAAAGAGTGAAAAATGAGTTATAGGTAAACTTCACAACATTTTAACTGAATAAGAAAAGAGCTCAATGGAAATTAAATTATCTACAGAGGCAAATATGATTAACTTTGAAAGGAATCAAAAACTGTTTTTTGATCAATGATTATAAGTGAAGAATATTTGAGAATTGTCTCGCCAATGAGTATAATTATTAGAATGTTTGTAGTTTGGGCATAGGGATCAGTTTAAAATACTCTAACATAAATAGCTCTGAGAATAACATGATTTCCTAATTACAGAAATTAAAATATGGTTCTATCTTCATAAATCAAGGATGGTTACTCATATAACAAATTTGTTTCTAATAGTGTATGGTCATGAAAGAGAACCCACAAAATATATGCTATCTACATTCCTTTTTGAGGGTGTGTGACGGTTTATTTATTTATTTATTTGGGAAGTTCATTCTTGGTAGTTTGATGCTGCATTTTTTTAAATTAACATATAATGTATTATTTGCTTCAAGGGTACAGGTCTGTGAATCATCAGTCTTTTTTTTTTTTAAACTTTTTTTTAAGATTTTATTTATTTATTTGAAAGACAGAAATTACAAGTAGACAGAGAGGCAGGCAGGGAGAGAGGAGGAAGCAGGCTCCCTGCCGAGCAGAGAGCCCGACGCGGGGCTCGATCCCAGGATCCTGGGATCATGACCTGAGCCGAAGGCAGAGGCTTTAACCCACTGAGCCACCCAGGCGCCCCTGAATCATCAGTCTTATACAATTCACAGCACTCCCCATAGCACATACCTTCCCCAATGTCCATAACCCAGCCACTCTATCCCTAAGTTGATAATTGTTTATGGCAATTAATATTTTAATAGTTACAGAGCTTTAAGAAGACTTTCTTCTTTGCTTATCTAGCATCATATTCCTGTTTTTCATTGGTTTGAGAAGTAAAAAGGCAATATTTGACATATGTAAGAAACGTGTTCTTGGAAAAAAATTAAAAATAAAAACAAACAGGTAGGGGCACCTGGGTGGCTCAGTCATTAAGCATCTGTCTTAGGCTCAGGTCATGATCCCAGAGTCCTGGGATCAAGCCGCCATCAGGTTCCCTGCTTGGCAGGAGGCCTGCTTCTCCCTCTCCCACTCCCCCTGCTTGTGTACCCTCTCTCACTGTCTCTCTCGCTGTCAAATTAAGAAATAAAATCTTTAAAATAAAAACAAACAGGTAGCTTAAAGGCTCACATCAACCGATAGAGTAAATCACCAAGGTGAAATTCCCTTAGATTTTATCCTTCTTTGTTAAGTAACTCAAAGATATCAACCTTTTACTATGTATTGACATTTTCCAGTAAATCTCTGTATGGTAGTCAAAATAAGATCTTTCAGAAATACTGAAGTAAACATTATTGTATAAGCATGCCAACTGCTTAAATAAAGCATAGATGGAATTCAACTCTGCCTGACCTCACCCACCTGTGCCTTGCCAGGAGGAAGGTGTTATTCTGGAGTAATTTTAGTAAAATATTAAGAAAAGTATTGGTTTTAATCCAAAAGAGATTCATACAGAAACAGGAAACTCGAGGTTCTTATTATGTTCCTCTCACAAAGACTGCCTCTTGGGTTTAGTCTCATTATCTTCCCTGATAGCTCTCTTAGGTCAGGTGCTTATCAGCCTGTCTCTCTCTCTCTCCCTCCCTCTCTCTCTTTTATACATTAATGGTCCATTTATAATCAATGGAAAATGCACACATTTGATCCAGCAGGTATTACAATGATGTTATTTCCTAAATCCTAGCTTTATATTCTGCTGCTTATCCTTATATATTACGCTTAAGATAGATAACAGTGCAATAATGCTCCCTAAAGTCCAGGGTACATATGAAGTCCTCACTAAAGGAAAACAACCCATATATCCATTTTTTTCCCATGGAAAAAGTGAGATTACCAGAGTAAAAGAGACAACTCTGAAATGTCTCCTTTCAAATTACAACCTCCTTATTGGCCTACCCAAACCCTTCTGGTAGTCTATGGATGGGTAGTCAGCTAAGAGTTCAATGCAATCTTGGTTCCTGAACACTTAACTTTGAAAGACATCATATACGGTCTAGCGTAAACCATCCAAAGCCTCAGAGAAAAAGCTGGGGAGAGACTTTTTGGTATATTAGGGCAATAAAAGCTCCCACATATACCAGGGAATTTAGAAAGTCCCATGCATACCCAGAGCAAAATGTATGCTCAGAAAAGATCTAAGAAATCCTCAGTTTTGACCTCCAGCTCTTCTACAGACATAATACAAGCCTTGGTAAAGGTTGTAGTGTGTCCAGCTGAGCCTACCTGCAAAGAATACAAGTGTTTCCTTTGTTTTGTTTTTTGTTTCTTTGTTCTTGGCACTCAAGGAAGTATCTGTAAAGGTATTAACTGAGCACGGCTAAAGGAAGAGAGACTGTGACAATATACTGCTTAAGAATTTCTGGATTTATCAATTAACTAGATGGGAGGATTCTTTTCACAATGTACATGTATATCAAATCAACACAATAACTTCATTATTTTCATTTATTTTTAAATTAAAGTATAATTGGCATAAAATTGTTACATTAGTCTCAGGTGTACAACATAGTGATTTGATGAGTCTGTATGTTATGCTCACACAAGTGTACCTACCATGTGTTACCACAGAAAGCTATAAGAGTACTATTTAATATATTCCCTATGTTGATAAACAAACTTCAAATGTTTTAAATTTTATATATCAACTATACCTCAATAAACCTGAAATTTAAAAAAATACATGAAAAAGAAAAAAATTAAATATAGTCTTCAGAAACAGTTTGAAAAAGTCACTAAACAAATGAACAACAAGTTTTGACAATCAAAAAAAAAAATTTAAGCTATGGGGGCACCTGGGTGGCTCAGTGAGTTAAAGCCTCTGCCTTCAGCTCAGGTCATGATCCCAGGATCCTGGGATCGAGCCCCACACTGGGCTCTCTCCTCACTGGGGAGCCTGCATCCCCCCATCTCTCTCTGTCTGCCTCTCTGCCTACTTGTGATCTCTGTCTGTCAAATAAATAAATAAAATCTTAAAAAAAAGTAAGTTATGAAGAATAGAGAAAATCTGATTTCTAGAATTATCACATTATAATATGCAATTTTCCAAGGTTTTTAAATCTTTGTTTTAGTATATTTCATTATAGATTTCTATAACATAATTAAAAAATCAATTCTATCATAGTTAATGTACAGTGTTATATTAATTTCAGGCATACGATATAGTGATTCAACAATTCTATACATTACTCAGTGCTCATTTTGCTAAGTGTACTCTTTAACCCCTTTAACCAATTTCACCCATTCCACCAACCTCTTCTCTGGTAACCAACAGTTTGTTCTCTATAGACAATGGTCAGTTTTTTTTGGTTTGTCTCTTTTTCTCTTTGTTCCTTTGTTTTGTTTCTTGTGACATTCCATGTATGAGTGAAATTATAGGTTGTTTTTCTTTGACTAACAGCCTTCATTTAGCATTACACCTTCTAAGTCTATCCATGTTGTTGCAAATGGCAAGATTTCATTCAGTAGTATTCATTTATACCACTTCTTTGTCCATTCATCTATCGATGGACACTTGGGATGCTTCAGTATCTTGGTTTTTATAAATGATGCTGCAATACACATATAGCTGCATACGTCTTTTCAAATTGGTGTTTTCATATTCTTTGGGTAAACACCTGTAGTGGAATTACTACATCAAATGGTAATTCTATTTTTAATTTTTTTAGGAGCCTCCAAAGCATTTTCCACAGTGGCTGTGGCAGTCTGCTTTCCCACCACAAGTGCACAAGGATTTCTTTTCCTCCATATCCTCACCAACAATTGTTGTTCACGTTTTTGATTTTAGTCATTAAGCAAGTGTGAAATGATATCTCCTTGTAGTTTTGATTTGCATTTTCCTGATGATTGGTGATGTTGAGCATCTTTTCATGTGTCTGCTGGCCATGTGGATGTCTTCTTTAGAGAAATGTCTGTTCATGTTTTCTGCTCATTTTTAATTGGTTATCTGTATTTTTGTGTGCATGTTGAATAGTATAAATTCTTTCTATATTTTGGATACTAACACTTTAACAGATATGTCATGTGAAATATCCTCTCCCATTCAGCAGGCTGTCTTTTAATTTTGTTGATAGTTTCCTTCACTGTGTAGAAGCTTTTTATTTTGGTGGAGTCCCAATAGTTTATTTTTGCTTTTGTTGCCCTTATCTCAGGCGACATATCAAGAACAATGTTGCTAGAACCAGTGTTCTCAAGTCAATGTTGCTAGAACCAGTGTTGCTCTGACCAGTGTCAGAGAAATTACTGTGTTCTCCTCTAGGATTTTTATGGTTTCACATCTCACATTTAGATTTTTAATCCATTTTGAGTTATTTTTGTAGGTGGTGTAAGAAAGGGATCCAGTTTTGTTCTTTTGCATGCAGCTGTCCAGTTTTCTCCACGTTATTTGTTGAAAAAACTGTCTTTTTTCCCGTTGCATATTCTTGCCTCCTTTGTTGAAGATTATTTGACTATATAAGCATGGGTTTATTTTTGGGCTCTCTATTCTGCTCTGGTGATCTATGTGTCTTATTTTTTGTCCTAGTACCATATTGTTTTGATTACTACAGCTTTGTAGTGTATTATGAAAGCTGGGATAGTGATACCTCCAGTTTTAGTCTTCATTTTCAAGACGACTTTGCTATTTGGGATCTTTTGTGGTTCCATATAAATTTTAAGATTATTTGTTCAGGTTCTTTGAAAAATGTTATTAGTGTTTGATAAGAAATGCATTAAATCTGTAGATTGCTTTAGGTATTATGGACATTTTCACAATATTTGTTCTACCAGTCCATGAGCATGGAATAGATTTCCATTTGTTTGTGTCATCTTCAATTCTTTTCATCAATGCTTTGTAGTTATCAGAGTACGGATCTTTTATCTCTTTGGTTAAGTTTATTCCAAGGTATTTTATTACTTTTAGTGCAGTTGTAAATGGAATTGTTCTCTTCATTTCTTTTTCCATCATTTCATTATTAGCGTATAGAAATTCAACGGATTCCTATATATTGATTTTGTATCTTGCGAATACTAAATTCATTTATCAGTTCTAGCAGCTTTTTGATTTTCTATAGACAGTATCATGTCATCTGCAACTGGTGAAAGTTTTACTTCTTCCTTACCAATATGGATGCTTTTCATTTCTTTTTCTTATTTGATTGCTGTGGCTAGGATTTTTCAAGACTATGCTGAATAAAAGTGATGGGTATGGACAACCTTTTCTTGTTTCTGATCTTAGAGGAAAAGCTCTCAGTTTTTCAACATTGAATATAATATTAGCTGTGGATTTTTTATATATACCCCTTATTATGTAGAGGTATGCTCC
The DNA here is from genome assembly GCF_922984935.1 of Meles meles. Lineage (NCBI taxonomy): Eukaryota > Metazoa > Chordata > Mammalia > Carnivora > Mustelidae > Meles > Meles meles. Next base: position 84,189,867 of record NC_060076.1, on the reverse strand, counting down.
CTCAAAATCTACTTTGTTGCAAATTTTTATCAAAAATGCATGTTGTACTTTGTAAAATGCCTTTTCTGCATCTATTTAAATGGTCAGTTGGTATTTAGCCTTTCTCTTGTTGATGTAATGTATCACACTGATTGATTTGTGAATACTGAGCCACCCTTGCATCCCAAGAATAAGTCAAACTTGATCATGGTGAAGGACATTTTTAGTGTATTATTGGATTTGGTATGCCAATATTTTGTTGAGGATTTTTGTATCTCTTTTTTTTGTAGCGTCTGTATCTTCTTTTGGTATCAGGGTAGTGTTGGCCTCATAGAACAATTTTTAAAAAATTTTATTTATTTATTTGACAGCGAGAGAGATCACAAGTAGGCAGAAAGGCAGGAAGAGAGAGAGGGGGAAGAAGGCTCCCTGCTGTGCAGAGAGCCCAAAGCGGTCCTCAATCCTAGGACCCTGAGATCATGACCTGAGCTGAAGGCAGAGGCTTAACCCACTGAGCCGCCCAGGCGCCCCCTCACAGAATGATTTTGAAAACTTTTCTTCCTCTTTCATTTTTTGGAATAGTTTGAGAAGAATAGGTATTAACTCCTTAAATGTTTGGTAGAATTCACTTGTGAATGTATCTGGTCTTGGACTTTTGTCTTTTGGGAGTTTTTTGTTTTTGGTTTTGGTTTTTTTTTCATTATGCTACAATTTCATAGCTAGTAATTGGTCTGTTGAAACTTTCTATTTCTTCCCAGTTCAGTTTTGGAAGAACCTATGTTTCTAGTAATTTATCCATTTCTTCTAGGTTGTCCAATTTGTTGGCATATAATTTTTCATGACATTCTGTTATAATCCTTTGGATTTATATGGTGTTGGTTTTAATACTCTTCTATAATTTCTGATTTTGTTTGAGTCCTCTCTCTCACTTTTTCTCTTTTTTTTATGAGTCTAACTAAACGTTTATCCTTTTTGTTAATCTTTTCAAAGAACCAGCTCCTGGTTTCACTGATTTGTTCTACTGTGTTTTTGTTGTTGTTGTTTGTTTGTTTGTTTCTATTCCATTTATTTCTGAACTAATCTTTACTGTTTCCTTCTTTCTACTGGTTTGAGGTTTTGTTTGTTCTTTTTCTAGCTTCTGTAGGTGTAAGGTTAGGTTGCTTGAGACCTTTTTTTGCTTCCCGAGGTAGGCCCTTCCCTCTTAGAACAGCTTTTCTATCCCAAAGATTTTGTACTGTTGTGTTTTCATTTTCCTTTGTCTCTGTGTATTTCTTGATTTCCTCTTTGATTTGGTTGACCCATTCTTTGCTTAGTAGTATGGTATTTAACCTCTGTGTATTCATGGTTCTTTTCAGACTTTTATCCTTGGGGTTGATTTCTAGTTTCGTAGCATGTGGTCAGAAAAGATGCACAGTAGGACCTCAATCTTGTTGATTTTGTTGAGATTTGTTTTGTGGCCTAACGTGATCTATTCTAGAGAATGTTCACTTGAAAAGAATGAGTATTATGCTGTTTGGGGATGGAATACTCTGATTATATCTGTTAGAGCTATCTGGTTAAATGTGTGATTCAAAGCCACCGTTTCCTTGTTGATTTTTTGTTTGGATGATCTATCCATTGATGTAGGTGGGTGTTATTACTATATTATTATTGATTACTTCCTCTATGTTTGTTATTACTTGCTGTTATGTATTGAGATGTTTCCATGTTGGATACATAAATATTTACAACTGTTACATCTTCTTGTTGGATTGTTTTCTTTTATGATTATAGGCTGTTCTTGTTTTTTATTATAGTCTTTGTTTTAAAGTCTATTTCTTCTGATAGGAGTATTGCAATCTCAGCTTTCTTCTCTCTTCCATTTGCTTGCTAAATGCTTTTCTATCCCTTCATTTTCAATCTGTATATGTCTTTTGGTCTGAAATGAGTCTCTTGTAGGCAGCATATAGATGGGTTTTACTTTTTTATCCATTCAATCACCCTATTTCTTTTGATTGGTGTTTAATCCATTTACATTCAAAGGATTTATAGGTATGTACTTACTGACATTTTGTTACTTGTTTTATGGGGTTCTTTTGTTGGTTTGTTTGTTTTTGTTTGGTACTGTTCCTTTCATCTCTTGCTCTCTTTTCTCATGGGATGCTGGTTTTCTTTAGTGATATACTTAAATTTCTCTTTATTTTTTGCATATCAATCGCTTCTCGGCCTTTTGGCTAAGATCAAGTGTATTTTTTGCATATCAATGATCAGTTTTTGATTTCTGGTTACCATTAGGTTTATATATCATGTCTTATGCATATAGGAGTCTATGTTAAGTTGATGGCTATCTAAGTTAGAGCCCATTCATCTCTTGTTCCTATCATTAATGTTAGGACGCAGAAATATGGACGGGTCTGGAGGAGATTATGCTGAGTGAAATAAGTCAAGCAGAGGAAAGTCAATTATCATATGGTTTCACTTACTTGTGGAGCATAAGGAATAACATGGAGGACATTAGGAGAAGGAAAGGAAAGTGAATTGGGGGAAATCAGAGGGGGAGACAAACCATGAGAGACTGTGGACTCTGAGAAACAAATGAGGGTTTTGGAAGGGAGGAGGGTGCGGGGATGGGTAAGGCTGATGGTGGGTATTAAGGAGAGCACATATTGCTTGGAGCACTGGGTGAGATGCATAAACAATGAATCTTGGAACACTGAAAAAATAAAATAAAATAAAATAGACTTTATACTTTAAAAGTATAATTAAATTCACAGCAAAATGAAAAGAGAAGGTACAGAGATTCCCATATTCCTTACCCCACACTTGCATAGCCTACTCTACTCTCAATATCCTTCACCAGAGGGTTCATTTGTTAAAATTAATGAACTTACATTGACACATCATTATCACCCAAAGTCCACAGTTTGTCTCAGGGTTCACAGAGAATTTGGACAAATGTATAAAGAGCATGTATTCACCATTATGGTCATATACAGAATATTTTGACTGCCCTAAGAACTCTCTGAGTTGTACCTTTCATCTCTCCCACCAAACCTAATCAGCTCTTGGCAACACTGATCTTTTCACAATCTCCATACTTTTTCAGACAATTTTCAGAATAATTATAGAGTAGTAATCCTATAGCATATCCTTTTCATATTGTCTTTTCACTTAGTAATACGCATTTTAGTTCCTTCATGTCTTATCATAGCTTGATAGCTCATTTCTTTTTAGTGTTGAATAATATTTCACTGTTGAGATGTACTACAGTTGATTTATCAATTTACATACTGAGGGACATCTTGGGTTGTTTCCAAGTTCTAGCAATTAGGAGTAAATCTGCTATAAACATTTGTGCTGGAGATTTTTTTTGGACATAAATTTTCAATCCCTTTGACTATGACTGCTGAGTTGTATTGTAAGAAGATGTCTGGTTTTATAAAAGCAAAACAGAACAAAAACTGCCAAACTGCTTTTCAACGTGGGCACTGATTTGCCTTCCCACTGTCAGTGAGAGACCCCACTGTTGCACATCCTCACCAGCATTTGGTGTTGTCCATGCTCTGTGTTTTGGCCATCCCATCAGGTGCATAGTAGTGTCTATTGTTGTTTTAATTTGTATTTTTCTGAGGACATAAAATTTGGAGCAACTTTTCACATGTTTACTTGCCATTTCTACATCTCCTCTGATGAGGTATCAAAGGCTTTGACTCATTTTTAAATTATTTTCTTTAAGTTTTAAGGGTTACTTGTATATTTGGGGCAATAAATCTTTTATCAATTATCATTTGTAAATATTTCCCTGCCAGTCTGTCTTGTCTTCTCATTCTCTTGACAGAATCTTCTCAAGAGCAGACATTTTTAATTTTTAAAAAATGTAGCTATCAATTATATTTTTTCATGGACTGTGCCGTTGGTGTTGCATCTAAAGAGTCAACTCCATGTCAAATTCATCTATATTTTCTCCTATGTTATCATGGAGTAATTTGTTTTTCTGTATTTAGAGTTAGTTTTTGTAAAGGGGTAATGTCTATGTCTATATATATATATATATATATATATATATATATATATATATATTTAATATCCAGTTGTTCAAGCACCATTTGTTGAAAGGTTATCTTTGTTTCATTGTATTGTCTTTGCTCCTTCATCGAAGATCAGCAGACTATATTCCTGAGTCTATTTCTGGGCTCTCCATTCTGTTTCATTGATCTATTTGTCTATTCTTTTGCCAACACCACACTGTCTTCATTACTGTAGCTTTATAGTAAGACTTGAAGTTAGGTAGTGTCAGTCCTCCAGTTTTGTTTTCTCTTTCAACACTGTGTTGGCTATTCTGGGTCACTTTCCTCTTTATAGAACTTAAGAATCAGTTTGTCAATATCCACAAAATGACTTGCTAGGATTTTGACTGGGGTTTCACTGAATATACAGGTTGAATTATTTCAACTCTTAGAAAATTATTATGAGCTTTTAATAACATCTTTTTTTCAAGGCTAGTGGTATTTTTATAATATTAGAGTCTCTTATAAACCAACAAAAGTACATGCCACTTAAAGTTGTGGATATGGTTTCATAAACAGTGTTTTTTCTTTTTTAATATAGGTACTCTAACATAGATGAAATTAAGTATTCATCAAATGAACAAATGAAAAATGAGTCCAAATGTTTCAGGAGGTTTGGGAGTGGTTTTTACTTTTCTCCTGAATGCCTTACTTTAAGTACCAATGGTCAAAGAGCACAGCAAATCTAGCATATAATCCCCAAATCTGTGAATAAGCATAAGAAAAGATCAGCACCTAACAGAGAATACTTAGGAAACTAAATGCTTTTTATGTTTTCTGAAATGTTCTGGATTGAGCTCAAAACGTAATGTCAGCATTGCTTGTTTTCAAAAGTGTCACACAGTTTCAAGCAAGCCTCACCCATCAAATCACAAGGGATAGACAGGATCTTTGTAACAACCGCATTCAGAAATAGAACGAGGTAAAAGTCCACAGTTCCTTAACGTAAATGATCCAAACAAATGAAAACAGCCAATACATTCTGCTTGGGATTTTGCAAGTCCTTATAAAATTTAAATAAAACAATGTAGCAAAATTTTACACTGGCCAAAGATGGCCATCTTTTAGAGTTCCTTTCTAAGATGTGGACTGATTTTATTTATCAAGTTGCATTTCCACATTACTTATTGTCTTTGGCCTTTTTCTTCATTATCGTTGTCCCTTCCAAAAAGTGTGACCTGTTCATACTTTGAAAGGATAATTAAGAGATTTTCTTCAATTTTTTTTTATATGACAATCTGATACTTCTCTTTTCATAGCCAAGTAAAGAAGCAAAAAACATGGAAGGAAGGTTGACTGAAGAAGCCAAAAAGGAAGAAATCACTGAATTCAAACATACAGACCATTCTTTTATGCACTAAACAGTCAGGAGACAGGGGTGTCTGGGTGGCACAGTTAAGCATCTGCCCCGCATAGGGCTTCCTGCTCAGTGGGACGCCTGCTTCTCTCTCTCTCTCTGACTCCCCTTGCTTGTGTTCCCTCTTTTGCTGTCTCTCTGTCAAATAAATAAATCTTTAAAAAAAATAAAGTGCAGGAGAGAAATGAAATAGGAGACAGGAGACCTTGACAATACTTTGTTTTCAGAAAGCTGCATTATCTTTGTCAACAGTTAAGTCACAAATGAGAGCTACCCCCTAATATGATCAGCTTGATAACATGAAAAGCCAGGAGAAAGCTGGATATGTTACAAAACTCAGACCTCAGAAAGAAATATTTGGTACAATGCCAAACTCAAAATGTACACAGTAACATTGCTACTTAATTTTATCCAGCTAGTCATAATGTATAGTGGTATAAATAAAAAATGTTAGACATAATGTTAAATTGAGTATTGACTCAAAAATCACTAAGATGAGGGGCGCCTGGGTGGCTCAGTGGATTAAGCCGCTGCCTTCCGCTCAGGTCATGATCTCAGGGTCCTGGGATCGAGCCCCGCATCAGGTTCTCTGCTCCGCAGGGAGCCTGCTTCCTCCTCTCTCTCTGCCTGCCTCTCTGCCTACTTGTGATCTCTCTCTCTGTCAAATAAATAAATAAAATCTTTAAAAAAAAAATCACTAAGATGAAGCATGACATTTCATTTTATGATCACATTTATTATATACAAAGATAATTTCCACTGTCATCTATATTGTAGATTTTGAAAAATGGAACAAAATATTGAAAAAATTTCTGCCTATTAATATATATTTTTCTTTAGTTTCTCTTTTAATCCTTTCCCCCCTAAAATATACAAAATTCTTTTGCTTTTTATAAAATATTCTCAGCTCAGCAAGATACAGTTGAGAGACAGACTCAGAGAAAAGATCATTTGATTAATCTATGGAGTAAGTTTTCTTTCAAGCAAGCCTTCTTTGGAAATGTTAATTAGCTTAAAAAGATTTCAATGCATTTACTTATGTTTTAAAAATGGGCCACAAATTATTTTCTAGTACATATTCAATAATTCTTTTTAATCATTTCGGTGTTCATTTTAAAAATCAAGTATGAATACATGGAAAGAAATGTTTTAGATATATATTAATATGTTTATTTTTTTTTAGAATGTGAGAATGTAGGCAATATATAATGATTCTATAGACATGAATTCGTACAAATTAGAATTTCACATTGGTGCAAATAGTGAGACAAATTAGCATTTCTATGTGGTCTTTTTTTCCCCCCTTAAATATTATTGAACATTTAAAGACTTCCATTTCCTCATCTGTATATTGTCAGAGTTGGAGAGTTTTTTTTTTAATTAATTAATTTATTTTTTCAGCATAACAGTATTCATTGTTTTTGCACAACACCCAGTGCTCCATGCAACATGTGCCCTCCCTATTACCCACCACCTCGTTCCCCCAACCTCCCACTCCCACCCCTTCAAAACCCCTAGGTTGTTTCTCAGAGTCCATAGTCTCTCATGGTTCACCTCCCCTTCCAATTTCCCCCAACTTCCTTCTTCTCTCCATCTCCCAATGTCCTCCATGTCATTTGTTATGCTCCACAAATAAGTGAAACCATATGATACTTGACTCTCTCTGCTTGACTTATTCACTCAGCACAATCACCTCCAGTCCCGTCCATGTTGCTACAAAAGTTGGGTATTCATCCTTTTTTTTTTTTTTTTTTAATAAACATATAATGTATTTTTATCCCCAGGGGTACAGGTCTGTGAATCACCAGGTTTACACACTTCACAGCACTCACGATAGCACATACCCTCCCCAATGCAGAGTTGGAGAGTTTTTAATTCCTTTCATGTTCTAATACTTAGTGATGCAATAGACAAAACTTATAAAATGTGTAATAATTATCCTAGTATTCAATTCAGAAGTCAGATATACTCTGAAACATTATTCCTGAAAACAAAGTTTCAATTCGAGAGGAAAAAGAAAGGACACACACACACACACACACACACACACTCTTAAAGAGCAATTCTGTTTTTGTTCTTATTCTGTCTTCTTGTTTTACCCTGTAGGGATACTTCATATAAGTTTTGAGTAGAATTTAAAAGCAAAGTCTGTGAAACCTTACCCTTTCATTAGGGATTATGTGGACACAATTTGAAAAAAAAAATGGGTCAAAATATACATAGTATTTGGTAGTAAATAAATAATCTATTACAAAATTCAAATAAATAGAGACAATAAGGAAAAGCAGAAAATAGAAATATAGAATATAGAAATAGAAAAATACACTTTGTCAAAGATAAAACTCATTATATAATTATTTCTAAGATAGGCAGATGGAGAAAGAAATGCTCTTTGGAGAAAAAAAAATCAAAAGAATCAAGAACTTCCATGCCTAAATGTGAGACAGCAGCTTGAAGCAGAAGTATATCTCTAAGAAGAACAGACATAAAACTTGGAAAACATATTCAAAAATCAGTTTGAAACATTAAAACAAAACAAAACAAAAAACACTGAAAGGTTCTGAGAGGCCCAAATACTTGAGTCAATGAAAAAGTAATACTCCATTCTGATATTCCACCATATTTTCCCTCAAGGCATCTGCTAATTACCAAGTTGGTTTAGATTCCAGAGGGTGAGAAACTGAACACAAAAGACAGACAAAAAATCAGAAGTAAAATAGAGCTTTCTGCAGTTTCATAGTGCCAAGGAGGCAATGGAAGATAATCCAGGAATTGTCAAAGACAAGGGGCTCTGACAAACATCCAAGATATTCACTTAAAAATCCCTTAAGAGCTACAGTGTAGGAGTGTGGGCAAAACCAAAATTAATTTCTTACAAAGTCTGAAAACACAGCTTTGAATGATCTCAATCCTTTTTGGGAGAAAGGTAGTTTGTCTGTGTTCTAACTGCATCTAAAGTAAAACTAAGTTCTCAACTAGAACATAAGTACTAAGCATTCTCATACAGGGTAAAGACAGCATCAGACTATCCTGTAACAGGAATTGTGGATGATTGGGATATGGAGGTGTGAGATGTAGGTTTTTAACAGGCTGTCAAGAGTTTAACTAAGCTAGCTACTCCATGGTACTGCTGTTTAGTCATCAATGTCGTTTGGGCCAGCAGGCTGTGGGGAGCCTTTCACTGATACTATTTCCTCATGTTACCCCACGCCCTAGATAACAGTCTGCAGAGTCACAAGCAAATATAAGTTCCTGATAGGACCTCTCCAATAGCCTTGATGATCAACAGCCTGTGATGTCTCCCCAGGCCTTCTCCTTGTACATCTCTGTTATGGACCCCATGGCATTCACCCCAATTTTTTTCTTTTTGGTCTGCATTGACCAATCTATCCTTAGACCACAAATACAAAACACTCTACCTAAAGGGCCCTAATCAAGTCATGTACATAAGATCTTGCCTATGTCTCTGCCTGCACTTGCCTTGACCTCCTGTGTGGCCCACCAAGACATGCCAGTTACTTCCTCTAGAACCTGGGAGTAAACTTCTCTACTTCAATTTCTTTTGTAGTCTTTTGTTGAATCAGGATCATCATCCAGTACCCTGTGGGTCCACTTAGCAAAGGTCAATTAAAAAATACATTAATTTAACAAATTTGTAATAGATACTGTGGTTAATATGTCCAAAAAAATCAGGAGAAACATGGGTAATTTCAGTGGGGAACAAAAATCTTTAAAAAACTGAATTAGAATTCTGGAACTTAAAAAATATATTAACTGAAGTTATGAACAAAACTGGTGAGCTTAGCAATAAACCAGATACGTCTAAAAAGAGAATTAGTAAGTAGAAATATAAGTCAATAGAAAACATTCAAATAAAAGAATACAGAGAAAACAAAAGAAGAAAATATAAGGAAAAAACGAGAGAACAGAGATATATTGTACATGCTTAAAACATCTAGCATGCATGAAGTCGCAACCCCAAAAGGCTGGTGAAATAAACATGTTTTTAGGCAAGTAAAAAAACTGAGAAAAACCAATCTTGATAACCCTGAATAAAAGGAGTTCTTAAAGCAGAAGAGTAATGATTCTGGAAACATGCATGGAAATGCAAAGAAATGAAACAAAATGACATGGTAAATATACATGCATACCGACAGTATAAAAAGTAATAAAAAATGCCTGGGAGTTTAAAATATATGTAGAAATAAAATGCATGAAGACATTAACAAAAGGCAGAAATGGGCAATAGTAATTAAAGATAATTGAAGTTAGTGGGGGTAATTGCATTTTTCCAGAAGTGTTGAAAACATTAATTTACACTCCACTAACTCAAATATTCTGTAAACATTAAAATTCCTTTTTAAGAAAGGTAAAATAAAATACTATTAATAAGGAACAGAGAAGAAATCATGAGGAAAGTTTAAAAAATATTTTTAAACGAATAATAAAACACACACGTACGTATACAAATGTTATGTTATAATGTTACTGGGTTTTTTCTTTTTAATTTATTTATTTACTTGAGAGAGAGCACACAGTTGGAAAAGGGGCAGAGAGAATCTCAAGCAGACTCTTGGCTGAGCGGAGAGCCTGACCTGGGGCTCAATCCGAGGACCCATGAGATCATGACCTGAAGAAAAACTGACTTGGACGTTCAACGGACTGAACCACCCAGGTGCCCCAGCTACTCTGGTGGTTTTAAATGAACGCTTCTTCCATGTTTTTACAGCCTTATTTTACTGACTCCTCTTGAATCTGGTTGGGCCTGTATTTGAAATGATTCCAAAAGTAGACAAGAAAGAAAAGAAAAAGTAATATAAAACAAGTGAAACCCCAACTAAAATGCAAGGTGGTGGAATAAGATGCAGACACTAACAATAACATTAAGTGTAATGGACAAAATACATCAATTTACAAGACAAAAGAAAAAGTTAAACTGGCTGAAAAAACAAAACCCATTATGGGATACTTATAAGAAATGTATCTTTTTTATTTAAACACACAGAAAGTTTAAAAATAAATGATTTAAAAAGATATGCCATACAACTAATAAAAGAAATCAGTTGTAGCTAATATAATAACATGTAGATTTTTTTTTTTTTAGATTTTATTTATTTATTTGACAGAGAGTGATCACAAGTAGGCAGAGAGGCAGGCAGAGAGGGGGGAGGAAGCAGGCTCCCTGCACAGCAGAGAAACCAATGCGGGGCTGAATCCCAGGACCCCGGGACCATGACCTGAGCCGAAGGCAGATGCTTTAACCCACTGAGTCACCCAGGTGCCCCAGTAACATGTAGATTTTAAAGGAAGAACAATCACTAGAAATCAGATATTTAAAAATGATTAAATGTTGGGGCACCTGGATGGCTCAGTCGTTAAGCGTCTGCCTTTGGCTCGGGTCGTGATCCTGGGGTCCTGGGATCGAGCCCCACATTGGGCTTCCTGCTCAGCGGGAAGCCTGCTTCTCCCTCTCCCACTCCTCCTGCTGTGTTCCCTCTCTTGCTGTGTCTCTCTCTGTCAAATAAATAAATACAACCTTTAAAAAAAAATGATTAAATGTTTACCCCCTACAACTCCCCCTATCCAGGGAGGTTTCTAAATTTCTAAATTTGAGTGTACTTAATAGTAAATCTCCAAGTATAAGAGAAGCAGGAAAATACAGAATATATTTGGAGATTTTAATTTTTCTCCTGTAGTATCAGAACAAACAGAGCATAGATGATGATACAAAAATGTAAAAAATGTGAATAACAAGATTAAAATAAATAAATAACTGGCATTAGAACATCAAGATACCTAACGAACTTGGTACATTATTTTTCTTTCTTTTTTTTTTAAGATTTTTATTTATTTATTTGACAGACAGAGATCATAAGTAGGCAGAGAGGCAGGCAGAGAGAGAGAGAAGGAAGCAGGCTATCTGCTGAGCAAAGAGCCCGATGTGGGGCTTGATCCCAGGACCCTGGAATCATGACCTGAGTCGAAGGCAGAGGCTTTAACCCACTGAGCTACCCAGGAACCCCGGTACATTATTTTTCAACTGACCCATGGAACATTGGCTGATATAAAAAATATGTTGCTCCAAAAGCAATTTCTAAAAAGTTTCAAAGAAAAACATTTCCCACAGGTAGAATTAATCTATAAATCTGTGAAAATCATCAAAATTTGTATGCATGTGTGTGTCTGTCTCTGTGTGTGTGTTTGTGGGTCTCACGGGTCAAGAATGACTTACAAAAGATAGATAAAAAATAATTAAGGGATTCCTAGGTGGCCGTTGGTTAGGCGTCTGCCTTAGGCTCAGGTCATGATCCCAGGGTCCTGGGATCGATTCACACCTCTCACACATCTGGCTCCTTGCTCAGGGGGAGCCTGCCTCTCCCTCCGCCTGTGTTCCCCCTGCTTGTGTTCTTTCTCTCTGATAAATAAATAAATAAATAAAATTAAGCAAATGGTACAACTAACAATAGTAAACAGAAAACATACTGAAACTAGTAGAATGCAGCTAAAATAAGTATTATAGTTGGTTACTATGGTGATCCCAAAAGAACCACTCCCATTGTTCCTAATGCCCTGGTGTAACCCCTTCCCATTGAATTTTGAAGAGGTCTATGACTTGTTTCCATAAATGAGTGAGGCAGAAGTGACTGTGTACCATTCAATGCTTATGCTCCAAAAAGTCCTGTTAGTCACCCCACGCTTTCTTTGGGGAGTCTGACTATGCAAGATCTACCATGAACACACTACTGGAAATACCACCTAGAGAGACACTGTGTAACAACTGGGTGGAGAGGAAAATGCCTCTAAAATGCCTCTATTTGGAAAAAGACACAGAGTCTAGTTCCTGACTCAGTTCCTGAGTCCAAGCTGAGCCCAGATTTTCCTTAGCATAGCTTTAGAAATATGAATGAGACCTTTGGGTATCAAGTCCGGTTGATGCCCCAGATGACTCCCTTCATCACATCAAGTAGTAGACCCACCTAGCTGAGTTAATTTACTTGTTTAAAGGTAGCTAACTGTGGGACAACTTGAAATACACAAGATATGCAATAAATAAATCAAGAAAGAAGCAGTAGGGAACATTTAACAAGCTTAATGTTAGGTTCTAAAGAGACAACAAAATGATAAGCCCCCCCATAAGACTGATAAAGAATAAAAGAAGACATAAATAACAAATCTCAAGAATAAAAAAGAGAACACTGCAGCAGGTTCTATTTTTTTTTGATTTGTGTACTTTTCTGCATTTTTATTAAATTCTCCACAAGTTGAACTAAAAATAAATTAATCCCTGGTTCAAGTGATATCCAAGATCTACATAATCCATTTAAAATAATATCCAGATTATTAACTTGGTATTAACAAAATGTATTAGCTAATGATTTCTCTCCTTGAATTTTCCAGAGAAATTCCAAGAGCCATGTCTCTAACAGTTTGATGCTCTTTCTGTTACAAGTGGGCTATTCAAGGGTGAGCAACTGATTTCTTTGTGAATTAATTGTTTTTAAGCAAATTGCTAAGTAGACTGTTCACACTTAAGCCATGTGCTAAAATATCAAAATCTGTCTCCTTGCATCTTTTCTACATACCATTGTCTATATATAGTTCATTCTGTAAAAAGATAAGTTCCTTCTGATCATTATGTCGCACTTTCATCTTGGTCTTAAAAAAATTAACCTAAAACAAACAAACCAACCAAAACCAAATGAATGAATGAATGAATGAATGAATGAATGAATAAATAAATAAAATGACCAAACAAAACCCAACAATCCTGTACCAACAATTTGGTTCACTCACTGCATAGGAATTGGAAGGTGTCTCCTCTTCCTACTGTATTTCTATTTGTATAAATTTTTCTTCATTTCTCAGAGCTACATTTATTAATCTAACTTATATAATTGGGAACTCTGTAAGGGAATCCTTCCTCACTTTCTACGAAACAAAACTGCTATTGACATTTATTTGTGTTTTTTTTTCAACTCAGTTTTGATTACAACATGACACATATTCCTCAAACAAATCATTAATGCTGTTTCTTCCCTACCTTCTTATTCAATCTGCAAAAGACAATCTAGCTTAAATAGTTTGGGGGAGTTCTTAAGAACCATAATCATAATATATATATTTTTTTCCTGCCAAAAACTTCATGTACCTACAGAAAAATTTTCATAAGGGCATGTTGTAAAGATTATTTCTAAAAAATATAAACAATCATTTTATATACCACTCACTCATCTGATTGCTTTTTCTTGTTGTTTTTCTGCAATAACGGGAAAGTGTCGCAATGAGACTTTCAAACATACTTCCTTTTCTGCAAGCTAAAATCTATGTGAGATAATTTTGCTTTTTGATAGATGCCAGTTCAAAAAAGAATACTTCAAAATAAAATTCAAGGGCAGTCTCAATTTTTCCCCTTTCAAAGACTTTGTTAGATGGGTCGTTCCATCTGGTAATACTTAACTTACAATGTGTATATTAGTGTCAATTTATGTTAGCTTACTCTCTATAGTGTGCTATAAATTCACACACATTATTTCATTTAGTTTGTAGAACATTGTGAAGGTCAGGCAATTGTTCTTCTGTTTCCTCATCTGTACATATGGCCCACCATGTACAAAAACTGGCAGCTTTCCTACCATTAGAAAGCATTCATTAGAAAACTGAAAATTAGGTGAATTGCCCAAGGTAAAAACCTGCTATAAGTGAAGAATGTGGGGGCTAAGGGTGCCAACTCTTGTGCAGTTGAAAAGTCATGTATAACTTTTAACTCCCTGAAAACTTAAGTACCAACAGCTTACTGCTGACGGTAAGCCTTACTGCTGGCATAAACAATTGACTAACACATATTTTGTGTGTTATATGTATTATATATGCTATTCTTCTAACCAAGTAAATTAGAGAAAAGAAAATGTTACAAGGAAAATCACAAGAGAAAATATATTTACAGTACTGTAGGTTTCTGTCAAAAAATATCTGCATAGAAGTGGACCTGGGCAGTCCAAACCCTGTTGTTCAAGGATCAACCATAATAGATAACAAAAACCAGGTTTTCTTATTCCATGTTTACCAGATATTCTTAGATAAAACACACTACAGGATGAGTCAAAACTAATCCTTCAGCCATTCAAAGTAATTCACAGTAGATTCTTTGCTGTGTGCCAGCCTTAGTCATTGTTTCAAGTTCACTTCAACCAGATGGACACCCCACTCCCAGACAGAACTACGTGATATTCTCCATCCTCCATCCTCTAACTTCGTATACTGTATTCACCTCATTTCATTTTGTTTCATGTTTTGCCCATCTAGAATAACAAGGGCCATTTTATCATTTTTGAAGCTTTCCAAAATTATCCAGGCTTAGACCTTCTCTCTCAATGCACAGATCTTGTCACTATACAACCTGGTTGGCAAACATGCATTGTCTTTTATTGCTTTCATATACCTTATTTGACTTTCTTTATATTTATTGGAATTAAAAAATTTTTTTTCTTGAGTATCTTCCTCCAAACTAGTCTGAAGCCAGAGCTTTTTCTTTCATTAGTGTAAAGAAAGTATAAAACACTTTAAACTAAAAGCTTAACGCATGTATGTGCTTTAAGGAAATTCTAGAGATGACTAATTTCTCTTTCTAAATGGGAACAGGAAGGAAGAGCACAAATATTCAATTAGCGGTAGACTCAGAAGGCATACTTACTGCATCTGTGATGATCTATGTAAGATTTCCCTAGAGAACACCCAAAGATTTGCATTGATAATTAAACTTCTATTATTTTTTAAATTTAAATGTACCTTTCAAATTATTTTTTGAATTTAGTTACAGGAGATCTAATGACTCTAAAAAAACGTTTCATTCTGCAAAAATCCATTTCAAATAATAAGATTAAAAAAAATTAAGGACCATGTCTTCTTCTTTCTTGTGTGTATATTTCTAAGGGTGAAATACTGTAACTAAATATTACCTCCAAACTATTTTTCTGCCTGTTTACCACTTGATTGTTAACATGAGACAAACCCACCTTTCGACGCATGGTTCTGAATGGCTGAAGAACCATCAGTGCTCCTCAGTCCTCTTAAGAACACCTCTGTTTAGTCTCCTCTTGGAAAGTGAACTAGAAATGGTTTATCCAAGACCCTGGTATCTAGTAAATACAGTAAACTTCCTAAATCTTTTATTTTTTTCTTTCTCATTTCTAAAACCAATTAAAAATAACTTCCTCTTAGGAACATGACGAGGATCTGAAATCAATATATAAAATATCTTGCTCACTGCATGATTAATGGTTATTTTAATAAGGCTTCTATAATCAACATTTTAATTATAAGACATATGATTTCATTTTAAGGAAAAACTACTATTTGTTAATGATTCTATGCCAATGTTATCCTTATTAGGATAGGGAAAACATTTGGAAATGTTTTGTTTTCTCTATCTTTCCCTTCCTTCTTTCCTTCCTTTCGAAATAATCTCTACAGCCAACATGGAGGCTCAAACTCACCACTCTGAGGTCAAGAGTCACATGTTGTAATGACTTGAGCAAGAAGACAGGCACCCCGGAAATGTTTAGTTTTATATTCAGTCTTAGTCTCAAGCCAAAATATGGGAATTTGAACACCTAACACTCTTTATTTTCATCACTTCCCCTCAAAAAGTATACACGTCAGCACAAGAGTGGCTGACTTGACAATTTTAAGTATACTGCGGAAAAACAAAGAAGGCTAAGTCGAAGGCAGCATCATCCATTTCTAAGTTGATGGAAACTCACAAAAAATGCTTCCTGAAAAGACAGTAACACTCTTCTTTCCCTAATGACTGGTTCTGTGAATTCCTGCAGAAATCCTTGCCTAGAGGAAGGGTCTAACTGTGCTGCTGGGTCCTCACATCAGCCTTGGCATCCCTACCATGAAGATGAGGGGGCATTTGGAGCCATGATGCCTGGGTGGACCCTGGTCCCATAGACACAGCCTAGAAGTATGGTAATTTCAGTGTCTAGTTCACACTCATCAGCATCACACATTCATCCAGGTCTCTAGCTATGCACTTTCTGAGGATCACAAAATTGTAGGCATTCCGGAAAAAGGGGAACCCTCCTACACTGTTGGTGGGAATGCAAGCTGGTGCAACCACTCTGGAAAACAGCATGGAGGTTCCTCAAAAAGTTGAAAATAGAGCTACCCTACAACCCAGCAATTGCACTACTGGGTATTTACCCTAAAGATACAAATGTAGTGATCCGAAGGGGCATGTGCACCTGAATGTTTATAGTAGCAACATCCCCAATAGCCAAACTATGGAAAGAACGTAGATGTCCATCAACAGATGAATGGATAAAGAAGAGGTGGTATATATACACAATGGAATACTATGCAGCCATCAAAATAAGTGAAATCTTGCCATTTGCGACAATGTGGATGGAACTAGAGGGTATTATGCTTAGTGAAATAAGTCAATCGGAGAAAGACAACTATCATATGATCTCCCTGATATGAGGAAGTGGAGATGCAACGTGGGGGGTTTGAGGGGTAGGAAAAGAATAAATGAAACAAAATGGGATCGGGAGGGAGACAAATCATAAGAGACTCTTAATGTCACAAAACAATCTGAGGGGGGAGGGGGGTAGGGAGAGGGTGGTGGGGTTGTGGACATTGGGGAGGGTATGTGCTATGGTGAGTGCTATAAAGTGTGTAAACCTGGAGATTCACAGACCTGTACCCCTGGGGTTAATAATACATTATATGTTCATAAAAAATTTAAAAAAAATTTTAAAAATTGTAGGCATCCTTCTGGTGTCAGGAGATAGTGAACATGTCCTTGTTCTTTTACCGTCTCTGGCGAGTGGGTGAGGCAAGCCTGGCTCCACTAGGGTTATGGTTTCCAGCTGTACTTCTATCCTCAACCCAGAGTGCTGAGCGGGGTGCAGCATCCAGGGAATAGCCTCTGGAGCTGCAGACCTAATCAAACCACTAAATGTGGTAGTGGGCGCCCAAGGCACACTCCACTGAACATGTGGCTGCACCTTCTGTACATCAGCCCTAAAGTTCCCTTTATGCCCAGAGTAGCCAACAGGGATTGACCCACTGTACCTCTCACAGGGTCTTGAACTGTCTTCTGGGTAGTCCTCAATAAGTACTGAGGAATATAATACCATAGTCTCACATATTGAGACAGCATCTGCAGAGGCCAGGGGAGAGTTATGCAAAAACTGCATTTAATGGAATGCCTACATCTCTGATATGGTAACATTATTATTACATTAACTATACTAGTATTATACAACCTAAATAATACACATTTACAAAAGTTTAATAATACAATTAATTTATATTTTATTTGTATAATAAAATACATGCAATATATATTTGAACTAATTTTTTATTTTTATATTTTTAATTTTTTTAGAAAAAATTTATTTATTTGAGAGAGAGAGAGAGAACAGGGGGAGGGTCAGAGAGAGAAAAAAATTTATTTATTTGAGAATATTTTAGAAAATATTTATTTATTTATTTGAGAGAGAGAGAGAGAACAGGGGGAGGGGCAGAGAGAGAGGCAAAGAGAGAGAATCCCAAGTAGACTCCACGCTGAGTGAAGAGCCCCACATGGGGTTCCATCTCATGATCCTGGGATCATGACCCAAACCAAGAGTTGGACGCTTAACCAACTAACCACTCAAGTGCTCCTAATTTTATATTTATACATGAAATACATATTATATATGACACATAACATACATGATATAAATGTATCAGAGCACAATTATTATAGTTTAAGTAAAATTTATACAATTCTTAGTACAAAGCATTTTACATTTATTATGTGATGTAATTGATGCAACAGCTCCTTGAGAGAGGTACTATTATTTTCCCACTTACGGATGTGAACACTGAAACTTAGAGAGATTGAATAGGGGTTTAGTATGTGTACCTTAACAGTGACACGGTGCCTCATGCTGCTTTCCATATGCCACCGCCACCTTTGCAGATAATTAATAATGATGATGTCATGCCTGTACTTGCCTGTGTGCTATGATGTGCTGAAAAGCTCCTACCAGCAGGTTACTACTTATAAAATGTAGTGAGCATTTTTAGCATTCTTGTAAGCATTTTAGGCAATTTACATCATTTCATTCTATAAAAAGCTCCATAAGAGTCATAGAGTGGAATACTATAAAGCCATGAAAATATCCAATCCAAAATACACTTAAAATTATGAATGAATCTCAATTAAGGAATAAGGCCAGCTATATATATGGTACCATTTTCACAAACATATCAACACAAGCAGAACTAATCTCTGCTAATAGAAGTCAGAATGGTGGTTATATGGGATGGGATAGTAACTGGAAGGGACCAAGAGGATGCTTGTTCAGAGATGAAGATTTTGATTCTTTGTTACAGATACTCATTACACAGGTGGGTTCAGTTCGTAAAAAACCATCAAGCTGAGTAAAGTAATGGTTGGACTTCTCTGTGTGCATAATTTACCTCATTTAAAAGTCTGACACATGTGGGGCGCCTGGGTGGCTCAGTGGGTTAAAGCCTCTGTCTTCAGCTCAGGTCATAATCCCACGGTCCTGGGATCGAGCCCCACATCGGGCTCTCTGCTCAGCAGGGAGCCTGCTTCCTCCTCTCTCTGTCTGTCTCTCTGCCTACTTGTGATCTCTGTCAGATAAATAAATAAAATCTTAAAAAAAAAAAAAAAGTCTGACACATGCAGGGGTGCCTGGGTGGCTCAGTCAGTTAGGCATGATCTTGGCTCAGGTCAAAGCTTGATTTTGGCTCAGGTCATGGCCTCATTTTGTGAGATCAAGCCCTGGGTTGGGCTCTGTTGCTTGAGATGCTCGCTCTCTTTCTCTCTCTTTCAAAGTAAATAAATATAACTTTTTAAAAAATTTTAACACATTGTAGGCACAGTGCATGCACACACACACATTTTGCACACACACTGTGAACCTTTAAAAAAATCATTGAGGTACATGCTTTATCGTAACCATTTTTATAAATGAGGATACTGAAGCACATGGAGGTTAAGTAATCTCCCTCAGGTTACACAACTAGCAAGTAATATAGACAAGGCATTTGGAACCCAGTATGGGAGCACAGTCCCCGGTGAAGTTATTATAATACTACTTGGAGGACAAACAGACATACTATGCTTTTAAATATATCAGGATGCATTTAGGGTGGCTGGGTGGCTCGTTTAATTAAGCATCTGACTCTTGATTTGGGCTCCAGTCATGATCTCGGGGTCATGGAATCAAGCACCACCTTGGGCTCCATGCTTAGCATAGAGTCTGCTTGGGATTTCTTCCCTTTTCCTCTGCCCACCCCCCGACTCCACCTCTGCTCATGCTCTTGCTCCCTCTCTCTCTCTTTAAAAAGAGCTTTACTAAGTAATAAAATGAAGCTAATTTTTATTGTTCCTGATACCATGAAAACATTTAGAGTTAAATTTTCTCAATCCAAAATTATCAGAAATACATTTTTCTTTTTACTATGTGGATGTGTGTAAATTTAAATGGATGTGCTTATTGAAAAAAAGCTGGGGACTACTGTCTTAGAACATAAACATGAAAAATCAAGTAAATCAATTTTTCATGAACAGCCTTTCAGAACTTGGCTTCTGAAGTCCCCTTCCAGCCTGCTCATTACACTGAGGACCAATGTTACATCTGTGGATGACTGAAATTCTGACTGATGTTACTGAGTACTAATTAATACCTCATCTTGTGAGGTACAGAACTCTGATAAAATGATCATTCTCAAGTTAATTCTACAGAAATGCTTGTCCCACCTCAACAGATGCTATACAACTGCCAATGTGAAGGGTTAGGTTATTAAATGCCAAAGTTGATTCTAGTGATGTTCGTTTCTTCACAAGCAATTAGCAGTCTCTACCACAGGTGATTTTATTCTTAGTATATTTTTGTAACACATAGACGGACCTTGCAATTGCACATTTATTTCAGTGTTATTTATCTGTCTGTATCTTAGTCCTTATATAAGTTGCTAGCTCTCTGAGGGAAGGGACCCTAGATGTTTCCCACTGCCAGTGCGTCACAAACACCTGGCATCATAGCCAGCCCATAAAATGAATGAACAAATGAATGAATGAGTCCAACAGATCTAAAATACAAGTATTTCATGTCGTCTGTCTGATTTTGGCAAAGTTATTCAACTTCTTTGAATTTCAATTTCTTAATCTGTGAAATATTGATTTCATTTGCTTTATTTTAAGCATTACATATGATGCATATAAAATTTGTAGTAAGCATTTGATAAGTGACAGGCATAATTAGATTTCTTGAAAATTCTTTTTCTCTAAAAAGGACACTAAGGAATCTGGAGGAGCCAAAGAAAGACAATGACACTGAAACTCCCATGGGAGATATTCACTCTCTCAGCAAGAAGTGAAATAAGAATATAGCTAAAACTTGCTGCTGAGATTGGCGCCTGGGTGGCTCAGGTGGTGATCCTGGGGTCTGGGATTGAGCCCTGTGTTGGGCCCCCTGCTCAGCAGGCAGTCAGCTTCTCTCTCTCCCTCTACTCCTTCCCCCATCCCCACTTGTGCGCGTGCGATTGTGCTCTCTCTCAAACAAATAAAAATCTTTAAAAGAAAAAAAACTTGCTGATGAGAGCAATGCAACTTATATGGGATGATTAAGTTAAAACATATTCCAGAGTAGAAAACCTCACTGAGAATGTCTTGTAAATTGAAAGTAGACCCATACGATTTTGGGCAAATATATAAAAACCCAATCGTTGCACATAGAGCCTAGAACAACAGTGATATTTTAAATTCCAAGAGGATCATAGAATCAGGATAAATTACTTAATGTTAAAAAAAAAACCTTTAATGCAAATATGTCTAATGTAGAGGAAGGTGTTTTGTTCTCTCTACATGTGTAATAGTGTATATTCAGTGTCAGATTTCCATTGTGCACTCTGCTGAAACATCAGATATAGAATACAAATGTTTTTGGGTATCTTATTAGATGTATGGTCTGGGGGTAAAGCCATGCCTCTGGAGCTCCTCAGCCATTTCTGTCTTTTGTTGGGCTCACTCACTACCTGATAACTAATAATGACCCTGTCCTTTCTCATTAAGCTCTATTACGATTTGTATGGTAATTAGCTCCTTGGCTTTATTTATAATATTATCACCCAAAAAATGCTTCTCACAACACTTGCTCGTTTTGAACTTTGTATAAGTAGAATCATATGGTATGGGTCAGGGAACACATTCAAATTTCAGGCCACTTTTAATTTTGCTTCTCCTTGGGGAGTCTGAGTGTCTCAGTTGGCTAAGCGTCTGTCTTTGGCTCAGATCATGATCCCAGGGTTCTGGGATCGAGCCCTGCATCGGGCTTCCTGCTCCATGGGGAACCTGCTTCTCCCTCCCATTCTGCCCCCTGAATCGTGTTCTCTCTCTCTCTCTCACTCGCTCTCTATCTCAAATAAATAAGTAAAATCTTTTAAAAAAATTGAAAACATAAAAAAAAAAATTGCTTCTCATGTCAGCCAGGCTCTCTGGCATCTTCTCTGGGCATCAGAAGCTCCTTCTGCTAGGCATGTGTAAGTAGCTGGCAGTCATACCCAGTTTCTGTGCTGCATGCACACAGCCTCTGGGTGACCTATGACTGTATCACCTCCTTATCACTTCCCTATTCTTCATGGTCCACTGGTCTCTTATGCACATCAAACAGTCCCATGATCTCCAAATAGAAGCTACTGGCCTTCCTTGTCCCCTTGTCATGGATGTTGTCACTTCAAATAATACAATCTAAATCAAGCATGCCCCTTTTGGTGGCACATATATTCACAATCTTCCCTCCCATGGTTGAACTACGGTGCAAACCAAGAGGGAAATTGGGAGAGGCACTGAACAAAAATGTCATGGACTATGCCCTTCTTAGCTGACATTTAGCCATTTTTTCATTTTTTAAATAAATGCTTCTACATTTTGAATAATGCTTCTAGCTTCTTACTGGATGGTCTATTTTAGACTAAATTGCAGAGCACTAAGATACTTGTATTTTATAACTTTTTTCAGTTTTACAATTGTTAACCTCCTCATTTCACCATGCTGGAAGCTGACTTTATAATTAGACATAATATCTTGATATTAAATGCCTAATGCAAAAATAAATTGTATTAACATGCAATCATTAAACAACTAGAAAATTACATATTGAAAATGTGATACAGTTTAAATAGCATCAACAATCATCAGAAGCCTAGAAACAAATACAGCAGACCTGAAAGACCTCTACAAGAGATTTAGAAAACATTAATTAAGATACAAATAAAGACAGAGACAAAACAAGTGCCTAGGTTGGAAGACACAGTTTGGCAAAAATTTGAATCTTACCCAAAAGGATATGTATGGTAAACTTAATTCTAACAAAAATCCCAGCAGTTGTATTCGTGTATGCACATGCTCGTATGTGCGTGCGTGTGTGTGTGTGTGTGTGTGTGTGTGTGTGATGAAAAGGTTTTTCAAAGAATAGAAATCTTGAAAGAGAAAAGCTTTAGTATTTGAAATGATGTAGCATGGGAACAAAAGACAAATAAACCAATTGTTCAAAATAAAGAATCCAGAAACAACAGTGTATGCATACAATAAATATATTTGATTAGCCAATGCAATGAGAAAGAATTCAATAATTCAATAATTATTGTAGACTATTGTTTGTCTACAATAACAAAACTATGGAAAGAACCTAGATGTCCGTCAACAGATGAATGGATAAAGAAGATGTGGTATATATACACAATGGAATACTATACAGCCATCAAAAGAAATGAAATCTCGTCATTTGCGACAACATGGATGGAACTAGAGGATATCATACTTAGTGAAATAAGTCAATCGGAGAAAGACAACTATCATATGATCTCCCTGATATGAGGACATGGAGATGCAACATGGGGGTTAGGGGGATATGAGAAGAATAAATGAAACAAGATGGGATTGGGAGGGAGACAAACCATAAGTGACTCTTAATCTCACAAAACAAACTGGGGGTTGCTGGGGGGAGGTGGGGTTGGGAGAGGGGGAGGGGGGTTATGGACATTGGGGAGGGTATGTGCTATGGTGAGGGCTGTGAAGTGTGTAAACCTGGCGATTCACAGACCTGTACCCCTGGGGATAAAAATACATTATATGTTTATTAAAAAATAAGAAATAAATAAAAAAATTAAAATTAAAAAAATAATTCAATAATTAGTGTCAGCTCAAATAGATATCCATACGAAAACAAAATGAAATTTACCCCATCTCACATCATACACAGAAATTCTAGAAGTGTTTGCCTAAATGCAAAGACGAAACAATAAAGTTTTTTTTGGAAGAAAACAAGAAAGAATATCTTTATGACCTTGAAACGCACAAATATTGCTTAACCAGAACATAAAATGTACTACTAATAAAGGATTTATATATTAGACTATATTAAAGATGGGGAATACTGGTCAGCAAATAACACCATTAGTACAGTGAAAGGGCAAGCCACAGCAGGGATGAGGTAGTTGCTTATGCTATGTTTGGATTGCATAAAGATAAAAATTAATAGGAAATACAGTCCAAAAAAATGACAAATCATTTCACAAGAACTTCATAAAAGTAGGGCTCCAAATGAACAATAAATATGTGTAAAAAAACCCCAGCATAATTATTCTTCAGATAAGGGCAAATTTAAAACATAAGGAGACACCAAACTATTAGAATAGAAAGGCTAAAACAAACAAAACAAGCAAAACAGAAAGAAGGAAAGAGAGGGGAGGAGGGAGACAAGGCAAAGAGGGAGAGACGGAGACAGATCAGATTTGGGGAGGAAGAGGAAAAAGAAGAAGTAAAGAGAGAAAAACAGAGAAAGAAAGAATGAGAAAAAGAACAAACGAAGAGTTGAGACGAATTTAGAGGAGGAGGTAATCAGGTCTTTCATACATTCCTGGTAAATGTCCACATCATTAGGCCCACTCTGGAAAACCATTTGTCAGATCTAACAAGTCTAAGCATATATGATCCTTCACCCAGCAAATCCACTCCTAGGTACAAATGTGCCCAAGAGAAATGCAAATATATGGCCACTATATATTTGGACTACACACATATTTTCATTCTTATTATTTATAGTAAGACAAGACTGGAAATTTCTTTTTTTTTAAAGATTTTTATCTATTTATTTGACAGAAAGAGAGAGATCACAAGTAGGCAGAGGGGGAAGGGGGAAGCAGGCTCCGTACTGAGCAAAGAGCCAGATGTGGGGGCCCAATCCCAGGACCCTGAGATCATGACCAGAGCTGAAGGCAGAGGTCCAACCCACTGAGCCACCCAGGTGCCCCTCGCAATTTCTTAATTGCCAATCAAAAATTTAAGATATAAATATGTTTTGTTTTGTTCAGATAATGGTTAACTATATAACAACAATGATGAACAGAGGCAACTGCTTATAGAATTATGGGCGAGTATAAAAAACAATACTGAAAAAGAAGTGAAACAGTAAGTATTCATACTGTATGTTAAAGTTATACAAATTTCAAAAACAGAAAAAAGAAACAAATGTATAGTAATATAATTTAGGATTGTGGCTATTCATGAATGAAAAGTGTGGCATGAGGGTTTTTTCCTGATGATGTTCTGTTTCTTAAATTGGGTGTGTTACCCAAGTGTGTTCAGTTTACAAATGTCATTGACCCACACATCTGTAATCTTTACAAGTGCACATGTATTTGCATAGGTCAAGAAAATGTTTATGTAAGTAATGGATATTTGCACTGATTTTTTAAATGCAAGTTACAGTGGATTGAAGATTATCCCTGAAAAAAATAACTTCCATTCACTTGCACTGAATATGAGAAGAAAAAATAGTGAAACTATAGTCAATGATTAGTAGTCTCCTCTCTATACCAAAGCTCCTAATTTATTTGAGAGAAAGAGGGAGGGGGATGGTCAGAGGGAGAGGGAGAGAGTCTCAAATAAACTCCAAGCTGAGCACAGGCCCAATGTGAGGTTCTTCCACGTGGGGCTCAATTAGGAGTCTGTCACTTAACAGACTCAGGTGCCCTTGGACAGAAAGTATTTTATAGGTGATCAAACTTAGCATCAATCACATTGGGAGAAATGGAAAGTGTTTCCTGATATGAAACAATGAAAAGTAAAAACATCACTTACAGTGGTCCCTGAGTGGCTCAGTTGGTTAAGCGTCTGCCTTTGGCTCAGGTCATGATCTCAGGGTCTTAGGATCGAGTCCCATGTTAGCTCCCTACTCAGTGAGGAGTCTGCTTCTCCCTCTCCCTCTGCCTTCCCCCCTACCCTGTTTCTGCTCTCTCTCCCCACCTCTAAGTAAAAACAAAATCTTAAAAAAAAAGAACATCGCTTATGTAGTTGTTTAAATTATGACGAAATATTTAATTTCAAATGCTAACAGGGTATTTTAATGAGTTTAATGAGTTCCCATACTCATGAGTTGGTTCAAATCATGACCAGTTTTATTTCATATATAACCATATTTCCTCTACTACTCCCAAGTTGCTTTTCAGTCAGAGCTACTCTTTCGTCAACCTGAATGTTAGCCATCATTTACTAGGTAGTTTTGACAATTTTTTCAATTATTTTTCTTAGTTGACCAACTCTTATTTCATAGTTTCCCGTTTCTATTGTGTTTTCTGTTTTTTAATTTCTGATGTGAATCATTCACAAATTCATGTTATGGATATTTAATTCAAGTCACAGTGTAGTGCTTTAGTTCTGCTCTCTTTGCAAGTACTTTGGAAAGACATCTTCATTGAAATTTTAATTCACATTATCAATTTTCATTTGATGATTACTTTGTATGAATATTACCTAAGATGTTTTTATCATCACACGGTGTTTGGATTTTCCTGCATCAGTGAAAACAGATGATTCCTTGAAGATGGACAAGATTTGAGTGGCTTACAAGGTTTCTAGCTTTAGATGTGCTCTGGTTTTGCTGGTACAGCAAAGTAGTTTTTTTTGGTTTAAAGATTCATCTATTTGAGAGAGAGAGAGAGAGAGAGAGAATGCAGTAGGGATGGGGAAAGGGGGGGAGAGAGAGAGAGAGAGAGAGAGAGAGAGAATCTGGAGCAGATTCCCCACAGAGTGCAGAGCCCAACACAGGACCAATCCTACCACCTGAATTCATGACCTGAGCCTTACTTAACTGACTGAGCCACCCAGGCTCCCTACAAAGTATAGTTTTTGACAGATGCCACTTTTTTTCTAAGAGGTGAAGTGCCCTTTTGATCTTGTATTTGTTTGTTTTTATAGGACCCTTGATTTCTCCCACTTATTTCTATGTTTCCCCTTTACCATCCAGCCTTCATGCAATGCTTTAGTGTGGTGCTTTCCAAAATCTATCTTTTCTGCACTTTTAAGTTTCTCCCCTTGAGATTCCATGGAAACCAGTGCTCTGCTTCATCAGGTATGATCTCAGTTCAGATAAGACTCTCTCTCTTTCTGTAGATGATTTTGTTTTCTACCATAGCTGGGCTTGACTGCCCTCCCTTATTTTCCATGTTGTCTTCTCATGACTCTCCACTTAAAGGATGGCCTTCAGTGTTGGTTCTATTAATGGTAATAGTTTCTTTCACTTTAAATATATGTGGAAATATATTGCATTTCCTGTTTCCCAGTATTCTGCGGTTTGGGATCATTGATAGTTTCATCTGTTCTCTTTGAGGTTTCTTTGATTTTCAGAGGCTGGGTAGTAAGTTTCCAGAAAATGGAAGTCCTCTGTAGGCATGTGGTAGACTTTCTTGTAAATAAATTAATGTATATATGTGATGAGCATGTGTAAGGTGCAAAACATTGTAAGTACCCAACTAGCCTCATGCTAGGCAAATGCAGTCGTGTAAAGAAATCCATATTCACATTAGTGAGCTGATTTTCAATCATCGTGTCTCTCAGAAACATCTCTCTATAAAGAAGAATGGTGTGTGTTGTAACTTACTTTTTAATTTTGCTTCCAAAATATTTTTATATAAGTGGTTATATACAAAGATGTCTGCCTTTATTTGGTTCCATCGTGATATCTAAACATAATCTTATAGGTAACATCAGTAAATTTATTTCTTACAAATAGCAGAAATCTATTTGGAAAATCAGAAAAAGCTCATTATCTTTTAAACATATTTTCCCTGAAAAATAAAAAACAATATAGAGTAAAATTTTAGAGTTCCAAGAAAGAACCATGCTCTAGGCAAGTTCTAAGAGAGCAAAAGAATATGTTCCCGTTTGCTGGTGGTGATGCAATTTATAAAAACATACTTAGCAATCACACTGATAGAATATATTAACAATTCAGAAGTTCTTTACTTTGATTTACCACAGCTAGATTTTCACATCTACTTTAGAGAAATACAAACATGTGGACACAGCATGAAAAAGAATATTTTTTCCCACAGTGTTTGTAATAGGAAAAAAAAATGAAGTGACTTAAATGTCCATTGGTTGAGGAGGGCACATATAAAATAGTGTAGTTCTTCGCTATGGACTATCATGAAGCAGTTTACAAAAAGGGGGTGATTTATTTATTTATTTATTTTTAAAGATTCTATTTATTCGAGAGAGATAGAGAGTGAGTGAGAGAGATCATGAGCAAGGAGAAGGAGAAGGAGCCCTTCCCTCCCCCAGAGCAGGGAACCTGATGCAGGGCTAGATCCCAGGACCCTGGGATCATGACCTGAACTGAAGGCAGATGCTTAACTGACTAAGCCATCCAGGCACCCCTATTTTTTTTTTAATGGAGTGATTATTTCAATGTCTACATGGGAAAAAAATTTGAACAATATTCAAATGTATATCCCACATGGATCAGAGACTTAACAGTAAAAATTTAAACAAATGAAGTTTCTAGAAGATAACAAGAGAAAATATCTCCATGACCTTGACATAAGCAAAGATTTCTTTGACAAAAATTACTATTATTAAAACAGTAAAAAGAAACTTTCTGATCATTAAAACACAATTAAGAGAGTATAAAGCAAATCAAAGAGAGAAAGAATATATTTGCATATATATCTAGGAATGACTCAGACGGAATGTGTGATGATCTCCCAGAAATTATTAAGAAAATAACAGACAACTATAGGGAGGGAAAAAAGAAGACTGGGAAAAGGCACGTTACAAAAGAGGATTTCCAAATGGCTAATATAAAAAGAAAATGGGATCAATATCATAAGACTTCAGGGTACTTAAAGTCAAACCTACATAAAATATTACTACATTCTCACTCGAATGATTACATACATACACACACGCAAAAGAAAAAACAGTTTAAGAAGCCACTGGAGGGGCGCCTGTGTGGCTCTGTGGGTTAAAGCCTCTGACTTCAGCTCAGGTCATGATCTCAGGATCCTGGGATCAAGCCCCATGTCTGGCTCTCTGCTGAGCGGGGAGCTTGCTTCCTCCCCTCTCTCTGCCTGCCCTCTCTGCCTGCTTGGGATCTCTCTGTCAATAAATAAATAAAATTAAAAAAAAAAAAAAGAAGCCACTGGAACTCGTGTCCACTACTGACAGAATATAAATTAGTACAGCTGCCATGGACAACATTTTGACAGACTCTTAAGGCTAAAGATATGCTTACCTTATGAACTAGCAATTCCACTCCTATGCAAATATTCAAATGGAAAGAATACTTTCACCCACTAAAAAAGTTTATAAGAATATTCATAGTTCGGGGCGCCTAGGTGGCTCAGTGGGTTAAAGTCTCTGACTTCAGCTCAGGTCATGATCTCAGGGTCCTGGGATGGAGCCCCGCTTCAGGCTCTCTGCTCAGCAGGGAGCCTGCTTCCTCCTCTCTCTCTCTGTCTGCCTCTCTGCCTACTTGTGATCTCTCTCTGTCAAATAAAGAAATAAAAATCTTAAAAAAAAAAAAAGAAAGAAAGGATGAATACCCAACTTTTGTAGCAACATGGACGGGACTGGAAGTGATTATGCTGAGTGAAATAAGTCAAGCAGAGAGAGTCAAGTATCATATGGTTTCACTTATTTGTGGAGCATAACAAATGACATGGAGGACATTGGGAGATGGAGAGGAGAAGGAAGTTGAGGGAAATTGGAAGGGGAGGCGAACCATAAGAGACTATGGACTCTGAAAAACAACCTGAGGGTTTTGAAGGGGCGGGAGTGGGAGGTTGGGGGAAACAGGTGATGGGTAATAGGGAGGGCACGTATTGCATGGAGCACTGGGTGTGGTGCAAAAACAATGAATACTGTTACGCTGAAAATAAATAAATAAAAAAAAGAATATTCATAGTAGCTTCATGTACAATTGCTAAAAAGTGTAAACAACATAAATATCCATCAAAAATAAAATGTGTAATATGTGGTTACATGTTCATATAAAGAAATATAATAGTGGGATAAAAAAACTACTATTCATAATAGTATGGATAAATAACCAATTAATGCTAAACAAAGGAATTCTGACACAAGAGTGCACATCTGTTATGAATCCATTTTTTTAAAGATTTTATTTATTTATTTGACAGACAGAGATCAGAAGTAGGTAGAGAGGCAGGCAGAGAGAGAGGAGGAAGCAGGCTCCCCGCAGAGCAGAGAGCCCAATGTGGGGCTCGATCCCAGGACCCTGAGATCATGACCTGAGCCAAAGGCAGAGGCTTTAACCCACTGAGCCACCCTGGCACCCCATATAAATCCATTTTTAAAAGCAGTCAAAATAAACTATGATGATTTCAGTCAGAACGGTAGTTACCTTCAGAGTATCCTGACTGAGAGAAGCATGATAGTATTTTTGGGGAGTTGGTAATATTTTAATATTAAACCACCTGATGGGTTGGTTTCAAGTTAATCTTCATTTCTAAAATTATATTGTTGGGGTGCCTGGGTGGCTCAGTGTGTTAAGCCTCTGCCTTCGGCTCAGGTCATGATCTCAGGGTCCTGGGATTGAGCCCCACATTGGGTTCTCTGCTCAGCAGGGAGCCTTCCTCCTATCTCTGCCTGCTTTTCTGCCTACTTGTGATCTCTGTCTGTCAAATAAATAAAATCTTAAAAATAAGATAAAATAAAATTATACTGTTGTATTTTTAAGATTATGAAATTTTACAATATGAACTTCATAATCAGAAAAAGAGAGTAGGAGTTATCTCTATATATTTTCATGGAAAATATTTCTAAGATATAGAATAAAGCCCAAAAGTAAATTGTAAAATAATGGGGTGCCTGGGTGGCTCAGTGGGTTAAAGCCTCTGCCTTCGGCTCGGCTCATGATCCCAGGGTCCTGGGATCCAGCCCGGCGTTGGGCTCTCTGTTCAGTGGGGAGCCTGCTTCCCCTCTTCTCTCTCTGCCTGCCTTTCTGCCTACTTCTAATCTCTGTCTGTCAAATAAATAAAGTCTTTAAAAAAAAAGAAAAAAATTGCAAAATAATACTTACAGTATGAACCCATTTACATAACCATGTCATCTCAAAAATATGAAATAGTGTTACATATTTGAATATATAACTTTCATTTCTGTGATTAAAAACAAATATTTTTAGAAGGGAGTAGGAATTAC
The DNA here is from genome assembly GCF_922984935.1 of Meles meles. Taxonomy (NCBI): domain Eukaryota; kingdom Metazoa; phylum Chordata; class Mammalia; order Carnivora; family Mustelidae; genus Meles; species Meles meles. Next base: position 84,158,954 of record NC_060076.1, on the reverse strand, counting down.
ATCATAATTTCAGAACGACAAAAAACAAACTTGGTCAAACTTTCTTCATCATACCATTCATTACTATCACAATCCTAGTTTGCTGGTAGGTTTAAGGTAGAAATAGAACATTTCTGAAATCCTTTTCATTTCCACTGGTCTCGAGATTTCACTATCTTTATGTTAAAAGTTGTGTGTAATTGTTAAAATCTATGAAAGAATAAAAAGCGGATTTAAATTAAAAAAAAAAACAAAAAATAAACAAATATTTTTCACTTACAGAGTAATTCCAGGAATTTTAAACCATAGTCTAAACCAGATAATTCTTATTGGGCCAGTTTTCTCTTATAGTTTTAGGCTGACAAAATTAAATGGAAATATTTTCCATTGGGTCAGGTTTACTCCAATAGAAATGACCTGACCAAAGAATTTTGCCTCTTCAAATAAAATTTAATTACCTTGTTTAATAAAGCATTAATTTTAACCAAGTCATGGGTAGGAGTTTGAAATAGTGAAAACCATGCTTTTCCCTTCTTGTACTGAAAGACCAGAGGACTATCATGGCTACTAAATCCTCTATCTGTGTCTTATCAGTGCTAACGTTGCAATCAATTCAAGGACCAATGAGTTATAAACTGAGTTCCAGTGAAGAAAGTGTGAAAATGATCAATCCTTTTTATAATGAGTCAACAAGTATTTATCTATCACTAATCTTGTGCTTAATCCTTTTCTAGGCAGCCTGAAAAGTAATGAGAAAATAAAGACATGGTTCTTTCTATAAACAAAATAATAATTCAATTCCAAAGAGATCTTTTTGGTAATATCTTTTCTAATTTAAAGCACCTACGGAAGGGTCATCTGTCAAATTGACAGATTAAATTATAATCCAGACTGGGAAGCTAGTGATAAATATATACTTATCACTTAGGGTACTTAATGGATTATTAGGCTGATAAATCTTTGTTGGGATTATGCAAAACAAAAAAGTGACATAAAATTGGTTATGTTACACTTTGATGACTTCGAAGGAATTATTGTCAAAAAGCAAGAGTAATGGATATGATGACTTGATTTGGTTCAAAATTAAAAAACGGGACTCTTAATCTTTGCCCATCACAAATTCACAGTTAGTTTTGAAAACCCCAAGTCTTTGCTGATAGTAATAGCCTTTGTACTGAGTAGAAAGTACAAGTTATAGTACTGATGAAAATGAATAATCTGATAATAAAAACAGTAATTTCCACAGGTTGTCACTTGACCAAGTTCAGACAAGTAGAAAGTAAGACAATTGAAATACAAACATTGTTTTATCTTAACCCAAATTCATACCATTTCTCTCACCCCAGAATTCCTTCTCTCTAGTTCTATAAAAGTATAAAAAATTGATTCTGCATAAAAAATAAACTGATGTGGATATATTACCTATTATGTCACTCAGAGTCTCATGTAATTGACAGCATTCAACATTTTATAAGAAATAAACATATATTTGCACTGTCCAAAGTATATTGCTTCTGTCAGATGAAAATCATGTTTTCTCCTAAATTTACCTTTATGTCTATTCTCTCCAGGCATACGCAGCCAACTCTGAAGCAAGTAATAGGATATGTTAATATCAACAACACCATTCTATTTCCTCTTCTGTCCTGTCTATGTATTTGTCCAATGAACTTGAAGTTGCCTGAAGTTATTCTTCAGAAGATTTGAGTTGAACTTAAATTAAAAGCAGAATGGATAACTGAGTAACTGAATAATTACAATTAGTAAATACAGATGAAGCTTCAATGACTATGAGCCAGATACAAGTCTATTTCTTATTAGTCTGTGTGAATAGAATGTATTTCTGGTTCCGGCTAGCAGTGATGAAGGAAAAAAAAAATTACTTGGTTCACAATACAAAGAATAATAGAACTGAGAGGGATCTCCAAAGATGAAGTAAGTCCTTCCACATCTAGGCTGTCTTCATCTAAATTATTCTAGACAGACGGGCATCAAACTTCTCAAATATCTCCATGGAAAAAAAGACTCTGCCATCATTTACTTTCAATCTTATGTGTTTCCTCAGTGACTTTCCCACTGAGATACTCTCCATGAAGCTGTCTGATTTCTTCATTCTTGCCAATTTTCTCTTCTAGACTTCTGTCTAAGCAGACTGTGTTTTCCAAGATCAGTACTGATTCAGCCTGTTATTTCTGCTTTATGCTTCTGAGCACCAAGGGCTATGATTTTAGCACATGGTACATTAGTGTTCTAAACACCATTGAGAAGAAAACAAGGCCCCAAAGGGTGAAGGCATTAATGAAAACAACGAGCATTTTAGTAAGAAGACCAGGGCATTTAAATCCAGTGTCCCAGAATGATATATAACATTGCCAACTGTATAGCAACCTTTTCAAGGATCGATTATCTTTTATAAGTTGTAAATACAGGTATCATTTCCGTTCATGCAAAATTCTTTAGACAGCAAAATATGGAAATGTTTTCTAATTTAAATGGTAAAAGAAGAAGAAGGCAAGAGACTGGAATCCTTGCCATGCTCAGCCCTAAAACAGAAGATCCTCTGTTTGGGCAACAGTGCTGTGGATATAGCCAAGAGACTGTTTTGGCACAAAAAAGAATATATCAGCATTACCAGTGCCAGTTACATTCCATTGCCTTTAGTTTCCTGGCTGAGTACATCTGTGTGTTTGGGGGAGGGGAAAAGGCAAGAGGGAGGCAGAATCTGGCAGCCATTTCTCTTCTCTACAATGTCCTTTTTAGTATCTAAATGAGAATATGCTTATATGTCATCATCATTTTGCAGTTCTAACTATTGGGAATATCAACATTGAGAGAGTTACCACAATATTGCTGAACACAGCTATTACTCTGTTTATCTAAAGTCAAGGAAAGAATGAAAATGATGGAATGAAACTTTGATCATTCTGATGTTTATTTTTTCATTGAAGTTCTACCCTTCTATTGTTTGATAATAACAATAAAAAAACCCTGTAGTAGTTCAAAACAATATATATATTTTTTTAATATCACATCCCTCTGAAGGTTGAATCAGCTGACCCAGGGAGTTCTTTCTCGAGATCTGCCATGCAGTTGAGGGAAGATGGAAGCTGGTCGTATAGTCATTTTAAGGCTTGACAGAGTTGGAAGTCCAAAATACCTCCCTTCCACTACTGGCAGTTGATGCTGGCTTTTGGCGAGGCTCTTATTTGGGGTTGATTCCTGGAGCACCAATATGTGGTCTTCCCACGTGGCCAGGGCTTCTTCCAGCATGGCAGCTGTGTTCTGACAGGGAGTATCCTAAACATGAGCATTCCAAGGGAAATGAATCTGTCAGCCCCTGACAGCCTGGACCCGAGAACTGGCACAGCACCATTTGTGCTGAATCTGATTGTTCAGAGCAGTCATGGAGATCTCCCAGAATCAAGACCAGAGAGAAGGGCAAAGACCACCCCTTTTTGATGGGTGGAGCAACAAAGAATCTGTGGCCATCTTTACTCTGCCATTCTTTATAAGCATATTTGGGGAGTCTCCTTTTAGTTAAGTAGCTAAAATTGTCTGTGCATATCATTAAGATGTAATATAAAAGACTCCACAATTTACGATATGCAGAGAAGGAAGCAACTAAACACAATATATTTGTATCTTGCCAGCAGGAAAAGAACATTAACAAAATTAGTATAATTTTGTTTACTCCAATCCTCTTTATCCCTGGAGCTAATTTTTAGAGAACTGACCGATGCTTCAGTAGAAGACTTTTCTCTTATTGGCCCACAGTGAGCAAAGGTGTTAGGGGTATGCATAGAGGAGGTGGGTATCCATTTAAGATAGAAGAATACTTAGTCTCTGTGTATTGTTCCCTCTTCATAGCACCACTCATGGCAGAAGTAAATTGTGTTTGCTTCAGATCAACCTTAATTTTTACAGGGCACATCATTCTTTAAAGCTAGATTCCCAATGGTTTATAAATTGAATTTTGTGTGTTAAAATTATCCCTATATCCTCTACTCTTACAATGACCTTTATATCCTACAGGAACCCTCTTCCTGGTAAGTCCCCTGTGGAACCCGGGTCATGTTCAGTGTTGTCGGTTTCCTAGTCTTTTGCATTCTAAGTAAAGTTTCCTTGACCCATTTTCCAATTTCCATGAGCAGGGGAGGCAGAAACCATTTCTCACGATTAGTTCAAACTCTCAAAGAATAACATACTATTGGCCAATTATTCTGAAAACATTGTGTCTTTTTCACCCTGTTTTACTTAGCACCATGTGGGTTAAAGTAGTTTATATGCTTCTATCAGGGGAAGGAAGAAAAATACATGTGTGCACCTAATATGCTCAGGAATTAAAGTATAACAATATCCAATGCACCTTAATGGTCTTACTATATAAAAGCATTTGAGCAAAGTAATGGAATATTCACAACCACAGTGATGGGCAGGCATATAAAAACCCTTTGCATGTTATCTAGTATGGACACATACTTTGGAGGTGAGTGCTCATGAGACCATTCACCTCAAGCAGAACCTGCATTCCCTTAAACCTCTATTTGCAGGAAACAATATTGACTGTCTTTTGTAACCACTTAAAAGTGTATATCGATCACATGTTTTTTTTTTTTTCTTACAGATGCAAGCTTATTTAAATCTATTAAAGGCTGTTCTCTAATTCTGGAAATGTGAACAGTAACAACTAAACAGAAAGCAAAGTAAACAAAAATGCTAAAAACAAACAACAGAATCACTAAACATAAAAAAAAAAAGGCAACAACAAACCTAAGTTAAGCAGAGTAGGATGTAACTATAACTAAACAAGTTAAGTGTTTCACATAGTGTTTAACAAGATCATTGGAAACATACTCAATCTTTTGAAAAGTAAAAATCAAATAAAACGTACATCTAAAGGTTTGTACTAGATTCCTTTCTTTGTCATATCAGTTTAATATTATTTTGGGAATGAGTTATTGCTACATTCTCCCTGTTTGGTTTTTTTTCCAACAGGATAATACTATTTATCTGCCTAATAATGACAAATAGATTTCATCTCATGTGACAACTCTAATCAGTTGATAGTGGCTGCTTGAGGCAGTGTTTTGTGAACAGTTCTGAGGCTATGTCTGGACTCCACAGGACAAAAAGTTCTTGATATCAACCAAGGGCGTGGTGGAGGAAGTTAGTAACTAAGTGAAAGGTATCAGTCATCCCTATGTCATCTGCAAAGAACCATGGACAGGGATTTAGCCTTGATGTTTCAAAAGCCCCTTGTGGAGCTAGTCACTGCCAGACTCCTATTAACTGGCTTAAAGTAAACATTCACCCAATGAACAAACAAACAAATAAAAAATGCTGAATTGTGACTTTTTGAAAATATATGTGGAATGGACATACACTGAGGATACCAATGGTATGAATGGAAAAAGAAAGAGGGACCTGATAGGCTACATCAACAAATGTGTTTTTCATATATTTCAGTAAACATTACAAATGTGGCAAAAAGATCTAATATATAATCTGGATTTCTTATTAAATCTGCTATCATTTTATCAAAACATGTTTTCTACAGCATCAAGTATTCTCAACTAGACATTTTCTCCTTAGAAAATCATGGTATTGGAATTTTAGAATTCTAGAATTTAGAATTCTAGAACAATAGTATAATGTTTGGAATATTTTCTAACTACATCAGGCATCACATTGTTAACAAAACCATCATAATATTGTGATAGTAACACTGAGTCATAAGGGTGTATTCAATTGTGTGTCTCCTTTAATAGTTTCTGAATTCCTTGAAATCAGTGTCACAGTCTTTATCTCCAAATTCTCCAGAGAGGGAACAACAAGTGTTGCACTTTTAATTCCCAGATCAGCAGTGATGAGAGCATAGCATTATTTACACTCACTTTTCAATAGATTCCACTTAGCTCTGTCAAGATCAAAGCTAAGCAAAACTCTCCTTTCTCACCACTTTGTCATCCTTACCCTTACAGGCATGAAAATGGAAATTCTTCCCTGTTATGGGGAGATAATGTTGCTATGGTTATAAAGGTAAAGTAGATTTATCAAAATAATTGGAAACATGACTCTCCATTATGGTTAGTGATTGGAGGGACAGGTTGACATGAAAACAGAACTTTTTTTTTTCTTCTCTCCATCACTCACTATTTCTTCAATTTCTATATAAAAAGCTTCATATTGTACATACTAACAAAACTCTATCTCCAGGATGATTAGGTATGCCATAATTTGAAAATTTATGAGTTATATATTTCATGTATTATATGTACATATATCCTGATACTGACTATATATGATATTTTTCCTCTAGAAGGCTTTGGATAGGGTAGTTGAAGTGAGGGAGAAGAGGGAATTCATGTTGACACTGTCTATAACCTGTTCTTTCTTCAGTATGATCATGTATTTTAAGTCTTAATGATCCTATCATACCAAATTCATGACATACCATTTTAGAAACCTAATGAGAATAAAATTCTTGACCCATAATAATGTAATAATAATAGGCTTTACACTACAACTTCACTGTTTAAATTATAGTGATAAAGAAAGTGAACCATCTCTTTCCTTTTTTTTCCTTTTGCCACAGCTAGATGTAATAACCTCTCATTTTCTGAAAGTGCCCTCATTTTATCAGACAACCAAATTCCTTTCAATCTCTCAAACTTTCCCAGGAAAACAGAAAATCCATTTATTTTCTCTTTACCCTGGTTTGCTATATATATTATTCTCCAGTCCACAATTCATATTTCATTAAGGAGGTATAATTCTATAAGGTAAATTGTGTTGATACTCTTATTCGAATTAAAAACAGTACTCCCTGGCATATTTTCACCTGAAAATCGAAGGCTATATTGCACACAGTTCAAACAGCTTCTGATTAAATGTAATAATCTTACCTAAGAGTAGAGAATATTCACAAGTACCTAATAAGAACATAGAGGATTTACAAGTAATTTACTAAATTAAAAATCTTTGCCAATTAAAAAAATTAAATGTCCTGAGTGATCTGTGTTTCCCCTAAATGATCTAGCTTTTCTCCAAACTTATGCTTGCCTGTATTACAGTTGTGAAGAGAGACTCTGATATACACTGATACTGTTCTCTCCCCACCCCTGAGTATTTCAAGTTCTTTATTTTCAGGGTATATAATAATATTCTACTTTTTCACCATTCCCAATACCCACGAGCAATTGAACCCGAGTGACTGGTTCTAAACAAGGACTTGTGAGTGGAATGGTGTGTTTATTTTGGCTAAGGATTTGTTTCCCTCTTTGAGACATTCTAGAACCCTCTTTTTCCATTTAATACTCTGATCAGCAGCATTCAAGATAGTCTCTGATTTGTCATCCTAGATCTTTGGATTATTATAATGAACAGAGCCTTTTGCCCACCAACAGGGGACATGTAACATAAGGAGGGAAATATTATATCTATAGTTTTAAGTCACTAAAATTTAGGACTGTTTGTTACCACAGTGTAATTTACTAATTTGAATTAATGCAGAAGCAAATCATAGGGGAATAAGTACAAAACACCCCTGGAAACTATAGATAATGATAAGCTTACAGGGGAGGAAGGTGTGTTTTTTTAAGAGGAGTATAAAATCAGGATTTAAGAAATATACTTCTAGGATTTACTGAAATAAAAGAGAAATTAAAACCACATAACATTTACATGAAATGATTTCTAGAAGGTGTAATTGGTGGCTAAAATCAATCCATTCTCAAAACAGATTTTGACAGAGGTCACAGAAGAAAGTTTATGGTGCCTGTAAGCCCTCTTGAAGGCATACAGTTAAGAGACTGTAAACCTTAATATAAAAGGGCCGTTTCCTTCAAGAAGACCAGATGCCTGATCTGATTAAGTCCAACAAGTGCAGGAAGATTATCAAACCATTAGACAGATTAAAAAAAAAGATTAATTGAAATGAATTTATAGTTTACATAAATGAATTGCTTTATATAGACAATTTTCTTGGTCAATTCAACAAACTAAATTCATATTTTATAATGAATTCTATTAATTACTGAAATTTTTTTTTTGTTTTAGGATTTTGTGACATCTATTATCTATGGGATTTTATAAGTATATGCTACCGTTTCTAAGTTTTCTTTTCTCATCATATGTATCTAGTAGCATATGAAATTTTGTGATAATAACTGAATTATTTTTATGGACACGATATCATAAAATTTATTAATTGTATGTTATTAAACATGGTAAACCAAACATTTTTGAACATCTTCTAATTTTATGTTAGGAGAGTGTGACCCAGTATATATTATAAAACACTTAGCACTTGATCTCACTTTTTATGTTTTAAGTATTTTCCAAAAATGAACTAATCAGCACAATGATTTCCTAGACTCAAACAGGAAGAAAACACATTATCAAAGTACAAACCTCTATTAATAAGCATATTTCAAACTTATTTCATAATTAAAGATATATTAATAATGAGTTAATACAGTCTTGTGTATTAACTCTTGGGTCATCAAAAAAAAAAACGAAGATGGGTTTTACTATTCAAAACCAACCTCTTTCTTCTTAATCACATACTAATCTGCATATGTAAGAGACCATTAGATAAGCACCCTTCAGCACTGGTAGAGAAATGGAGTGTTCCCCAACCCCCTACATCATTTTGTGTTGGCTGAAAGGAAAATTATCATTTGACCAGTGTAACCTGCACATGGCTGCTGTAACAATGAAAGCCCCTCAGGGTTACCCAACATCCTGCTTTCAGAGGATCAGTCCTAATTAGCATGAAATATTCTGTATTGTACAGGACCCCAAGATAAAACACCAAACATCTACTTAGCATGCATCTCATTTTTTTTTTCCCTTCCACGTATCATTTGTAATTTGGCTAGTGCAACAAGGTAAATTTGGGCATCAAATTTAAAAGTAGGAGAATCCTTTTTTCTTTCTTTTAAATAATATTATAGCAATCCTTAACATACTTAAGAGCAATTACTAACATATAATATTCAAGATATGAAAATAAGCATATAAATGTAGTTCAACAACTTAAATCAACTCCTGATTCTATTATTCTTTAGTCTGGGTGTAATTTTCAGTTGAATTCACATGTCAGGATAGCACATGCAAGGGGATATATACATGACATTTTTAGTATCACCAGCATGTTTTCAGTTCTAGAAATGAGATAAAATCTACATAAGGTGAAGTTTGATTCTTATAAATAACAAGATAAGATAAGGTGAAAGTTTCCAAGAAAATAAAAATACACCTCTTTTTAAGATTTTTCCCTCCCTCCTCCCTCCCTCCTTCCCTTCCTATCTCTCTCTCTCTTTCTTTTTTAAGAGCAAAAGAGAGAGCATGAGTGGGGGTAAGGGCAGGAAAGGAAGAAGCAGACTCCCCGCTAAGCAGGGTGCCCAATGTAGGGCTCCATGTGGGACTTGATGTGGGGTTCAATCTCAGGACCCCGAGATCACGACCTTAGCCAGAGGCAGATGCTTAACCAACTGAGCAAGCCAAGTGTCCCTAAAAATAGGCCTTCAAAACATTTCATGGAACATGACCTTGGGAATGGTAGAGTGAGGACTTTAATCACAGTTCTCCTACAAAACAGTGAATATACTGGCAAAAAAAAAAAATTAAAAAACCAATAATTCAGAACTCTGGAAATTAGCTAAAGCCACAGAACAAGTAGGAAATTGTTTATCAAAGAAAAACTATTGAACCTTAGTAAGATAGCAAGATCTATGATGTTTTAATCCCCTTTTACTATAACATAGTTACACAGTAATCATCAAAAAAGCCTGTTTTTCAGCCAACAGAGAGGACTGAAAGCATTTTGAATTTTGTTAAATGTACCATCCCCAGAGCACAGTCAAAACTGTGTCCAAATTTGCAGGTCCTTAGAAAAGATCTATTCTGGAGTGTTATGATTATTTGATTTGACTCAGAGTTCAGCAAAGGGAGAGGATAAGGAAAGTTCATATTGTGAGCATATTACCAAAACAATGAAAAATTTGCTTGCAATATTATTGGTATGTAAGGCTATACTCTTTGCCAGGACTTTAAAAGGAAATACTTGTGAACTAGATGACCATAGGGAACTCTGAAAAACTCTCCCATAGTCCTAGGCATCTAAAAAGCTGTGCACATGGACAAGTCTATGTACATGTCCAGGAAAGACCAGGGAAAATAGAAGGCCCACACATCTATGGCAGATATTGAGATGCTATGTAGGCAGAAAGTGGAAGTTAATGCGGTGTTATAAACAGTCTGAAATTTGAAGGCAGGCCTTCTCATACATATCCCTTTAACAGATTTAAAGACCCAAAGGTAAAGCATTTAAGAAAATCTTCTAACCAATCACTGACTGATTCTGAGAATCTGATTTAGAAAACCCTCTAAGCAATCTCTGATGAAATTTTATTAACCTTGCACAGACCATAGGAAATCAGGTTTAAAATTAAAATAAGAACTTAAAAAAAATTCTAATAGATGTCAGTGACTACACATTGCAGGAAACATAAAATCTAGAATTTCTAGAATTCATCTAGAAAAATCACTAAACATATAAGCAGCAACAACAGAACAATACATAACACAATGAATAAAAACAACAACATAAAAGACAATCAACCACAAAAAATCCTGGTGGGTGAGGAGAGATCTGATACCAAAGCTGTTATATGATACTATCTAAAATGTCTAGTTTTCAACATAAAATACAAAACCTAAAACAAAAAAATAGAGAAGTATGCCACATATAAAAGAAATTTGAGTATTTGATAGAAAATTTCTGTAAGTCTCTGATTTTGGAGGTGGTAGTTTAAGGGTTTAAATCAGCTACTATAAATATGTTCAAAGAACTAAAAGATATCATATTTTAGGAAGTAATGTATAACCCCAATTTTTATCATAGCTAATATCAATAAGGTGATATAAATTATAAAATTTATAAAATTATAAATTATAAAATGTCATATAAAATGATATAAAATATAAAATAAAATGTATCAAAAAACCCTTAGATTTCTTTTTTTATAAACATATAATGTATTTTTATCCCTACCCAACTTTTGTTGCAACATGGACGGAACTGGAAGTGATTATGCTGACTGAAATAAGTCAAGCAGAGAGAGTCAAGTATCATATGGTTTCACTTATTTGTGGAGCATAACAAATGACATGGAGGACATTGGGAGATGGAGAGGAGAAGGAAGTTGAGGGAAATTAGAAGGGGAGGTGAACCATAAGAGACTATGGACTCTGAAAAACAACCTGAGGGCTTTGAAGGGGCGGGGGTGGGAGGTTGGGGGAACCAGGTGGTGGGTAATAGGGAGGACACATATTGCATGGAGCACTGGGTGTTGTGCAAAAACAATGAATACTGTTATGCTGAAAAAAATAAATAAATAAATTAAACATAAAAAAACAAAAAAAACCCCCTTAGATTTAAAAAAATGTAACAACTAAAATGCAAAATAGTGATGCTCAGCAACATAACTGAACTGTCAAAAGAAATAATCAATGAACTTCAAAATACAGCAATTGAGATTATCCATTCTGAGAGGGAGAGAAGAAAAGTGAGGAAACCTGAGTGGAGCTTCAGAGACCTGTGTGAAGCCATCAAGCATACTAACACACATAATAGCAGTCCCAGAAAGAAAAGAGAAAGAAAGAGTAGAGAGAATATTTGAATTAATAATGAGCAAAACCTCAAATTTAACTAAAGATGTGAATCTACAAATTCAGAAACCTCTATGAACTCCAAAAAGGATAAACTCAAAGAAATTTACACTTAGATATGTTACAGTAAAGTTGACAAAATTCAAAGACAAAGAGAAAATCTGGAAAGCAACAAGAGAAGAATGCCTTATCACATAAACTTTTACTATGATTAACTCACTTTTCATCAGAAACCAAGGAGGCCTGAGATGATGCAATAACATCTTAAAAGTGCTGAAATTAAAAAAACTGTCTATTGACGATTCTATGTCCAGAAAAACTATCTTTCAAAAAATAAAGAGGAAATGAAGAACTTCCAAACTAATAAAAACTTAGAGAATTTGTCTCTAATAGACTTAGATGAAATAGCAGTCTACAGTAGTTTCTAATGTAAGAAAACTGCACAGTAACTCAAATTCACACAAATAATGAACAACAGGTAAATATAAAAAGCAACATAGGTAATATATAGGTATAGGTAATATACAAAAAAAAGATAATAAAAAACATACCTTCATTTGTAACTGTTTTATTTTTAAAAATCAACTACATAAAGCAATAATTATAACACTGTGCTCATAGGTTTATAATATGTAAGGATATAATTTGCATGAAAATAATAGTACAAAAAAGGGCAGAGGGAAGAGAATCATGTTGGGTCAAAGTTTTATATAATATTGAGGTTAAGTTACCATTGATTTGAACTAGATTGTTTAAGTTCAGGTGCTAATTATAATCCACAGATCAATCCCTGAGAAAATAACTAAAAGAAAAAATACATTTATATAGAAAAGAAATACACACATTTAAACAACACATAAAAAATGTGTATTTAACACTAAAGGTCATAATAATCAAGGAATATATGAAGAAAAGCCACATAGGACGTATAGAAAATAAAGAGCAAAATGGGTGATGCTAATGCTATCATATCAGTAATTACAATAATTCCAGTAAATGTAAGTGGATTAAATACTCCAAAAGATAGAGACTGGCAAAATGGAATCAAAATAAACAAACATCATACAATTACACAAGAGATAAACTTTAGCTTAAAAGACACAGATTTTTGGAAAGATACCTATCTATCTATTTATCTATCTACACACACACTGTACAGCGTATATACTCTGCTTTCCTATATACATAGCAGTAGTAACTCTTATGGTCTGAATGTTTGTTTCTCTCATTCATATTGAAATCCTAATCCTCCACAATGATAGTATTCGTAGGCGATGTGTGTGAGAGGTGCATAAATCATGAGAGTGGAACCCTCATGAATGGGATTAGTGACTGGTAAAAGGGGCTCCAGAGAGATCCCCAGTCCCTTCCTCAATACAAAAAGTCTGTAATCAAAAGGGAACCCGCAGTTGAACATGCTGAATCTCAAACTTCTTGCCTCCAAAACCATAAGAAATAAATTTTCTGTTGTTTATAAGCTATTTAGTTTGTGTGATTCTCTTATAGGAGTCCAAATAAACTAATACATTAAACAAAAGAGAGCTGAAATGGCTATATTAATTCAGATGAAATAAACTTTAAAATAAAAGATGTTTCTATAGATGAAGAGATTAATAATGATAAAAGATTATACACACACACACACACACACACACAGCTCTCCAAATTACATTAAGCAAAAACAGAATTGAGGGAAAAATAGCCAATTTACAGATAGCAACAGGAGATCAGCAGGATATAAAAAACCTGAAAACACTATAATTAGAACCAGTAGACATCTATAGAACATTATTCAACAAGAGCAGGATACACATTCTTTTCAAGTGTAGATGAAATATTATCCAGAATACAGACCATATATGATGACATAAAACAACCTTGATAAACTTAATTATTTGAAATAATAAAATGTACATTTTGACAAGATATTAAATTGAGACCAACAACATATAAAATTAGGAAAACTAACAAGTATGTGGATAGTAAGTCATGCACTACCAAATAAACAATAGGGCAAGTAGGTCAAGACAGAAATGATAAGGAAAATAAGGAAATACCTTGAGAAGAATGAAAACCAAAAACACAACTTACCAAAAGTGATGAGATGGCAGCTAAAGGAGTGTTTAGATGGATATTTATATGTCACCTCCTGTATTAAAAAAGAATAAAGATGTCATATCAATAACCTAACCTTCCAATTTAAGAAACCAGAAAAATAAGAGCAAACTACTGAAAATAAACAGAAAGAAGGAAATAACAAAGAACAGAGTGGAAATGAATAAAATAGAGAATAAAAAATAGAGAAAAACAACAAACCCAAAAGTTCCTTATTTTAAAAGCTGAACAAATTCAACAACTCTTTCACTAGACAGACCAAGAAGTGAGAAGGTACAAATTATTAACATAAAAAATGAGAACAGGATTCTTACAACCTGGCATAGTGAAATTAAAAAACAATGATAAGAAAACTATGAACAACTATCAGATAACATAGACAAAATAATTTCTAGAAAGACAAAAAGCATGGAAATTGATTCAAGGTTAAATAGATGATATGACAGACCATAATAAGTAAAGAGATTGAATTAGTAATTGAAATATTTCCTACAAAAAAATTCAGGACCAGATGGCTTCACTAATGAATTCTACCAAACATTTAAAGGAGAATGAATGTTAATTCTTTGAAAACTCTTGAAACAAACATCCCACCTCATTGTATGAGGCCACTCTTACACTGGCACCCAAACCAGACAAAGACATCACAAGAAAAGAAACAAAGAAAGAAAAAAATAAAACGAACAACAAAAATAAACAAAACTACACACCAATTAAAAATTCAGCAGTTTTCCAGTATACTAGATAAATACGTATTTCCATATACTGTGCATTTCTACATACTACAAAATGTATTTCTTTTTTTTTTTTTTTTTTTTTTTTTTTTTTTAGACAATTTACTTCCCCCTTTTATTAATTTTTTCAGCGTAACAGTATTCATTCTTTTTGCACAACACCCAGTGCTCCATGCAAAACGTGCCCTCCCCATCACCCACCACCTGTTCCCCCAACCTCCCACCCCTGACCCTTCAAAACCCTCAGGTTGTTTTTCAGAGTCCATAGTCTCTTATGGTTCGCCTCCCCTCCCCAATGTCCATAGCCCGCTCCCCCTCTCCCAATCCCACCTCCCCCCAGCAACCCCCAGTTTGTTTTGTGAGATTAAGAGTCATTTATGGTTTGTCTCCCTCCCAATCCCATCTTGTTTCATTTATTCTTATATACTAACAACAGACAACCCAAAATGAAATTGAAAATAGAATTCCATGTATGGTAGTATTCAAAAATACCTATGAATAAATTTAATCAAAGAAGTGCAAGGCTTATACACTGAAAACTATAAAACATTGTTGAAATTTTTTTTTAGTTAAAATAAATAGACATCCTATGCTCATGGATCAGGAAAAAAACAATAGTGTAAGATAACAATACTTCCCAATTGATCTACAGATTTGATAAAAAGCCTTTCAAAATTCCAGGTGGATTTTTTTTTTAAATAGACAAGTGGATTTGTAAATTGAACCTGAAATTGATCTGGAAATTCAGGAAACCAGAAGAGCTGAAAACCATCTTGAAAAATAACAAAATCGGAGAACTGAGAATTTCTTGATTTCGAAACTTACTACAAAAGTATAGTTATCAAGACAGCATGGTGTTGGAATAAGGATAGACATAGAGACCAACGGAATAGAATTGAAAGTCCAAAAATAAATACATTTATCGTCAGCTGATTTTCAGCAATGGTGTCAAGACTATCTAATAAGGAAATATGAATTTTTCAACAATTACTGCAGGGGTAGTTAGATATCTACATGAAAAAGAATTAACTTGTACACCTATCTTACTTAATATTAAAAAAAAAAAGTAAACCCAAACTGGATCATATACCTAAATCTATCAAAAAAAAAAAAAAAAAGATAAAATACTGATACATACAACAACACAGGTGAGTCTTAAAAACATGATCCTAAGCGAAAGAAACTAATAATAAAGCATCATGTATTTGTTAATTCCATTTAAATGAAATATCTAGAATAGGCAAGTGTGTAGAGACAGAAAGTAAACTTGTAGTTGACTGGGATAAGGGGTGGCTTTGGGAGAAAATGGATAGTGACTACTAATAGATACAGGGTTTCTTCTGAAATAATGAAAGTGTTCAAAACTTAGATTGTGGTGATGGTTGCATAAATTTATGACGACAATAAAATCCATAGAACTGTATCCTTTTGAGTCATGTATTTTATGGTATATGAATATCTCAACAAAGACATAAAAAACTCATAAATTTTAGAATCTCCCATATTACAGTTAAAAGCAATGCACTTAAACTTGACTAAATATAATAATGATAATGATAAGGATAAGATTATCTGCCCTTATTTACTGCTTGTTATAGCAGCCATGTGAGCATGAGACACTCTGGCTAGTGCTTTGGGTACATTAAGTCTGATATTTAAGACAATCTTGCAGAATCCGTAATAGTAATGAACACAGTACAAGTGAAACAATGGAATGTCATATAGATCAAGTGAGGAGATCAAAGCCAATTACCTGGTAAACAGTAAAGCCAGGATATAAAATCAGTATAAGGCTCTGTACTTTCCTTGATCTGTGGTCTTAAGAAATGTCTAGAGCAACATTTCACAAAATATGTTTGTAGTATACTAGTGCCAGTGATGTTTCTAGATTTTATATTTTAGAAGGATTCCATGATTAGGACTAAGAAACACTGAATTAAATATATACATGTGTACATATTTATGTATGTATATTTAATTAATATATATGATATCATATCATATACACACATATATGAGTGTGTGTATACATATATATATGTATACACACACATTTTTTATTGAGAGTCTATTATAAGGTCATTAACCTAATTCTTTTTGTATAGATGAACAAATGAGCTCATATGATGGTAAGTAATTTCCTTGCATTTCCTAATGTATGGTAGCACAAAAACGACCTTTCAAGTCAGTGGTTTATTCCACCCAAGGGCAAAGGATAAGTTAGATTCATAGAATATTAACATTTTTGGAATATTAGCATCATTAATGGCATCTTCAAAATTAGTCACCTTATCTCTAACTATATGGTAAAACAATAGCATGGTGTTGTCTTTTTCCTATTCAAACAAGAATGATAATTTTTTTTTCTTTTATACCATGTTAGGCATGTGGGACTACAGGCATCTCTAGCATTCCGGTTCCATCAGGTAATAAGGAAATTCATAACAGTATCAGGAAAAGGCCTGGACTCAAGACCCTCTTTGCCTACACAGAAAAATGACACTATATATTTGATATGCATTCATGGACTCAATGAACTGTACTAAGTATTACAAGTCACTTTTTTTCCCTAAAAGAAGGATTCATGAATAAAATGTTTGTAACCTTAAACCGTATATCCAGTGAAACACCCACCACGCCCTCTTCCAATACTTCCTACACACCACAGCTATATTCATCTACGAAGCCCAGTCTGACCAGCTTAATCACCTACTAAGAATCATGCATGGTTTTCTACTGTCCACAATATAAAATTCAAATCCCTGAGCCTGTCATTTATGATTTCCTCTAAAATATGGCCCCAAGCTTATCCACTATTCACACCTAATTTCCAGGAAACATCACAACTTGCTATTCTTCCAAATGAGCCCTATACTTTATAATTGCTAGGTCTTTGCTCATTTTTTTTTCTATGTTCAGAATTCTTTCTTTCCCCCACTGCTTGGCAAAATTCTATTCATTTTTCATCTCAAAGGCAACTTCCACGACAAATTCTTTTTAAATTCTCAGATCAGAAATAAGTTGTACTTTTTCTGAATTCT
Source organism: Meles meles (assembly GCF_922984935.1). Classification (NCBI taxonomy): domain Eukaryota; kingdom Metazoa; phylum Chordata; class Mammalia; order Carnivora; family Mustelidae; genus Meles; species Meles meles. The sequence continues at coordinate 84,141,409 of NC_060076.1, read as the reverse complement.
TTGCAAAGTTGTTTATAAAACTCAAATGACATATTTACATTCAAATCTTATTTGCACTTTGCTATAATCCAAGAGGAAGGAACTGATGCCCAAGTCCCCACTATTTCACTACTGAAGAAATTGGTAGTTAGCAAGGTAGCCCCAGGTAAAGCATCCAGGAAGGACCAGAAATTGCATTCAAAATAATTTAGCTAAATCTGAAGTCTGAGCTTTTGTGATAATGATAGTAGGTAACTTTATTTTTCTTTTTGGGCATTCCAACTATATTTTAGGCACTGCTCTCTTTACTTTTAAAAACATCTCTCTCCATCTCAAAGCTCTTTCTTTTCCTATCTCTGAGACTTGATTTTCCTCCCATATCATTGTATGCTCCTTCTCAGTTTCTTTTTCAAGAGTATTACCCCTTCTCAATCCCTAATTCTTGTAATGTCCCAACCTTGGACTCTTTATCTTCTTTATTTATACTCACTGTCATGGTTTTAAATACTATCTATGTGCTTGTGACTCTAAGATTTACATATCTATCTCCAATCTCTCTGCAGAGCTTCAGACTAAAATATTCAACCACCTGCTCAGAACCTCCATTTGGATATCTAATTTAAAGTTAATATATTCAAAGGAGATCCTCTCTTTCTCTCCCTTACCAAAGTATATTCCTAGATCCCCTCTTTTCCCTTTCACCAAATAGCACACCATCCACCTAGTCATTCAACCCCAAACCAGAGGTGATCCTCAATTTCTTGTTCTTTCACATTTATAATCCGTAAGCTCTTTTCGTGTCCATGAAAGTGTCTCACCATTTCTTAGTACCTACATTCTTACTATGTTCATTGAAGCCACCAAAATCTCTTGCCTAGATATTCATAATTCCTCAGGCTGCTTTAGATTATGAGAGTTTCTTAGGCTTTTGTTATTTATTTGTTACTTTGACAGTTTTGAGGAGTGTCAAGGATATTGCAAAATGCCTTTCAGTTTGGGCTTGTGTGATGTTTTTCCAATGGTCACACAGTGTTTATGAATTTGGGGAGGAAGACCACAGAAGTAAATTGTCATTCTCATCATATCATACCAAAGGTGCATGCTATTAACATGACTATTTCTGATGACATTAGTCTTTATTTCCTGAGAGAGGTAGTTTTTGCAAGTTTGGGTTTTTGTTTTTTGTCTTTCCATGTGAAATATACATTTCTTCTCTTTTTCCATGATGTTCTCTTTAGTACGAAGTTACTGTATGCATTTCATACACAAGGGGTAGGACTTTATCCTCTACTTCCTTGAAAGACCAATAGCTACATAATTAATTTGCGATTCTTTTGTATTGGAAACTTAGCTACTCTCCTTCATGCATTTTTTTAATCCAATCACTTATTTATATTGGTCTAGCTCAGGTACATTTATTTTATGCTTTGGGTTAAAATGTAATGTTACCATATTTATCTTATTGCTCAATTATTCCAGTTTGGGTCCACTGGGAGCAATTTTAGTTAGTTCCTGTGTCCCTTCCACATATCCCTGATTGTTTTGTTGTTGTTGTTGTTTGTTTTTGTTTTTGTTGGAGTACTGTCTGCTTTTTGGCAGGAGAAAATGCTCAATAACTCACCTTGCATATTACCTGCCTCAGCCCCAAAATCAACCACTCATCTAACTCATCACTCAGTCCAGGTCATACATATTTCTTTCTATGTTTCTTTGTAGACATTTTCAAGTTCTAAACTTTATATGTAAGCATTTGATTCATTTTTTTTAAAGATTTATTTATTTACCTTTAGAGAGAGAGAAAGAGAGCATGAGTGGAGGCAGGGGCAGAAGGAGAGAATCTCTTAAGCAGACTCCCTGCTGAGCGAGGAGCCCAGTGTCAGGGCTCCAACCCACAACCCATGAGATCATGACCCCTGTGGAAACAAACAGTTGGACACTCAACTAAATAAGCCACCCAGGCACCTTGCACTGCATTTGATTTATTTTTAAATAATATTTGTACAAGGTTTGAGGTATGTGTCTAGGACCATGTTTTTTTTTTAAAACAAGGATATCCGATTGTTCCAGCATCAGGTGTTGAAGAACATCCTTTTTTTTTTTTTTTTTAAGATCTATTTATTTTATTATTTACTTATTTGAGAAACAGAGATCACAAGTAGGCAGAGAGGCAGGCAGAGAGAGAAGGAGGGGAAGCAGTCTCCCTGCTGACCAGAGAGCCCGATGCTGGGCTTGATCCCAGGACCCTGAGATCATGACCTGAGCCAAAGGCAGAGGCTTTAACCCACTGAGCCATCCAGGTGCCCCAAGACCATCCTTTTTTCACTGAATTGCCTTTCAACCTTGGTCAGAGAGCAGTTGACTATAGGTATATGCCTGAGCACCCTATTCTCTTAAACACTGTGTTTATCAGTCAACGTCATAATGTCATTATTACAGTTAATTGCTGAAACCAACTATAGTCCAGTTGTACTGAACCTATAGATAAATTTGGGAAGAACTGAAAACTTAGCATTATTGAGTCTTCCAGTACATGGATACAGAATATCTGTCCCTTTATTTAGATCTTTGATTGCTTTCATCAGTGATTTGCAACCTTCCACATACAGATACAGTACATAAGTTATGATACACTTAAGTTTTGGGGTTTTGGGGGGAGGGGCAGTGCTAGTTTAAATGGTACTTTTTTTTAGATTTCCAATTCCAAATGTTCATTGTTGGCATAGGAAAACAACTGACTTTTGTTAACTTTGTATCCTGTAACTTTCTAATAACTTGCTTACTAATTGAGTTTGGGAGTTTTTTTTGTAGAAATTTTGTGGGTTTTCTTTATAGAAAATCATGTCATCTGCAATTTTATTTCTTCTTTTCAATGCTTATGTCTTTTGTTTATTTTTCTTGCCTTATTGCAATAACTAAAATATTTCAGTAAAACATTTCAGTAAAATGTTGAAGAGAGTGATGAGACAATATACTTATTTAGTTAGGGGAAAGTCATGTCTCTCAATCAAGTCTAGTATTAGCTCTAGCATTTTCCTTATATACAGTTTATCAGCTTAAGGAAGTTCCCTTCTATTCTAGTTTTTTGAGATATTTTGTCATAAGGAGGAACTGACCTTTGTCAAATGACTTTAGTGCATCTGCTGATATACTCAGACAGGTTTTCTTATTCACTCTGTTAATGTGATTAATTACTGTGATGCATTTACAAATGTTGAAGCAGCCTGCATGCCCGGATGAAGGCCATTTGGTGATGATGTGTCTACTTTTTAAATTTCTTGCATTGCTGGATTTGTTATCATTTTGTCAAGGAATTTTGACTCTATGGTCATTAAGATACTCATCTGTACTTTCCTTTTCTTACTTTTGGTATTATTGCAATGATTATCTAATAAAATGAGTCAGAAAATGTTCTCCTTTTTTTCTATGTTCTGGAAGAGATTCTGTGAATTGGTATTATTTCTTCTTTAAATGTTTGGTAGAATTGACCAAATTGGGCCCTATGTTTTCTTTTTTGGAATTGTTTAACTACTAATTAAATGTCTTCATAAATAAGGCTGTCTAATTAATCTATTTTATTTTGAGTGAGGTTTGGTAGTTTGTTTCTTTCAAAGAATTGTCCAGGCCATTTAAGTCATCAAATCTGGCACTGAGTTGTTCAGAATATTGCCTTATTATCCTGTTAATGTCCATGGGATCGTTAGTGATTATACTTTTTCAAATCAGATATTGGCAATTTGTGTCTCCTATCTTTTATCCTTGGCTATCCTGCCTAAAGATTTATTAATCTTATTAATCTTTTCAAAAAACAAAACAAAACAAAACAAAAACAAACAAATAGAAAAAACAAAAACACTCTTGCTTTTGATTTCATTCATTTTGGCTATTGTTCTTGGTTTTTAGTTTCTTTAATTTCTTCTCTAACAATGTTACTTCCTTTCTTCTGTTTGCTCTAGGTTTAATTTGAATTTCCTCCACTTTCCTAAGGTAAAAGCTTAGGTTGTTAATTTTAAATTAATATTCCTCAGAGAGTCTCTATCTTGCAGCGTTTTTTTTTATCTGTAATCCAATTAGATTACTGGAGGCTTGTCAGGGTTGTAGTAGTGTATGAAAGAGGAGGATTGTTCCACAATTTTGTCATAATGTTAAAATCTATGTGACCCAATGTCTTGGGGTGTATCTTTTATAAATGTCTGTCTCCCTTTTCCAGAGGTGGGACTTTTTCTTTAAAACTCTTTGTTAGTTTCTCTCTCCTGACTTCAATGTTCCTTATCTATTTTACTGAAGTTCTATTATTATTATTTTTTTTTCCTTAGATGAGACAAGAGAGTAGAGAGGACAAATTCCCTTCCTTCAACTGGGAAAAATGTTCAGAATTGTCTTCTCATGGATTCTTTTTCCCTAGATACCAGGCATTTGTTAGGTAGAAGATTCTGGATGGGTTTCAAGATGACTGCTCTCTTCATCTCCCCACTAGCACTATCGGAGAATCTTTCTAAAATTCTCACCAGGAGAACTTGGTGGGTTCCTGGAGTAAAATCCTGAATAATTGTAGGGGCCCTAAAATGACTGCAGTCCCCAAGAGTTTCTCACTTTCAAGTTAGTCTTCACTTAACCTCCAGCAGTTCTTCAAAATTACCATTTAAATATTTCTTAATCAGTTTAATGATTCCCACAGATTCTTCTCCAGGTAAACTCATCTACTTAGCTGTATCTTTCTGAATGTGACTGTCTCTCGAAATTTGGGGATTTCAGCTAACCCTGTGACAATCTGTTCAATGATGGCTCAAAAACAATTACTGATTTTTCATTTATCTGGGCTTTTTTATTATAAGGATGGGAGTGAATACTTCTTATCTGTTCACATATGATGCTGAAACCTAAAGTCCCTAGAAATAATTAGATAATTATTCTACAACTCACACACCGTGGTAGATCAAATTGACAAAATATAGATTTCCTTAAGTGTTGGAATTAATGCTACACTAACTGTCATGCTTTTAAATATATTTTCTGAAAAATTAGAACAAAATTGTTTTCAAATATCTATTGAATATTTATAAAAGCTGATCATTTAAAAATATGAGACCATAAAGTAAGCTCTTAAACAATTTCAAAGCTAAAAAGATACATATTTTATTTCATAAAGATATTATTAAACCACATCTTAAGCAAAAGGAGAAAGGAACAAAAAGAGCAAAAGGAGAAAAGGGGCAAAAGGAGAAAATAATAAATTTGGGCAGTATTTTTCTAAGAAAACATTTTTATACTACTTAGATGGCACTATTTGTTTTTTTTTCTTTTAGGATTAATTTATTTATAAGATTTATTTATTTATTTGGGGGGAAAGGGAGAGAGGGAACAGAATCCTGAAGCAAACTCCCTGCTGATCCTGGAGTCCCATGCAGAGCTGGATCCCAGGACCCTGTGATCATGACCTGAGCCAAAATGAAGAGGTGGGCCCTTTAAACAACTAAGTCACCCAGCACCCCTGGCACTACTTGTTAACTTTATCATACCTAGCACTAGTACCAGGCTATATTATTTTACTTTTTTATTTTAGTATTTATCTATTAAATGTTAGTATTTTGTAGAGTACTGTATGGCTAACAAAATTATTATTATTTTTTTAAAGATGTATTTATTTAAGAGAGAGAAAGAGATGGGAAGGGCAGAGGAAGGAGAGGGAAAGAATCTCCAACAGACTCCCTGCTGAGCATGGAGCCCTGACATGGGGCTCGATCCCAAGACTCTGAGATCATGACCTGAGCTGAAATCAAGAGTCTGATGCTTAACTGGCTGAGCCACCCAGATGCTCCTAACAAAAACAGTAGATCATCGTTATTTTAATTTTTAAAGTAAACATCATTTCTAAGCTTCTAATTAATATTCATATGTTTTTGACATAACAAAAACTTCCCATTCACTAATTTAGAATGTAATCCAAGTAGGCAAGTAATCACTAGATCCTGAAATATTTGTATCAAACATTCAAGACAGAACATGGTGTTAACATATGCACATTTAGTACAGCTATAATTTTGCCTAATTTTCTATCTGAGTTTTAAAATAGAAACAGCTTGCAATCCCTTTATGCTCATGGCCATTCCTTCCAATCCTAAGGTGAGAAAATCTAAATTCCTTGTGGGAAGATTGCAGCCACTATAAAAACCAACAGGATCTATAGGAAGTTTTCCATTCATATTTTTTTTCCCAAGAAAGAATGCACACATGCACATAAGCAAGGAGGATGAGCAGAGGGAGAGGGAGAGAGAGAGAATTTTAAGTAGGCTCCATGCCCAGGATAGAGCCCAACTCAGGTCTCTGTCTCACAACCCTGAGACCATGACCTCAGCCCAGATCAAGAGTCAAATGGTTAATCAACTGAGCCTCTCCAGCTCCCCTCTATCCATACTGTCTTTCATCAGTTTTCTCCCTTTCTGGTTTGTGAGAGATAAGTGCTTGAAAGAAGTAATCAGCTGGACTTCATTCTGAAAAAATCTATCCTTTATAATTTTTTTTTGCTTCTATTTTTTTTTCTCTATGTTTTTCTGGAAAAAATGAATTTGTATAAATATTTTTAATGAGGATGTTTTGGTTTTCTCCAGTTTTGGAGTTTCATGTTTGATATTTTAACTCTCAGTTTATACCCTAAGACAATTTCATGAAATGCACAATGGCTGAAAATCACCTGGATAATGGGATTTATGATATGATTTTTAATTTTTTATGATAAATATTTATTTCTTATATCTTCTGGCCTGACATCTTGAAAGTTTTATATGAAAATCTGAGACAACAGAGTAAAGGTGAAATGATTATTGGAATGATTCAAAACTGAGTTTATAAACCAGCGAAAATAAGTTAGGGAAAATACAGTACTTCTTCTGAATGATTATCTAAATGTCAGCATTTTGTAGTCTCAAAAATAAATCAATTATTTTAAATAAAGTGTTTCTTTTCAAAAGAAGCTGAGGGGAATAAAAATAATTTTTCACTCATCTGAGAAGGAAATGAATCCACTGGGGAACATTGCATGGGGGCTCCAAGGAGGATAAAGAGACAACCAGAGCCCAAAGCAGGCTTCATAAACTTATTTAAAATATTTCTTTTTGCATTTTTTTTTCTTTTAAAGCTTTCAAGTTTTAATCATTACCATATGGGATTTAGAAAGAAATTGTTAAAAATAATTGCTCACAATAATCATTAGTCTGAATTAAATTAGAGCAGAGAGTGAGAAAAAATGCATTTTCTTTTAAATTTTCTTTTAAAGACAAATGCTTAATGGAAGGGCACATTTAATATTGTATATGAAATTATTTATTACTGGCAAGAACTCCTAAGCATTTCAAGTTCAAATAAGTAACATTAGTATTTGGTTACTCACCGATCATCACTCATGGATTTATTATTTTTTAATGCCATTAGTCAATTCATGACATATTAGGAAAGATATTTCCTCAACTGCACCACCTCTGGGAAAAAAATATTCTCAAAAGGATGTATGTAAATACTGTAACATTGTTCTCATAAGAATAGTTGGTATATTTTTTAGATGAAAAGGAAAGGACCTTAAGAGACCAAAGAGCTTGCTTGTATAGATATTTAAAAAAAAAAAAGAAGAAAAAAGAAGGAAAAGAAAAAAATGAAAAATGCATGCTGAAAGAAGTGCAAAATTATATACCTCAATGAGATACCATTTCTTGCATCCCAGTTTGGTAAAAAAAAATCAAAAAGCTGTGGGGAAAGAAACTTATTCATACACTGCTAGTGAAAGTTAAAAATGGTGCAACCTCTACAGAGATAAAGTTAATATTATATAACAAAATCGCAATCCCTTTGATCCTGCAATCCCACTTCTAGGAATTTATCCTGAAGATATACCTCTCCAAATATGAAACAACTTATGCACATAGTTATTCACTGGAATATTATTTTCAATAGCAAAAATATTATTATTCAGAATATTACATCCCAAAGCAACAGAATACACATTCTTCTCTAGTACACATGGAATATTCTCCAGAATAGATTACATCCTGGGTCACAAATCAGTTCTCAACCAGTACCAAAAGATAGGGATCATTCCCTGCATTTTTCAGACCATAATGCTCTGAAGCTAGAACTCAATCACAAGAGGAAAGCTAGAAAGAACTCAAAATACATGCAGGTTAAAGAGCATCCTACTAAAGAATGAATGGATCAATCAGGAAATTAAAGAAGAACTGAAAAAAAATTCATGGAAACAAATGAAAATGAAAAATAACTGTTCAAAATCTTTGAGGCACAGCAAAGGCAGTCAGGAGAGGAAAGTATATAGCAATACAAGCCTTCCTCAAGAAATAAGAAAGTTTTCAAGTACAAAACCTAACCCGACGCCTAAAGGAAGTGGAGAAGGAAGAGCAAAGAAAGCCTAAACCCAGCAGGAGAAGAGAATTCATGAAGATCAGAGCAGACATCAATGAAATAGAAACCAAAAGAACAACAGAACAAATCAACGAAACTAGGAGCTGGTTCTTTGAAAGAATTAATAAGATTGATAAACCCCTGGCCAGACTTATCAAAAGGAAAAGAGAAAGGACCCAAATAAATAAAATCATGAATGAAAGAGGACAGATCACAACCAACACCAAAGAAATACAAACAATTATAAGACATTATTATGAACAACTATACTCCAGGAAATTTGACAATCTGGAAGAAATGGATGCATTCCTAGAGACATATAAACCACAAAAACTGAACCAGGAAGAAATAGAAAACCTGAACAGATCCATAACCAGTAAGGAGATTGAAGCAGTCATCAAAAATCTCCCAACAAACAAGAGCCCAGGGCCAGACAGCTTCCCAGGGGAATTCTATCCAACATTTAAAGAAGAATTAGTACCCATTCTCCTGAAACCGTTCCAGAAAATAGAAATGGAAGGAAAACTTCCAAACTCATTTTATGAGGCTAGCATTACCTTGATCCCAAAACCAGACAAAGACCCTACCAAAAAGGAGAATTATAGATCAATATCCTTGATGAACACAGATGCAAAAAATCTCACCAAAATACTAGCCAATAGGATCAAACAGTACTTTAAAAAGAATTATTCACCACAACCAGGTGGGATTTATTCCTGGGCTGAAAGGTTGGTTCAATATCCGCATATCAATGTGATACAATATATTAATAAAAGAAAGAACAAGAACCATATGATACTCTCAATAGATGCTGATAAAGCATTTGACAAAGCACAGCATCCTTTCTTGATCAAAACTCTTCAAAGTGTAGGGATAGAGGGTACATACTTCAATATCATCAAAGCCATCTATGAAAAACCCACAGCGAATATAATTCCAAATGGGGGAAAATTGAGTGCTTTTCCCTTAAGGTCAGGAACATGGCAGGGATGTCCATTATCACTGCTGCTATTCAACATAGCACTACAAGTCATAGCCTTGGCAATCAGACAACAAAAAGAAATAAAAGACATCCGAATCGGCAAAGAAGTCAAACTCTCACTTCTTGCAGATGATATAATCCTTTATGCAGAAAACCCAAAAACTTCACTCCAAAACTGCTAGAACTCATACAGGAATTTGTAAAGTGTCAGGATATGGAATCAATGCACAGAAATCAGTTGCATTTCTATATATTAATAGCAAGACAGAAGAAAGAGAAATTAAAAAATCAATACCATTTATAATTTCTCCCCAAACCCTAAGATACCTAGGAATAAACCTAACCAAAGAGGAAAAGAATCTGTACTCAGAAAACTATAAAATACTCATTAAAGAAATTGAGGAAGACACAAAAAAATGGAAAAATGTTCCATGCTCATGGACTAGAAGAACAAATATTGTGAAAATGTCTATGTTACCTAATCTAGACATTTAATGCAACTCCTATCAAAATAGCACCCATTTTTTTAAAGTAAAATGGAATAAATAATCCTAAAATTTATATGCAACCAAAAAAGACCCTGAATAGCCAGAGGAATGTTGAAAAAGAAAGCCAAAGTTAGTGGCATCACAATTCCAGACTTCAAGCTCTGTTACAAAGCTGTCATCATCAAGACAGTATGGTACTGGCACAAAAACAGACACATAGATCAATGGGACTAAACAGAGATTCCAGAAATAAACGCTCAACTCTATGGTCAACTAATCTTCAACAAAGCAGAAAAGAATGTCCAATGGAAAAAAGACAGTCTCTTCAACAAATGGTGTTGGGAAAATTGGACAGCCACATGCAGAAGAATGAAAATGGACCATTTCCTTATACCACACACAAAAATAGACTCAAAATAGATGAAAGACCTCAATGTGAGACAGGAATCCATCAAAATCCTTGAGGAGAACACAGGCAGCAACCTCTTCAATCTCAGCCACAGCAACTTCTTCCTAGAAACATTGCCAAAGGCAAGGGAAGCAAGGGCAAAAATGAACTATTGGGACTTATCAAGATCAAAAGCTTTTGCACAGCAAAGGAAACAGTCAACAAAACCAAAAGACAATTGACAGAATGAGAGAAGATATTCATAAATGACATATCAGGTAAAGGGTGAGTATCAAAAATCTATAAAGAACTTATCAAACTCAACACCCAAAGCACAAATAATCCAATCAAGAAATGGGCAGAGGACATGAACAGACATTTCTGCAAAGAAGACATCCAGATGGCCAACAGAATCATGAAAAAGTGCTCAACATCACTCGGCATCAAGGAAATACAAATCAAAACCACAATGACAATAAATGGATAGAGAAGGTGTGGTATATATATACAATGGAATACTATACAGCCATCAAAAGAAATAAAATCTTGCCATTTGCCATGATGTGCATGGAACTAGAGAGTATTATGCTGAGTGAAAAAAGTCAATCAAAGAAACACAATTATTATATGATCTCTCTGCTATGAGGAATTTGAGAGGCAAAGTGGGGGGTTCGAGGGGTAGGGAAGGAAAAAATGAAATAAGATGGGACTGTGAGGGAGACAAACCATAAGAGACTTAATCTCACAAAACAAATAAGGGTTGCTAGGGGCTGGGGGGTAGTTGGGAGAGGGTGATTGCGTTATGGACATTGGGGAGGGTATGTGCTATGATGAGTGCTGTGAAATGTGTAAACCTGATGATCCAAAGACCTGTACCCCTGTGACAAATAATATATTATATGTTAATAAAAATAATTTAAAAAGAAAGAAAAGCAAATCAAGGTATAAGAGAATGTATATTATATCCTACCTTCTGTGGATGAGAGAAAAAGACATATAGTCATAAAAAAAGGTCTTGTGCTCTACTTAGTATACTTAGTAGTATCACATTTTAATCTGAAACTATGTTCTGTAAATTGTGGATTAGAGCAAAAGAGTGAATATAATATTGAGGTTATCGGGCAAGTATGAAAAAGGAAGATACAGGTACAGAATAGAAAATGAAGATAAACAGAAGCATCTAATGTTGCTGAAGCTGATCTGAAAGAATCAGTAAGACCTTGTGATTTTTGGGTGTATAAATCTGTATATGGAGACACACACACACACACACACACACACACACACACACATTTGCTTGCCCTGTGTCCTGAAACTACATGAAAACAATGGCATTTCAAAAGCAAAGAACACATCTAACTCCCATTATGGACTTCTGTTTCTCTCTATAAAGAAGTCATGCCTTATGTAAAAAACAAAAAGGGGAAATTTCCTATCTAGGACAAGAAAAGTTTAGAATGAGTCTAGAAAACTTTCCTGGAAGGAAGGAAGGAAAGAAGGAAAGAAAGAAATAATACAATAAAGAAAGAAAGAAAGAGAAAGAGAAAGAAAAAAGAAAGAAGAAAGAAAGAGAAAGAAAGAAAGAAAGAAAGAGGAATCCACCCCAAAACAAAACAAAAAGCCAACCCACTTCTTTAAGGAAGACTGTCTGCTAATAAAAATAAGGGGGATTATAAAAACAGAATACCACCATTTTGTTACTTCCAGCAAAATGATGAATGCTGGCAAGATCAATGATGGGTGTGAAAGCCACTTGGTGAAAGGCTATCAGGGAAGGATATGATTTTAAAATGGAGAGGTCTGGCTGTCACTATCTTCATCAAGTGGTCAGACACAGCCTTGTCAGTGATGGGATGGCTTCACTTGGTACGTTTCCGGAGGGGCAGAGTGTCATCCATGTGGTATGAGGTTGCCAAAATTTTATCCTGAGGAAGCACTCAGAAGAACTCAGGGCAATCTGAGTAGACCATTCAAATAAATAAGTGAAATGAAGAAATGAGGGAGGTGACTTAAGATACATAGCAGGCAAATGTACCATGTGAATCTGGAACTGAAATCACCACTACCATTATCTATAAAGGACATTTTGAGAAAACTGGGAATATTTGAGTTTGATCTGTATGCTGTTGATTGTACTGAGTTAATGTTGATTGTCTCAGGCGGCAGTGATGTGGTTTTATAGGAGAATGTCCTTAATTAAGAAGAGGCATGCTTAAGTGTTCAGATGTGAAAGGTTATGCTGCCTCAGGCAAGTATTGTGTCTTGGACAAAAGTGAGAGAGAAGTGAAGGGGAGGGAAAGGGAGGGAGGAAAGAAGGAAAGAGGAGTAGCTGTGATAAGATTTTAACAAGTGATGAATCTGTTTAAAGGGTAAGTTGGGTTTTATTCTGCTATTCCTTCAACTATTCTGTAGATTTGAAGTATTTCAAAACAGAAATAAAATACATGTATAGGAAAGAAAAATAATAACCGATGCATATAAATAGCTTCTAATGTCCTAGTTTCTTCAATCTTACAGCATACAGAGTCAAGAAGCATAATGTGGGTGCTGTGTTATTATCATTTATAAGTTTGATTTCAAATTAGGCTCATTAAGACAATAACTTTGGTATGAAAGACAAATATAAGAAAATACTAAGAACAATAAAAATTATACTTAAGTCAGGAAGGTGTAGAGGCAAGAGAGAATGTAAGATATTAAGTATTAAGATAAATACATTAAATGAATCAACTATGCACCTTTTAAGGTAACAGAATGCAGATGATTCCGTTACTTTGAGTTACAACATTCTTGTGTTAAAATATTGTTATAATAATGAGATTTTAATCATCATTAACAACTTTAAATTGAGAAATTTGAGACCAGAAAAAAAAATTGGGATTTATTTTAACGAATGTTTCTGGAATAACTATTACATGCAGAACAGAAATGCATGTTACAAAAGGGATGATGTGCAGCTACTGTTCCTTATGTGTTATTTTTAGTAATGTGTTTTTAAAAGGGAAAGTGAATGAATACTCAATATTTTGTACTCTGCTTATTAAAAACAAAAATACGTCTGCATAAATAATTCATATTTAGTGAACCTAAAATGGATTAATAGTATTTTAAAGTAGATTTTAAAAAGATGGACATCGGGGCACCTGGGTGCCTCAGTGGGTTAAAGCCTTTGCCTTCGGCTCATGTCATGATCCCAGGGTCCTGGGATTGAGCCCCGCGTAGGGCTCTCTGCTCAGCAAGAAGCCTGCTTCCTCCATTCTCTCTGCCTGCCTCTCTGAGCGCCTCTCTGCGTGCCTCTCTGCCTATTTGTGATCTCTGTCTGTCAAATAAATAAAGAAAATCTTAAAAAAAAAAAGATGGATATCTGGTTGGCTTATTTTCCAAAATACAATTACTTCCAAACAATAGCCACTTTCACCAATATATACAAACAACGAACCAAAACAACCAACCAAATCTAGTGCCTTGTTAGAAAAGTATGTATGACACCAAGAATGCCAACTACAGAGTCATGCTTTTTTACATTCAGATCCTCGATTTCTTGCTCATTATCTCTATGATCACATGGAATTTACATAAAATCTCTAAGCCCCAGTTCTCTCTTCTGTGAGAGGGAGTTATACTTGTAAATTTCTTATCCTAGTGCTTGTCCTGTAAGAAGCACTCCATAAAGGTTCTATTACTAGTGCTAACTAACCTTTCTAAGAAGAAATCTTTAACTGTTATATTCAAAATATAAAGAGCTTTAAAGGTGATATAAAACTAGTCATATAGGAAACTTCTGCAGAGGAGGAGTCAAGACGGCGGAGAAGTAGCAGGCTGAGACTGCATCAGGTAGCAAGAGATCAGCTCGATAGCTTTTCTAAACATTGCAAACACCTACAAATCCAACGGGAGATCGAAGAGAAGAAGAACAGCAACTCTAGAAACAGAAAATCAACCACTTTCTGAAAGGTAGGACTGGCGGAGAAGTGAATCTAAAATGACGGGAAGATAGACCACAGTGGGGAGGGGCCGGCTCCCGGCAAGCGGCGGAGCAACGGAGCACAAAATCAGGACTTTTAAAAGTCTGTTCCACTGAGGGACATTGCTCCAGAGGCTAAACCAGGGTGAAGCCCACGCGGGGACAGCATGGCCCCAGGTCCCGCAGGGTCACAGAAGGATCGGGGGTGTCGGAGTGTCGCAGAGCTTGCAGGTACTAGAACAGTGAAGCCGGCTGCAGAGACAGAGCCGAGGACTGAACTCTCAGCTCGGGGTTACCTTGAACTGGTCGCGGGCTGGGTGAGCTTGGAGCGCAGCTAGAGGCTGGGGATACGGGAGTGATTGGGTGCTATCCTCTGGGGGTGCACTGAGGAGTGGGGCCCCGGGGTCTCGGCTCTTCCGGGCCAGAGACTAGGAGGCCGCCATTTTAATTCCCGTCCTCCGGAACTCTACAGAAAGGGTTCAGGGAACAGAAGCTCCCAAAAGCGAACCCAAGCCGATTACTTAGTCCGGCTCCCCGTAAGGGCGGTGCAATCCCGCCTTGGGCAAAGACACTTGAGAGTCACTACAACAGGCCCCTCTCCCAGAAGATCAACAAAATATCCACCAGGACGAAGTTCATCTATCAAGGAAAGCAGGTTCAATTCCTAAGACAGCAGCGCAATTCAAGAGGAGGAGAAAGCAAAGCACGGAACTCATGGCTTTCTCCCCAAGATTCTTTAGTCTTGTGGCTAATTCAATTTTTTTTCTTTTTTCAATTTTTTTTTCTTCTTCTGCTAAATTTTTTTAAAACTTTTACCCTTTTCTTTTTTAACGTTTTTTGACTAGTTTATCTAAATATATATATTTTTTCTTTCTTTTTTATATTTTTTCTTTGTTTTATTTTTAAAATTTTTTTTTCCTGAACCTCTTTTTATCCCCTTTCTCCCCCCCACCATTTGGGGTCTCTTCTGATTTGGTTACAGCGCATTTTTCTGGGGTCTTTGCCACCCTTTTAGTATTTTATTTGATCCTTCATATCCTCTTAGCTGGACAAAATGACAAGGCGGAAAAAATCACCACAAACAAAAGAACAAGAGACAGTACCGAAGGCTAGGGACCTAATCAACACAGACATTGGTAATATGTCAGATCAAGAGTTCAGAATGACGATTCTGAAGGTTCTAGCCAGGCTCGAAAAAGGCATGGAAGATATTAGAGAAACCCTCTCTGGAGATATAAAAGCTCTTTCTGGAGAAATTAAAGAACTAAAATCTAACCAAGTAGAAATCAAAAAAGCTATTAATGAGGTGCAATCAAAAATGGAGGCTCTCACTGCTAGGGTAAATGAGGCAGAAGAAAGAATTAGTGATATAGAAGACCAAATGACAGAGAATAAAGAAGCCGAGCAAAAGAGGGACAAACAGCTATTGGATGATGAGGGGAGAATTCGAGAGATAAGTGACACCATAAGACGAAAACAACATTAGAATAATTGGGATTCCAGAAGAAGAAGAAACAGAGAGGGGAGCAGAAGGTCTATTGGACAGAATTATTGGAGAGAATTTCCCTAATATGGCAAAGGGAACAAGCATCAAAACCCAGGAGATGCAGAGAACCCCCCTCAAAGTCAACAAGAATAGGTCCACACCCCGTCACCTAATAGTAAAATTGACAAGTCTTAGTGACAAAGAGAAAATCCTGAAAGCAGCCCGGGAAAAGAAGTCTATAACATACAATGGTAAAAATATTAGATTGGCAGCGGACTTATCCACAGAGACCTGGCTGGCCAGAAAGAGCTGGCATGATATATTCAGAGCAATAAACGAGAAAAACATGCAGCCAAGAATACTCTATCCAGCTAGGCTATCATTGAAAATAGAAGGAGAGATAAAAAGCTTCCAGGAATAATTATTCCTTCTTCATGTATAAGATGGTATGGTTTTTATAAAGATCTACCTCTCCTCATCTCCTATTTTGTTTTCCCTGAGGTACCGACTTTATAAGAAAGGCAGAATAAATGATTATGTCTTTTTTTAAAGCAAGTTTTCAAAATGACTTAATTCTTTATACTATCTTCTAATGGTGGTCAATCAAGATGGGGAGAGAGGAGTTTCATTTTTTATATCATAATGAATTCATGGAATAAACACATTTGATGTGAAAAAAAAAAAAAAAAAAAGCTTCCAGGACAAACAAAAACTGAAAGAATTTGCAAACACCAAACCAGCTCTACAAGAAATATTGAAAGGGGACCTCTAAGCAAAGAGAGAGCCTAAAAGTAGTAGATCACAAAGGTACAGAGACAATATACAGTAACAGTCACCTTACAGGCAATACAATGGCACTAAATTCATATCTCTCAATAGTTACCCTGAATGTTAATGGGCTAAATGCCCCAATCAAAAGACACAGGGTATCAGAATGGATAAAAAAACAAAACCCATCAGTATGTTGCCTACAAGAAACTCATTTTAGAGGTGAAGACACCTCCAGATTTAAAGTGAGTGGGTGGAAAACAATTTACCATGCTAATGGGCATCAGAAGAAAGCTGGGGTGGCAATCCTTATATCAGATCAATTAGATTTTAAGACAAAGAGTATAATAAGAGATGAGGAAGGACACTATATCCTACTCAAAGGGTCTGTCCAACAAGAAGATCTAACAATTTTAAATATTTATGCCCCTAATGTGGGAGCAGCCAACTATATAAACCAATTAACAAAATCAAAGAAACACATCAATAATAATACAATAATAGTAGGGGACTTTAACACTCCCCTCACTGAAATGGACAGATCATCCAAGCAAAAGATCAACAAGGAAATAAAGGCCTTAAATGACACACTGGACCAGATGGACATCACAGATATATTCAGAACATTTCATCCCAAAGCAACAGAATACACATTCTTCTCTAGTGCACATGGAACATTCTCCAGAATAGATCACATCCTAGGTCACAAATCAGGTCTCAACCGGTATCAAAAGATTAGGATCATTCCCTGCATATTTTCAGACCACAATGCTCTGGAGCTAGAACTCAATCACAAGAGGAAAGCTGGAAAGAACCCAAATACATGGAGACTAAACAGCATCCTTCTAAAGAATGAATGGGTCAACCAGGAAATTAAAGAAGAAGTGAAAAAATTCATGGAAACAAATGATAATGAAAACACAACGGTTCAAAATCTGTGGGACACAGCAAAGGCAGTCCTGAGAGGAAAATATATAGCGGTACAAGCCTTTCTCAAGAAACAAGAAAGATCTCAAGTACACAACCTAACCCTATACGTAAAGGAGCTGGAGAAAGAACAAGAAAGAAACTCTAAACCCAGCAGGAGAAGAGAAAACATAAAGATCAGAGCAGAAATCAATGAAATAGAAACCAAAAAAACAATAGAAAAAAATCAATGAAACTAGGAGCTGGTTCTTTGAAAGAATCAATAAGATTGATAAACCCCTGGCCAGACTCATCAAAAAGAAAAGAGAAAGGACCCAAATAAATAAAATCATGAATGAAAGAGGAGAGATCACAACTAACACCAAAGAAATACAGACAATTATAAGAACATACTATGAGCAACTCTACGCCAACAAATTTGACAATCTGGAAGAAATGGATGCATTCCTAGAGACATATAAACTACCACAACTGAACCAGGAAGAAATAGAAAACCTGAACAGATCCATAACCAGTAAGGAGATTGAAACAGTCATCAAAAATCTCCAAACAAACAAAAGCCCAGGGCCAGACGGCTTCCCAGGGGAATTCTACCAAACATTTAAAGAAGAACTCATTCCTATTCTCCTGAAACTGTTCCAAAAAATAGAAATGGAAGGAAAACTTCCAAACTCATTTTATGAGGCCAGCATCACCTTGATCCCCAAACCAGACAAGGATCCCACCAAAAAAGAGAACTACAGACCAATATCCTTGATGAACACAGATGCAAAAATTCTCTCCAAAATACTAGCCAATAGGATTCAACAGTACATTAAAAGGATTATTCACCACGATCAAGTGGGATTTATTCCAGGGCTGCAGGGTTGGTTCAACATCTGCAAATCAATCAATGTGATAGAACACATTAATAAAAGAAAGAACAAGAACCATATGATACTCTCAATAGATGCTGAAAAAGCATTTGACAAAGGACAGCATCCCTTCCTGATCAAAACTCTTCAAAGTGTAGGGATAGAGGGCACATACCTCAATATTATCAAAGCCATCTATGAAAAACCCACCGCAAATATCATTCCCAATGGAGAAAAACTGAAAGCTTTTCCATTAAGGTCAGGAACACGGCAGGGATGTCCATTATCACCACTGCTATTCAACATAGTACTAGAAGTCTTAGCCTCAGCAATCAGACAACAAAAAGAAATTAAAGGCATTCAAATTGGTATAGAAGAAGTCAAACTATCACTCTTCGCAGATGATATGATACTATATGTGGAGAACCCAAAAGACTCCCCTCCAAAACTGCTAGAACTTGTACAGGAATTCAGTAAAGTGTCAGGATATAAAATCAATGCACAGAAATCAGTTGCATTTCTGTACACCAACAACAAGACAGAAGAAAGAGAAATTAAGGAGTCAATCCCATTTACAATTGCACCCAAAACTATAAGATACCTAGGAATAAACCTAACCAAAGAGGCTAAGAATCTATATGCAGAAAACTGTAAAGTACTCATGAAAGAAATTGAGGAAGACACAAAGAAATGGAAAAAGGTTCCATGCTCCTGGATTGGAAGAATAAATATTGTGAAAATGTCTATGCTCCCTAAAGCAATCTACACATTTAATGCAATCCCTATCAAAATACCGTCCATTTTTTTCAAAGAAATGGAACAAATAATCCTAAAATTTATATGAACCAGAAAAGACCTCGAATAGCCAAAGGAATATTGAAAAAGAAAGCCAAAGTTGGTGGCATCACAATTCCGGACTTCAAGCTCTATTACAAAGCTGTCATCATCAAGACAGCATGGTACTGGCACAAAAACAGACACATAGATCAATGGAACAGAATAGAGAGCCCAGAAATAGACCCTCAACTCTATGGTCAGCTAATCTTTGACAAAGCAGGAAAGAATGTCCAATGGAAAAAAGACAGCCTCTTCAATAAATGGTGCTGGGAAAATTGGACAGCCACATGCAGAAAAATGAAATTGGACCACTTCCTTACACCACACACGAAAATAGACTCCAAATGGATGAAGGACCTCAATGTGAGAAAGGAATCCATCAAAATCCTTGAGGAGAATGCAGGCAGCAAGCTCTTCGACCTCAGCCGCAGCAACATCTTCCTAGGAACATCGCCAAAGGCAAGGGAAGCAAGGGCAAATATGAACTATTGGGATTTCATCAAGATCAAAAGCTTCTGCACAGCAAAGGAAACAGTTAACAAAACCAAAAGACAACTGATAGAATGGGAGAAGAAACGACATATCAGATAAAGGGCTAGTATCCAAAATCTATAAGGAACTTAGCAAACTCAACACCCAAAGAACAAACAATCCAATCAAGAAATGGGCAGAGGACTTCAGCTCGGGTCATGATCCCAGGGTTCTGGGATCGAGTCCCATGTCAGGCTCTGCTCAGCAGGGAGCCTGCTTCTCCTTCTCTCTCTGCTTGCCTCTCTGCCTACGTGTGATCTTTCTCTGTGTGTCAAATAAATAAATAAAAAAAAAAAACTTTAAAAAAAAAAAAAGAAATGGGCAGAGGACATGAACAGACATTTCTGCAAAGAAGACATCCAGATGGCCAACAGACATATGAAAAAGTGCTCCACGTCACTCGGCATCAGGGAAATACAAATCAAAACGACAATGAGATATCACCTCACACCAGTCAGAATGGCTAAAATTAACAAGTCAGGAAATGACAGATGCTGGCGAGGATGCGGAGAAAGGGGAACCCTCCTACACTGTTGGTGGGAATGCAAGCTGGTGCAACCACTCTGGAAAACAGCATGGAGGTTCCTCAAAATGTTGAAATTAGAACTACCCTATGACCCAGCAATTGCACTACTGGGTATTTACCCTAAAGATACAAACATAGTGATCCGAAGGGGCACGTGTACCCGAATGTTTAGAGCAGCAATATCTACAATAGCCAAACTATGGAAAGAACCTAGATGTCCATCAACAGATGAATGGATAAAGAAGATGTGGTATATATACACAATGGAATACTATGCAGCCATCAAAAGAAATGAAATCTTGCCCTTTGCAACGACGTGGATGGAACTAGAGGGTATCATGCTTAGTGAAATAAGTCAATCGGAGAAAGACAACTATCATATGATCTCCCTGATATGAGGACATGGAGAAGCAACATGGGGGGTTAGGGGGATAGGAGAAGAATAAATGAAACAAGATGGGATTGGGAGGGAGACAAACCATAAATGACTCTTCATCTCACAAAACAAACTGGGGGTTGCTGGGGGGAGGTGGGGTTGGGAGAGGGGGAGGGGGTTATGGACATTGGGGAGGGTATGTGCTATCGTGAGTGCTGTGAAGTGTGTAAACCTGGCGATTCACAGACCTGTACCCCTGGGGATAAAAATACATTATATGTTTATTAAAAAAAAAAAAAATTGGAAGGGGAGGCGAACCATAAGAGACAATGGACTCTGAAAAACAACCTGAGGGTTTTGAAGGGTCAGGGGTGGGAGGTTGGGGGAACAGGTGGTGGGTAATAGGGAGGGCACGTTTTGCATGGAGCACTGGGTGTTGTGCAAAAACAATGAATACTGTTACGCTTAAAAAATAAATTAATTAAAAAAAACTAGTCATATATATATGTATATATATATATATATATGGATTGCTTTACATAATAACTATTAATAATCACTTATAAAAGTAACATTGTCTCCTTATAAAAATAAACATCTCCTAATGTACAGAGGTGTAAAGGCATGAACAAAACTTTCCCCAGTTTCTTCTGTTATGATTGCCAAAGAAGACAAGGGGCAAAAGATGAGAAGTTGAAACTGTGAAACAGGCATGGCCATTCTAACTACAGACAGAAAGCTTACACTGGGCTCCATACTTGCCAGTAGAGAAGAGCCTGACCTACTAATGACCATCCCTTACAGTAGCTGGAGAAGAAAATATCTAACAGCTTCTTATGTTCCATGAAGAAATTATAGACTCTTTCATTAGATTGCTCTTACTTGTTTTATAATAGTGTGCATGCCAAAAGAAAAACAAGCTTTTGTCAGAATGATTTAGTGTTTACAGCTCTTAAATTAGTTCAGTATTACATTTTTGTGTAAGCATATATATATACATATATATAAAATAATCTTAGAGAACCATATGTCCTCTTATATTTAGAGTATTTCCATCTGTGTAGAAAAACAACTAGGAATAAATATGTTTTGAGTTATATTGATAGATAATCTTCCATCTCCTCTATAATAGGCAAGAATGTATTTTCTATGACCATGCACATTTTTACCAATTTTGCAGACTTACTAAATAGAATGGGGCAACTGCTATCATAGAATTGGTTTGCAGGTTAACTGAGTTAAACTTTATAATATCTTTGCCCACGTTTTGCTCTTTTTCCCTAGAGGATCCATTTGAACCAATGATATGATGACAGGAGCTGCTGTGGAAAGAACACTGAGCTGGCTTTCTGAGGGATCTCTTTTTTCACATTGATGTAGACCCATATCCAGCACAAAATAATTAATTTATGCAATCCCAAGGTCTTTTTTTTTAGTATGTCAATATTTCTGAAACCAGCTAATTATTATATCAAATGAACTTTCTAGTTATTTTTTTCCCAAAAGGATCTCATTAAATATATGAGACATCATACAATTTCGTTTCCTTAGTATCAAGGAACTATAGCTTGTAACTTTTGATTTCTATGATCCCTAGTTAAATGATCTTGTCATCAAAGAAAATGCATAAATGCAGTAGCTCCCTAGCTTTGAGAATTTCTTGGTTTTAATCTCTTAGCCAACCCCACCCAAGGTACCCTTCTGAATAATCCCTAGATTGTTCCATACTGAAGTTGTTGCCTCTTGGACCTATTTTCCTGGATAGATGGGTAGATGAGGCTTGAAGATCAATCAGAAGCAGCTAACTCTACACCAGCCATTAGTCACTGAGGTGACTGGGTATGATGATTTGTTCCCAAATTCTTTATGGTGAAATGTTACCAATGAAACCAATCATATGTACCCTTTTCTTCCAGCTGAAGGGAGAGCTCTGTGGAAACACTCACATGTAGCAAAAAAGGAGACAATAAATAAGTAAAAGGCATGATGGAAAGAAAAAGAGAGAGAAAAATGAGACAAATAAGGTAAAATGGAGCCAGAAAGAAATCAAGCCTGCCAGTTAGAACCACAGAAGCCTGCTTCTGAGGCGGCAACAACTAAGCTGAGTGCTGGGCCATTAGTCTGCTGTTGAACTACCAGAGTGACATGGGTCCTGAACGACATTCCAATTCTCTGTGATTCCTAACTGGAGGTGATTGCACAAATAGTCTGAATGAAGCTCTTGTTTCTCATGAAGCCCTCTGAAAAAATTCTGCCTTCACTTGGTTATTTACCCCTCAGCTAAAGTCCTATTACTTGAGCTGTCTAGTTTTGACTCTGGAGGAAGAAAAGTGTGAGTGAATAGTATTATTAACATACATAACTCAACTGAGTTAAGTTGGGAAATACCAACATGTGCCCAAGAGTTTTTACTCATTCTCCGAAGCCAAACAAAGGGTTCTGTTATTGTGACATGTCCCGGCTGGAGCCCACAACAGGACACTGGCCTGATTCCACCAACACTTTTTACCTGTATCTTCGTCGCCTATAACTGACAATAGGATTATAAAGTTTTGATTTTCCCTCAGGCTATGTAACTAGATGCCATCGTCTGAGAATTTCAGGTTGAGTTTCTGAACCAAGAAAAATAGGAGATAAGTGTCTCTACATTTTAAAGAGTTGCTGCATCAGTCAGCGTTCTGCAGGAAAGAAATTTTTTTCTCTAAAAATTTGGAGAAAGAAATTTAAGAGTTTTCACAGACTTCACAGCTATCATAATGGCTGAGAGAATAATATGCAAGAAGGCTTCTGTTGGCTTTCAGCAAATTTGGAAGGGCCAGGATTGTAGCGAAAATACCATCAAAACTTCCATCTGCCTAGAGCACCAATAAGGTGATGAGGGTGGCCAAAGGTGCCAGAAAATCTCTGTCTGCCACCTGCCATGACCCACACACCTACCCATGGCTCTTGAGAGGACGATAGCTATGTCTCTTCTTCAGTTTTCCTAACCTCCTGTGAGTATCTGTGGTTGGAAGAATCAAATCCACATGATGCCTGCAAAGGATTCTGGGAATATGGTTCCCAGATTTTTTTCCTTTAAAACTCCAGGGCAATGGGGCATATACTGAATTGACACCAAACAATCCTGCACGGCAGCTAAGGAACTTCCAGCCTTCAGAGCTTAATAACTTACAGGGCTTTTCAGAGGTAGGTAAGATGGTCCTGAGATCATCACCTCATCAGTGATCCTGAACCTTTAGAAAAGCTGACTAAAAGGCTTAGAGAGAAAAATGGTTTTTTACTTCCTTTTCAAGCAGAGGAGAAAGGGAAGTGTTTCTCCCCCTCTCCCTCCTTTCCCTCCACTGCATTCACCTGAAGAGGTACTGGTCGAGGAGGAGGTAACTGCATGAACATCTCATACCCTGTCCCTTGTTTGCCCATCAGCTGAAGCCCCCAGCCTGCCCTGGGTCTGCCATTTGAGCTGAAGAGGTTGAAATCAGAGAATTTATTAAGGAAAAAAAATGGTATGTTTGGTCCTCCTCCTTAACCCTGGACTTCGGGGACATGTGCTTGCTTTCCACCAGAATTCTGAAGGCAGAATGTTGGTCGGAACAGTGAGCAACAGCAGAGAGATTTGGGAGACACTAATGAGAAAAATCTGTACGCCCACAATGGATATGGCGAAGATGAATGAATCTCCTATGGGTTCGAGTGGGGTTCGTTCAAGTGAGCCAGGCTGTGAGCCATCCTGACAAAACGTTGCACTGGGGGGCAGCCTGTGAGTAAGGAGATATCAGCAGCACAAAGTACTTACGGGTCCGGGGAATCAAAGCTGCAGGTGCTCGAAGTAGGTCAGGCATAAGGTACTCTGCACCCAGCAGGGATCGGTGACACATCAGAAAACCTCAGGTGGCTGTTTAAGACTGTTCTACACAGATGGGACCAGTGGTCAAATGATAAATATATCATTTTTCCCTTTTCTTCCCATCCCTCCTCTCCAGCCTCGATATATTAAAGAAAGAATGGAAACACAGAGAGGGGGAGAGAGGCAGAGTGAGGAAGAAGCATTAAATACAGACCTCCACCCCTTCCCCATATGGGTCTCTTTGCCACATGTCACACCTAGGTTGACATGTCACATCCTATGCAAAGGCATAGGGGAGTTGAAATGAATGCGAATTCAAACCTAAATTTAAAAATACTAGGTCTTTAATATTTAGACTGCATCTAAATGATAAAAATGAAAGTATTCCCATAACTGAAAGAATCCTGGAAACAATAGGACATGCTTAAGAAGTAATTACAGAGAGAGTGGGGGATAATTGGGACCGTATATTTGAAGAAGAGAAACAAAAACTCCCCATTGCATTCTGTGTCTCAGTATCCCTTTAATGTCCACATTGCAAAAATACCTACCCTTGCTCTTTCAAACATTTCTTACTTTCTTCTCCAAGACTCCTGACTCTATATATTAGTCCACAGTTACTGAGGTAAGTTTGCACAAAATAAGATCCCCATTTTGGGTGGATTTTCATAATTATATGCAATCATATAACCACCACCATAATCAAGCTATAGAACATTTCCAGCACCCTAAAGTTTTTCCTCTTGCCTCTCTGGGGTTCATTGCCTCACATGACCCCACACCCACATAGTCTCTAACCTGTTCTGTCACCTTTTCTAGAAGGTCATATACATGAACTTATAAAGTACGTAGTATCTTCTATTTAACTGCTCTCACTTAGCAAAATATTTTTCAGATTCAGCTGTGTTGTTGCATGTGCCAATATTTTGAATCTCTTTATTGTTGGGCATAAAGATACCACAATCTGTTTATCCATTCACCAATTAATGAACATTTGGGTTTTTTTCTAGGGTTGAATTATTAAGAATACAGCTGGTACGAATGCTCACATACACAGCTTCGTAAGGACGTATATTTTCATTTCTCTTGGGTAAGACTGCTGGATCATACTGCTAGGGTATGTCCTCATTTACAATGAAATCTAACACTATCCCTTACAGTAGAAATCACCTACTTCTAAAATTATGACCAAATAATTACACAAAAGGACCTCCTTATTTGTCTGGGATTAATTTTTTTTTCAAACTTCTCGAGGGGTAAAAATTACTTAACCTATAGATGCAGTAAAGTGGCTACTTACTACGGTGACGGCAGCTACCATATTTGTCCTGATAAGAATAACTTAGCTGGGGGCACCTGGGTGGCTCAGTCGTTTAAGCATCTGCCTTTGGCTCAGGTCATGATCCTGAGCTCCTGGGATCAAGTACAGGCTTGGACTCCCTGCCCCCTCCTCTGTGCAGAGTCTGCTTCTCCCTCTGAGACAACACCCTCACCCCCACCCCGGCTCATGTGTGCGTGCTTTTTCTCAAATAAATAAAATCTTAAAAAAAAAAAAGGAATAATTTTGTTGATAAAAGGAATTTATAATTGATTAAATGACCTCAGCATTCCAAGATATATGTTTGTTTTTAGGGAAATGATCTAGATCGTTCAGGTTTTTAAAGTGTATGATAGGAACTGGGCATCATAGAAGTTTGGAGGCATCATGAAAACTTGTGGAATTCAGGAAGGTTCTCAAAGGTTAGGAGTGGTCGTTGTAACTCTGTATAGGATGCCTAGGCTGATGTACATCCAGATGGGACATGGGATACTCCTAACTTCCTCTGAAGAAGAACATTTCGAATTGCTCACACCGTTTTTGAGTACTCCTACATACATCATCTTAAATTTTCTCAAACCTGCAAAATATAGACAGCTAATCCATTTTAAATAAGCAGGAGTATGAAGTAGCTGGAATGAAGGAGCTAATAAATTGCACAGCTCTCCCTCTCTCCTGGTTTCTGCATTGACTGAGAATGATAAATGGGCAAACAGGCAAAGGGAGCTCCAAGCAGCACCTTTATCATGGATTATGCAAAATGCAAACACATGGTTTAGGAACTCTTATCTATACAGATCTGCTAATACTACATCCCTAAAGTAGACATATCCACCCTCAAAAAAACACATAGTCCTTTCCCTGTAAGAGTGCAGCTTTTTTACCACGAGGCTTCCCGAAACATCTAGAGCAGGTCAAACTCGGGCTTTCCCGAATTTGCACGGAGAAAGCAGCAGGAAATTGTCTAAGCTACACCAATCGGATCATTCACATCTCCCCCTGGAGAAGTGCAAGGAGGCAGAGAACAAGAGTTAGATTCTACATGAGAATATGAAGCCAGAGAAAAGTGGATTTCCCATCCTCAATTTTTTCAGCTTTATGGTCTTTTCAGTTTTAAATCTATGGTTAATCAAACTGTGACATCGCCATTTTGGGGAGGAAATCGGCAAACTATTGGTGCAGCCCTGTGGCTAGTTTATCAGACTGTTATTATAATCCCAACCACAGTTTCTGTGTATACTCTTGGGCCAACTATTGAAAAAGTTTGATTTTTCTGTTAGAAGCTTGAAAATAGGTCAAAAGATCACTTCTATTAAATTAACTACACAGCTACTGTACCCTAGGCTGAACTTCCATTCCCTAATCTATTTCCAATTTCAAATTAAATCTATCTGTGGTGTTCAACACATTTTATGAAGTCTATTTATTTACTATTTTACCAAATATAGGCTGGGAGCCCATGGTGGGCACTCTTACAGCCTAAGGCACCAAACACTAAACGAAATACCATCCCTACTTTC
Organism: Meles meles; assembly: GCF_922984935.1. Lineage (NCBI taxonomy): Eukaryota > Metazoa > Chordata > Mammalia > Carnivora > Mustelidae > Meles > Meles meles. The sequence continues at coordinate 84,114,218 of NC_060076.1, read as the reverse complement.
ACGAAATGTATATGCTATAGGAGAAAAATAAAAATAAAAATACACCTATAAAGACATAAATGTATAATATATCAGTATGATTAGTGGAACAAAAAGAGGGAACAAAAAGTGCCTGGGTGGCTCAGTTTGTTAAGCAACTGCCTTAGGCTCAGGTCATGATCCTGGAGTCCTGGAATAGAGTCCCACATCAGGCTCTCTGCTCAGCAGGAAGTCTGTTCCCTTTGACCCTCCCCTTCTCATGCTCTCTCTCTCTCTCTCTCTCGCTCATTCTCTCTCTCTCTCAAATAAATAAAAATATTAAAAAAAAAAGAGGGTGGCAAGAGAGAGGGTAAGATGGGAAAGTTACTTAAGATAAATTGATCAAGAAGTTCTCTTTGAGGAAGCAACATTTGAGTAGAGAATTGAAGGAAGGGAGGGCACTTTGTGGGCATCAGGAAATAGTTCTTTCGAGGCAGAGAGAACAGAAAATACAAAGGAGCAGAGGGAATGGCTGGAGCAGAGTAACAAGAGGGATATGAGGCTGAAAAGACAGAGGGAAGGCAGATCACACAGCCTTGTAGCCCCAGCAGGGATGGCAGCTGTTACTTTGAGTGAAGGCAAAATGGAAGCTACTGGAAAGTGTGAGGATAGAATGTAAGACATTTTAAGTGAATCATACTCAGTTGGGTGTGGAAATGAGACCGTAAGAGGCAAGTACAGGAACAGCCAGGGGTTGTGGAATTTGGTGGCTTGGATCATCACAGTCACAGGGAGAGTGGTGAGGGTGGTAAAATTTCTAGATATACTTTGAAGATAAGTGAACAGAATAGTGTAACTTTCTGCCAATGAAGAAGAAAGCAAGTGGAGAATTGAGAAGACTTGGCTTAAGTGATGGAGAGAGTGGAGCCTCCATTTTCTATGATGGGGGTATACTACAAGAAGAGCAGGTTGGGTGACAGAACTGGTGGGTGGAAATCAAGACTTTTTTTTTCAGATATTGGCATTAGATACATCTGGTGGATACCCAACTGATTATTTTGAGTGGATAATTAGATATGCAAGACTAGAGTTCAGCAGAGAAATCACAAAATTCATCAAAGAGATGGCACTGAAAGGTGTGTGTCCCTAGATGGGATCATATAAGCAATGAATGAAGACAGAGAAAATACTAGAACCAATTACGGAGCTCTGGGATGCTTGATCACGAAGAGAGAAAACTGACAAGGAAAAGTCAGCAAAGGAGACTGAGAACAAATCCCTCAGTTCCCCCACTGGGTTCATATCTCACCGACCAGCCCAGTGAACCAGCTAAGGTATGAAGGAGCTAAAAAAATAACCCTGAGAAATTCAGGAGTAGGACATATTTAAATAAAAATACCTGAGAGGGTTGGGGGAAGGTTTCTCAAGTTACATGCACATGATGGACTGCTTGGTACTGACCCATACCACCAAAACTTCCCCGAAGACTTTGGAGGCAAAGTCTTCACCGTTTAAGAACAGGTCAGTACGCAATACTCTCTGAAGCCAAATAAATCCCAAAGAAGAAAAGGTAGAGGAGCCACCTTTGCTGCAAAGTCACAAGTTAGACAATTTGTTGGCATTCCCTAATGCAGTGGTGCCAGATCACTGGTGAGGGTGGTGACCGTAACCACCAGAAGACATCCAGAATGTGAGGAAGCGTTTGTGCTTGTCACACCTGGGTGCAGGTGTTACTGGCATCTAGTAGGTAGAGGCTAGGGCTGCTGCAGCGTCTGCCCTCCACAATAAAAAATTACCTGGGGGCGCCTGGGTGGCTCATTGGATTAAGCCGCTGCCTTCGGCTCAGGTCATGATCTCAGGGTCCTGGGATCGAGCCCCGCATCGGGCTCTCTGCTCCGCGGGGAGCCTGCTTCCTCCTCTCTCTCTGCCTGCCTCTCTGCCTGCCTCCCTGCCTACTTGTGATCTCTCTCTCTCTGTCAAATAAATAAATAAAATCTTTAAAAAAAAATAAAATAAAATAAAAAATTACCTGGCTCCAATGTCCATAGTGCCGTGGCTGAGAAACTTTCCCTAATGGGAATGGTTAGGGAGAGTTATGTAGAGTTATTTTGCATAGTTACAGTTTGAACTTAAATGCATTATATTGTGATTTAAATTTTTTTCAATTCAGTTTTTTTTTATTGTGGTAAAATGTAAGTAACATAAAAATCTAACCACTTTAACCATTGTCAAGTGTACAGTTTAGTGGCATTAAACACACTCACACTGCAACTGTGTGATTCCACGGACACAACGTACTCGGAGTAGTCAAACTCGGTCACCCCCATTCTGAAATACATTTATCTCATGAAGTAGTACAGGAATCATTTCATGTAGGGGGATATAATAAAGGAAGTTAGTTGCAGCCCTTTTGGAGAGCTAAAAAATATAGGGAAGAAAATGAAGGTAACCCATGTAAATGAGCCATAACAAGAAACTACACACTTCAGGGCTGGCGTAACAAAAGGGAAGAGAAATCTAGCAACTTAGAGGAGAGGCTCTCATGGATCTGGAGCTCAGACCTCCCTGGCCGGGCTGCCATCCAGCCACTGTTGATATCTCTGGAGGAGCTCAGATAAAGAGGAGGCTGCCAGAGGCTGGAGGCCCACCCAACTGCTGCTATGGCAGCAACACTGACAACTGGTAGAACCATCAGGAACACAGGATCAGGGAGAAATTTTCATCTTCCTTTCAACCCTGTCTGATAATTTCTTCTAGTGCCTCCTACTGGCAGAATCAAAGAAAGAAAGAAGCCTTTCTGGGGAAAGTAGTTTGCAGGATTCTAGCTATAGCATTCCAGAGAAAATTCCGGACTGGGATTGCAGCGAAACCCAAGAGTTACTTCACAGCACAATATGTGTAAACCCCAGCTGGAATGTGATATACATCCCGAGGCGCATCCACCATATTTCCCCTAGAAATTTACCCAGTGACTGTCTCAAATTGCCCCCAACTATCTGCTACCACACACTATGTTGAGAATGTTACCCTAATACAGAACTCTCTACTAGATCATCATGGTCACAAGTACATATTTTACTGAGTAGTTCTAGATTTATCTATAGATTGTTTGAGCCTCTCTAAAATCAAACCATCCATCTGTAAAGCTGAATCTTCACACTAGCATTTTTTTTTTTTTTAAATAGAAAGGTCTTTGTGGTTTTGTTTGATTTCTCAGCAGAGCATTTGGGAAAAAAAATAGAACAATTATTTGACTCTAGTGTGACCTAAAATTGATTGATCTTACAAACTTCTCTGTGTTGCAACTCCCCTCCTCCAAATCTCTTACTTTTATTTTTACCTAGAAATGATTACATGTTCTTCGTCATTGTAGCCACTCCACTGGATCCACTTACCCAACTGCCCTTGCTTTGTATTTGTCGAGCAGGTTACATCAAAATCTGTCTCCTGCCCTTCTACACCCAGACAGCACAGAAGGCACACACATGCTTCCCACTCTCACTTCAGGTGTTCGGAATGATTTGATATTTATCTTTCTGGTTCAAGTGAGGAGACAAGCTTAGGATGGCCCTCCTCCTCCACCATCTTACCTCCCACTCTGCCAGTCTCAACTTAAATTGTAGTCACTAACTCAAGTGGGCTGGCTAACAAAAGACATGAACAGAAAACTCACAGAACAAAATAAATTAAAATTGCTAATAATATACTAAACTGCACAATCTCTTCATGATTAAAGATAAGCAAATTAGAATTGCCAGATACCACTGTTATCAAGTTGGCAAAAGACAGTAATAGTTTATGATATCTGGTATGGGAAACAAGCAAAATTTTACACTTTTTATTTATTCACTTGATAACACATATTTACTGAGTTTTGTCCACATACCAAACACATTTCCAGGCAATGAGAAAATAGCAGGGACCAAGATAGAGGTCTCTGGCTCAAGAAGTTAACATTTTAGTAGGGAGAAGGAAAACAAACACATAATTATATGTCATATATTGATAAAAAGAAATACATCAGAGTGAAAGGACAGGTAATGATTGACAGAATAATATTTTGTCATAGGGTGGTCAGCACATACCTCTATAAAACAGAAGCCCAAATTAAGTGAGAGAGCAAGCTATGTAAAATTTGGGTCAGAGTGTCCCAGGCAGATAGGACAGAAAGTGCAAATGTCCTGAGGCAGGGGTATTTTTGGCCTATTGTCAATAGTGTGGCTACAGCAAGATGAAAGGGGAGAATTGTATCTGATGGGATCAGAGAAGTAGGAAAGTGCCAGGTCGTGAAGGACATGATAATGAACTTATATTTAATTCAGATTCCTCTGAGATTTACATCATCCTTCTTAAAGGGAGTATACATGGGTACAAACTTCTTGAAAGGTCATTTAGTAATATTCATCAAAATTAAAAAGGTACAGATTCTCTGATCCAGCAGTTCCAGTTATAATTATTTATTCTCAGAAATACTATCACAAGTGTGAAAGGTTTATGGAAAAACTGTATTTTGGTAATGTGGGTAATAATAATAATAATAATGGAAATAAACTTAGTGTTTATTTGTAGGTAGGTGAACATAGAATTTATATCTGAATTGGGACAACTCTGAGAATGAATGAAAGAGCTGTTAACAATGATGCAAGGATATCATGCATAAACCAGAATTGGCCATGGAAAGCAGAAAGGGTCCCTGTCAATGGGAAATTGGTTCAAGGAATTATATCTCAACAATAGAGTACTATATAGCTATAAAAAAGATCTTTGTAACTAAGATTTCTCAATTTTCACAGAGACTGCCTTCATAAAATTCCAACTGGAGACAGACACATAATTTCTAGCTATATATAACTAAGTCATGGGGATGTAACGTACAGCATAGGAATGTAGGAAATAATATTCTAATAACTTTGGTGACAGATGGTAACTAGACTTACCATGGGGATCATTTTGTATTGTATAAAAATTTTAATCACTATGATGATACCTGAATCTAATAAAATATTGCATGTTAAATTTTCTTACATGTAGAAGAGACATCGGAGAGAGGAAAAATAAATACTCATAAAAATTGGCTTTTCCAAGTTCGGAGAAGAAAAGAAATTCAGTAAGCTTTGGAAAATGGGATATAGGGAAGAGAGGGAGAATTTTAATTTTTTAAACATTATTCTGAATTTTTGGAATTTTTGGCCCTAAGTGCACAAAATACAAAGCTAAAACAATTCTATTCTTTGTATGTTCTCACTTGTATTAAGGATATCCCACCAAATGGCTCATCAAATGTCTTTTTTCCCCCCTTATATCAACTTACTATAGCTACTGGTTTCCTTTCTCCTCTGCTAAAAACATGTGTTTCCATTTTTCTTCCTTCATTTCAGGTCAATCAAATAACATTTAAAAAGAACACAGTAGAAGCTTTCTTAACCCATAGCCACTTAAGTGTCTTGAATTATCCAAATTTTCCATTTTTTAGTGCAAATGGATCTCACAGCTAGGAGAAAAATAAGCAAGTTTCTAATACACCTGCATATTTCTACTCCTACTAACAAGGTTGCATGCTTCCCAAACTTCAGTTGTGTTTATAACTAACTTGTTTAAGTCACTGGCATTTGTCCTAGTAATTATGTAATTTAATTAAGTATTACCTGGAAAAAAACCACATGATGTGGTTGTGCGTTTGTGTGGATGTGTATCAATGCAATGTACTTTTAGAAATAAAGTAGAAATAAGTGAAAAAAGAGAACAGTATGGCAAACTGGGTGGGCATAAGAACTGTGAGATGAAACTTTGAGGGAGTATGTAAAGCATTTTTAATTTTCCACTCAGATTGCTCCAGAATATTTAAAAATTTTTACTTCCAAATTCCAAATCGAATTTGGAAATGACAAACACTGCCTTTATAAGTGTAGTGTGGTTTCCATGAACAAAATTAAATTTCAGTAGAAAAGGCCTTGACCTCACTTCAAAGAAAGGATGGCAAATAAAAATACACTCTATTTTTAAGTTAAAATACAGAGTTTGAAGTGGCTATGTATTTACTTATGATTTTCCTTTTCAGCTGACTTTTCCAATTAACATTCCCAACCCAAATTTCCCCATTTATTATTTTTTGGTCTTTATTTCTCTGATTCAACTACTTCTTTTTCCATTTCTGAAAAATTCCCTGAACTTGCATAATTGCCTTTAATGAACATTTATCTACTGATGAGTTAGAAAAAAACAAACAACAGCAAACTATCTCCAGCCCTAACCTCAGCCCTAAGCTTCATGATTTCATGTTTGCAGGGCTTATCATTCATTTAAAGACTGGCATTCAGTCAGCCATTCAACAAATATTTACTGAATGCCTACTATATGCAAGGAACTCTACAATTGTTAAATAGGGAGTGGAATTCTTCAAATAATTCAGATTAGTCAAGAAGAATAAATAATGAGTAACAGTTACAACAGAAAGTATACACTGGGACAAGACGTGTATGAGCTACGGGGGGGAGCATGCAAGGAGGGCTTTCTGATTGATCTCTGTGCGAGCATCCCAAGCAGAACACATCAGTTGTTCAAGGTCTTTTCCATTTCAGTTGAAGTCCAAGTCAAGGGTGCCACTGTCACCCAGCTGACTGAAGCATTAAGGTACATCTCCAACTACAAACTGTTTCTATCAATTTTATCACTTAAAGATTATTTGATCCCCTGCATCCCAACTGAAAATCCTTAATTCTGGTTATCATTTCTCTCCCTTAATTAATAAGATAGACTTATTTACCTTCTTTTGATTTACTGAGGTATAATTGACTAATAAAATTGTAAGATGTTTGAAGTGTACAATGTGATGATATGCTATAGTATACATTGTGAAAAACTTCCTCTTAATTCACACATCCATTACCTCAATTGTTTCTCTCTTTCTTCTTTCCTTCCTTCCTCCCTGCCTCCCTTCCTCTCCTTCCCTTCCCTCCTTCTTTCCTTGATGAGAACATTTGCATTTTACTCTCAGAAAATTTCAGTTATACAATACTGTTACCAGCTATGATCACCATGCTATACATAGGATCTCCACACCTTCTTCATCTTTTTTTTTTTTTTTAAGATTTATTTATTTATTTGACAGACAGAGATCACAAGTAGGCAGAGAGGCAGGCAGAGAGAGAGAGGAGGAAGCAGGCCTCCTGCTGAGCAGAGAGCCCGATGTGGGGCTCGATCCCAGGACCTTGGGATCATGACCTGAGCCGAAGGCAGAGGCTTTAACCCACTGAGCCACCCAGGCGCCCCCTCCATACCTTCTTCATCTTATAGCAGAAACTCTGTAGCTTTTTACTGATCTCTATTTCTCCCACCATACAACCACTTTTCTACTTTCCGCTTTAATGAGTTGGACATTCGGGTCTTATGTTCAAGTCTTTAATCCATTTTGAGCTGATTTTTGTGTATGGTTTTAGAAAGGCATCCAGTTTCTATTCTTTTTCTCTCTCTTTTTTCTTCCTGCCTTTGGTTGTCCAGTTTTCCCAATACCATTTAACGAAGAGAACTGTCTTTTTTCCATCGTATATTCTTGGTCCCTTTGTTGAAAATGTATTGACCATACGTGCATGTGCTTATTTCCGAGCTCTCAATTCTGTTCTATTGATCTACATGTTTCTTTTTATGTCAATACCATATTTTTTTGATCACTATAGCTATGTAATATAGTTTGAAATCAGGAACTAGGACGTGTGTAGCTTTGTTCTTATTTATCAAGATTGCTCTGGATATTCAGGGTCTTTTGTGGTACCACACAAATTTCAGAATTGTTTTTGTTTTGTGTTGTTTTGATGAAAAGTGCCATTTGAATTCAATAGGGATTGCATCAAATCTATAGATTTTGTGTTATCTGGACGTTAAAAAAAAAAAGTAATTCTTTTGGCCTTCCAGTACATTCTCCACTTTGGCACCCAGACTGCCCTTCCAAAAGGTAATTCTAGGCATGCCTCCCTTCTCTGTCTTCTTCCCATGACTCCCTACTGACTTTAGGATGAAGATCAGCCTCATCTCTGATCATGCTTCTACCTGTACTTTTTCTTTCTTGTAATTATATTATAGTCTTACTGGGAATTAAATTTTGGAACACTCTTACAGTAAGCCTGTTCTTTAAAAAAAAAAAAAATCCAACTAGTTTTTCTCATAACTTCTGCCTCTCAACAAATAGCAGCGCAGTTTCAATTTCCTCTGGATCCGACTGCAATGGATACATTGCAATTACAGATTTAGAAGCATGGCATGCCTTCATGGTTATGTAATTGAGTGATTATGTGGTCTAATTAGAGCTATCACCAACTTGGACTTGCGCCTTTGTTTCATATGGCTCCCTTCCCTAAAATCAGGAAAACAGCTCCTGGAGGGTAGAACTTTGCAAAGAATGTTCAGGGCTTCTCTTAGACATAAGACTCAGAGCAGGACAATTAATATTATGTTCCACTAACTGGCACAAACAATTATAAAGTTCTATTTTTATGTAACTCTTAGAAAATGATGAAGTTCATACTATATCCATTTATTTACGCATCTAATACATCTTTAGTGTCTATCACACAAGAAACATTACTCTGTGTGGTGGGAGTCAAATATGAATAGAGTGTAAACTCCACCTTAAATGGGAAGTGGAGAAAATAAACAACTATTGTTTACTATTTTCTGCTAAGATGGAGGATAACACATTATCATATTATACTATCATATTATACTAATTTCTAACCTGAGATCTATACAGTAGTTAAAGAGCAAAATCTCTTTTCTTCACTTATTCAATCAACTAAAAATCTGTCATTGAATTTGTATTTTATACCAGGTACTGTGTGAGGAACTATGAGAAAAGAGGTAAATAAAAAAACAAAAATAAAGGGCTTCTGGGAGGCTCAGTCAGTTAAGCATCTGCCTTGGGCTCAGGTCATGACCTCAGGGTCGTGGGATAGAGCCCTACTTTGGGCTCCCTGCCCTCCGCCCTCTACCTCTCCCCTCCCTGGTGTGCACTCTCTCTTTCTCTCGCTTTCAAATAAAATAAAATAAAATAAAAATAAATCTTTAAAAAAGTCTTAAAAAAAACCCAAAGAACAACAACAACAAAAAAAAAACAAAAATAATACCCTGGTTCTTACCTTCAAAGAATCAGCAGTCCAGGGGACGCGGATGATGACGTTACTGAAACAGTCACCCTCATTCAGTGAAAGAGGGTAACTATGTTAAACAGCTTTGTGTGGAGACTCATAACGCTGTAAAAACATTTAACAAGGGGATCTGACCTTATCAGGGTTGGCCAGGGGAAGGCATGATTGAGGAAGTGAAGATGGAGCTTAATTCCAAAGAGTGGGTTAAGACTTTCCCAGACAGAGGGGAAGAGAAGGGTGTGCTCCTGGGCATGAGGAAGACTGCACTGGAGACTCCTGGCCAGAAACAACATAAAAACTCTAAAGTCCTAGTAGGGCAATCCAATCCTCCAGAGACGGCAAGAGGGATGGCGGTATGGAGCAGGTTCTGAGCAACTGCTGAAGGGTTTTAGGCAGGGACAGGTACAGCACGCACAGCAGATCTGAACAGAAGAGAATGGAGGCGGGAAGGCTATAAACAGATATGTTTTCTAAGGATAATAAGCCGCCCTGCGGAGAGCTGACTGGAAGGGACTGCAGTGACTGTGAGGAGACCTATAGGAGGTTTTTACAAGGATCCAGGTATGACGCGATGTTGCCGTGGAACAGGATGGTACTAGGGCAGTTGAAGATAAAATAATCAGGATGTCAAATTGAAAATTATGAAATTATGAAAATAATCAGAATGTCAAATTGCTGCGACTTATTGGTGGGTTAGTTATAGACAGTGAGGATAGCCTTGTTTTCTGATTTCGTAACACGGAAAGAGGGTATTACAGTTTCCTGAGATAGGGAACACTCTATGTAAAAAGAACCCAAAAAACTCCTGAATTATCTGTCATATTCTTTTTCTCTTATTGTTTTAAACGGCAAATGGCAAACAGGTTCAAACCTGGATTTGAAAATATTAGACTCAATATTAACCTAAGATCATTCTTCTAATTGTTCTTATAAGAAATTAAATCAATCTACCTTAAAACATCAGAAAGCACTCAATACATCATGTTCACATGAAAGTGACAGTAACAGGCAAGGAGCCTCTCGTGGGTTGGCATTGAAGCAAGCCCACAGCCCCATCAGCGGCTCACTGGCTTGATATGATCCAAATAGAAAATATCCAGAAGATGATGCCAGAGTTTTGATTGTTAAACACAAGATTCTCAAGTTGCACTGACAACTTAGAGACAGATTTATGTCCTGAGCTCTGCATGCCAGGAGGTAAAAGTGAGAGGTAAGGTTTGAGTTCATTAATATGTCAGCTCTTATTAGGGCAGTTCAAACCCCTCAGATGATGGTGGTATGCGAGGATGTCTTTTCCTTCTAAGGAACCCATATTTGTGTTAACCACAAAATGAGTTACACTAAGTGATTCCTACTCTGTGATTTTAAAACCCTGTAAGCAGTCTAGAGAATAGATTTAATTCCTAAATTCAAAGGCAAGGGAATCCTCTGAATTAATTATCAGTGTTAAAGATTTGGTAAGTGGGTACTATATTTTTTAATTGAAAAATAATTGCAATCTTGGTATCAAATCACTTTTATGTTAAAGAGGCTGCATATAATAATTATTTGAAGTTCCTTTCTGATTTCCAGGGAAAAATGGATAATATGAACAAAAGTGAAGGAGGTGAACTGGATGATGATAGTGATGATATTGATAATGACCATGAACCCTTGTAAAGAGTCTGCCTACTGCCATAACACAGCACATGGATTAGCTCCTTAGTCTTCTTAAGAATCCTTAGGGGCAGATACGGTTATTCCCATTTTACATGTGATAGGGAAACTGAGGCACAGAGCCATTATGCAGTTTATGTAGGTGAGCAAGACTTAAACCTTGGTAGTCTCACATCAGAATCTGTGATGTGCCCCCTCTATCATCCTTCCTAATAGTAATTTTATTTTAGAATCACTGAACTCCTCCAGCGTTATATGTCACAAGTTTTGAACGGAAATGAGGAGAGGGGCAAAACATTCCCTTCCCTGATGTATCCTACTGTGAAAACCCTAAAATAATCAGGAAACACTATACTAATACAAATTTGAAGTGATTTTTCCCCCCTCTAGTAAAACGCTCCTCTATAATTTACTACAAGGCAGGGATTCTAGTGGAATTCAGAACAGAAATGTTTAAATTCAATAATTGAAAATTTAGAGTTGACTTTTTATCTCTGTGCTGCACTGTACACTGTGATCTGAAATGTGAGAGCATGCTGAGAGGGATAATTTATAAATGACTTTTCCTCTGGGGGGGAAGAGAGAAAGAAAGGGGGGGGTTGGAGAAAGAAAGAAAGAAAGGAGGGAAGAAGGAAAGAAAGAGGGAAGGAGGGAAGGAGCCAGGAAGGAAAGAAGGAAGGAAGGAAGGAAGGAAATGCAAATTGTTGTGGGATCCTAAATGTAACATTCAATTCCCAATGGTGGCTTTGGGTTGTTCTTCAGACTGCTCAACTGAGCTCGTTAATTACTGTTTCAGTATTTTTTGTTTGTTTTTCTTCTTGGGGAAATGGAGATGCAATGTTGTGTCGTGGGGGAAGGTTTGCTTCTAGTGGAAGACATGGTAGGTAGCTCAGTCCCACCACTTAGCAGCTATAGGACTCAAACAAGTTATAGTAACTTCATTGTTTACTGGCCCCACATGGAAAATGGAGACTTTAATTGTGACTACATTTAAGCTGTTTTGAAGATTAAATTATATTTGATACTATGACTTATCAATTATTATATATTATAATGTATGATATAATCAAAATTAAACAGTAATTATATATCTAAAATATGATACATAAATACTAAACATTTAATCAATGTTAAATCAGTCTGTGTACCTCAAGCTCTTAAAGCAGAGCCTGACACATGATCATTTCAAGAGATGCTGCTGTCACCTGACCATAATTTCATATTTTGGTAGAGTCTGAAATAAGAACCCAGTATGTTATTTATTCATGGAAGGCAGTAAAAATGTCTTTTAGATTTCTAGACTTTTAAAAAACACATTTTTTGTATAATAAAAACAACTGAGAGTAACTTAAATTTAAATACTTCATTTTCTAATTAAAAACTGCTCATGGGTTATATTGACTGCAAATAGGGTAAAGAGAGACGGTTTTCCAGACAGCAGCCTGCAGGCTATGACTGAGTGGATGCCCATGACCCCAGGCTGTGCACTAAAGCTCTGACTGCTTTGTGTCAAAGCAAAAGAGTAATTGACATGCTAGGAAACACAGGCTGAAAAATGACCTTGATTTTCACTTTGTCCCTGACTCAGCAGGATAGTTGATGCTGTTATCCTTTACTGGTTGAATAAAGACCATAAAGCACTTTTTCAAAACAAATCAACAACATCCTCATGGGAATATGTTGAGCAAATATCTCATGCATGTATATTACTCTTTTTTAGTATTTTAATTTCATGGATTGATATGAACAAATATAAATGCAATTGCTCAATGGTTGTTTGCCTGCATTCTAAATAAAATGCTATAAATTATATATGTGTGTATACACACACACACACACACACATATTTTGTTTAAAAAAAAAACCCATACACTCAAAAGTCATATGCCATATTCTACCAATGATACCAAAACTCTATGATCTGATATTTACGATGTTTTTAGTTTGCACTGAATTTAGTGATTTAATTATGTGTGTTTTTTAAATTTCTTTTTCTCACCAAGATCTAGTATTTCATGACATTTTACTCATTGTGTTATATGCCATGGGACAGAATTCTTAGAGGTAACATTATGATGGGATTTTTCTATAGTGAGATTTACAGACCCGAAAACTCATTATCTTAAGGCCTTTCCTCACAATAGCACATTAGCCAGCAAGATTTGGCATATATCTTTATATATTCTGACCTTGTTGGCATCCTCTTATGTTTTTGTGGTCACCAGGTGTTGCTACTAAAGTCTGTAGCTAATAAATTATGGCTGGATTTCCTGCTTGGGCAGGGTCTGTGTTAACATATAAGATGGAGGTAGAAAGTTTATTTTAACATGAGTTGATACTTTGTCAGGTGGTATTAAGCAATATTATTGTCGCTGCATATGATGCGAACTACAGTAAGTTGGAAATAATCGTGCTGTTAATGTAACTAGCACATTTGAGAGTCAAAGCAGTTTAAATGTTTCAGTTAAATTTTTGTCATGGCATCTATTACCACCTTTACTACAGCTATGTTTTATTCTTCCTTGGATAGCAAAAATAAAGAGAGCATTAAAATAATAAATTTAGTATTTTTCATGCATCTTAGGAACTAACATTTAAAAGAGAATTTGGGTGGATAGTTATTAGGCATAGACTGCTAGCATTCATGGAAACATCACACAGCACTTAGACCAAGAGAAGCACATTTGAGAGGCAGAGGGCTCAGCAAGTGTGAGACAAAGGCCCTACTAAATGGTGCAGTAGGGACTATGGCCAACAGGAGAGCTCCCTGTTCTTCTAAAGGGGCAACTTCTATTTAGTTAATTGCTACCATACAGAAATGCCGGCTCAGTATGGTCAACTCATCTAATTTCTGATAAAAGGAAATTAGATTCTGTGTGAAATCATTTATATCTTAAAAATCAGCAATGAATTGAAGACTTAAATATTGTGGGTGCTAAACAAAGCAAACAAGATGAAGTTGTTTATGGTCATGATAAAGTTTATGGGTTACCAGTTAGTCAACCTGTTGAGAATAACACGTTAATACAAATGAGGTTACTGATGTCCAGAGAAATTCAGTAACTTCCCCAAAGTAATGAAATCATATCATGATAATTCAGGCAATCCCAAATTATTATCTTCTGCTCATGTGACTCCATTTTATTTTCTTCATCATTCCATGATACAATTTTTAACAATATATAGTTATAGTCAACCTGAATTAAGTAATTCTGTGTGTGTCTTACACCAGTGTTTCAGTGAAGAATCATCCTAAACATTGTGCTGAGTTCTTGCCCATTACCTCATTTTTTTTTTATTATTTCCCCCCCCAGGATATATTTCTTTTTTTTTTTTTAATTTCTTTTCAGCGTAACAGTATTCATTGTTTTTGCACCACACCCATTGCTCCATGCAATACGTGACCTCCTTAATACCCACCACCTGGCTCCCCCAACCTCCCACCCCCCGCCCCTTCAAAACCCTCAGGTTGTTTTTCAGAATCCATAGTCTCTCATGGTTCATCTCCCCTTCCATTTCCCTCAACTCCCTTCTCCTCTCCATCTCCCCATGTCCTCCGTGTTATTTGTTATGCTCCACAAATAAGTGAAACCACATGATAATCGACTCTCTCTGCTTGACTTATTTCATTCAGCATCATCTCTTCCAGTCCCATTCATGTTGCTACAAAAGTTGGGTATTCATCCTTTCTGATGGAGGCATAATACTCCATAGTGTATATGGACCACATCTTCCTTATCCATTCGTCCGTTGAGGGGCATCTTGGTTCTTTCCACAGTTTGGCGACCGTGGCCATTGTTGCTATAAACATTGGGGTACAGATGGCCCTTCTTTTCAGTACACCTGTATCTTTGGGGTAAATACCCAATAGTGCAATTGCAGGGTCATAGGGAAGCTCTATTTTTAATTTCTTGAGGAATCTCCACACTGTTCTCCAAAGTGGTTGCACTAGCTTGCATTCCCACCAACAGTGTAAGAGGGTTCCCCTTTCTCCACATCCTCTCCAACACACGTTGTTTCCTGTCTTGTTAATTTTGGCCATTCTAACTGGTGTAAGGTGGTATCTCTATGTGGTTTCAATTTGAATCTCCCTAATGGCTAGTGATGATGAACATTTTTTCATGTGTCTGATAGCCATTTGTGTGTCTTCATTGGAGAAGTGTCTGTTCATATCTTCTGTCCTTTTTTTGATATGATTGTTTTGTGTGTGTTGAGTTTGAGAAGTTTTTTTATAGATCCTGGATATCAACCTTTTGTCTATACTGTCATTTGCAAATATCTTCTCCCATTCTGTGGGTTGCCTCTTTGCTTTGTTGACTTTTCCTTTGCTGTGCAGAAGCTTTTGATCTTGTTGGAAGTCTATTCTCCTGAAGCTGTTTCAAAAAATTGAAGCAGAAGGAAAACTTCCAGACTCTTTTTATGAAGCCAGAATTACCCTGATCCCCAAACCAGGCAATGACCACACCAAAAAGGAGAATTTCAGACCAATATCACTGATGAATATGGATGCTAAGATTCTCAACAAGATCCTAGCAAACAGGATCCAACAGCACATTAAAAAGATTATCCCCCATGACCAGGTGGAATTCATCCCTGGGTTACAAGGATGGTTCAACATTCGCAAATCTATCAATGTGATAGAACAAATCAATAAGAGAAGAGAGAAGAACCACATGGTCCTCTCAATTGATGCAGAAAAAGCATTTGACAAAATCCAGCATCCATTCCTGATTAAAATTCTTCAAAGTATAAGGATAGAGGGAACATTCCTGAACTTCATAAAATCTATGAAAGACTGATTACCTCATTTAATTTTCCCCATGAGCATCCCCGCATTAGGAAGGGAACCTGGAAACTGAGTTCTTGCATATGGAGAAACAAAAATAAAGGAGTATTATGCACAGAGTACAGAATTTGAAAAGTTTAAAGCCTAGGATTTGTTCTTCTTCTTCTTTTTTTTTAAAAAAGATTTTTATTTATTTGAGAGAGAAAAGAGAGAGTGAGCGAGACAAGCAGGGAGAGAGGCAGACAATGAGGGAGAAGCTGCCTTGGTGCTGAGCAGAGAGCCCAATGTGGGGCTTGATCCCAGCACCCTGAGTCATGACCTGAGCCCAAGGCAGATGCTTAACCAACTGAGCCACCCAAGCACAGTAGGATTTGTTCTAATGTGCTGTTTAAGTGAAAGGTTGGTGTATTTTATTTTCTATTTTACAGCAGAATTTGGTAATTATCATTGTATTAACCTACCAAAAGTTTCTGCTATTTTTCAAACTGTTTTTATGCCTGTTATCTAATTTGCTTTGATGAATAAGGGATAACAAATGAGAGGCAGTTAAGAGTGTTTCTCTACTTACCCTTTCGAAACTCCATTCACATATTCCTTTTTTTAATCGGCTTCTCTACTTAAAGTCTCTATCATTTGTGTGCTTCTCTAGTAAATAACTTTATGCTTACTTTTTTCATCATTTAGACAATTCCTCAGGTTTTTAGTTAACTTTCTATCCTGTATTTTCTTAACTCATTAATATTCACTCCACTGTTTTTCTATGAAATTACTTTAAAACTAAGGAGGGGGGGCACCTGGGTGGCTCAGTAGGTTAAAGCCTCTGCTTTCAGCTCAGGTTATGATCCCAGGGTCCTGGGATTGAGCCCCGCATCTGGCTCTCTGCTCAGCAAGGAGCCTGCTTCCCCCTCTCTCTGCCTGCCTCTCTGCCTACTTGTGATCTCTGTCAAATAAATAAATAAAATCTTTAAAAAAAAAAAAAAAACTAAGGAGAGGGGAGGAAAAAATAGGAAAATAAATGTTCCCTAAAATAAAACGACAGTAGAGAAAGGCATTAGGCAATATAAAATTACAAGGTACTGTTGTCAGAATTACAGAGATGTTAAGATATGTTCATTCTTCTCAACCCTGATATATAAATGTCTTTCGTTTCCTAGAGTATGAATCAAGTTTGCACAGAAATACTAGTTAGTCATAACCTCAGAACATAGAACCGTATGTCATAATTTACTTTGAAAATCCCAAAATTTGCTTTATGGCATACAATAGACAAATGCTATTGAAAACACTCATGGTATGTAACAGAATTAGCCAACTTAATGTTGAGGGTCTTCTCATTATAGAATAATTTGCTATTTATTGAAGTATTATGCTTCAAAATGACTTCATCTGATATTCAAAAATGTCATATGGTCTTCCATAGTTGTTCATGGACATGTAAAGTAAATTGCTCTTTTCCTTTCTTTGAGGATAACTGAATGCAAAATGCATCTGCCCGAACAGTGTCTACCAATCCATCTGGTATACTGGCACAAATGCCATTCTGTAGCATCTGGAATATTAAGGTAAAGAGTAATCTTACTTCCTAAAACTGTAATCTGGTGATTTGGATGATAGAAAGCCTATGGAAATCTGTGTTCCCTTATAATTATGAGTCATTTCAACTGATATGATCTACCCATCAAGAAAATTACATAAAATTTTCAAACAAAAGAACCAGGAAGCACAGAATCGAACTGTTTTAAGTTAGGATTCTAAAAACAGACAGCTAAGGTAAGATAGTAACAAGTCTTTCAATCTCCTTTAGATCTCATGGGCAAACCACCATCACCATTGTCATGTTTTAGTCCCTAAAACGCCAAACTATAAATAGGCACCTTTGAGTTAATATTTTTATTTTTTTAAATCTTAGTTGGCACTTCGATAAAGAACACTTTTCTTACATTATTCCTGTCCCAGCAGACTTATATACCTGTCTTGGCATCTGTTAGAGACTAAGGACACCACCTATAAGAGAGTGTAGGGTAAGTAGTTGCATGGCTCTCACCTGCTTTTGCCTGTTGAGGATTATTTCATCCTCCCCTGACAATGTCTACTTTTTTTTTTTTTTTTTAAGTTATCTCTATTTCCTCCCTGGCTTTATTTACAAGGGCCTATTTCTTCTCCCTTAGAAATAAGTTTCATTTAGGTCAGTGACCTCATCCTAGGAATACTTAGATTGCCTACTCAGATCTTGGCATAGTAATTGGATGTTGTACATCCTTAGTGGCTTGAAGACAAAATAGGATAAAGGTATTCTAAAATGTTAAGTATTAAGAATAATAAGCAAAATGGGGATCAGTAGAATTTTGATATTTTAACTACGATGTAAAGCCTGATGATTTCTGAAATGAATAAACATTGAAGTTTACTTTTCCTCAATGTTATAGGCTTTGTGCATGTTTGGAAGAATTAATTTGTTCTTAGATTTCTAATCTCTATTTTGAAAAAAGCTGAAGAGTCTCATACCCTTAACCTTGAAATATAGTTATGCGTATTGCTTTCCAAAGTATAAGGATGTATCATCATTGTTAGAAATAAAGTCAAAAAACTATGTATGACCTTGTGAATGGAACTAGAAAACTTAGTGAAGATTCAAGATGATTCCCATTATTTCTGAAGTACCTGCGGGTATCCACAGGAATCTTTGGGTGACATTTTACTAAATTCAGTAAAATAGAAATCTAAGTTTTACATATTACAAAGAAGTATAATTCAATAAATTTTCAAAGATATTGAAATAATAACATAGAGCTCATAGCTCTTTGAATGATTACCAATTCTATTTCTGACTTTATATTGTTGAGAAATTCTCCCACATATGAACAAGGAGATATGTATTACATAAAGATATTACCAGGAATAAAATACTTAATAATAAAAAAGTTTCAATCCTTACCATTACATAAGTGCATAAAATTTAAAACATGTAAAATGGTATAGTATACAGCACATACAAGTTGACAATTCAAGCCATGTAAGAGATTTCAAAATGTAATATTGAGTTTAACTATAACATGTGGAATGATAGATGAAAGTTGAAACTATTTATGTAATATGAATATGCAAACACAAAAAACCCCAATAACATTATGTATGAGTATGCACACATAAAATATGTATGTAAAATATGAATGTATTTTGCACTTAAAATGGATTGGAAGGATTTAAGTAATACTCATGGTAAGGATTCTCTGGAAGGAGGGAAGGAGATTTGGATTTAGGGTGGCAATAAAGGGGATTTAGATATATCAACTGTCTGTCTGTCTTTCTATTTAAAAAGACTAGAAAAGTATACAAATATGGCAGTTAATTCCTGGTCATAGGGATTAATGTTTATAATATTTTCCTTTTGTGTTTGAAAACAAAAGTTTTGAGAAATTTTAGAGTTAGTACTACTACTTTTATATAAATTATTATTTTTTCTCCATTACAATTTAGAAAAGGATCATCAACAGTAAAAAGAACCAAGCATGAGTTAGTCACATCTTGAGTCTAGAGTCATGGAAACATCTTTGTACCAACCTATGTCTAGACCACATTTGCTAATGTAATGGTTTGGCTTTATTTAGTAGAGGTGATAAACTCAGATATGGTAATGCTTTTCCTGCAACTCAGTAAGTCATTAAATATTTATAAAAGGTAAATTTCGGTGTCAGTAACACTTTTTCTAAATGGAATAGCAGATGGGAGGTCTGAATTCTTGCTCTATCTATGCTTTTAATCCCTACTCTGGAAAATGGGACCAGTGACCAATAATTTGTAAGCAGACCTTTCAACTTGTATGATTCTGCTTTCCTGTACAACTCAGTAATGTCAACAGTAGATCCTACTGCACTCATGTCCATGTCCAGGTTCCCTACACATTTCCCTAGAATTTGGTGTGACGTGAAAGAGTTAAGAATGAATATATTCTAAGTAACCGTTGTGGCCCTAACATTTCACAGATGTTACCTATTTGGTTCTTAAAACATTCTTAAATAGCAGATACTGTTTTCTCCATTGCCACAAAAAAGGACTGGGGTTCATGGAGGTCAAGTCATGATTAGAATATAGACACTAACCCCCTCGCCTACTTATTAAATAGGAAAGTACATTCAGAGCTCTCATTAAAAAATCTGGTCACCAGAATTCATACAGTGATAATTAAATGTTGTGGTACAGTTATTACCATCTTACCTCTCACCATTTTGCTGCCTAAGAAACAAGGGTGACATATTTAAGGATTAAGTAGATGTTTGCAAAAGGGGACTCTGAGTTTGTATTTTTAAAAAAGGGTATCTATATTCATGTGATCGAATGATCCACTTTTACCTCTACTCTGTTGAGAATCTGATTTAGAGAAAAAGGTTAGAGGCATAGCTCTTTAAACACATTATCATCATCCGGTGACTCTGGAAATAGGTAAATGACAAGGTGATTGAGCAAATGCTAGGCCTCCCAGCTCACTGAAAGCTGATAGCTATTTTGCATCTTTTGCCCACCATTTGCCCAAGCCAAGGGAGCAATTGATGTCTTAAGTATTGTTTGCTTGGGTACCAAACCACACACATACCTGTTCCTCCTGTTGAGTGTAATTGAACCTCATTTGATGGGCAAAGTGGGGAAACAGTTCAGTAAACCTTCTGGGACTCATCTGTACAATTACCTTCAAAGATAACTTTACATGGAGAAAGGTAAAATTATGGCAAGAGAATTGGGTCAGTTCAAGTAGCTGGTTTGGGGAGCAGGTGAAGTATTTAAGGAAGCAAAATAAAATCATAATTTAACCATCATTGAAAGGGGGCCATTTGAGAAGTTTTTAATTTGATGTCTACATAAATTTCTTATAAGCATATTATAAAACCTCTGATGTGACTGTTGTAGCTCAGAGAATAAAAGATACATATGTTTTCTTTTTAACAATTTGTGTATTTAGCTAAATAAAAAAATTAATAGATTTAGTAGATCTGTATTCTAACTGCTCACCTTGTTAAATTATGTTGTAAGTTTTCCAATGCTATATCATTTAAGGGTTTTTTTTTAATTTTTATTTTTTTCTTGAAAAAATGGGGTTATTAAAAGTAGCTACTTGCCAGTAACTAACCCAGCATGCAAAACATATTTGTCTTGGCTGGTTCCCAATCCAATTAAGTCAGAATCCCTGGGGGTCGAACCCAGGCAATTGGCCTTTACAAATCATACCAGGCGTTGCCAGTTCTAATGTGCAGCTAACATAGAGAACCACTGATAAATTCATCATCGTACCGACCATCTGAAGCTTGCTATCTTGCTAGAGTATATAACACTCCTATTCGCTCCACAAGTATCTCCAAACAACTGACTATATTATATTGCAAATAAAAGGGGAAGATCAACTAAATCAATCTGAGAACATTTAACTATGTTTGTTTCATTGAAGTAAACTTAAGAAGAGGTAAACGGATCTCAAAAGAGATCGTGTTTATTTTTTACCTCTCTTAATAGATTATTTTATTAATGAAATATTTTAAGACATTACTTAGTGAGCTACCATTTTACAGCTGCAGCCAAGCTGTGTTTTGTTTTGTTTTTACTTAAGATACTGCCACATCCCATTATTCCATATTTGGTTATTAGTAGATGCATTAAACATGTCTTCCAAATGCACTGTTTTAAACAACCTATTAGTACCATATGATATGCAGTATCTATTGATGTATTATTTTTCCAAAATGAGTCTCATTTCATTCCATAAGAATAAAGTTAAATAAAATATACTATTACATCTGCACTGTTCTTTATAATTTCCTATTTGTATAGCATATCCTATATACCTTTGACAACTTAAATACTAATTTTATATATTATTACAATCATAGTTTGTCAAACATTTTTCAAAAGGTGGATAACTGATTACTAATCCCCGATGTACATATGTTGCAAGTACACACAAATAATATATATTAGTTCAACACAGTGAAAAAAAAAAAGAAACAATTGTTGAGGGGTAGACATAGTAGAGTCACAATTCTGACAGAGAAAAAGGCGTAGGTAGAACATCGTCATTATTATATACCAAAACATTAGGAAGGCGAAAAGATCTGAATAATTTTTTTGCACACATATTATTTCCCTGTGATTTCTATTGTTTCTATGATCTTAATTTTTGTATAGTTAAGAATTTTAATTAAGTTTCTTAACCACTATCAAGAAGTACACAGATGTCGTTCTGTGTTATATTTGTCTATTTTTCTTGTTAATGACAGGATTGAAATGTTCTTTTGGTTAAGTCAAATTAAATTAAAGATTATTTAAAACAGATGACCAAAACTCAGTGTAACGCTTCTCTGTTCTTCTGAGATCTGCCTCAGATGATTCCCAATGGCTAGATACTAAATAACTAAATGTGTATTATTACTAGTAGTAGTAGGATTATAATTTACACACTCATGTTAGCACTATTATAAAAGAGGCATCAGTGTTTTTGTCTACAGAATGGATAATACAATAGAGTACTGAAAATCATTTGTAATTTTCTGAGTTCTTTAAATAAAAATGTCTGGCTAAATGCATGAGTTTCATTTAAAAGCTCTTTTTGCTCAAGTACTTTCAGTTATGATTTGGGTTTGCTGTATACTCAGTGGCAACACATTCAAAGACTGAGATGAGAGATTTCTTAAATTTTGAGAATTCTGCTTTATTTTTGTCAAGTTTCAGTATAGATTTAGATTGCTGAATTTTAGATATATGGAATCTCATGAATGACAAAAGCCATAATTGCTTCTAATCTGTTCAAGGTTTTCTACAATTATGCCTATCACCACATTACAATTTTTTTTCCAACTCTTTTTTTTTTTTTTCCCCTCAACTCAATAAAGTTTCAGGTCACTTCCTAAATATCTTTCTTTTTTTTTCCCAGAGTCCCTGACTAGTGTACTGTTGGAAAACCTTTTTAACCCACAGATGGCTTTTCTGATATATCTACATTATCATTATTTTAATTGCAACAAAGCCAATCCACCTATGAAATTACATTCTACCTAGAGTCACTTTTTCTCTATGGCTCTTCTGCTAAATTGGGAAAGGGTTATATTAGGGAATCACTGTGGAATATAACAGATACAGTTACTATTGCTTGGCATCCAAGGTCTATAGAACTGATATTAATCTCACAATGATCAGCAATACCATTTTTAAAGACATTGTCTTCACTGGCCAATGAGTTAAAAATAAAATTTATCAGGAGATGGAGACAATATAATTCAGAATCCAAACTCACTAAAAGAGTTGTATTGTTCTCTTTCTTTGAAATGCAAACAAAGGTATTAAGTACAACAGAAGTACATCTTTGATGAGAACAGTCTAAATGACATATAAGCATATCAGATAATCTATTGATTCCATTTTCCAGCAGAAATTTTTCTTAGAGTCTTTTTTACTCTATGCTTTAAATTAGATTTTATATCTCTAAGCTTGGAAATTTCTTTAACCTCTTTCTAGATTTAACGTCGTCTAGCTTGGTCCAATCTCTTACTCCCATTTGCTTTAATTAATTAATAATTTAACAACAACAACAAATTGAGATGACTATTCATGAACAAAAATGAAGTGAGGGATAAACCAACACTTATAATTAATCCATCTGTTCACCTGAGATATGCAATTACAAAATAAAAGAAAAATAGGAAACAATAGCATCTTCTCATAGTTACATGAAATTGCATGATTTGTCTCTGTCTCTACATGAAACTAGCCCTTCTGCCTATGTACTGGATCCCATACTCTCCTGTTTTCCTGGAAGTTGACATTGCAGCTTCCTCCACTATTCCTGGGCGAATGAGTGTCAAAGTGTCCCAGATGAAGTCTTTGATCTCAAAGTAAATCCCCCCTTTGTAAATTTACCCAGACTTATGGTTTCCCATACGATCAGTATGCTAATGACCTCCAACCATGTATCTCTACCCTTAGCCAAACACTCAATTTCCCTCAAAGGGTTACATTTCTCTAGTCTGTACCATTTTAGTAAGATATGTTTCTATCCTACTAGATGATCAGGCTATAAACCTAGGCTATGCATTCTTGATTCTTCTCTTTCCTTCTTGCCCTAAATCCATTAATAAATCCTGTCAGCTCTACCTTGAATGATTAATAGAATTCTAAACCTTTCTCAACACCTCTGCCATGACTTCTGTCCAAATCTCAGGTGGATCTTGGCCGGATTACTGCAAAGTTCTCTTCTATCCCTACTTTTTCTACATTTGCTCCCATGGTAGTAGGCATGCTCATCCTTCAGAAGATAAATCAGATAATTTCACAACCTGCCTAAACCCTTTAGTGGTTCTCTACACATTTAGACCAAACCCCAAACTCCTTATGAGTGAGAAGGTATCCCTTGCTTACCTCACTGGCCAGTTTTTTTGATCCTCTGATTTTTGATTTTCAATCTTTTGGAGATATCATTCTTGTTCCTATTTCAAGGATTCTAAACTGGCTGCAATTTTCTTTGCTCACATACTCACATAATGTTCTCCTTTCCATACTTTACCTTTGCTCAGCTGTCCCTTCCTCAGAGCAACCTTTCTAACCATCTTGTCTAAAAAATTATTCAACTTGCCTTTCTTTATCCTTTGCTCGGGCTTTATTTTCCTTCCTGAAACATGCTATCTAAAAGCCTGATATTTATTTGTGTGCTCATTTTTCTGTCCCCTCCAACAGAATTCAAGTTCCAAAAACAGGGATTGTGTCCTGTTCATCCACAAGTTAGCACAGAAACTGATATATAAGCAGAGTTAGGACAATTTTTTTAAATAAATAAATTAGTAAATATATGAATCAGTGAAATAATGAATTGCATGATATTCACTCCTCTTATTGGTTAAAAAAAAAAATTGTCAGGATGATAGAAGAACTATCTCTTTACCCAGTCTAGTTCCCAGTTCTTTCTGGAAATACACAGCAACACTATATATGTCAGGCTCCTGATCTAGGTCTAGATCTGTGACTAAAAGCAGCCATTTGCTATGATATGGACTACTTTCCACCTAACTTAATGAATATCATCACCTTGTTTCTGGGGTTTACTGTATAGAACAGAGCATACCACTGTCTTTGGACTCCTTTGGACTATTTACCTAAGTAAGAAACAACTTCTTTTGTTTTTGAAGAATCATACATTTTCTTTTTTTTTTTTAAAGATTTTATTTATTTATTTGACAGAGAGAGATCACAAGTAGGCAGAGAGGCAGGCAGAGAGAGAGGGAAGCAGGCTCGCTGCTGAGCAGAGAGCCCGATGCGGGACTTGATCCCAGGACCCTGAGATCATGACCTGAGCCGAAGGCAGTGGCCTAACCCACTGAGCCACCCAGGCGCCCGAATCATACATTTTCAGTCTAAGTTTGCAACAGTTTGACTAATGAAATCAGTATCATAACTGGCCAATTTCTGCCTGAAGAGATGAATTCCAGACTTAGTATTCCTAGATATCAGATGAAGAAGGTAACTATGGTTGCAACATAGAGTGTGAATATTATTATGTATTCCTATGTTTGCAAATGAGCCTTCTGCTAAGTTTCATATGTTCAAAGCGAGTACTGTTCCAACTGAGTCATTTGCTCCAGTCATAGGAGAAGGACTCCCATTTCCTGGTTGGAATGTAGGGAGTAACCCCCCCGTTGAGTGCGAGTGGTTGAGCACAAGTGGAGAGAGGACCTGGAAATCCAACCATGCCAAATCCAAACTTTTAATCAATTCTCCCACTTTTATCTCTGCATCATGCATATCTTCTGAGTTATCTTTGACCTTAAAGGTGTTTTGGTAAATTAGTCATTTTTCTCTGGGAACTTAAGTGATGGCTTCCTCTGACCTGCTCAGTAATCACTCCTTCTCCTTTCTGACTTAAAAAATAAAAATCTATTTAAATTGTTCATCTGTTCATGTCTACTCTACTATTTCCTTCATCCTTCTAAGAGTGTATCTCTTTTGACCCCTTATTATCACTGTCATTTTAGTGAGGCTTCAGGAGAGTAAGGAGATAATTACATACAGTCAACCTTCCATGGATAATTAGAAGTTACTTAGCCAACTTTAAATATACCTGAGTGGGGCGCCTGGGTGACCCAGTGGGTTAAGCCTCGGCCCTTGGCTCAGGTTATGAGCTCAGGATCCTGGGATCGAGCCCCACATCGGGCTCTCTGCTCAGTAGGGAGCCTGCTTCCCTCTCCCCCTCTGCCTGCCTCTCTGCCTACTTGTGATCTCTCTCTCTCTTTGTCAAATAAATAAATAAAATCTTTAAAAATAAATAAATAAATAAATATACCCAAGCATCTTCTATCCTAAAGCAAAACAAAACAACTTGAAAAAACAATACTTCACAGGACATTACACCCCTCTTATGATATTGCTCAATTTCTCTTCTTTCCTTTAGAGCAGTGGTTCTCAACTGGGAGCAATTTTGTTCCCAAGGGGATATTGAGCAATGTCTGGAGACATTTTTAATGGTCATGACAGAAAATGCCACAGGCACTTAGTGAGTGGAAACCAGGGATGCTGCGAAATATCCTAGAATGCATAGAACAGCCTTCCCACAACAAACTATTATCTGGCCCAAAATGTCACGAGTGCTGAGGCTGAAAATCCCTGCTTTAGAGCCAACCTTCTCAGAAAATACGATCCATTTTACCTTCCACTCAGATCTCAAGCCAGACTAAGCTGGGTTTTTCCTTCTTTCTCTCCTCTGCCCTCCATCAGCTGTGTTGGTTTTGCTAATAGGGACTGTCTAGGAGATTGGAACAGGCGGAGTATCTGGACATATCTGCTAACAAAACAAAAATCAAAACAAAAACAACAACAAAAACCCCCACAGCCTAAACGTAACAACAACAACAACAAAATCAACCTGATTGAGTCTCCCTAATCCTACCATATCTCAGTCATAAGGTGCCCCCAACCCTATCAGGATCTTACAGCACAAAAGGCAACAAGGTAAGATAGGTAGGGCTGGCTTTCTTGCTTTATGAAAACAGCCCTCTCAAACTAGGAGGCACTTAAGTTGTGAAAGTTCATTTTCACATAATCTCATCTGGAGAAATCACAGAGGTCAACTCTCCAGGAGAAGGAGAAATAGATAGGCTGATGTGGTTAGGTGGTGTGGGGTTAGGGGTAAGAAGGTGGCATACGGACGCTAATCCCACAAGTCTAGGAACTGAGATCTTATATTAATATAAACTGGATGAACTAACTATTCCCAGTCACCATCCCATTGTTAGTCTTATAGGGCCCCCAAGATTGGACCTGACATGATTCCTCTTATAGATTGAATTATGTCACTCTTCACAATTCACCAGTAGAAGCCCTAATCCCCAACATGATTGCAGTCATGGATAGGGTTTATAAAGAAGTATTAAGATTGAATGAAGACAGAAGAGTGAGACCCTAACCCAGTAGAACTGGTATCCTAATAAGAACAGGAAGGACATTATATAGATAAAACATCACGTGAGACCACAGACAGGAGATGGTGGTCTAAAAGCCAAGAAGAGAGGATTCAGGAGAAACCAAACCTTCTGATGCCTTGTTCTTGTACTTGAAACTTTTAGAACTTTGAGAAATACATTTCTGTGATTTAAACTTCCCAGTCTAGAGTATTCTGTTCTGGTAGTCCTAGAAGACTAAGACAACCCCTAGATTCATGGTGGCTTGGAAAAAAATATGATGGTTTATATACTGTAGCATCCTCTATTAAAAAATAATAAAAATCCCGTGTCATTGCATTATTTATAACTATTTTAAAAACAGCTTGATGTCTCACAAGCAATAGGAAAAAAATAGAATCAAAGATTCTATAGAATTTTAACAAGTATTTTATTGGGAGAAAATGGGAGAATTTAAATAATAATAATAAAATTTAAATAGGTATTTATTAAAAAGTGGAATTTTACATAGTAAAACACAGCCAGAGTTTTTAAACGACCATGTAGAGAGATTTACTCCCAATGAGACCAAATATATAATATAAGCATGTGAGGTTTTTTCCTATTATATTTTTGTGGGTTTTTTTTTTTTTTTTGAGGTTATTTCCTATTTCTGTTATTCTTCTCTCAGATGGTTTCCATTTGGTCTATTTACTGAAGTTTCCTAATCCATAGTTTCAAATGTAAGTAATTTTCAGTGAAGCCACTTCAGAGCTCTGTTTTTGGAGTGTTGGAACAATCTTCCTTATTTAAACCAGTATTGCTCTTTAAGATTTTCTAGTCATTCTCATACATTCTCAAATTCCAAACAGCACCACACAAAAATACTTGCATTGCTTTCTACCCGTTCATTTGTTCCTAATAATTTTGGTCAACATATTCTGTTAGGTTCCCAAATTAATGGGGATGTGATGTCACTTTGCCAAAATGTTTCACTGATGGTTGAGGTATTTCCCATTTATTTTCTGTTGTTTGACAGATCCTCAGTGTTTTTTCATTAGACTCAAGATGAAAGCGTTCATGCTTGGGTTAACATTTCATATTCTGATCAGTCTGCTCTTTCCAAAAGCATTTGGCAATTTTGGTTTGTATCAGACTTCAGAATCCACTGTAATTCCTGTGCAAAGCTTCTGGAAGTGCTTGACTCTATAAAAACAATTTTAGAAGAGCACTGCCATTGCTTAGTCCTTACCAAAGCAGTCGTTCAGGGAAGAGTCCATTTCAGATATGTCTCTAACATGATCAAAATCATCTGCCTTATTAGAAGTCAATTACAGAGCCCCAGAGGTACTCTTATCCTTGTGAGGACAACATGGGGCCCAAATAATGAAATTTTATGTTTAGTCTGTTCTCATGACTGGTTATGTAACCCACTATAAATTAATTGGACTAAGTCCCTAAATCTGAGCCTGCTCTGTCTCTTTTGTGGCCTTTTAGAGAAGAAAAGTAAAACATGTTTGGTAATTTTAATCCAATTCCCGTCTGCCTATGGTGGGATAATGCTCTATCAATACCCTCTCTTTCAAACTAACATTTTCCTCTCTATTATTCTTTTTTTTTAGTATTAGTATGTACAAGTTTCCCACACTATTTTAAAACAATTCTACCTCAGTCTTGTCTCTCATCTCTAGATATTTCTTTTACCCCTCTCAAGCCAGGTAAGCGTCTATCATGTCATTTTCCACATGCATTCTTCCCATCACTTTGGTCTCTTTTCCCCTGTGATTCAAGAATCATTTGCATATGATCACATGTTAAACCTGAGATTGCAGCAGTTTTGACAAATGCATATCCTTGTATTACCCACACACAATTACATCCTTAGAAAACTCACTAGTATCTCTTCCCAATCCCTCGCCACCGTGGACACCAACACTCTTCTTAGTTCTCTCACCCTCACCTGGGTGAGCTTGTATAGAACTTCACCTCCATGAAATTACACAATAGCTTCTCCTTTGTGGCCAACAATTTTCACTTCATGTAATGTTTTTGAGACTCCATCATGTTGTTGCCTCTATCAGTATTTTTCTTTCCTTCTATCACTGATTATTACTCCATTGTATAAATATACCACAGTTTGTCTGTCCTCCAGGTGACAGACACGAGGGCTGTTTTCAGTTTAGCCATTAAAAATAAAGCTACTGATGGACATCTAGGTTCTTTCCATAGTCTGGCTATTGTAGACATTGCTGCTATAAACATTCGGGTACACGTGCCCCTTCGGATCACTATGTTTGTATCTTTAGGGTAAATACCCAGTAGTGCAATTGCTGGGTCATAGGGTAGTTCTATTTTCAACATTTTGAGGAACCTCCATGCTGTTTTCCAGAATGGTTGGACCAGCTTGCATTCCCACCAACAGTGGAGGAGGGTTCCCCTTTCTCCACATCCTCTCCAGCAATCGGAGAAAGACAACTATCATATGATCTCCCTGATATGAGGACATGGAGAAGCAACATGGGGGGGTAGGGGGATAGGAGAAGAATAAATGAAACAAGATGGGATTGGGAGGGAGACAAACCATAAATGACTCTTAATCTCACAAAACAAACTGGGGGTTGCTGGGGGGAGGTGGGATTGGGGGAGGGGGAGCGGGCTATGGACATTGGGGAGGGGAGGCGAACCATAAGAGACTATGGACTCTGAAAAACAACCTGAGGGTTTTGAAGGGTCAGGGGTGGGAGGTTGGGGAAACAGGTGGTGGGTGATGGGGAGGGCACGTTTTGCATGGAGCACTGGGTGTTGTGCAAAAAGAATGAATACTGTTACGCTGAAAAAATAAATAAAAAGGGAAAAAAAAAAAAAAAGAAATGATAATCAAATGTAAAAAAAAAAAAATAAAGCTACTATGAACATGTTATCACGTCTTTTGTTGTTGTTGTTCTTGTATGTGAAAATATGTTTTCATTTCACTTGGAAAATTGTTAGGAGTGACATTATTGGGTGATAAGGTAAAGGTCTGTGTCAGACTATATAAGGGACTTCCTAACTTACTTTGCATTAACTTTTATGATTTTATAATCCACATTTCCACTGCAACATATTAGATGACAGAGTTTGGAAATGCAAAGAAAACTCTCTAAGACATCTTCAAAGGCTTTCTCTACACTGCTCATCTTTGTGATAAGACTAGTAACTATCCCCAGTTGTCACGTTTAGTGGATCATTTAAGGAACTTATTTTCTTTTAGCTCCATGCATTGTTGATTACTTGTCTGCAGAAATTTTCTCTTTCTTAGGTTTTTGAGATACCTGTTTTCTTTTCCATCTTCAATCTCCTCAAAATTGTTTTCCTCCCTTTATATATCCCTTGAATATTACACCGGCCCACCCTAATGATCTTCTCTCTCTTTTATCTGGTTATCTCCTGGAAAATCCCAAGCATCACCACGGTTTTCATTGCCATCTCTATAGGCATGATTCCTGGATCGAAAGAAGACATTTTGCTGTTTTGGGGCTCTTGAATTATCTTCTTCTTATTATCAACTTGTTATTTTCATGTAGATACAATACCTCTTTGTCCCATAAAGGACATTATTCTCATCTTAATATTTCCTTCATAGCCATAAATGGCTTTTTGCCTCTAATATGTGGAATGCAGTCAATAAAAGAGAACCAAAGGCTGGTTGTTTGATGATGAAACAAGAATGGATATGTTGTCAGTGACTCTAATGATTCAAAATATTGCTCTCTTTAATGCTGATTTAGCATTTCTATGTAACTCAAAGGATGCCACTCGATTTCTCATCATTTATCCACTGGCCAGTGAAAATGTGACTCAATTAAACCTCAAAATGAGTAAGTGCGCAAAGGTTGGACGTAAAAGCAGCCATTGAATAAACTAGTACTTTAGGTAGAACAATCCATCTGTACATCTACGTAATTCTGAGACAAAATCCTAGTATCTTTCGGAATGGGATGGGGCCATTCTTCTATTAATAAAGAGGGGTTGGTGAATTAAAGAATCAAAAGAAGTTTTTTGTAAAGAAAGATGCCTCACTTGTTTGTGAGACTGTGTGTGTGCATGTGCCTGTGTGTAGGTAGGTGGGTGTGTATGTGTGGGCCTTAAAATAGATGTTATTCCAGTGAAAACCCCATCAATACCCTTGCCAAAGTTATTTTTTTCACTCATCCTCCTTTTTTCATCCAGGTGATCAGTTTTGTTTGCCACTTCTAAGCTTTTCATATCCAGTGAGCCCATTTTAACTCTAAAATACTGTTGAATATCTCTTGTACACTTTGTTCCCATTCATAAATCCTTATACAACATATTTATCATTCTTCTCTGTAATATTCAAACGAATTCATTATACCATGAATCCAGGTACCTTCTTCTGCAGTGCCTAACATATACTGCTTATGGAGTAAATTTGTTTTAACATAATCTTTATTATGTGACTACTCTATAAATCCATTTGGCCAACTATTACCACCAAGCTTTGAAGACAGTGCTTTGTATCCTCAGCAAAACATGCTAGGGTTGTTTTGATAGCACTTATCCCTCTTTGCCCTCACCAAACATTCACCCAACACTCTCCCACTACCATTTAATTCAGCCATGACTGAAGCACTTTCTCTTTCCAGACACAATATACCCTTTCAGATCACCATGTCTGTGCACACACTACTACCCCCTGCCTGGCATCACTTTCTCCTCCCTTTCTACTTTGCACCCATGGATTCAGCCTTCATAATTCAAATCAAGCATGAGTAATCATGTGCAGCCTTCATTCTGACTGGTACTATAATTCTGAATGTATGATATAAAAACAAAAGTCCTTTTAGCCCTAGTATCTCTTTACAGAGAATATAATTAAATTTAGATAAAAGTTAATAAACTTTAAAGCATATTCTTCATAATCACTGCTACTGAGGTAAGCAAAATGAATTACACTTATGAGGCATCTTACTTAAGTATGTATAAATAGAAGAATTGAAGAAATTTGCTCCTCTTTCCCCCACAAACATGAAGAGGATTTCTACATGAAGACAAGACTTATCTAAGACTCAAAATTAGTTTAAATGTAGTCATTTCAAAGCTGCAGGTTTGTCTTATAGTTTTAGGGTGTAGCCATTGTGAGGAGTCTCCTTTAGTAAAAGCACCATTACCTTTTGGTCTAGGCAGAGACGGACAGGGAAAAGAAAGAGAGAAACTAATTATGGAATAATGCAAAGGATTAATTTTGCTGTGGAAAAGGCAATATACCAATTACGGTGCAGACAGAAAGATTTTCTTTTTTTCCTTGTAGGTTAAGGCCTGACTGCGAACATACGTTCTAAGTACCTGGAAGGTAAAAGAGACAAGTTGCTAGTTGGAAGGACATACACATACATCTTGTGAATGGTAGAAAGGGTGTAAAATGGAGAGCTTAAATTCAGTCAAAAGAGTACACCATTGTTCGGATCACTCAACTGTTACCTCATGGGGGATGTCAAGGTATTCCCTCTACGGTGAAGAAGAAGTTGTTGCATCTGACCTCCCCTACAGCACCCCCCACCACCACCACCAAAAAAGGTACTATGCTTAGTGGGACTCTTTGGATTTTGAAGGCAACATGACATATTCCGTATTTGGATGTGTCATCCTGGCTCAATTCCTAGTGACTAAAAAGTGACTTGTTCGGAGTGGTGCTCAGAAAAAGAAAAGGCTCTAAAACATATCCAAACTTCTGTGAAAGCTGCTTTTGCCACTCAGGCCATGTGATCCAGCAGATCCAATGGTGCCTGAAGTGTTGATGGCAGATAGGGATGCTTTCTGGAGCCTTAGGTAGGCCCCTACGGGTGACTTGCCGCACCAACCCAGAGGATTTTAGAGCAAAGCCCGACAGTCCTCTACATTTTCCAACTGAGATACAGCTGTTGGCCTGTTACTGGCCCTCAGCAGAGACAGAATGCTTAATTAAGAGCCACTAAGTTACCACGTGACTTATGTACTGGGTACTGCTTTCTGTCCCTCCAAGCCATACAGTTGGGTATGCACAACAAAACTCCACTCGTCAAATGGAAGTGCTATATATGGGATTGGGCACAACTAGGTTCTTAAGGTGCAAGTTACATGAAATGGCCCAAATGCTCATGGTCACCATCTTGCTATACTGCCTCCTCCCTTCTGGCTTGTACCTCTGCCCTGATGGAGGTGTAAATCTTCTCTGTGATCAGTTGACAGAGGAAAGACTCAGGCCTCGTTTATAGATGACTTTGCATGATATGTAGACACCACCTGCATAATGTTGGACAGCTGCAGTGAACGCTATAGCTGCTCTCTGGGACGACCCTGACTGACAGGAGCAAAAGGTAATCCTCTCAGTGGGCAGAACTTGGAACAGTATACTTGGTTGCTGACTACTGGGAAGGAGAAATGACCAGACAGGGATTATATACCAATTTATAGGCTATGGGAAATGGTTTGGCTGAATGGTCCAGGGCTTAGAAGGAACATGCCTAGAAAACTGGTGACAAGAAAATTTGAGTAAGAAGTACATAGATAGACCTTGCTATATGAGCAAAAAAAAAAAAAACAAAAAAAGTGAAGATACTTGTGTCCTCTGTGAGTGGTCACCAAATGGTGATCTTAGCTGAGGGAAATTTTAATAAGCAAGTAGACAGGATGACCTATTCTGTTCTGCGGATATCAGCCAGTCTTTCTCAGCAGCTACTCCTACCATTGCCCAGTTGTCTCAAGCAGGCCATGACGGCATGAATTAGAGGTTTATGCATGGGCTCAACGACATGAATTTCAACTTACTAAGGCCAGCCTGTCTACAGCCTCTGCTGAGTGTCCAAACCACCAGAGGCAGAGACCAACACTGAGGCCCTAATATGACACCATTCTCCAGAGTAAGAAGCCACCTATCTGGTGACAGGTTGATTACAATGGACTGTTCCATTACAGAATGAGAGAGTTTGGGTCTTATCAGAACTGATACTTCCTCTGGATATGGATTTTCCTTCCCCACATGTAATGCTTCCAAAACTACTACCTATGGATTTAGAGAATGCCTTATCCACCATCATGGTACTCCACACAGCACTGCTTCTGATCAAGGAACTCACCTCATTTATCCATTCATCTGTTGAAGGGGCATCTCAGCTCCTTCCACAGTATGGCCATCGTGCACACTGCTGCTATACAGTGGCTAACTGAACATAATAAAAACAAATACAAAAAACTAGGTTTATAAAAAAGAATTAAAAAAAAAAGGAACTCACTTCACAGTAAAAGAAATCTGGCATTGGCTCATGCATCATGAAATTCATTGATTTTACCATCCTGAAACAGCTGGCTTAGTACAAAGTCGGAATAACCTTTGGAAGACTCAGTTGCAGCCCCAGTTACATAGTAATAGTTTGTAGGCTGCAGTAATGTTCTTCGGAAGGCTGCATATGCTCTGAGTCAGAGTCCAACATATGGTGTTGTTTATCCCATAACCGGGATTCATGGGTCCAAGAATCAAGGGGTGGAAATGGAAGTGGCATCGCTCACTAGCACTCCTAGTGACCCACTAACAAAATGTTTGCTTCCTGTTCCCACGACCTTTGCTCTGCTGGTCTAGAGGACAGAGCTCCAAATGGAGGACTGCTTCCACCAGGAGACACAACAATGAGTCTGCTGAACTGGGAACTAAGCCTGCTATCTGGGTACTTTATGTTCCTTATGCCCCTGACTCAATGTGCAGGATGGGGTAATCCAAAGCACCATGGGGAAATTGGACTGTGACTCCACAGTGAAAGTAAGGAAGAGGTTCTCTGGAACAGAAGGGATCCTTTAGGGTGTTTCTTAATATTACCATGCCCAATGATTGAGGTTAAAAAGTTATAATAACTCAGAAAAGAAGAAGACGAGAAAGAGGAAGAAGGAGGAGAAAGAAGAGGAGGACAAGAAGAAGAAAAAGAAGAAAGAAGGAGAAGAAGAAGGGGAAGAAGAAGAAGGGGAAGAAATAGAAGGAAGATAAGAAGAAGGAGGGGGAGGAGTGGGAGGAGAAGAGGAAGAGAGAGAGGAAGAGCCAAGGGTTGAAAGGGAGGAGGGGGAAGGGGAAAGAAAGCAAGCGAGCAAGCAAGCTTTAACAATTCAGGCCAGGCAGGACTTATCGTTGGCCTAGAACCTTTAGAAATGAAGATTTAGGTCATTTTGTTAGGTAAAGAACCACAAAGTAGCTAAAGGGCTTCCTGAAGGCAAAGGAAATGCAGAATAGGTAGTAAAAGAAGGTCTTTATAAATATCAGGTACAAACTACATGACCAGGTGTAGAAATTAGTACTTTAATTGTTAAATATTCCTTATTTTGTTATGAATATATTTTATATATATATCAATATAAATGCTTTATATTAATCATGCATTAGCATAACCAATAACATAGTATATTAATATTATATAATATATAAGGACATATGTTATTAGTATATACTATGGTGGCATATATTAAGCAGGTATCTTTGTTTTTCCTCCTTGTTTTATTCCCTTTTCATATAACATAAGACACACTGACTTATTTTCATAATTAATAATTTACTGATCATATCATGTACTGTCTTGCAATATTTAAGTATTATAAATTTTACATCATAGTATTTAAGTTTGGGGATATTGTAATATTTAGGTTAAGAAGAATAAACTTTGAGAACTTTACCTCCTCTTCTGGGGACAGGGTTAGTGTGTTTTAGTTGGACATGGGATAGTTGTATCATGTTAGGTGGAATTATGACCTTATCATTGTCTTTACTGGAAATTACGTGTGTTTTAAAGACATGTGTATGAGTGCCAAGTTAACAATATGTGGACTTGTGATGGTTCAGACACTGGTTGCCCAGATATTTGGTCAAACATTATTCTGGCTGTGGTTCAAGAGTGTTTCTGGATGTAATTAATCTTTGAATTGGTAGACTGAGTAAAACAGATTGTCCTCCCCAATGTGAATGGGCCTCATACAATCTATTGGAGATCTGAACAGAACAAAAAGCAGGTAAGCGAAAATTTGCTTTCTCTATCTGACAATGTCCCAGGTTTCAAGCTGGGACATCAGTCTTCTCCACTTGGACTGGAACTTACACTATCATTTCTGGTTCTCATGCCTTAGGACTCAGGCAAGAACTATACTACTGGCTCTCCTGGGTCTCTAGCTTACAGATGGCAGCTCATGAGACCACTTAGTCACAATAATGGTGTACGCTAATTCCTTTGTGTGTATATATATATATATATATAAAGGAATCATGTAGGCCTCCATGATTGCATATATATATACATATATATGTATGTATATGTGTCTATACATATGTATTTGTATATATTTTTAATTCTGTTTTTCTGGAGAACTCTAATACAATTGAAAACCTGTGCTTCAGGGACCTGGAAGGTAAAAAGGTGACAAGTAGCTGGCTGGAAGGGCCTGTACGTACATCGTGTGATAGAGAGAGTCAAAATGGCAAGCTCACATGAAGTCAAAACGGAACACCATACTCAGATTCATCCTACTACTGCCACTTGGGAATGCCATCCCAACGTAACAAGATCATATGAACTTTAAGGAATGTCAGTATCCTGAATTTTATGTGCAATTTCCTGATTTATAAACTTTTTTTATTTGATCATTAAAAAATTATATGGGGTTAAGGAAAACATTCTTGCAGTTCGAAAATAGCTTGCTTTTTTGCACTCTGGTTTAGACTGAAGTAGCTCTGAGGATTTGTTTTTATCCATGAGATTTATGTATTTGTTTATGGGTATGTTATGTATAAATGGGAGTCAGTATAATTTAAACCTGCTAAATACTTAGAAAACAAATGATCCCCAAGGACAAATAGGAAAAAAAAAAGTATGTCCACTATTCACATTTCTGAGAAAAATTGAAAGATGATCAGAATTACTACATCCTTATTCTTCCTAGACTGTTGTGCAGGACTTTCATTATCTAATATCCTTGTGGAGTCCCGTGGGATTTTTCTTCTAGACTAAAAAAAACCAAAAAACAAAACAAACAAACAAACAAACAAAACCACCTATTTTTATAAGTGTACTCTGAAGGATGGATTTGGGAATGAACAAATTATGTGAACAGGTGGTACATTTTCCTGAAAGGGAGGGCAGATAAGGAATGTTAAGAAAATAAGACTTCTGGGCACCTGGATGGCTCAGTTGGTTAAGTGACTGCCTTCAGCTCAGGTCATGATCCTGGAGTCCGGGGATTGAGTCCCACATTGGGCTTCCTGCTCTGCGGGGAGCCTGCTTCTCCCTCCCCCTCTGCCTGCCTCTCTGCCTACTTGTGATCTCTTTCTCTGTCCAATAAATAAATAAATAAATAAATAAGGAAAATAAGACTTCTATAAAAGAAGAATCATTCAAGGAAGGTAGCTCCATCATACTGCAGAGAGTAGTCCAAATATTTCAAGCCATGTCCCTGATCTGTGAGGAGATTGGTGGCCCATGGCAAATAAGCAAGCCTGCTCGACTCAGAGTAATAGTTGAGGGGTAAATACAGAAGCAATGCAGTGTGCTACCCCTTCCCATTTTTGTGAAATCTGTTCAAGCAAACTGTCTCCTATGGCAGAAAAGGGAAAACTGGCCCTTGGTTTATGGATTTCTGTTGCCTTTGGGATTATACACACATATACACATGTATTCTATGTAATACTTCTATATTACATGTAATTTTAGGTTATCTTGGGTCATAATAAGGGTTAGATAATAAAACAGAAAAAGAACCATGAATCTGAACCATTCTGATATATTGGAAATTATAATAAAGAGATACAGAATTATATGATGCATCATATTAATACACATTCCATAACCTTACACTTTAAAAATACTACGATATGTCTTATAACTAATTCAAACTCAAGAACCATATACTCAAATGCAAGTCATTTCATTTTACAATCCCAAAATAAGTCACCACTCTTCCCAAGCCTTGGAAATACTTAAAATTTAACTTTTTATTTAAGACATTTGTTAGAAAAAATACTAACAATGTAAAAAAAAAGTTAATAAACTTGGTATGTTTTCTGTACCAAAAGAATAGCCCTGGCTTGCAGTAAATTTACTTTAGATTTTTAGAAGACTAGTTTTATAAGAAGAGGCAGCTAGAGTGAATTAGCTATAAGTACTATGGCATGCAATGTGTTTTCCTTTATTTACAATTCTTTTATTCCTCAGGGAAATTTTCCCCCACCGCCCACCCCAAAATAAAGCAGGATGTATTCTCTCATTCTGAGTGGAAAAAAAAAAAAAGTATTCATATAAAAGAGATGAAAGTGGTATCTTCCTCCTTTTTATTGCTTAGGAGTAGAATGAAAATAACATTTTGGTATTCTCTCCTCCTTGCCTGCTTACCTGTCATCCTGCCAATTTGTTACTACATAAAGATTAATGAAAAATAAATCAGTAAAATGCAACCTAGAAGATCTATGTAAGGAATAATTGTAGAAATTGGTACCAGTAGAGGTTTTTAGTGCAAAGAAAGAAAGAAAGAAAGAAAGAAAGAACGAACACTGGAGTTAGGAAGAAAACAGTTGTACTGTTGCCTTTTTTCACTTAAACTAGTCCTGCCCAGACTTCGGAATAAAAATTTGTGGAGGAAAATTAAATTTTAAATTAAATGGCATTGTTTTGCAAATCTGCTTGTTTTTCATTCTTTTTACTGAATCTCACTCAAACATACAGCACTGTATACAAATGGAATTAGCCATTCAGTTTCTCTCCATCATCCATCCTTCTTCCTAGCCATCCAACATGGACTCAGTAAACTACAGGTTTTATTTTCATTTTCAATTTAAAGCTTCACTGAAATATGAGAGACAGTTTGTAGAACTTAAATGATTGTTTAAAGGAATGTATGCTAAGAAACCAATTTTGCAACCACATTTTCATGATGAAACTTCGGACAGGTTCCTGTCTCCTTAGCAAGATTCCACTGACATCTCAAAGTGTATTAAAATACACTGAGCATAGTAATAAGCTCTGATATTTTAAATGAGGCTTGCCAAAGTTTACTGAGCATAGCCAAATTTCTAATTAGGCATCCAGTTTATTTTACAGAGGAAGAAAATGTCAATGATAGGGGTAATTTAAAAAATAAATTTATGAATGAGATCTAAAAGTAAGTTCATTATCCAAATCTCTTTTTTGATTTAATGATCAATCAGCATTAAGTAGTGCTGGCATTTGCTTTCTTTGTGTAAACTTCTACACATGTGCCTCTTCAAGCAACCACTGCTGTAATATTTGAGCAGTGACAATTTGTAGCCGTCCATTTGGCAAATCATTGACAGACTATATTGAAAAAAAAGTGGGTTTCTTTTTTAGCTGTTTGTTTGTTTTAATAAGATTTTTGGAGTTGAAAGGGATCTTGTGACTCATTTGGTTCCCACACAAATTTTACAGATGATCAAAAGTTAGCCTCCAAACAAGGATTTGATTCTACAGGTCACTGAGAATTTTACAGCAGAACCAAGGTTGTACAACACTTAAAAAAAAAAAAAAAAATCTATCACACTCAGTTTTCTGTAGAAAATTTAATCCTCTTCAAAGAAAAATAAGGCAGAAGTTTAAAGTTGTTTTTTTTTCCCCTTTTATCCCCCTAATTCTGGTTTGTGGACATGTTTACAATTAATTTGCCCGTTAATTTTTTTTGTTCATTTGATTGTTTATTATTTCTTGGGAGGTTTGGTTTGCTTTTCTCCTAAAGTTTTATAAATAAGGCATAACGAGGAAACCATGAAGTGTTTTCATCAAAACTGAATTCAGTTGGAAAAATTAGAAAATAAGTTAATGGAAAAATCACCCAATTGGTGGGTGACGGAATCAGTTCCCAGGTTCACATTGTCATACCCAACCATGAAAGTTGTGCTTGTGGCTTTCCCAACTAAATGAAAATATTATCATAGACTGTCTTGCTCCCTTCCAAGTCACATCTCTCCGATTCTATGAAAACAGATGAGTAACTGCCCTTAAAAACACAACATTTTATAAAACAAGACTTAGCACCCCTCCAAAGAATAATCTAGGTTTTTCCCTAATTACCAAAGTACAGAAGAATAAAGTCAAGCAATGCTTAATATTAGTAAAGGTTTAGAGTAGGGAAGACATACTTTTTTTAATCATAGTATCTATTTGTTTGGACCCACATTTATAACTTATTCATTGAAATTTGTTAAGTATGAGAATAAATTTTCTTTTTAAGTTTTAAATTCACAGTAAAAGGAAAGAGCCCATTTAGGCAGACAAGTTCTGCTATTTTATTTCACCAACCTAGGCACAACATCCAGAAATTCCAATTAAGAAATGTAACAATGAAAAATAAAATCTGGTTTGAAATATGAATACCAAGTATCTAGGCAATTGGATTATTTTTAGTGCTGTTCAAACCTGAGGGTTTTGAAGGGTCAGGGGTGGGAGGTTGGGGGAACAGGTGGTGGGTAATGGGGAGGGCACGTTTTGCATGGAGCACTGGGTGTTGTGCAAAAAGAATGAATACTGTTACGCTGAAAAAATAAATAAAATGGAAAAAAAAAATGAATTTCAAAGTCATTTAACAGATTTCCCTATTGAGGAAAAAGGAGAGAGAGGGGGCACCTGGGTGGCTCACTGGGTTAAGCCTCTGCCTTGGGCTCTGGTGATGATCCCAGGGTCCTGGAATTGAGACCGCATCAAACTCTCTGCTTAGTGGGGAGCCTGCTTCCCTTCCTCTCTCTCTGCCTACTTGTGATCTCTGTCTATCAAATAAATAAAACCTTAAAAAAAAAAGGGAGAGAGAGAAGAGAAAAGAAAATTACGTAGAAGGAGAGGTAGTACTTAAAATTTGTAGTATGGCTTTGAGTTATTGTTAGTTATTTTTCTAGTTAGTTATTTTTCTATCCATACTTATTTTTCTATCCAACATGGAAAAATGTAAATATTAATCTCATAAAGAAAAAATTTCAGTGATTTAAAATACTAATAAGTAATTATATAAATGATATTTTTCTGTTTCAAAATCTTAGTTAATTTTATAAGGCAATGGATAATCTTTCTCCAAATGTAAAGTAGAAATAATATGTAGGTTCAGGTAAAAATAATAAAATAATAATAGTAGTATTATAAATTATGGTGGAAAAGCAATTTGAAAAAATTTTAATTTAAATATACAATGCCATAATAAAAATGTGTACCATTGAAATTTTTGAGATCACTTTCTTTAATGAAAGCAGAAATTTTGGCTTTCATGAAGAATGGTTATTTATTTATTTATTTATTTATTTTTAAATATTTTATTTATTTGACAGAGAGAAATCACAACTAGGTAGAGAGAGAGGAGGAAGCAGGCTCCTCGTGGAGCAGAGAGCCCGATGCAGGGCTCGATCCCAGGACTCTGGGATCATGACCGGAGCCGAAGGCAGAGGCTTTAACACACTGAGCCAC
Source organism: Meles meles (assembly GCF_922984935.1). Lineage (NCBI taxonomy): Eukaryota > Metazoa > Chordata > Mammalia > Carnivora > Mustelidae > Meles > Meles meles. Next base: position 84,072,820 of record NC_060076.1, on the reverse strand, counting down.
CCAGGTGCCGAAGAATGGTTATTTAATAAAAGAACAAGGAAAACCACTATGTATCTGAAATACATGGATAAGGAAAATAACTCTACAAATAAATTTAAGTTAATCTCAACACTAAAATCTAAACGTTTAATGTGTAGGGTTAGAACAATGCTGTTGAGAATTTTCCACATAATAGTTTAATACCATCGATTTAACAACCAGAAAGAAACAGTATTGCCTACAGTTTGGATTGCTGCCTAAGAAAGAAGAAATAAGCATAATTTTATTCTCCTAGAATCTGGAAACTGTATTTTTTTGTTAAAAAATTTATATTTTTCTCTAAGAAATTATTCATGATCTTACATTATGTATTGCTTTAAAAATAATTAACCTTAATTATATTTTATTGTTTATTATCAACATTCCAATTACTGTTTTTTCACTAAAAATGACCCCCAAACTTGGCAGCTTAAAATGACAATTTTGTTATGTTCCTGGTTTCCGCAGGTCTCTATGATGTCTAGGCCCTCAGCTACAGAGATCCAAAGGTAGGGGTGACTGCACAAGGACATGAATCATCTGAAGGCACATGCATTCACATCTCTGGCACCTAGAAAGACATGAATCTAAAACTAGGACAACCACCCAAACCAAAACACCTTTTGTGTGGCTTCTCCATATGACTTGTCTTTCTCACAGCACAGCAGTTTAAGGATAGACTTCTTGTATGGTGGCTCAGTACACGTGCGCACACATACACTCGCATGTACACACACACACACATGCACATACACACAGAAGAAGCTGTATTGCCTTTTATAAGTCAGCCTCAGAAGTTAAGTTCCATTACTCATCACCTACTTTGTGGAAGAACTATATGCCTTCCCATAATCAAAAGGAGAGGTTACAGATGAAGATATCCATATCTTTATCCTATAGGGTTCTATCAACTCAAGATTCCACAGGTATATGGAAAAAAAATAACAAAGATGTCCAGAATATGTGTTATGTGTGCTATTCTTCTAGACTGTCAAAATGCATGTTTACATGTTAATCCTTCTGTGAAGGCCCTTAGCATGAAGATTTTTGTTGTTGTTGTTTAGTTATGAATTTCTTACATATATTTTTTAAAAAATCTATGACATATTTTAGGAACTGCTAGAGTATCTCACTGCATTTGAGAAAATTATGCTTTTCATCATATCTACACCAAAACACAAAGTGCTTTGTTGAAATATTTCAAATATTATCTAACAGAACATTTTAATATTTTAGTCTTTCTTGGTTTATTTTTACACTTTTTTTTTGTTGTTAGTTGAGAACGGACAGGCTTTAGCTCATTCTTGACCACCCAAGGTTATGAAATCCTGTCATAGATAGTTGTGTAAATTCTTACAAACAAGAAAGATAACTATCTGTTCTGAACTGTTCAACCCAAGAGAAACTTTTGGATCTCTCAAGTATTTTCCAGTTTCATTATTTTTGTGTTAGGAAATTTTAGGAAGATTACATGTTGACACTTAAGATCAAAATATTATAAATTTTCAAATGTATCTGCAATACAATGTTTCCTTATTGTTGGCTGCAACAGAATGATGGAAATGTGGGAATGGTTGTACTAGTCTTCCTTTATTTTCTCTATCTAGAGGAATAATACTGTCCATATATTCTCTTTTATATCTGAATTTCAAAAACATGGGAGCAATAGAAATGCATTTGTCATACTACTATATTCTATTCTTTTGTATTACTGTGACCTTCATGTATGGAAAAATAAAAAGAAATTTGGGCGAGAGGTTCATGGCATTCATGGGGTGGGGAATGAGGGTAGAAAATTATATCCCATAATCTAAGTTTCCATTTTGCCTTGGTTGCTAAATTTAATGCCCGATTTTCATCATTCAAATATTTGATAGCATCTTCCTTCACAGACTCCTTTTTAAACTTATAAATATCCTGCTCTTTTTTTTAATAGGATTTATTTATTTATTTGAGAGAGAGAGCACATAAGCGAGGGGTAGGAGAGGGAAAGGCAGGCTCTCTGCTGAGCAGGGAGCCAGAAGCAGAAGCGGGGCTCCGTCCCAGGACCCTGGGATCATGACCTGAGCTAAAGGCAGATACTTAACCAACTGAGCCATCCAGGTGTCCCTAAATGTCCTATGCTTTATTGTATTTTAATTTCTAAGTACTTTTAGTAGATATAAAAGGTGGAGTAGAGTTAGCACATAAATACAGTAATGTTCAAAATGTCTATTTTTTTTTTTTGAAATTCCCTATAAATAAAGGTGAGGGACATATATATTTATTAGAAGGAATTATCTCTGGATATAGCATTTTTGAGCCAGAGCATAGTAAGTAATCCCTAGGGGTATACTGAAGTAGAATCTCTTGCATGATAAAAAGTTGAAAGGCACATCGTAAGGGCGCATTAAATATAAGGCTAAATGATCTAACCATTACTAGCTAAGGGGTGAAAGCCACACACGGACCTTGCATGAAGAGGGGGAAGTCAAAGAAGGGAAGTTATCATGCTATGGAGTCATAGGTAATGAGCAGCAAAGAGCAACTCAGCCTGTGTGTAATAGGAAGGACCCTGGTCATCTTTCCTATGGAGAGAACTGTGGCTCTTAGATGGGCTTCAATAGATAAAAAGAAAGTTACTCCTATTCCAACTCCAAAGTGGTTTTTGGTTTGCTCTCCACCACTCTTTAACTTGTGTTACTGACTGCCTTAATTCTACATAGTCTCAAAAATATAAATGTTTCTATGAACGTAATAGTACGTAGGTCTGGATAAGTTTTTTTTTTTTTTTTTAAAGATTTTGTTTATTTATTTGACAGAGAGAGATCACAAGTAGGCAGAGAGGCAGGCAGAGAGAGAGGAGGAACCAACCAGGCTCCCTGCTGAGCAGAGAGCCTGAACCGGGGCTCTATCCCAGGACCCTGAGATCATGACCTGATTCGAAGGCAGAGGTTTAACCCACTAAGCCATCCAGGTGCCCCAAGGATGGCATCATCTTAAAAATTTCAGTAACATTAATGATTAAATAATATCATCATCTAAATTACTCTTCTGTTTTCTATGATGCAAACGTAAATCATTTAACCAAATATATAAACATTGAATCTAGATATTTCGCTTCTTCACTTGAAATATGACCTTTAGCAATTCAGTTCTCACTGATATTGTGATTTTGAAGTTTGCTGAGAGTTTATAACCTGCAATCTTTAATCTAAAGCATTAAAATGCAGCAAATGTTTTAAGTCAAACTTTCTGTTTTGAGATTTCCTTTATTCATTACCTTCACTGAACTTGAAATGCTTTTAACTTTCACATGGTATGACTGTAGTCATATTTTACTAAATAGCTTTATTCCTTTTTAAGATAAAACATTTCTTTTTAGAGAGAGGGAAAAAATGAAAGATCTTTCCTTAAGTCATGTTAGAAATTATGATAAGGTTTGTGGCAAAAAATATTGAAGTAGAGAGTGTTAAGATTTTTTGTATTTGCTTAGTTAAAAATTTCTTAATGAAAACAAACTTTGATATTATCCAAGGAAAACAAAGTTTTGTCTATAGAACACCAATATTTCTGGATGACGAAAGGAAACTAAAAAAAATCATGGTTTTCTTTTTTAATTTGTGTCTTTTTACACAAACATGATCAATCACCACAAAATTCTAGAAGTTTCTTTATAATATGTTGAAGAATTAGTAACTATTGTACTATTCAAATGTTTGGAAGCTTTTGCTCATTGCATGTCAGATGTTAACTAAAGTTTTTGACATTGTATAACTTCAGAAATAGCACAAATGTGCAGCTTTATAATCTGAGTTAACCTTTTAATAGCATTTTAGAGTTCACAAGTATTTCACATGTTTGTATTATTTTGTTCTCTCCAGTGCATTCAGAATAGCTATAGATGACTATAAGTTACAACAGGTATTGTTAATGCCATTTAACACATAAAGAGTGAGGTTGAGAAAAAATGCAACCACATATTAAGTGGCAGAATTAAAACTGGTATTGGCATGTCTTTTCAAATTCAATGAGTCCTGTAACAGGAAAGTAATCACAGTCAACTGTAATGGCGTGCAGAACCAGAAAGGAAACACGACAGTAATAATAGGGATAGACATTAATAGAGTTTATGTTCTGTGTTTTACAAATCATATCTCATTTCACGCTAATAACAACTTTGTGAAGGAGAAAAACTTATCACCAATGATCAGATGGCAACTCCAACGTGTTAATTAACTGGCCCAAGGTCATGAAACTCATCATTTTGCTTGTGTGATATATTTTCAATTCTGAAACAATCAAAATGGAGTCCCCTTGAAATTTAATAGAGATGTAGTTAAAAGCTACAAGTTTTAAATACTAACATGTCAATATACCTGAGATTTGCAACCCATACATTTAAAATGGATATTTGAAGTTGCAAATACACTTCCATACCCCTGAAAGCTGTCATTTTAAAAAAGATTTTATTTATATATTTGACAGACAGAGAAAGAGAGAGAGAGCACAAGCAGGGGGATCGGGAGAGGGAGAATCAGGCTCCCGCTGAGCAGGGAACCTGATGCGGGGCTCTATCCCAGGACCCTGGGATCATGACCCCAGCTGAAGGCAGATGCTTAACCTACTGAGCCACCCAGGCACTCTAGTAGCTAACATTTTTGATAGTCCAGGAAATGAGGAAAAAGGTAAAAATAACATTCCGGAATTTTAGAAAAGCAACATCAAAAGGAACTGGTTCTCAGTTTTTTTCTTATCCAATTCATATTTAAATTATTCCATTTTCCTCATTAGAAGTTACCACTAAACTCTTCCTGACCTGCCAACCACTCACATCTATTACTTTGTCCTACAAAATTAGAAAAAAGAACAAAAAGAAAGGAGAAAGTTAATATATCCTGTGATATGGGATATTGTTGCTTTGAACATTTTAAGACAGAATTTATGAGAACCAGATTAATTTTAAGGAACTCCCTGTGGGTTCTGTTTGTTGTTTTGAATTGCTTTAATAGTAAACTTGCATTATTTATGTTTATTAATATTTAGAATGCACTCTGCAAGGATGATTTTCATCTGAGTTATAATTAGTCTCAGCTGATGAATGCAATAAAATGATTATAAACAACTTTGTGAGATCATTATCAGTGTCATGGGAGAAAATGTTAAAACACTACTCCAACATTTTACCTTCAAAGATCCATTGAAATGAGCTTCAACCCATTTAAAATCTTACATAGATCATATTGAATTTATTTTCTTTCTCATAAAGTTACTGAACTTCACATACTGGTTCACTCCTCCAAACTCCAACTCACATTTCTTCTGTCTAAAAATCTTCAAGCATTGTGTTTGTTATCTATTTCTGAATTTAAATATATGTTCTTTATAAAATATTTAGGAAATATAGAGTGATTAAAAAAGTCGCATAAGTATCATGTATAAACTTGTCATACAGAGAAAACAATTACTGGCTTTAATTGGGACTTAACGATGATTTGCATGTTGGTGTGGTGTATGTATGGCATATGCCCTTTACATAGTTAATATTTTATATACACTATCCTACGATATCCACGGTTTTTACTAACTAAATAATACAGATATACCATAGTGAAATTAACCACTTCATCATGATACCTTTATGTGGTATTTTTAATTTGTCAATATGATGAATAAGAGTATAATAATAACAATAATAATAATAATAACAAATAATAGGCTTGCTTGAATATTTCCTCTGCCTAGAGGAATGTGAGTTTTGAATCAAAGCTTATCATACAATATTTAGTCTTTCATATATATTGTAAATTTATAGTCCAGTGAAGTCTCCTCTATTTACATGATTACTAGTGTTTAAGAGTACATGCTTTAAGATTATGAAATATTATCAGTACAATATTTACATATTTAGTAAATGTAAGAGTTTTCCATCTTATATTTAATCTGTTTTCTTTAGCTATTTATAAGAAGAATTTTCTTCATATGTCAAATTACCATTTCTAGTTTTTCCAAATATTTAAAAAATATATTAGTTGTTATAAATGTTTTCTATTTTCGAAGAATAGATTTTCCAAAATTTTATCTAATGTATTCTTGCTGCTGAGATTAAAAAAAAAAAAAAGCTACTAATGAGACTGCTTTTTAAGGTATTTTATAGCATTATTAAATATATTTTTCTACTTCTGTATCCTTGTTTTTTTAAATTTTTTATTTAACTGAAAACATAGTCTACATTTTTATTCTTTGTATTAATAAAAAATATGTACATCTTTTGAGTGCACCTTATGTGGGAGTCTTTGAGTTTTGGTAAGTTATGTTCTTACATTTTTTGTTTCCTAAAACCTGAATAATTTCAGTCAACCACTAGGGTTTAATTGGGATTATTTCCATTTTGGGGCAATTTCATTATTTTTTGTTGATATATTTCTGTAGCTAACTAATAATTATGATCAAAATAAATGGCATGCACAACTAGCTCTGTGGAGATTTTTTTTTTAATGCAAAGTTATATTTTTTTCTCTAAACATTTCCTGGATATTGTGGACCAGTAAGTGCAACTTTATTTTATTTATATTATTGATTTTTCTATTATGTATTGATTTCCTTCTTGATACACCCACTGTAACACATTCTCCTCTGTTTTCTCATACTCAGCCAAATCTCTTCATATTTACATCATAGAAAAGTCCCAGGACTCACCCTTTCTTCCTCCCTCCCTCCCTTCCTTCCTTCCTCTCTCTCTCTTCTATACCCCTTCCTGAGTTGAATGAATCCAGTAGTACTATAGATTCAAATATAATCAGTATGTATATGACTCCCTTACCTTTCTATCTTTAGCTTTAATCTCTCCATTTAGCTACCCAAATCCAGAACCTGCTAGTTCATTTGATATATTCATATGTATTATATATTATCTTATAATTATATATATCATATATGCATTACGTATATGATATATAACTATTGTTAAAGAGAAAGCCACAGGGCCAAAGAGCATCACTTAGGCTAAGTCACCAAACCAGGGCTTAATGCCTAATCTAACTGAAGTTTCAATTTCCTCAGAAATGTAGATTTTAACTGGTCAGTCAAGAATTTTCTCAATAAGACCAGTGAGGTAATTTTTTTTTTTTTAAAGATTTCATTTATTTATTTGACAGAGATCACAAGTAGACAGAGAGGCAGGCAGAGACAGAGAGGGAAGCAGGCTCCCTGCTGAGCAGAGAGCCCGATGAAGGACTCGATCCCAGGACCCTGAGATCATGACCTGAGCCGAAGGCAGCGGCTTAACCCACTGAGCCACCCAGGCGCCCCCAGTGAGGTAATTTATCCATGGTCTCTCTCCATTCCCAGAAGGATGATGAGGTAATCTGCATGACAAAGCTTCTGTTCTATCCACTGCCCCCTCAAAGTGGAAATGACCTTACTTGGAATAAACCTTTTTTTTCCCTAATAATTATCTTGCTCCACCCTCTTTTCTATAAAATCTTCCATTTTGTATAACTCTTTGAGACTCCCTGCTACTTGCTAGATGGGATGCTGCCTAATTCAGGAATCATTAAAAAAGTCAATTAGATTTCCAAATTTACTTGAATTTTGTTTTTTTATAACTATATAGTGTGTGTGTGTGTGTGTGTGTGTGTGTGTGTGAGACTCCCTCTCCCTTTCCTTACCCTTCTTTGTTTTGTGTCCACCCCACTGGTCCAGGGGTTTTGTTTTGATTGCAATTTTTTTTTATTATGTTGTTAGTCACCATACAGTATATCACTAGATAATTTATTGTTTGTGTGTAACACCCAGTGCTCCATGCAATACATGCCCTCCTTGATAACCATCACTGGGCTCACCCATCCTCCACCCCGCTCCCTTCTGAAACCCTCAGTTTGATTCCCAGAGTCCATAGTTTTTCATGGTTTGTCTCCCTGATTTCCCTCCCTTCATTTTCCCCTTCCTTCTCCTAATGTCCCTCCTACTATTCCTTATGGTCCACAAATAAGTGACACCACATAAATTGCCTTTCTCTGCTTGACTTATTTCATTTAACATAGTCTCCTGCAGTTCCATCCATGTTGATGTAAAAGCTGGGTATTCACCCTTTCTGATGGCCGAGTAATATTCCCTTGTATATATGGACCACATCTTCTTTATCCATTTGTCTGCTGAAAGGCATCTCAGCTCCTTCCACAGTCTGGCTATTGTGGACATTGCTGCTATGAACATTGGGGTGCATATGGCCCTTCATTTCACTACATCTTTAATTTTGGGGTAAATACCCAGTAGTTCAATTGCTGGGTCACAGGGTAGCTCTATTTTTAACTTTTTGAGGAACTTCCACACTGTTTTTGAAAGTGGCTGCACCAACTTCCATTCCCACCAGCAATGTAAGAGAGTTCCCCTTTCTCCACAACCTCTCCAACATCTGTTGTTTCTTGTCTTGTCAATTTTTTGCCATTCTAACTGGTATGAGGTGGTATCTTAATGTGGCTTTTATTTGAATTTCCCTGTTGGCTAATGATGATGAACACTTTTTTCACGTGTCTATTAGCCATTTGTATGTCTTCTTTGGAGAAGTGTCTGTGTTTTGTTTTGTTTTTGTTTCCAGGACCTATACTGGCCACTCCCTCTCTGGCCACTTCTAGAATGATTTTGCATAAGGGCTCTTACACCAAGGCGGTCTTGAAGATCACAAATTCAGTTAGCAAGTCACTTCCCGTATGTCTGGTTGTGTCTTCATCCATTACCTTCGCAGGTCCTTAGCTTTCTGTTAATTGTAGCACTGGCTAGCAGGGAAAGAGGATGTTTAGCTTATTTCCTGGAGTGGGAAAGTCCTACTCTAGTTCCAAGGGTTGACTCCAGTCTCCCCGTCTTGCAGAATACTTGACCTATGTCACAGTGCAGAGGCGCATCTCATTCTCAGCCTGCTGTTTCCAGACCAAGAGTTCAGCAGGCCTGTCCCCTCAACCATGTGCAGTGGGGTGTATGTCAGGGTCTCAATCCTTCTGTTCACCAGGCCATGGACATTCATGTATATGATGTTTTTGATCCCAGTGTGTTTAGTGATTTCACTTTTTAAAATCCCCTTCTTCATCATCATTAATAACAAACTTAAGTTGGAATTTAAATCAAGGGGCACCTGGGTGGCTCTTTTGATAAAGCATTTGACTATTGATTTCAGCTCAGGTCATGATCTCAGGGTTTTGAGATCAAGCCCTGTGTCCAGCTCTGCACTTGACATGGAGTCTGCTTAAAATTCTCTCCCTCTCTCTCCCTCTTCCCCTTGCCACCTCTCTCTCCCCCATCCTCTCTTTAAAAAAAAAAAAAAAAATTAAATTAGATCAAGATGGCTGATGAGGTCAGAGATGATTTTGCTGGTTAAAGAACCATAAATTAAACAAATTATATGAACTTCAAAATATTACACACAAATGCATAATTCAACATTCAAGGTTTATACTTGAAATATTAGCTTCTCTTTCAGTACCTAATTTACGTAAACTTAGTCTTGTTAAAAATGACTCCATATTTTTAAAAAGACCTCATTTACTTTCATGCTTTGCTTGCGAACACTATGAGGATTTTGTGTTCTGAAGATGCATGGACCACCTTATGTGGTCACAAGAAAAGTTATATCAGACCTCATCTATGAATTTAACAGAACTGATTTTCAGTTCTGCTACTCTATTCTACACACTGTGTCACTGTGTTATGACTCCCAAAGCAATCTCTTACCTACTTATGACCAGAAAGTCCCATGTAGTTTGACATTTCACATAGTGAAATTACCAAAATATGTCAGTATGTATATTCCTAAGAAAAAAAAAGTTTTGTTTTCCTAATCAGGCAAGGTCAAGCCATTCTGACAAATAGATATGCTGATTGTGAAAATGAAGTTTGCTGATACCAAATGCATCACTGCAGAAAGAGATATCTGTGCTTTTCAGGATCTAATAATGAAAAGCCTTAAAGATCTTATTTAGCTTCTTAATATACAATGGTTACTCAGTATGATACTCAGTATGATTCAGTATGCAATTAACCATGATAGAATTGGTAATGTAGACTGAATGTGACACCAGAAGTACCCTAAACAAGGAACTTGTGGTTTAATTGTAGAATACGAGATTTTTTTTTCCATTTTATTTATTTTTTCAGCGTAACAGTATTCATTCTTTTTGCACAACACCCAGTGCTCCATGCAAAACGTGCCCTCCCCATTACCCACCACCTGTTCCCCCAACCTCCCACCCCTGACCCTTCAAAACCCTCAGGTTGTTTTTCAGAGTCCATAGTCTCTTATGGTTCGCCTCCCCTCCCCAATGTCCATAGCCCGCTCCCCCTCTCCCAATCCCACCTCCCCCCAGCAACCCCCAGTTTGTTTTGTGAGATTAAGAGTCATTTATGGTTTGTCTCCCTCCCAATCCCATCTTGTTTCATTTATTCTTCTCCTATCCCCCTACCCCCCCATGTTGCTTCTCCATGTCCTCATATCAGGGAGATCATATGATAGTTGTCTTTCTCCGATTGACTTATTTCACTAAGCATGATACGCTCTAGTTCCATCCACGAGATTTTAATACAGCTAGAAATGACACTACAGAGACAGGATGTCAGCATAGAATCCAAACTGAGCTTTTCTCTTTAAAAAAGTTGTTCTTGGGGCGCCTGGGTAGCTCAGTGGGTTAAAGCCTCTGCCTTCGGCTCAGGTCATGATCCCAGGGTCCTGGGATCGAGCCCCACATCTGGCTCTCTGCTCCGTGGAGAGCCTGCTTCCTCCTCTCTCTCTGCCTGTCTCTCTGCCTACTTGTAATCTCTGTCTGTCAAAGAAATACATAAAAAATCTTTAAAAAAAAAGTTTTTCTTGCTCTTTGGCCTGCGATTGGCATATATATCAAAGTAATTGAAAGAGAACAACATGTATTTAGGATCATGGCAGAGGCTCAAAAACTGGTTATAGACTGCACAGAATAGTAAGTAGAAAATCTCCATTCTCTGGCAATGGGTTCAGGAAGAAACAAACCGACTCATATTCAGCCGGTGTGACCAAGATAAAAATAGATGAAAACAAAAGAAATCTGGTAGAGTTAGGGATTGGTTCATCAGTTTCTTTGTTCACCTAATGACTTATTGTTATAGCCTTTTTTTTTTCTTTTCATTTTATTTATTTTTTCAGCGTAACAGTATTCATTCTTTTTGCACAACACCCAGTGCTCCATGCAAAACGTGCCCTCCCCATTACCCACCACCTGTTCCCCCAACCTCCCACCCCTGACCCTTCAAAACCCTCAGGTTGCCCCAACCTCCCACCCCTGACCCTTCAAAACCCTCAGGTTGTTTTTCAGAGTCCATAGTCTCTTATGGTTCGCCTCCCCTCCCCAATGTCCATAGCCCGCTCCCCCTCTCCCAATCCCACCTCCCCCCAGCAACCCCCAGTTTGTTTTGTGAGATTAAGAGTCATTTATGGTTTGTCTCCCTCCCAATAATGTCTACAATAGCCAGACTATGGAAAGAACCTAGATGTCCATCAACAGATGAATGGATAAAGAAAATGTGGTATATATACACAATGGAATACTATGCAGCCATCAAAAGAAATGAAATCATGCCATTTGCGACGACGTGGATGGAACTAGAGCGTATCATGCTTAGTGAAATAAGTCAATCGGAGAAAGACAACTATCATATGATCTCCCTGATATGAGGACATGGAGAAGCAACATGGGGGGTAGGGGGATAGGAGAAGAATAAATGTTATAGCCTTTTTGCTGTTAATTAGGGTTCATCGTACAACTCTGTGCCAATAATGCTTGTCAGATACTATGCACTAGGTACTGTGTACCTGATTCAGTGAGATAGTGTGTTTTACCGGGATCAGAACCTACGCCCTTCATTGAGCAACAGTTAGCACAGAAATTACACATTCAGTTGATCCTGAGCCTCACAACTTCCAGATCACTGGGTACTTGCACGAGATCTGGAATATAAATTAGCTTTGAAAAATAAACATGATTTTAAGTATTGTAACTAGGAAATGGTTATATCTGAAGTGCATTTAAAAAAAAAAAGATTTTTTTCTGCTTACAAATGACCACATACATGAAAAATTATTTAAATTTTACCAACATTCCAATAAATATATCAAGATACACTTCCTGACTGAAGACCTACCACCACAGCTCAAAATAATCTTTCTTTCTCTGGATCCTTCTGGACTCTTCTCATTTATTATACATTTTATTAATTTGGCATTTATCCAGCACTGCATTATATTATTAGTTATCCCGGATCTTACCTTTAGTTCAATGTTACTATAAGCTTCATTACAACAGAGAGTGTAGTTTATTTCAACTCATGTCTCTGATACTCAATGTATATATTCATATGACAAGAGTTAGGTGCTCAGTAAATGGTGCTTAAAGTATATAGTATTTCATTAATATTTTATTACACATGAAATTACTTAAACATGATGACTTAATGACTAAAAATATTTCCTCTATTCATCTGGATAATGTGTGAAATTAAAATTTAAATATATACAGAGCTTTGATATATATGTATTGTCACTTAGAAAGGGTTGTTTCATTTATTTGAAAATGACAAAGTTCCCAATCCACAAAGACACACTTGAACTTGGTTTTACATTGCGATATTATTTACATAAATCTCAATTTAAAATCCAGAATTTTCTGTGTCTTTAACTTACATTTATTTGGAAATACGAGGGATGGAATAATGCTTTGTTCTAATCCAAAGTATTGGTTAACTACATCAAAGATATCCAATGCAGATCACTTAACTAAAAAAACTAGACCTATTTTCTTTAACAAACTAATCTCTAATTCAATTAGCTTCCTAGATCCCCTTCCTGCAGATATTCACCTCAGTCCTTTGAAGGAGTAGGATGCCATAATCAGTAATGACAGGAAAATATATTCTCTCCAACCAAACTCACATCTCCAAGAATTCACCAAGTTTTGAGCAAAGAAGATAAGCTCCAGAAGACAAATATCTCAAGGGAGTTTTCTATTTCAATAGGGTCCTTCACTCTCCTACAATCACTCTTGAATCTAAACTGTCATATATAAGCTATAGTCCATCCAGTGCTCCCCTCCCCTTTAGATTTCTTGCTCACATATTCACAAAAACCCATTTCCCTGATTTCCATGAGCATCTATCAAACAGACTGACCTCCTCAAAGATTTTATGAAATACTAGCTATATACCCAAACAATCAGAATAGACAGCATTTCCCAGCCCTCCCTAAACTCACTATAACCACATGATTAAGTTCTGGCCCATGGGTAGAAGTAAAGGTGTTTTATGTGTCTTATGGAAAGCATTCCTAGAGATAAGGGTAGAGGTGGAGAGTCGTCCTTCCTTCATCTTTTTCTTCATCTTACTGGCCAAAATACTGTCTTCATGGGTAAAGCTCTTCAGCCAAGAGTCACATATTGAGAATATGCAGCAAGATAGAAGAAGCTGAGATTTCCTGATAGTGGGAAACTTCTATCTTAAGTTATTGCAACATTAGGCTTTCTGAAATCCACACATGAACTTGACCTGAATAATAAAATTCTGTATTCCCAATGCTAAAACATACTGATTCCTCAAGAAATACTTTTCTGATAATATTACAATATTTCATTGGGTTAATTGTGCTTTAGTGTCCTTTTCAGGAGTTGGAAGTCGCTAACTGAAAATTCTTAATTGTAATTTCACTCTTTTTCTTTTTCTTTCTTTCTTTTTTTTTTTTGGAAGAAGAGAGTGCACTGTGCATGAGCTGGGGAGTGGGGGGAGTGGGGAGGGGCAGAGGGAAAGAGAGAGACAGGATCTTAAGCAGGCTCCATGCTCAGCACTGAGCTACACCTGGGCCTCCATCTCACAGCCCTGAGATCAAGACCTGAGCTGAAATCAAGAGTCAGACACTTAACTGACTCAGTCACCCAGGCATGCTCCTTCACTTTTTTATTATCTAGAAAAGACAGCCTGTATCTAGAGAAAACATTCTACTCCCAGGAGAACACTAAGATAATAAACAGGGTTCACCACTTTTTTCTGATTAGCAAGCCCTCGTATTTTTTTTTTTTTACTTGGAACTGGTTATCATAGGAGGAGAAAATGCCCAGGTATGAAGAAGACATTCTTGCCACAAGAACAGCACAGTTAGGGGCGCCTGGGTGGCTCAGTGGGTTAAGCCGCTGCCTTCGGCTCAGGTCATGATCTCAGGGTCCTGGGATCGAGTCCCGCATCGGGCTCTCTGCTCAGCGGGGAGCCTGCTTCCCTCTCTCTCTCTCTGCCTGCCTCTCTATCTACTTGTGATCTCTCTCTGTCAAATAAATAAATAAAATCTTTAAAAAAAAAAAAAAGAACAGCACAGTTAGGGTTTAGGGCTACACATTTTTAGTTCATGTTCTTATTCCAATAATTTACCATTAGAACTACCCTCAAGACTTCTCATATTCTTAAGGAACTAAAACTAGCTATAAAACTACATATATGTAGTTTTATAGCTAGTGTTTTCAGCGTAACAGTATTCATTCTTTTTGAGTTTATATAGAATATATAAGAATATATGTATATATTCTTTTGGAATATATAATTATATATAATTTCTAGAATATATATTTATATATAATTTCTGGAACATATATCTATACATATGTACATATTTATATAATTCAGTTATTCTTCATTGGAAATAGGTGTATCTTAAGTCATTTTGAGGGAATAACCTCATGAATGTCTGGAAGAGCATCCACTTTCCCATGGTTTTTACACAAGTCCAGAAGACACTATCAAACCCTTCCAATGGTGGCATCAACGATTGGTCCCTAATAAAAACATTTTCTGCATTGGGGCTGGGAAATTTATAATCACTTCTGCTTAGCCTTGTAAAAATATTCAAAGGTAGCATCAATCTAAGAAGGAAAGACATACTAAATACATTATGGGTTTTGAATTCAAGAAAAGCAAACCTTAAAGACCACCTTCAATGTAAATTACAGTGATAGCATTTGATATGTAAACAAATGGATGAATTTAGATGAATTTAGCTATCCAAGGAAAGTTTACAGGGGCACAACATGAAAAGTCATGTTACCAACACAAAAATATGTTAGAATTTTTTGTTCTATTATGTTAAGACACAGTTGTTTGATTATTTTAAAGAGATAAAACAAGCATCATAAACTAAAAACACAGTGTCCTGAACAACCAGACCAAAATAAAATAAAGTAAAATAAAATAAGATAAAATAAAATAACCTCAGCAATGTAAGACAATTTACCAGTACTAAAATAAAAGGCCTCCCAAGCTTTGGCCTCCAATGAATGGAATGTTCTTGGCTGTTTTGAGAAAGGGTTTTGGGCCACTTTGTTTCTGTTTCTTCTCCACTTCCCCAGGCATGTCAAAGCCCCATAAGCCTCTTAAGCATCTGCAGGCAGGTTGCCTGAACTGCTTTATCTGGATTTTTTAATCACTTCCTGAACTGGTTGATGGGATCTACATACAACAAAGTTCTATCAGAATAGCCCAACATTTTCTTGAAAATGCCAAGAGAGCAGCTCTTGGCATTATTTTGCCTTGAGGAACCCCATTTTACCTCCCAAGAGATTAGGGGAAAAGGGGATTAAATGAATCCACTCAAGAACAGAGATTCTATAAACAGATTATAAACTAAAACCTAAGAATTCAAGACAAGTACTTTCACTAATTATCCCATACTTTGGGAAGATGCTAATATTTAGACCATGTTTCCTTGATTTGTAAAGGCTTTATTTTATTCAAACTTACAAGATCTATGAAATGAGACTAATATTAAATAAAAATACAAAAATATCCAAAAAATAAGAGTTAATTTTGACAGCCGTCTTTTTAAATTAAGTTCATGATAGAACAGAAAAGGAACATCCTTTAGAAAAATAATCACAAGCAGAGAATGATATTTTTTCTTAGAGGTTAAAAATGTCCCTTTTCTTCTACTAGTTCCTTTTCCCTTTAGTTGTCATAGGGATGAAGTCTCCAAAACTCAAAAAGGGAGTCCTTTTGGTTTCTGAGTTGAGCCAGATTCTTAGCCTTAGTTTTTCTTTATATCACATCTCCCTTTGGTTCTATTGGTTCAGACTGTGGCTCTGTTTTCAGTGCTATGGTTTTTGTTTGGTTGGTTTAAATCTCTGCTTATATTAAGCCCTTTTGCTCATTCATTCAACAGGCTCATCATAAGCTCAAATACTCTCTTATGGATTCCTTTCTAGTAATATCTAGCACTATGCCTAATATAAAACAATCATTAGAAGGAGAGAGAGAGTGTGAGAGAGAGAATTAGCTCACATATTTATGGAGGCTGAGAATTCCCAAGTTCTGCAGTTGGCAAGCTGGAAACCCAAGAGAACTGGTGGTATGTAAATTCCACATTAGGGCAGGAAAAGACTTAAGTCTCAGCTCAAATAGTCAGACAAGCAAAGTGTCCTCTCATCCTTTTTGTTCTATTTGGAACTTCTGCTGATTAGATGAGGCTCACCCACATTAGGGGGGGAAATCTGCTTTATTCAGTATAGGACTCCATCATTAATCTCATCTAGAAACACCCTCACAGACACATCCAAAATAATATTTGACCAAATATCTCAATATCCTATGGCCCACTCAAGTTGATACATAGAATTAACCATCACCTGACTGTACACATATAAAGAGAATGCAGCTAATTTAGTTACATAATGCATTTAAGTCAGTATTAAATGTTTATAAAAAAAGACATCTTTTTTCAAAAAATTGTCATCCTAGTTGACTAAAGTGACTAAAATTTCATCATTATGTATTTTTTCCTTTTATACAACATCTATGGTTTAAAAAATCTAACTGCCTCTGGATCATAGACATCTCCCTGAAAAACAGATTACACTCTCTGAACCACTCTCCTCATTGCCAGCTGCAAGTAGTAATAAAAATAGCTTTTGTTGGATGGAAGATACTGTGTTAAGTGTTTTCATGCACCATCTCATTGAACACTCATAATCCAGTGCTTTAAGGTAGGCACTATCACCATGACCATTTTACAGACAAGGAAATTGGAGTTTAGCAATATTAAATGATTCATCTAAGTTTATATGGCAAGTAGGTGATAGAGCTGAGATTTAAACTCAGGATTATTTGATTCCATAGCCCCAGTTCTTAACCTTTCAATTGTACTAAAACTTTCCTAAATTAGTTATGAGGGAAAGCACAGTTCCCTTATCCCATGCCAGTCAGAAAGCTTTGTGAACTGAGGGATGTTCTCAGATAGCAACAGGTATAAATGGTGTGAAACGCAACTGATATGACAGTGGGAGTATAACTAAAAAGAAAGAACCATTAGATCAAAAATGTTTCTTGGCTGTGTGTCTTTGGGAAATTCACCAAACTTCAATGATCTTCATATATTTTATAATATGTAAAATGGATAAATATTGTCGTTATTTAAAATACACTTTCCTAGAATTTAATGATATGAAATCTTAAAAGTTTATTATGGATAGTTTTCTAAGATAAAATCTGTAACACAAGAGCAAGACAACATGATGATTTGTTTAGAAGAATACAGAAGTGATTTACATACTTCTGTTGTGTGTTAGAAACAAGGGTGAAATGGGTCAGAAGGAAACAGAAATGGTAGAAACTACTATAGAGTTTTGGCAAATAGTGTTTAGGGGATAGTGAGAGAATTAGCCTTCCTGGAGGTAGAAAGGTTTTCATTAGAGAGAAGGCGAAGATAATGTGGGGAAAGTGAGTAAGGGATATGTTTTAGAAGGCTATACCTGCTGAGTTAAGGCATCTGGTTTCTTCCCATACTTCAGATTACGGGATTCCTCAAAACTTTCTCAACAGGGGATGGGATATAAAAGTGAGGGTTTTCATATCACAGTGATATGAAGATTGATTAGATTTTAGAAATGAGAGTACAGGATGAGGTTCAGACGTGAGGTGAGAAATTAGAGTAAGAATAGTAGCTCTGAGATCAGAAAGTAAGAATCAATTAAAAAAAACAGTGGGGGAAGGATGAACAGGGTTTGAGTGATCATATATGGAGAAAAAAAAATTGTTCAAATTTTTCCATCTTAGATAACTAGTAAGTAATGAGTATTATCAGTAGAAAATATGACCAAAAAAAAAAAAAAAACAACAACATTTGTGTTGGTTTGATGGAGAAAGATATTAAATCCTGGATTTGAGAGGCTGTGGTGGGGACACTGAAAATGTCCAAAATGGAGGTGAAAAGTTGGAAGTGGGAGTTGAAGGAGAAATTACAGTAAGTTTGTTAAACATACAGAAGTGACTCTTGAAGTCAAGGAAATTAATCTGTTGAGAAAAGACAAGAGAGGACAAAAACCAAAAATGTAGACATAGCTAAATCATGCTTCTCTTTTGTGTTGCAATGAGTTAAATTTTTGACATGTGGGCAAATGTTCTTCATAGATGAAGAGCATCTGTCAGTTAAAAACCTGTTCTGCAACTACATGTTAGTCCTTTCAAATGAAAGCAATGCATTTATTCCAATGTATTAAAAAGAAAGTTGACCTTTGAAAGAATTCAATATCAAGGCATTTGTTTCAAAGGACTGTTCCTTTTTCCTTAAAGACATTATTTTTTCAAATTCAATACATGGCATCATTAAAATGTTGATAATTAAAGATTTCAAATAAATTTCTCACAAAAAAGCATCATCTTTCTGTTTTAAAATAGGGGATGGTTTTGATGTTAGCGTATTTTCCGCCATGAGGACTTTCATCCTCTTTTAAACTAATCAAAGAACTAGTCGAGGGACTAATCTGAAAATAGATGGGAAAATCACTTTGTTATTTATTTTTTAAATTTATTTTTACCAAAATAATCTTTTCTCTGCCTATGTGTCACAGTAACCCAATTTGATTAGCCACTATTTGTAAGGCAAGGAAACAAGTATTTGCAGGATGACTTTGTAAATGACAAAATAAAACAATCCTGGAGCTTAGAACAATCTAGTGCATATTACATTATTGGAGATTATGAGTTTAGGAGTAAATTTTTAACTTTTAGATGGAAAAAAGAAAAACAAAACAAAACACTGTTCTTCAAAATGAAGATAACAACTGAATCAGGAAATCCTGAGAGTCTCTTTATTCTGAAAAAAGAAACCAGGAACAAAATGGGCAAAAATAAATATTTAATTTATGCCTATAAATTGTTTAAAGTGGTCAACCATGACTCTGCCACAACATGGCAGAAACCAATCAATTGTTTGATTACCCCAACTAGAAACCATTCTAGATCTGGGTGAAAGAATGAGCTGTTCACTTTTTACAGTCTGCACAAAAATCAGAGTTTGCCAAATTTAGGCCTAGTCTCCATGATATTCGGGATTCTACTTATTTGAGGGGTTCTGACAATTTGACAAACATGGATTGTCCACATATTTATGCAAAGCTCTATCTAAGTTGGAGAGTAAGAAGATAATGTAGACAGGCCTCTTGAGGTATGACAGGGAAAGAAGATTAGTGTGGACTAAGAACACTATCCACACCCAGTGACTTTCCAGATCCTTCTCAACCCACTTTGCATTAATGCAATCTTTAATTAGAACCGAGTAGGATGGGGAAAGTACTTGCCAGAGTCCAAGTGAGTTCTCCTCACATAATAAAGCCATCAGAATAGAAAAATGACCACATTCCCTAAGGCATTCTATGCAGTGGGTAGAACCAGTATGCCAGGAGCTCAGGCCTCGAAAATGGTTAAGTGGAGTGTGAGCATACGTGGGATGAGGAAATGGTGCAAAGTGGGAGTTTTAACATAAATAGCATCATGAGAGGGTGTGTATGTGTGTGTGTGTTTGTGTGCATGCGTGCGTGCATGCATGTGTTGGGGTAAAAAAAATCACAGCAGATACTGTAAGTGTAGGAACTTGGAAATATTGTCTATGAGTTTCGTTTGCTTTGTTTTTCATTAAGACTTCATTTCTTTAAAAGATATTTTAGGTTTACAGCAAAATTAAAAGAAAAGCACAGGGATTTCCCTTATACACCCTACCCCCATTATTGCATATCTTCCTCCATTATCAACATTCCCCATCAGAGGGTATATTTGTTACAAATGATGATTGAAGACTGACACATCATTAGTCCATAGTTTACATTAGGGCTCATTCTTGATGTTCTGCGTTCCATGGGTTTGAAAAAATATACAAATGACACGTGTCCATCATTATAGTATCATACAGATGATTTTGACTGCTCTAAAAATCCTCTGTGCTCTGCCCATTCATCCACAAATTCCTGAAAATTATTGAACTTTTAACTGTTTCCATACTTCTCTCTCTTCCAGAAAATCATATAGTTAGAATCATATAATATGTAGCCTTTTCATATTGGCATTTTCACTTAGTAATATGAATTTAAGATTTCTCCATATCTTCATACTTTGACAGCTCATTTCTTTTCAGTGCTTAACAGTATTTCAATATCTGGATGTACCACAGTTTATTTATTCATTCACCTACTGAAGAACATCTTGGTTGCTTCCAAGTTTTGGCAATTATGAATAAAGCTGCTATAAATATCGATGTGCAGATTTTTGCGTGGACATAAGTTTTCACCTCCTTTGGGTAAATACCAAGGAGTGCAAATGCTGTATCATATGGCAAGAACACATTTAGTTTCAAAAGAGACCCCCAGACTGTCTCCCTCAGTAAGCACTTGCACAAGAATCCCCTTCTCAGATTCTGAATGATGTCTAAAATACAACCTTCAATCTATTTATGAGAAAACTTCAATAAAATAAGTAATAAAATTCAAGGACTTTGGTGGAATATCAGACTTGTGTTTCTTTTAAATAAGGCACCTTGCTAATACTTGCCTCAAGACAATCTAATTTTTACTCTGAGGCCAACAGTATTATTCTACCTTAGTAATCAGTAGTGGCCCTCTTTGTAACTTTTGTGAATTTAAAAAAAAATATCCCCAAAGTTGCCCTCATTTCTGCCATTGGCCAAAAAAGCTGCCATCCATTGAATGGACTCAGTCCATCATTTCTATGTCCAGGTGACACTCCTTATTTTCTCAACAGAAACATCAAAGGAGGAAGCATAATAAGTATTAAAAAATACTGTTAATTTAATTCAACACAAAAATATATTTCCCGGAATTCCATTTTCCTAGTTAGTGTTGGCTACAAAAGACACTTTAGAAGCACAGATGTGAGGCAGAAGCCACATTTTTTAAGCTTTGGTTGATGAAAGATCCCAGGCACTGTGGCAGCTGTCACTGATCTGTTGCTCCCTTATCTGGTGTGAGGCAGCTTCCAGAACCACACCTTCTCCAGTCCTCACCAGCTTTCCTTTACCTTCCCCCTGTTCTTAGACAGGATATCAAGCTTCTCTTGAGAGTACTCATGCAACACAGAATTTCACTTATGAAGGTCACAATAGCTACAGCCACTGTGGAGTTCTCAAACTTCCCACAGGAGAGATCCACAATGATTATCTGACAGGGCACCGTTCTCCAAGGGGTCAGGCAGGACCTGTTGGTAAGTTGATTTCATCAGATGCTTACATCATGAGAAGGGCAGCACATTACTCTCTCTGGAATAGACACCTATTCTGGATAAATACTTGCTTTTCTTGCTTGTTTTCTTGCAAAACCACTGCCCTTAGACTTACCGAATGCCTTAGTCACTGTCATATATTCCATGCAGGACTGCTTCTGATTAAGTAATCTGTGCTCTGACCAAGGAATTTTACATAAAAAATGAAGCACAGCAATACTCACAGGATTAACTGAGAGTGCTATGTTGTCCAACACTCTGAAGCAGATGAGCTAAGAGAACTGTGGAATGAACCTTTAAAGATTCAATTAGAGCACCATCTGGGAGTCAATTCCTTGCAAGCCTGAGATGGTGTTCCTTAGGATGTCAGTATCTTCTAAATTAATGACCACTAGGTGGTTACCATATCAGGGAAGAAACCTCATACAATATGGGTGCTTGCTGAGAGCAAAACAAATGTGGTACGGATAGCGGGGGGAAAAATACACACAGACACACACAGACACACACACACACACACACACACACACACAAATAATGACCATAACCATATGCCCAGTTTCAGAAAAAAGGACCATAATGGGTCATCTTATCCCCCCAACATTTAAGAATGTCATCTAATTGGATGACTCTGTGTTGAAAATTCAACTATACTGTTCTCATCCCTTGAACCTGTTGGGCATTGCTTATTTACTTTGATATAGGTGGGTAAACTTAAAGAGTTGGTGATTCCAATTTCGGCTGTCCTTCCTCATGTAGTTTCACTTTCTGGGTTAATCAATACATTCCTCTTATACCTGGTGCATAGACATAGTTCCTAGCTGGTGAATTCCTGTTTTTATTAGAAGACAGAACCAGATACAGTTTTGTTTCCCCTGGTAAGAACAGCAGTAAATCTTCAGATCCTACTTCAGAGGTGTGTCAGCTCTCCAGCCCTGTGTTACTCTTAGAATCCGTGGTTATCAGCTGCCCGCAGTCCACAGGAGACCACACTGGTCCATTACATGGATGATACATTCTCGTGTGGACTTGCTTAAGAGTAGATATCGTGACTTTGGAAATCTCAGGAAGACAAATGAGTGCCAGAGGGTAGGAAAAAAAAATTCCCACAAAGATTCAAGAACCTACTATTTGGTGAAATGTCCATGTGTCCATTGGTCTAGGGCCTTCTATAGGTTCTCTACTGCTGTCATAACAGATTCTACACATTTGGTGGTTTAAATAAACACAAGCTGATTATGTTCCTTTTCTGCAGGTAAAAAATCCGCTATGGCTCTTACTAGACTAAAATGAATGTATCAATGGGCTGCATTCCTTTCGGGATGCTTCTGGGGGGAAATATCTGAGGTGGCATTTTTTAAAAGATCTGAAAGAATTCAAGAGCTGAAATATGGACACCTTGGTAAGAACATTTAGACAAATGGGAGAAACAGGTACCAAGGCCATCGAGTAAGAGCATGTTTGTCAGATCTGAAGACCACTGAAGAGGCCAGTGAGCACAGGGGAGACAGGCAGGAAGTGAGTACGGAGCAGATGGGGAGAAACATGTGCTGGCAGGGAATGTAATGCCTCCTTTATAGGGGACTTTATTTTGAATGATCCCTAGGAGGGGTGGGTCATTAGAATGATTTCAATAAAGGAATGACATGACCAAATATCATATTCTTATAAGGAAGAAAACAATGAAAGAATTATTTATAAAACATATAAGATCAAAAATTGGCACCTGAGAAATAATCCAAGAAATGGCACATTGGTGTGTCAACAGCCTGGATTAGACATCAGGAGACTCTTTCTCTTGTGAATTATATAATAATTTATTTGCATGACACTGGATTTAATCTATGTAGTGAATAGGATGTGTGTGTGCAATAAAAAAAAAATAACTTACTAAAGGAAATAAGTTTCTTCCCCATCTCACCTTAGCCAGGTGTTGAGGTTTCTGACATTTCTTTATATCTTTCCCAACTTAGTTTAAAATTAAATCAAATATATCTGTAGTTGTAATTTGGTGATTCATTTCCAATAGTCCTACACAGGAGAAGCAGGTAATAACTTTCTCAAATGAACACAATGATTTCTACAGCACTGTCTCTCTTCCCTCAGCTTGACTTACCTTCATGTTGAACTAACTTTATCCACAGCAAATCTCCACTGAGAGCAAAGCCTCCAAATTCAGAGCTATTTGGAAGCTGATAATTTTCTGTGCATATAAAATCATTTTTTAAAAGAATGTAACAGCAGTCTATTTTTCAGTTTCAAACTGAGATTTTGAGGAGAGTTCGAAAAGTCTCCAGTCTAAGACTCTCATTCTGTAAACCTCTGGTGTTTCATCAATGGTTGTTATTTATTTGATTTTGGCTGAAAAGTTGGTAAAGGTTTCAATCTCAGGTTACAATAAATCTATACTTTATTGCTGAAAAGTGTATCATTACATAAAGTACAGCCATAATGTGATAAGTCTGTTACTTTAACAAACTAACCAACTACTAGAAATTCATAGAAAATACTGAATTTTCCAAGTTCTTCACTTTCAGATGGTGTCTTTGATGGTGTTTTATTCAATATTTTCATTGAATATAATTCAATAAATTTATTTTATTTTTATATTATTCAATATTCTTTTATTATTTAATATTCTAATATAATTCCATTCTTTGTTGGTATAATCCTTTTAATTATAGGACCATCAGCTTTTACAGTATGATTAAAAATATATGTTCAACAGTTATGGTATAACAAGTTCCTTCCTAAATACTAAAAACATAAGTTAAATAATATAGATTTAAACATTTGCTTAATACTTTCCATGGTACTAATCTATTTAACAAAAAGGCAAAATCCTGGAGGGACCCACCCTGAATGGGTCCTTCAGTATTTTCCTGAGTAGGAAATACTCAGCTAGTATTTCCTACTATGTTTGGTAGGACTTACCCTCATTACTAAAAATAACTACCTGACCATATGATTTCAAAATTAGCAAAACTGAGATAACAAAAGAGCTGAGATTCACTTATAAATAGTGAGCAGATACTTTTGGAGAGCACATAGATGCTATTTTATGGGGAGAAAATTCCTTGTGACAGTGTTCCTCATACTGGAGTCTCTTTTAGCCATGTTTTTGCCATAAGTTTGATAAAGCTATGAGTGTTGGAGCTTTGGATAAACAATCTTTTATTGCCAATAAGTCTTTTGAGTTGGCATGTTCTTTGAACTCCATTAAAAAGAAATATGGGGGGAAAAGACACTTTATAGCACTATTCATTTTATATCATTATTGCAAAAGATAGCCCTGGACAGTGATGCTGATGGCCAAAATATAAAAGGAGCACTATAACTTTGGTTACATGTTAATACTGTAGATTCAATGCTTTTCTGTCTTCATTCTTTTTTTAGTGGATTTGAGGACTGACTTTCCAATAATGGTGCTTATTAACATACCAGTACAACAAAATCCTCTCCCATGAGGTTTCAGATATTTTAAATCATTGTAATCAATTGTTTATGAAAAAGTAAAGGCCAAATATAACATCACATAATAATAACATCATAGGATCATTTATATTTTCAACTAAAGGTTGTTAGTAGTTTTTACTGATTACAAATAAATCTACTATGAACATTCATAGTGATGAGTTTTTCTAGTGTGTGAACAGAAGTTTTCATTACTTTACAATAAATATCCAAGAGTAGTAGTGCTGAATTATATAATAAATGTATATTTAGTTTCATGAGAAATTGCCCAGCTTTTTTCCAAAGTGGCTATCCAATCAAAAGGGTCTGTGCTTCAAGACTACCCTGTTTTTAGTCCTCTGGCCCGAGAGACTGGAGTTTTATTATTGTTGTTATTTTTGTTTTGATTGTTTGTGTTACTTTTCCTTTGCTCATTGAAATTTCTGAATTGGGGGCTGCTTTAGCACTCAAGCCAAGACGTACATATTCTCTCTCTGGCATTCTTCACTTGGGCATCCCTAGCCATTCTATCTTTTACTCTCCACCTGTTAGAGACTTCTGAGAGTTGTTTTATGTGTATTGTTCCAATGCAATTTTAGTTGTAATTAGTGGGAGGTGGAAGGTGCTTACTCCACCTTGACTAGAACTAAAGTCCTCGTCAAAATCATTTGTATTCAATTCCCTCGCATCATGAGAAAAATCATGTATTTTAGAAAGTCAGTTCAGTCATGTTGAAGCCAGTTGTATTGGCTACTCTATACCTCAGTCTGAGAGGGAAACATGTTTCTATGTGAACGTGTGTCCCAACCTCTCACATTACAGGAAGATTCTCTATTAGGAGCTCTGAGCACTGCATGAGTATAACAAGGGCAGAACAAGATTCACTTTAAGAATGAAAACAAACTTCCACATAGCTGCCTTTTTTCAGCTCTGTGAAAATTCACAATTTAAAATCCCATTTAATTGAACTGAGAAAGTGCCAGCCTCTCCACCCACATGCCCAAAAGCCATTCTGCTCACACTTTCTTGTTTGGAGCACTATACTTTTATCCCCTGCTTTGAAAGAACTCACAGGACATCTGTCAAATAACCCCACAGAAGCTATCCACCAGGGTATCAAAAATATTCTTTAAAAAAAAAATTTCATTCCAAAGCCACAGCATTTTAAAATTAGCATGAGTAACTTACAATGCATCATCATTAATGTCTTTGAGTAGAGTTCAATTTGTCAAATTTTCACATTGCTCCTAATGACTATATATTATTTTGAAACTAGTAATTCATGCATAATGAATGTACAATACACTAATCTCTTTAAAAAGTATAATTAATCCACTATTTGGTTTTAATAAGGTAATTATTTGATATAATTACTAATATGCATAACATATGCATGTACATTTATTAAGTATGTGTGTGTATGTGTAATACATATATAGTTATCATACTTATTAATTGAGAAATGAGAAAAAATTTGCTTGGGGTTCCTAAAAAAATTCATATTATTTAGAAAAGAAATCTCTATAAATAAAACGCAATGTTTTATCTGGATAAAATATAGAAAAACTGAAATCACTTCATACATCTTGATGCATGTTTGAGTTCAATTTACCTTACAAGTCATACATCATCATTCGGATGTTAAAGCAATGTGAAGGATGAGAAATAGTTTGGCTTTTTAGGAGCTAAGGAAAGAATACTTAAGGGAACAAGAGAGAATAGCTTTGGTCAAGGATATATCAGTCAGTTATAGGACAGACTTTTCCTCGTGTTTATTCTAGTATAATATTATGGCTTATAGGAGTTATAAAAAAGATATTAAAAATCGCACGAGGGGCACCTAGGTGGCTTCAGTTGGTTGAGCATCTGACTCTTGATTTTGGCTCAGAACCCTGCATCTGGCTTAAGGGGAGTCTGCTGCAGATGCGCGCTCTCTCTCTCTCCCTCTGCCCCTCCCACTGATCACATGCTCTCTCTCTAAAATAAATAAATGAATCTTTAACAAAAATATAAATATCACATGAAGCCCTGTTCTAAAGATGTCAATTTACTAATAACATGTAGTTTGCATGTTTGCTTGTTTGAAGCCATAATGAAGTCAACTTGTATTTGAAGTTCGTGCTTTACAGTTCACGTTTTCATTATTTTATGTGACAGTTATAATGTTGAATTCTTTTCCAGTAAGGTCTGTTCCATAGGTGGAGCCCTGTCTGACAGAGCAAAACAGAAGACTGAAGATCTGGTCCAGCGTAAAAGGAACTCATCTGTGATATCCCAACTAATTTCAATGGATATTTAGCAAGAGAATCTTTGTATGTGACCTTGAAAGTTTTTTTTTTCTTTCTCGAGAAGGACTATTAACAAATACTATGAAGCTGGAAGCAGAGACTCTAGAAGCTCATCCATCACTTTGACAATGTTTTTGTGGAATGAGAGGACTGCATGCATGTGGGTACACACACAATTACTTACATACATACTGTGGGCAAATTTTCACTCATGAAAGCAACAATAATTTACAGCAAAATGATTCATGTTTTAATTAACAAAACACAATTAACAATTATATTTACCTGTATTTTAAATATTGAGTTAAAATCAGTATAGGCTAGAGCCTAACCATTGTGACCTTGAGTCAACAATAAAGCAAATCATCTTGTGGAGAAGTTCAAATAAAACAATAATGATATGGGAGTGATGAAGCTACTCACTATTTATTTTGGTTCTCTGCCTTCATGGTACTTGAAACTACTGTACATCCCAGATCCTTATAACTCAATCATGGATGTATGCATTGCCTTACTAATGGAATTAAATTGGAAATGGCATATGTTGTTGCTTCTAGGCAGAAGCATTTAATTGTTGGTGTTGGACCTTCCTTTCTCTACCTCAATAATCTTAAAGGCGTATGTTGATATGGAAGTGTAGTAATAAATTATAACATAGATAATAGCTGGCTTAGAGAGTCACACAGATTTGTAGAAGATTTTGTGTGAGGTTGAAATAAACCTTTATTATTTTTAAGCCACTGAGATTTTTGGAGTTTCTTGTTACTGAAGCATAACCTTATCCTATCCTGACTAAGCCCATTGGCAGTGGAAATAAGAGGATTAACATTTATTGAGTGAGTCTATTAGTGTATAAGAGGCTTTTTGAAAGATTAGTCAATTATTCTTCATAATAATCCATATAGTTGTTGGTATCACCATCACTGTTTTACAAATGGATTGTCAATACAGCTTTGTCATATGTGCCATTGATTGCTGTGGCACACTCCTCGACTCCATTTCTGATGAGTTCCATCAGTAGACTACATGATAGAGTTTCATAATTTCTAATAAAAAATGATTTCCAACATAACCAAGGACAACCCTTGTTCCCATGAGTGTCCATCTAGAGGCTGCTCTAAATTTGCAAAATTTATGAGAAACATATATGAGATGTTTATACCTCCACCCTCATTTTTTTTGTTTTTACATGGATTTGTTTCCTACTTCATGTGAGTAAGAAAAAATTGTAAATGATTTACAACAACAAATATATCCAAGTAAATCACACTTCTTGGATCTATCCAGCAAAGTTTACCTCGTACTTTTGCGCAGGGCAGTACGTAAAACTGGTTAGTCACTGACCTCTGGGTTCAGAACAGTTATTACTAATCCAGATGGCCAATTATCAGTTTTATGATTGCAGGTAAGCCTTGCAACCATTCTATGCTCTGAGTTCTTCATATAAATGCTGATATTGCATAAGATGTGTGGGAGGATAAAATAAGATAATCAATATGAAAAATTTAAAACATAGCTTGACATATAAGAAATAGTCAATATTGGATATTTTTATATACTACATAAAGAGAAAATAAAAAGACCTTTACATTACACTGACTTTTGAACACTTTACACTATGTTAACACTGTACCAGGTACTATTCCTAAATTACACCGTTACACCTTCATGATAATGCTGACACCTCATTGTTCTTACACTCGTTCCACTGATGAGGCAATTCACATTTCCAAAATGGTAAGTGGGTTTTAGTTAGCTTGGTCTCAATTCAGAGCCTCCTTTTTATACAACAGTAGTCTCAGGACTAGTAACCACCATGCATGGAAGATCAGTGAGATCAAGGACCAGGGTCTCAAGAATATTAATCTGGCTATTGTTAAGGTGAAAAGACAAAACATTAAAAGCCATGGTGGGCTAAAAGATATGCACATATGAAGCATGTGAGAGTTCTCAGGAATGAGCCTCCTTGGACTGGGCAGATGGGTACACAGAGAGGGAATCTGGAATTTTAGCAAGCATAGAAAGATAGGTAGAATTCTGAAAAATGCAAAAGTATCCCTAGTTAATGAAATAGCAGGATAAAGGATCTTGCAAAAAAAAGTGTAGGGTGTATTAAAAATAAAGCTAGGAGACTTGAAATCATGAAAGTATTTTCAAAGCAATTTTGACCATAATTATTCTCAGTAAATGATGGTGTAATTCCTATTAGCAATTTCTCACCAAAAAATAAAACAGTTCTTTAAAATGAAGAAATAAAAATATCTTCTTCTCTTATATATTTTGTTCCTGTATTTCCTTCCTCATCAAAGTTTTAAGTGCTGTAGGTCATTTGAACCATCATAAAGCAGTTGCGGTATGAGAAGCTATGTCTTAGTCTTATCACTTTCTCAAATCTAAGTTACTCATTCATATTTTTTTCAATCAAATGCACATCTGAAAGTTAGGAACTCAGCATGACTATTGGGGATCAAACTGAACATGAAAGGTTGGCAGAGGATTTATCTTGGGGCAATCTGTCAAGACCACAGCTTGAAAGAAAGGAGGAAGAGACCATGATGATTCTTGGAGCCACCATGTGCTACAAAGTGACATGTTAAAATGGTCCAGGTGATGAAGACGGGCCAAAGTTTGACCTTGCTACCTTCCCACAATCTAATAATCTTGAAAATAAAGCAATCTAGCAGTTGTCACTTTATAGATTATTATTTTTTTTTATCACTACCAGTTTTAGTTATGCTCCCAAGCCACAGCTATTTCCTCTTGCTTTATCTGGTCTCTTGCTTTTATTGGTCCCAAGTTCAATCAAATGAACTGCTGAAAGTGAAACTCTTGAACTAGCTCATCTGCTGAACAATGAACTCAAAACAAGCCTAGGGCAGCAAACGGGATTTTAATTGCTTACTTCTATTTCTCCTGGGCCTAGCTCTCTAGGTAATTGTGTGACGAGAGGTCTCACTAAATTCAAAATTGAGAGACAGAATACCCAGGCACAAGTGGTACCCATCCATGACCTTGATTTTCCTGTTTGTATGTCTTTCCTTGGTCCAGGTAATGGTACTTAACACAGTCACCTGGAGATATTAAGAGATTATAGACTGCCCTCACTTCAGAGAGCTCTTGAAAGGGCAGAGGGGGGAAAAATAATCGCATTATCCTTGCCATTATTAAGCACTTATTGAAAGCCACCAGAGGGCTAGATATTACACTGAGAGTATCCATTTTGCACATATTAGGAAATGCATGCGCCTTTTACTTTAGAAACATATTAACACCATTGCTCTTTCTGTCACTTTTACTTTCATTTCCTACAGAATCTTTTGGGACATCTTAGGTAGTAAGAACTCATTTGGATTGTTTCTTGAGAATGACCTTTCATACTCCTTGTCAGTTTATCTCAGCTGGGAAATATGTCTATTCCCAGAAATGATCTTCCTCCTCAGCCATTTCTATATTGTCAGAAGGGCAAGGATTCAATTCATCCCCATACAGTTTAATGGAAAGAGTAAAAAGTGACAGAGAAGGATAACTGTTTGCAGCATTTGCTTATGCTTGGCCACTAAAGCTTTTAATATTTCAAGGGAGCCATTATGGATTCTACAGTGTACCAGACACTTTTGCATTAAGAACTTATTTAATATACACAGTGACCAGTATGGTGGGAAAATGTCCCTATGTTGCAGATGTTGAACCTGAGATGCAAAGAAATTTAAAAACGTTCTCAAGGCTATGCTAACAGTAAATAGTGAGGACAGATTTGAACCTCATTCTGTCCAGCATAAAGTGTAGGTGATTTCCAGTTTGCTAACATTGATAGAATACAGAAAAAGGAAAAAAAAAATCAACACCTGATTAAAAAGTTTCCCACTTATAATTTTAGTATTAAAAACCATGAACAGGGATGCCTTGGTGGTTCAATTGGTTAAGCAACTGGCTCTTGATTTAGGCTTGGGTCATGATCCCAGGGTTGTGAGAGGGGGGCTCTCATGGGGCTCTGCGCTGGGTGTGGAGCCTGCTTAAGATTCTGTCTCTCCCTGTCCCTCTGCACACCACCACCCCCCAAACACACACACACACACACACACCAACAACAAAAAACCCATAAACAAATAATGTATGGATACGGTACTGAGTTCCTAAGAGTTGTGTTTGTGTTTATTTCTTTAAGAATATTGTAATTTTAGGGAACAAGCCAACCTCCTAACATATAGAAAAGAAAAATGGCTATGGTTATCTTCACTATTAGAGGTATAGTACTTACTACATCAGAATTCATATAGGCAAAAAGCCTAATCAATTCTGAAGCTTATAAATAAATCAGAAATATTGCAAATATCATGAAATATAACTTTTTGCACATTTTAATTAACAACAGGATAGTCCAAGACATGGAAGTATAACCAATTCTCTACTATTAGGTATTCATAAAATTAACATTTTTCACCATTATAAAAGTGTGATTTTTAGTATGTTTCTTAGAGGCGGGGTGAGGTGGGGGGACTTGGAGGAAGGTGGTCAAAAGGTACAAACTTACAGAAGATAAGTAGGTCCTAGGGATGCAATGTACAATAGGATGATTAGGCTGACGCTACTGTAGGATACATAGGAACGTTAAGTATATGTTCAGCACTTATTTTTCCGAAAGGTAAAGGACTTAGGACTAAAAGTTGCAAAATCCTAGAAATAAAATTATTTCTTCAAAATGTGTGCATATTTTTAAGATATATAAAATTCTGCATCTTTGAAGATCTCATATTGTTTACTCTTGAGAATTTTTTTCTTAAAAATTCTTATTTTAAATAACTTTCCTATAATTAGTAGAGCTGGATTTTATTTCAGACCCAATTTGATATTCTTACTCTCTTTGTACAACAAATTCATTTTTGTATTGTTACAATGAATATATTTAGTTTTATTTTTATCATCATATTTTACTTGTTACCCTATTTTGTATTTTTACATTTTGGGGACTTCACTTTGCCCCCATTTTTTCTATATCATGCATCATAAACTGGTTTCTTATCCTTAAGCTAGTCATTTAAAAGGCATGCAACCTGCTTTAAATTCTAGAAGTAAAGATCTGTAGTTTTAAAGAAAATCACTGGACTGAAATTTCTCTATTTTCATCAATATAAAGGGTAAGAAAACTCCTTTCAACTCTAGCTTATATGAAGTTGGCAATCAAACCACTTTTACTTATTACTTAATCCCAGGCCTGCAGTTTTTATTGATACATCGCATAGCTTTATCTTCATTTTTATTTCATTTCATTATACATCTTAATTTCCAGAAATTAACATTTGTTGTTCTGTAACCCATATGTATGAGTCATGTAGATTTTATTCCATATTTACATAGTTTTTTCTTCTTCTTTCATAATTTTTCCATACCTTTCATATAATTTCTTCATTTGTGTTTTAACTTGTATTAACTTTTCATGTGAATGAAGTACATTTTAATTATACAGGTAATGCTCTCGGTATATTTAGGACCAATATAATTGACTTTCATAAGTAAAATATTTAGATATTACCCTCTGTTTTGCTCAAGTTTTATAAAATGTGTTTCAATGTTTTCTATAGTTACAAAGTTGTCTTTTTTTTCTTTTTATACTTATTCCACATTTCCCCTGCATGTTTGAAGATTTTTAAATTTTTCTGCTAAATTCAAATATATCGCTAGGTTGTGTCTTAGCATTTACATCTATCTCTTCTCTGTTCACCATGAACCTAATTTATGTGTGGTTCTATCATTCCACAAATTTTACATTAAAACTAACCATGAACCCATGTCTGTTTAGTGACTTCATCAGGAATGACACTAGATGTATTGGGTTTGGTTTTTGTTGTTGGCTGTTGTCAGGTCTCATTTTCTCTGACAGCTTTTCTTTGTCTTTCTCTTTCATGTTTGGAAGAATTTCTTGCTTGTTCTGTACTTTCTGATTCAATCTTCTTCAATGCAAACTCTTGATTCCAAGTGATGTCACCCTAATTCTACTATGCTACATCCATTTTTCTATGCTCTTTCTTCATTCTTTTGATAGTCCCTTCAGTTTTATTCTGTAATTTTACCTCATCTTTTATTTCTCAATATTTTTTTAAGTAAACAAAGGGGATGATACAAACTAAAAAACCTAGTTTCTACTTAAATTCTATTTAAAAGTTTATTTTTTCCTTATATTTTAAGTGCTATGTATATTTATATCTTTCATAATGCACATCCTTCATAGATTCCATTATTTTATATTAATGTAATTCATAGTGAAGTGAGATGAAGTATCTTTTGGTATTCAATTTGCTCAAAAAAAAAAAAAGGGAGTGGGGAGTAAATCCCTTTGCAGTTCATGTCACTGATCAATGATGTGATACTGGAATTCATATCTCAAATATAAAGCTCAATAGAGCCAGATTATAAGCTTTCAAGTTAGTTTCAAATGGTTCAGTAGCATAAAGGAGAACAGAAATATATGATTACAGATATTCTTTTGAATATTATCCAAAGTCTACACCAGAGTCAATTTCTGCAACCGATTTATTTTGTTTGTTTAAAGATTTTTATTTATTTGACAGACAGAGAGAGAGAGATCACAAGCAGGCAGAGAGAGAGGAGGAAGCAGACTCCCCACCGAGCAGAGAGCCCGATGTGGCACTCGAGCCCAGAACCCTGAGATCATGACCTGAGCTGCAGGCAGAGGCTTTAACCCACTGAGCCACCCAGGCACCCTGCCACTGATTTTTCATATTGACTTTCAATCAAGTGGGCAGAACCAGGTTCATTATTTATTATTTTATTGATGAAATAGAAAAGCACCTCTCATGTCAAGAACTGGCTTCATAAAATTCTCTGAAATGTGCACCACGGTCAAAACAAAGCAATCACTTTGTGTTCATTTTGGCTGTGTCTTCACTTACAATTAGACCTGCAACCAACTACCTTTAAAAGTGGTAGCAAATGGGGTGCCTGGGTTCTCAGTCTGTTAAGCATCTGACTCCTGATTTTGTCTCAGATCATGATCTCAGGGTTCTGGGATTGAGCCGCTGAGAATTTCATCTGCTTGTCTCCCTCGTCCTCTGCCACTCCCTTGGCTCATGCACACGTACACACACACACACACACTCTCTCTCTCTCTCTCAAATAAATAAATAAATCTCCAAAAAACGCCAATAAAATAAATACATTAACTAAAGTGGTAGCAAATGATATCAAACTAAACAGGTCAATATTTATACAAAATCCTCTTGATTTTTCAATTATTTTTCCTTTCACTATTTTTGAGGAAAGTAGAGATGGAGTTTCTTCACTTACTCTACCATCTTTCCATAATGAGTGTTGGGTTGATCAGATGAAAATAACAAAAGAAATTTCATCTATTTGTGATGACCCACATTGATCAGACTCAGTTGTGAGACATGGACTACCCAGGCAAATGATATTTGAAGGAAGGGAAAGAAAAAACAAACAACTGAAGGAAGAAGATAATACAGTGTTTTATAAGGGTGTCTGCCCCCTCAGAGCACCGGAATCTGACAGCAATAAGCACATAAGTTTTAGTTTTTAGTGCATCTCTCTATAACAAATACCAATAGAAGCTCTTTACGAAGAAAATAGCAAACTTTTTGAAAATCTCTAAGCCAACATTTATGAAGTTACAATGACAGGTCCTCATGTACATTTCTAATTCTTACTAGTATCTGAACTAATCTTATTTTACTCAGGTTAAAACAAATAAACCCCCATACCATAGACACCCTCTCAAGTATTCATTTGCAGTAATTACCCAGGATCCATCTCCGTTCCATTTCTAAACTACTGACACTTTATTTCTGTTAACAAGAATGATGCTGCCCTTTCAAAACAGTAAGGGAAATTCTGGTCAACTCTTTTGTGCTAGGTTGTGGGCATGATTGTGACTGTAAAGAATCTTCCTTAGCCCCACTCTGAATCCTTTCTGTGTTCTGGGCAATTCGTTTTCCCCATTGTGTTCTGCCTGGGGAGTAAGTGCTATATTTAGCAAGACGATTAATTTTTGCTGGTTTCTAGACCAAAATGATCTTCCTTCAGTTCTACTTTTATATCAGTTCCTCCCTACCTGTACCTACGAAGATAACTAAGCACACACAGGAATGCCTAGCAAACCTATATACCGGCTAAGTATGATAACTAATCCCATTTAGTAAAGCATTGACTTTGAAATCATGATGGCTCATACATCCTACTTTTCTAAGAATCACCCCTTTCTTCCTAGAATCTGGATCTGATTGGATTGGAAAAATAACCTTTTCTTTTACCCCTATTCTTCCCTTAAAAGGGAATTTTCCCAGGAAAGAGATGGGTTTGAGATGTAACTCAAATCTGTCATATGCCAAATTGCATACATTTTGGAATGTACTTAATTTCACGAAGCCTCAATGTCTTTACCTACCAAATAATAAAAAGATAACAACTGCTTTATAAATTATTTATAATTGATCGAGATAACATATATAAGCAAGTTGAGCACAATTTCTGAAACTTATTCTGTATTCAATAAGGTCAGTTTCCTGAAGAACCAAATATAAACCAGACCTAAAATTGGCCCCTGAATTAAAACTATGCACACCCGCTAAAATGAAATACTATTTTCGGAATTCTAAATGCTGGAGATTTAAAAATTTTGAAGCTTCTACCATTTTTGTTGATGATGTTTGGTGTGAATTATATCTAAACTTTCTTTATATTAAAAAAACTTATCATTTAACGGCAGAATGTGTTGTCAGTATCCAAATATTTTGGCATTTTCAATTCCTGGCTTATTTATAAATTGGAGATCTATTTATTCACTGATAGCTCAGTGCATATCAACAGTTGATGAGTGAGCAAATACCTATCGCATACATGGTAAGTCTGATTTATTTTCAGAAGTTAATTTGTGAACTTTTGACCTTAATCCTAAAATCTTGATTTTTCAGAGAGAACTCAGGCCTCGGGAAATCCAGTGTATTCTAAATACAGTATCTGGTTCATAAAAGACAATGAGAGATATCAGCAGCTTCTACCCCATGCCAAAAACAATTATATTAACACACTTAATCATCACAGTGAATGTACTTGGTAGATTCAACTTTAATCCCCAGGTTTTTAGAGGATGACACTGAGATAAGAGAAATGGCCCAGAGTCACACAGTTAGTGATGGAGTTAGGACACTGTACTTCTCACATCAAAACATCTATCCAAATTTCTGAAGAGAAAGTCAACTTTTGAATAATTGTGTGGGGCCAGATTTGCTGCTGAGGCCGTAAGAAACCTGAGTCTTTATATGAATTCCTGACTCATGGAAAGGACTGGAAACTAATTCACAATGTTAGATGAAAGGCTGAATGCAAAATAATCACCTTAGTTCTCAGCACTTGTGTTAAGTGTCACGGCTGCGACTGAGAGATGGTTAGGCACGAGGCTGGTGCACATATGCTGTGTCTCTATCTGGAATACATCAAGAACTTTGCCTGATACATAAATAAAAAGAGTAATTGGGCCCATGCCTCATGTGGAAACTCATGTTCCTAGCAATTATTCCCCCTTAGGAAGGTAAGTTTATTTGTCAATGTCTACTTGCTACACAGTTCAAATAAATCTTTTTCTTAAGTGAAAATCTGACTTGCAGTCCCTGACTATCTGAAAAGCATGACCATTCAACCCAGTCTAAGATTTACACCTTAGCTCGGAACACGCTGCAGAGCAATATGCAGCCTTAGGTCCTGGCTGACAAAATGCTGATCTTTTACTTGACATTAAAATCAATTATTGTGAAAAGGAGGAGCAATCGCCCTATTAAGGAAATTGCTGCTGATTTTATATTCTGTCACATCAAAGTCAACTGGAGATTAATATTCTCATATTTTATTGTTAAAACATTTTAATTTCTTTTAAGTGTGCGTTTCGGGTCGTGAATCCTTGATGAGCATCCCCTTCAGTAGTTCCGGTTTGCATATGAAAGCTACAATATTGTGACACCTACTTGTTAGCACCGACTTTACCCTCTTGAAGGTGTTCCTCTGCCAAAAGGTCTCTAATGCTGGGCTCTAACGGAAGAATTAAGGAAATAAAAATATATAAATAATATGCGTAAAGCTTATTTAAAACCTCTTCCAGATTTTCTGATTTTCTTATTATAAAAAGAAAAGAAAAGGGTATTTTCACTTTCGGGAGTGACTAAAGAAAGCTTTCAACTTTGTTGGGCCTAAATTTGTGGATAACGGTTGGACCCTCCCATATGGGATATATTTAAATGCTCTCTGAGCCTGTTGTATTCTTCTGTTTTTATTTTAAGAAAAAGGAATCTCCAGCCAAAAGCGGATTCTGTGCCCTGGCAGAGATTGCACGGGAGGTACTGGGCAGAATAAAACAAAAAAGAACCAAAAGTTCCATTAAAATATATCTTTTCATGCTCCCCCATCTCTGAATTCTTCAAGTTGAAGTGTTATACAGAAAAACTATAATAGCCTAAAAATTAAGAAATTGATTCAAAGTTTATTCAAGAGACTACACCCCAAGAAAAGCAACTTCCCCCCAGTTACACTGTCCTGCTCCTTCTACTGAAAAAACTGTTGACAAACACATATTTGTGAGCCTGAAGTATTGGGAGTGCATGTCTGCCTCTGCATTTCTTTCTTTCCTTCCCTTCCTCCTAGGATAGCTGTGGGAAGTCTTCGCATTCATTATGTTTTCCTCCCTCTGGTGTTCTTTGGGCTTCTCCACTAAGAATTACAGTGCTTCGGGGCCAATAGGTTTGTTTGTTTTTTCTTTTTTTCTTTCCTTCCACTTACCTTTATTTTTTTATAATTTTTTATTTTAATTAACATATAATGTATTATTAGCCCCAGGGGTACAGGTCTGTGAATCGTCAGGTTTACACACTTCGGGCCAATAGGTTTTTATGCAAACAGATATTCTGATATCCATACATGCATTCATCCATTCTTCCAAGAAACTTCTACTATGGTGATAAAGTGACACAGTAATAAATACTGGGGTCAGACCTATGAGATTGTGATCATTTATTAGCAATGCAAGCAAGGGCACATTACCTCACCAAGCAAATACCAGCAGCTTGAGCTCAACGAAACATGTTATAAGGATTAAGGGATACTGCATAGGGAAAGTGCCTAGTAAGGTGATTGCTTTTACCACTGCACATGCTCCTCAAATAGTAACTTTAAGAAGAAGAGGAAGACTTCCAAAGAGAAAATGAATAAGCTTTAGTCAAAGAAACTACTTGGTTTCTATTTTTGCCATTAGCTAAGTGAATTTGGTCAATCTATCTCAGTTGGGTTTTTTTTTTAATTTTTTAAAAGATTTTATTTATTTATTTGACAGAGAGAGACACAGCAAGAGAGGGAACAAAGCAGGGAGAGTGGGAGAGGGAGAATCAGGCTCCCTGCTGAGCAAGGAGCCCGATGTGGGGCTTGACCCCAGGACCCCAGGATCACAACCTAAGCCAAAGGCAGATGCTTAACAACTGAGCCACCCAGGTGCCCCTTGGGTTTATTTTTTAAATGGCCTTAACCATAATATCTACCTCAAAAATTATTGGGATACTTAAGTGAGATAAAGACAGATAAATCTCCTAGCACAAAGCAGATCAATTTTAGGTTATTGTTACTTAGAACAGAATATGATGGTGACAGACTAAGTGAATAGAAAGAATGTTGTGGGGCCCCGAACAGAAATACATGACAGCCAAGAGCTGGGACAGCACCTCCCCATGTGGGGAGGAATGTGAACATGTCCACAGGGAATTAGAGACTGAGTGTAACAGAGTAACCTTAAGTCATCAAGCCCACAGACAAAACCGCACTCCCAAAAGAGATCCCTAAACTTTGGAGAAGACAGAGATTGTGAGATTTGGTTCAACTTCATAAAAGATTACTTTGGGTGTGATCCAGTCACTATGATAGATATTGTAAATATAAAGATGGAAGCAACTAATTTTCGTGAAACGTGTTGGTAGAAATCTGATTAGAGAGATTAATTCTTAAGAAATGGGAGAATAAACACAGCAAAGAGCACGGCTTTTGGGGAATCCCAAAGAAAGAGGTATTTATAAAATGGACAAGTTAAAAAAGGATGCTGTATGTAGAGAGAGAAAAAAAAATGAAAACAGAAGAATTGGGGATTTCATGGTATATTCATCAAGGAATCGTTAAGAATACATACCCTAAGGTGCCTGGGAGGCTCAGTGGGTTAAGCCTCTGCCTTCCGCTTGGGTCATGATCCCAGGGTCCTGGAATTGAGCCCTGTGTCAGGCTCTGTGCTCAGCAGGGAGCCTGCTTCCCTTCCTCTCTCTCTGACTGCCTCTCTGCCTGCTTGTTACCTTGTCTGTCAAATAAATAAATAAAATCTTAAAAAAAAAGAAAGAATGCATACCCTACAAAGATTTTGTATTCTATTCTCCATGTAACACGGTCTTTATGCATAGAGATGCCATGATTAGAGTTGTATTTTTTCTTTTTCTTTCTTGAGAGAAACCAGGGGGAAGAGAGAGACAGGGGACAGAGAGAGAGAGAGTCTTAAGTAGGCTCCATGTCCAGCTTAGAGCCCGTGCGGGCTTGATCTCATGACTCTGAGATCATGACCTGAGCCAAAATTAAGACTGAGATTCTTAACCAACTGAGCCATCCACACACTGTAGAACTGTATTTTCAAAAAGATGATTCTGGGGGCACCTGGGTGGCTCAGTTGATTAAGCAGATGCCTTCGGCTCAGGTCATGATCTCAGGTTCCTGGGATCAAGCCCTACATCAGGCTCTCTGCTCAGCAAGGAGCCTGCTTCTCCCTCAAGCTCTGCCTGCTGCTCCCCATGCTTGTGCTCTCTGTCAAATAAATAAATAAAATCTTAAAAAAAAAACTGATTCTGAGGGTAGTAAATCAGAAAGGGAGGTTTAGGAGAAAGGGAACCCAGAGAAGATGTCATTTGTATTTTTCTTTCTTTAAATTTTTTTAAGTAAGTAAGTTATTTATTTGTTTGTTTATTTATTTATTTATTTATTTCAGAGAGAGAGAGAGAGAGCCTGAAAGAGTACAAGCAGGGGGAAAAGCAGAGGATGAGGAAGGGGGAAAGAATCTCAAGCAGACTCCATGAGCCTGAACAGAGCCTAAACAGAGCCTGAACGGGGGCTTGATCTCACCATCCTCAGATCATGACCTGAGCTGTAACCCAGAGTCCAGAGCTTACTGACTGAGCCACCCGGGTGCCCCCAAACGTGTCA
Source organism: Meles meles (assembly GCF_922984935.1). Taxonomy (NCBI): domain Eukaryota; kingdom Metazoa; phylum Chordata; class Mammalia; order Carnivora; family Mustelidae; genus Meles; species Meles meles. The sequence continues at coordinate 84,032,291 of NC_060076.1, read as the reverse complement.
TCTTTTTTTCAAATAAATGTTTATTAACTACCTGCTAAATATGCCAAATGGGTGCTGTGGATTCAACAGTGAACAGTAGGGTCAAGGCCTTGCTCATTTTTTTGTCCATGACAATAGAAGGATTAAGAATGATGGTGAACAGTTTGCTTTGTTTTGTTTTTAACTTGGTCTTGATGATGCAGAAGAGTGTTTTTCAAACTTTTCAAATGAAATATCCACAATGACTAAGGAAATTTGATGTATAACCTCAAAGGGATCCCTAGAAGTATCCCTTCTATTGGGATTGGACCCATAGTAGGCGTTTGCTTTGTTACTGCTTTCGATGTCCTTGTTAGTGTCATAAAATATAGATACATAGAAACTTGAACCACTTTTTCCCTTTCTATTCTTATTTTTCATTGATGAAAAATAAAAGCCAATCTCTGTCTTTAATTCTTTCGTAATACACTCATATACGCTCTCAGTTTTAGCTCCTGGACCTTCTCTGTTTTGCCATAGGTTTGGCTTTTCTTTTTTCTGACTTCCTGACCTCACTATCTCTTTGACACCTTTAACTGCCATCATCACCACTGCCATTGCTGACTGCTGGTAAGGTACCACCCTTGCTGATGCAACTAAGTCTTACCATTTTAATTACACAGTGATTTGCCTGCTGTCTTCGCTGTCAGAGTCCCTTAGGTAAGATGTGATATTTATGTTCAGAGGAAGCAAGGGGTCCACGTAAACAAATCATAATCAAATTTAAAGTTAAGTCTTCAGTAATTATGGACAATTTTATCACTTCATTATCTGCATTAACATATTGGTATTATTCAAAAGTTTTAAATGGTGCAAAGGAATATACAGCAAACAATCCTTATCTATTCCTGTTACCCAACACGCATCCTTCAGAGGAGGGAGCTGTTCACAGGTCTTCCACTGTCCTTTCAGAATATTTCAGGCACGTAGGAGCAACACAATAGAGATGGCTTTACTTTTATAAGCTGTATGTAGGATCGTTTAGAGTTTGTTCATCATCTTGCTTTTTTCACATAATAATGTATCTTGAAGAGTGTCTTCATTTTTTTTTTACAGCTGCATAATGTTCTCTTTTATGTGTGCATCATGAATATAACAGTTCAGGTATATTTAGGTACTGCAGTTGAAAAAAAATATGAAAGTTTTATCAATAATTCCTTTCGGGTCCTAAACCTAAAGCGGCTATTTGAGATGACAGCTCGAAAATGAGAAAACTCCACCTTCTCCTGAATACTACCAACTTGACAAGCGGTTGGGCAAGTTTGTGCAGTCAGAGCTTGGAGTGCATCAGGCTCTCGCCAAACTCCAACATACTCAAAAAGCTGAATGTGAAAATACCAACACAGGTTTTTATGAAAAGGTATTTTCATAAAAAGACCTATGTCTTTATGAAAATGTATCTTCTCCCAGAAATGACCACTGATGGCAATTTATCTTTACAATGTTAAGAACAAATGGTTGAAAATAGAAAGTTACAGAATTTAATTTATATCTGGCTTTTTTTCAGTCAGACTCTTCTGAATATCCCCTCGATAACACAATGTGTTCCACTAATGTGTGTACTTAAGGTTTGTGAATCTGTATTTCTGCTGAAAATGTGAGCTACAGTGATTACTAGAAGTAAAATTAGTCTGTATCACAAACATGTGAGAAAACTAGATAGTTTCACAAACATTATTTAATTTGAACATACACACTTTTTTTTTCTATTCTTCAGCATTGATTTTCAAGCTAGATATATTAAGGCTTACAGAAATCTCCAAACCTACAAACTCCAAATAGTTTTAATACTGCTAAATATAATACCCATTTTATAGCTCCTAATTTTCTGGGTCTCACAACAGGATAGTATTTTCATTAATTCCTTGCCTCCAGCTTATCTTCAACCATAATTCTATTTTACTTAACTATTTAAAAGAGTCCCTTTAGCACTAGGGAAAACTTCACACAAACCAAGTCATTTTCAGGGCAGCTTACTTTTAAAAAAAGAAACAAATAAAGGTTCACATGGCTTTTAATGTTAATATTAAATGACTTTAAATCAGAAATTATTTGAATAAATAGGAATTCATTTCTTTTCTGCCAATATTCACAAGCAGATGTTTGTTTTATCTATGCCAACTTGATTAAATGTGGGTTGGGTCAACTAATTCATTTTGTTGAGTCATCACACAAGTGCTCATCAATAAACCATGTTAACATAATCTTCCTAGGTAATTCAGGGAAAATGTTAATTTCCCTTAATCTCCTCACACCTTAATCATCAATATCCCTTACTACCACTCCCACTCAGCAACCAAACTTACATGTACAGGCATACGCACGCACACACACAATCCACTGTGCCTCAGTTAGGTTTTACTGAAGAGTTGTGGGTAGAGAAGAGGAGCAAATACAAGGCACTTTCAGATAAATTATATTTGAAAACAAAACCTGTGAACCTGAAAATCTGATAGCCCTTCTCTTTGTCTCGTATACATTCTGTTCCAGTACATCATGGGAAAAAGTGATATGGGAAAGCAATTCTAGATATTTAAATAGCAAATTAAAAAACATAGAGGGTTCACCAAAAACAAACCAGAACAGTAAAAAGGTTGATACATTCTGTGTTTATGTAGGAAGAATTTCAAGGACATCACTTATCAGGGAAAAAACAAAACAGGTTCTGAGACTGTTTCACTCATTTTCCAAATATAGAAATTAACTCCAGCAAGTCTGAACAGATAGTCTGGTGGACAGAAAGCAGACTAGACCCAGGAGTTCAAGAAGGGATTTAAACGTGGGTGTTAGCATTCAGATGTCATCTGAATCTGTTGACCATTTTGATCCTTATTGGTGTTTTATTTTGTTTTTAACCAGTTAAGAGTTGGAACAAAATAAAGGACTGGTGCAAGAGCTCTACTGAGCAGCTACGTCTGAGAATTCCCACCTTCACAGTGATGCCTACCTCAAAGTCTTCTTTTAAATCCCTTTAACATATTTACCTTTAAGTGAGATTTCACCTGAATCAAAAATCTAGTCCAATTAGTGAATATCGTTAAGCTAGAAAAAGCGTCTTTCACTTAAGGACCGAAGAGTCCTGTAGTTCTCTAATCAGGCGAACTCAGAGTTACATACAGAGTGACATTTTGATTTACAATTTCGAAAAATTTAAAAGGGAACTACTGAGTGTAGCTGAGGCCAAGGAGCCTGGGAACATCAGCCATATTTTGACACCGCTGTATTCTCCACTTTGTTATCCTAATGGGTCTGTAAAGGGTGAGTCTTTATAAAATGTAGACCAAACCCCCCTTTAAAATCTTCAGAGAGCTACTGATTACTCTTGAGTAGAACTGATACTCCATGGCCCAGATAAAGGACATTCTATGGTCTGGGGCCTGGGGCCTGCCTCTAGCCTTACTATCCAACACACCCTACAAAGGCCCCGCTCGCTGACCTCAAGTTACTGCACTTATAGTTCTTGGAACTCGTTATGCTTTGTACTCATCTTCAAACTTTCGCACATGTTCATACACACTCACACTTCTTCCTAAACCCATACTACATGGATTCCTTTTTTTTTTTTTTTTTTTTTGGTAAATCAGTGAAGTTTTTACCTTGACTGAGCTAAGGGATTTTATTGCTTTCAGGAATCACCCTCTGACTCTCCTCTCCACAGGATGGATCAGAAGTCTCTCAAAGTCGTGCTCATAAAACTTAAATTTAACTCTGGCACTGTGCTTAGGTTCCTGAGTTGTGATTTTGTTTAAATTGTCTTTCCCCACCACTATGCAGGCAGCTCTTCAAGGAAAGAGACCACATCTTTTTTCCTTTTCGGGGCCTCCTAGAGAACATAGTAGGTGATCTATGAAATGTTCCCATTACAAATGAATGAAGACACAGTTAAGGATTACATATTCTGAAGATACTAAAACTGGCCAAAGGTGAAATGCTTGTGAGGCTTTTATATTCACACTGCACGAACTGCAGCAATTTTCAGCTGGGACACAACCATCATCTGTCATTTCTAAGATGCAGATTTTTGGGTAACATTTTAATATTTCTAATGTCTATTGGTAGTGTTGATTGCCATTGCCTGTCCTTCAGTAAAAATAAAAATGGCTATGCCAAAACTTGCAGATTGAGTGTCAGTGACATAAAAAAAAACAAACAAACAAAACCTCAGAGACAACTGTGAAACAATTATTTTATCCCCTAGAAACCAGAGTTGCAGGGAAGGGCTGGGAATGGATGAGTTGGAGGGTCTGTCATTACTGCTGAAGGCTGATCGAAAGGAGCCCAACTCCAGGAAACCACAGAACTGGAGTCCTACCTTGATGACACTTCGTTCCCTTCAAATATGTCGAGAAGCATCTTTTGTGAAATAGGAAACCACAGGCCCACACCAGTGTCACTTAAGCCAAGTCATCAAACCAGGACTTACTGTCTTATTTAATTGCAGTTTCAACCTCCCCCAGAAATGTAAGTCTTCACTGGTCAGTCAGGAATTTTCTCATCAGCACCAATGAGGTAATGTATCAAAAGGCCCTTTCCATCCTGCAAAAGGAGATGAGGTAATCCACCTAATAAGACCTCTTGCCCTTCCACTTAGAGGAAGATGATTTTTCTGGAACAACCCTTTATATTCTTTTGCCAACAACCTTCTTACCCCACTCTCCTAGCTATAAAAACCTTCCAGTTTGCATAACTCCTCAGAGCTCCCCTCTGAGGGGACGGGATAGAATGCTGCCTGATTCATGAATCATTTGTTAAAACCAACTGGATCCTCAAATTTACTCAGGAGAATTTCGGTTTTTAACACCTTGATGGGACAGAAGACTTCATTGTATGAGGGAAAAGTGGACAGTAGTATTCTCAGTTGAAAAGAGACTTCAAATGTAAGTTAAATATCTTATAGCCAACTTATTTTGCTTACATTTTTTATGTATGCTGCAAATACTTACATCTAATTGACTATAAAATGGTTCCTTCACAAGTTTAAAGTAAAAAATTCTAAATGATAAGAAATGATATATCAAATTTAATCAGCTATGCTTTTTTTCCCTTGTTAGCGATATATGAAATAATGGTGGGATTTCCATTCAATGATATTTTAGATTTAATTTTATGGAGTCAAAAACAGGACCAAGCAATGGGTCAAAATCTAAAATTTGGGCACTTTTGCTATTTAAGTGATTTAGTTCACAGCTTAGGTTTATTTAAAATTCTATATTTTGCTAAATTACTTCCCAGTTCCTTATATTTAAACTTAATTATCAGTGAGACTGGATGGCTCATGTGGCTTTTTCTTTTTTCCCCACTCAAAAGAGATTGCGGAGATGGCATGCTGCATTTTTACTAAAATCTTAAGTTGTAACATAGAAATAAATATGCCAAAGCGGAGAGTTTGCTCGGCACTAGTATGAAATACAGCATGTGCATTTCAGTTATTAGCACTTCAGATCAATATACCTATCCATATATAAAATTCATTTTATTTATACAAATCTGCTTTCCTTTCCTCACCACCAACTGACAACCTCCCCCCTTTTTTCTTTTTTGGTGGCCTTCTAATGCCTTCGTTGTTTGTCTTTCAGCACTGGGATAACTTACTGGCAGTGAATGACTGGGGTGGAAATCGTGGTGCGTTTCTCCTAAGCACATGCTGCATGTGGAGAAGCACTCATACTGGGGAAGGAGATATATTTAATGCAGGATTCATACCTTTTTCTTTTTTAAATAAAAAGGAAGTAGTTTTCTTTCAAGTATGAAAGAGTTGGGAGGAAATTTTAAAGAAAAACAACATAAATACACGTAAAACTCACTTGGCAAATAGATTTTTAACATGCATATCACTGCTGTCTCCGTCTTTTCATCTTTAGACCTATGTGATTAATAATTCAAAGTTTGCATTAGGATTAATTTTGCTGGAAAGATTTCTAAATAAAGATATGGTAAATAAAGATATTTAAGTCCCCAGTAGTGTACTTTATGATCGGAAGATATGGCAAATAAAACGATTGCTAGAATAGCTAAAAAGCATAATCAAGGTTGCAGAAAGTCTTGTGTGCGTGCGTGCGTGTGTCTTTAAAGAGGGAAGATAGCCCGTCTTTAGTGGGAACCTAATTATCCAGAGCTGGTTCCTTGGGGTCACCCGTGGACCAATTTTGCAGTCAGGCAATCCTTTTCTTTCATGAAGACACTGCTTCCCCGCTTTCCCGCTGCTCCCACTTGGCATCGATGCCACTTTTCCGCTTGCATCCACTCACTAACCCCAAACATCTTATTTAAATTTCAGACAAAGAAAGGACTTGATTAAGAGCTTAAGGACTGTCTTTCCATCCTTTTTATTGCATTTTATATCCTGCCTTTCACATCACTGTTTTTCTTGCTAAAATTTTAGTATTTGCTGTGTTTAGGACACATACTGTTTTTATTCTTAGGAAACATTATTTTAATTATTTTGAATATTACAGGAAAGAAACAAATGTCTCCCAATGTTTCTTTTTGAAAAACGCACACATGCATGCGCACACACGCATGTGTCTGTGTGTGTGTGTATATACATGAATTATGAAATGTATCAAATACATATTATGGATTTTTTGAATGATAAAGGAAATAGCAGATCAAAAATGCATAAATCCTATCTTTTGATTTCTATCCTGCAAAAGCAGTTCTCTAAGAGTAAACGTCTTTAAGATGTATAATCTGAGTTAACCTTTATTTAGCATTTATTATGTATTAGACACTATTCTAAATTCTTAATATATTAAGTTATTTAGTGTTGACAGTGTATCTATTTTATATTCATGGAAACCAAGATGCTGGGAAGCATACAGTTAAAAAGTAGAAATTCTGGGGCGCCTGGGTGGCTCAGTGGTATAAGCCTCTGCCTTCGGCTCAGGTCATGATCTCAGGGTCCTGGGATCTAGCCCCACATCGGGCTCTCTGCTCAGTGGGGAGACTGTTTCTCCTTCTCTCTCTGCCTGCCTCTCTGCCTACTTGTGACCTCTCTCTCTGTCAAATAAATAAATAAAATATTTAAAAAAAAAAAGTAGAAATCCTGGGATTTGAATACAGTCTGAGCAGAGCCCTTGTTCTTAATTTACCATACTACACATTTTAGCTATTCTGGACTAGTCTCTACGGATCTCAACTTGTTGTTTGGCTTTCATCCAATTACTCCACATCTCTTATTCCAGGTTTTTATACCTATAAATATAAAAGTTAAATTAGATACTTCCTAAGGACCTTTCTATCTTCCAGCTTTAAAGACATGTGCCTGAAAAGTTGAGCAGTAGCACCTGTTAAAATTTGACAGCTCAGGAGTTCAGGAAGGGAAATACATACTTCAAGAAAGATACTATTGTCCAATCACAGGGTTTTCAGATAGGAATTAACCAATGGAATACCTATATTATATTTACTTATATTATATATATTATTATATATTTATATTATAATTATATTGACTGTCTTCTCAGGTCCCAGACAGTAACAGATAAAGAAGAATATTACAAACTCCTAAGAATGGTTATTCCAATATGTACCAGAGAGTTAAAACACATTATTAGAAGTTCTATTCCAGGTACAAGAACTAAACACAAGGGGTGACCAGAGGGGTCTCTCAATTTTGAGAGGGAGTGGTCAATGTATTTCATTTATTTCCCTTGTTCTGACTTGAGAGGTTGTATTTGGTCTATGTGACCATACTTTCAACCTCCATTTTTGATGTCTAAACTATGATGATTCAAAATCATAAGTGTTTGTTTGAGTAAATTAAACTATACTCAAACATAAAAATCTGCAATTTTATTTCACAAAGAAGAGCTGAACACTAAGTGCATGGGAAAGCAACGAGAACATTCTTTCCCTTACATTGTCATAGTTTTCATTGGAAAAAACCCACAAGTTTTTGTGTTTCAAATGGGGACCTTAATTTATTACACCTATTGCTGCAAAACCCCCAAAATGCCTGGATCTAATGTATATGTGTGAAAGTAGCATAATTTATCAAATATGGGATCTTAAAATCCTATTGTATTTAGTACTTTTGGTACTAACATAAAATTTCTAGGGTAGGTAATATTAGGATTTGAAGTGACAGATTAATGATACATCTTCTCCAGCCTTCAATTTGTACCAACTGAGAAAGAGAATACAGCTCAAGAAGACAGAGGAAAAAATATCAGCATTGGCATTAGTGGAGATTTTAGATAATATAGCTTATATGGATGGAACTGATAAGCTGTGGAGGTTACTTTCAGAGATGTTGAAGAAGTCAAGCATCGGATGAGAATATAGCTGAGACAACTTTCACATTTCTTCAACCACATGATGAGTGATTCTATGCCCAATATGTTCTTATTTATGAATAAATTAGTATGCTTTTTGGCACCTGGCAACAAATAAGATAATAAAATAGTACATAAACCATCAACAAAAGTCTACAATTTTTTTTCAGAATAAATGTAATCCCTATCATCAAATAGCTTTCACTTAAGTTGCACAGAGTAAGATATTAAGCAAGTAATGAAAAATATTAACCTCAACCAAATGCACTGACTTGAGGGACAAGAGGATATTAGTAAAGATAGAAATGATGGCGAGTTGCAGTAAAGGGAGATGTCTCCTATTGGGTAAGAGTTTCAATCTAAAGCATAGAGGAGGTCTGAGAGGGGAAAAGAATAAGGAAACAAATGTGAAGATATACACAGTGTGTGCCCCATATGTACTCGCTGAATGAGTCAAGTGACACCTGTAAAAGAGAGGGCATGATTTAGGCTGGGATAGAGGACCCATGATGAAGACAACGAGGAGTGGCCTGGACCATAGGTAAAAACTGACTTAGAGGTGCTTGGATAGCAGGAAGAGAAAACTCTCTTATGCTCCTAAATTGGTCTTACCTGAAGAAGCTATTTTAAGAATATTGTTCTACAGGGGAAAAATCTAGAGATGCATAAGCAAGAAAAAGGATGTAACAGGAATGCGGGATGAAGTAATGAAGACTTAGAATTGAGGGGCAGTGCTGGAGGTAGGAAGGAGGATGAGTATGAGAGACGTTTATAGGGACAGGAGGGCCTGGTAGCATATGCTTGTAGACTCAGAATTCACTACAAAGTCCTCATTATGACCTAAATCCAAATTTCTGGAGGGAAACAGATGATTTATGAATTTATAAGAAAACTAGAGATGCAGTTCTGGATATTTTTCTAAGCTGTGAAGCAGTAAATCTTGTTTCAGGTGAAAGAAAAGAGTTTTCTGACCAGGAATAGGACTTGTTTATTTTCTGATTCCTTTTTATTTCCAACAGTTTCAATAGTACGACAGCAATTATAATGAAACATCGAAAGACAGCCATGCAGGGTGCTCAGATCCATACTGAAAAGAATCAGATGTTCTAGAATGAACAGAAAATTCCAACCAGCTTTTCAAGATATATACAAGACTGAGGTACGTGTCCTTTGTAAAATGGGGTGTCTAGAATTATTCAAAAGATGACTGGACTCACTGGAGTTAAAAGTGTGAGAAGCAGAAGTACCTGCGTGGCTCAGTCAGTTAAGCATCCAACTCTTGATTTCGACTGAGATCATGAGCTCAGGGACCTGGGATCCAGCCTTGCGTTGGCTCCGCACTTAGTGGAGAGTCTGCTTGAGATTCTCTCTCTCCCTTTACTCTACCCTTCCCCACCTGGCTCTCTCTCTCTCTCTCAAATAAATAAATAAATCTTAAAAAAAAAAAAAAACCTCACAAAACCGTGAGAAGCAATAAGCTGTCTTTTCATTTTAACTTAAATGAAGCAAGTATAACTAGTACCTGATCATGTATAATTTTTTTCAAAATATCTCCTTCTCATCCTATGGTTGTATTTATGATACCAACATTTTGTTATTATCACAGGTACCTGACCTAAAATGTTCATATTGAATCTGATTTTTTTAAAAGTCTGTCAAAAATATGTTACTCTCTCCTTTGCTAAAGGCAACTTGGTTCTATTTGCAATGGAAAGGTTCTATCTTGCTCTCAGGTAAACTTCACAAGTATGATACAATTCATATTTCTTCTCAGAGACAAAGGGAATGCACTTACACAGCCATCAGCTTTAAAATGAAAGAAATATTGTTGCATTTCAACTCTGTGCAAGTTTGTAACAATATGCTTATGTAATATAGGTCTCTGATTATAGGTTTTATCCATTCACTCATTCATTCACAATTATCTCAGTAAGGTTTTAAGTACTTCTTTTTCAAATGTGATCTGTTTTAACATGTGAGCCAAGTGTGCCAAGGATTTTCATCTTTTAATTTTTATTAACAAAATTTAAAACTGGAGGAAAGGATTTGCAGTGCATATTTCCCTCCATTGTTACATCTGCAAACTGATTAAATTATGCTGATGAGACAGTAACTCCTGTAAAACCAGCACTGGGCATTTTGCAATAAATGCAAACAAAAGTCTATCAATTTGGTACTTATCAATCTGCGTTCTTGTAAACAACAACAACAACAAGGGGTAGGAAGAGCAAAGGTGAAAAATCTGCAATTTCAAAATTGTCTCAGTCGGGGTATTCTTCTGCAGCTCATTGGTAAGGTCAGCTGATGCAGGATTTCAAGGCAATTAGAGTAATTCAAACCGCAGAACATCCCCATGGGCTAGTTTGAAGGTACCTTCGAAAGATGCTCTTTTCCCCCCCAACCCTGGTTGCTGCCACATCTAGCAGCTGCTTTCTTTTTGACAATTCGTCACTCCTGAAAAATGTTTGCAAGCAGTTTGGATAATTTCCAATTCATTCTTGCAGGAAATGAGGATTTGCTTCCTCACTTGGGATACCTGCTGCTAGGTTTATTCACTAATAAGCATGATAAATGTTTTAGCCTTTGATCAGTGCTAATTTAACAAGTAAGCTCCCCAGAAAAAAGTCTTTGAGGCTCAGAGGCTCAAGACGGCACATGAGTTGGAAATGTGATTGATTGTGTTGCTGTGAGAAATTTCCATAAAAAACTTTTATCACACTGCTATGTTCTGAACAATTAAATCAAAAATGAAAGATAGTTACCCTCCAAAGAAGGACAGAGGCAGCCCAGCAAACTTCACAAGACACTTTTTTTTTTTTTTTAAACCAGCGCAGGATAAAATTTCCAGAGAAATATCAGTCTTCTTTTCAAACAAATTCCATCTGCATTACTTTATCTATTTCTTTATCCTCAACCAACCCATCCCCTTCACACATGATTCTGTTCTCTCCCTCCTTGCCAGACATATAATTAACACTTTCAATAAATTATAACATGACATATATTGTGAAAACTCAATAAATCAGAGGAGAAATAGATATCTGGGAGTTGTGTGTTTAGAAGCCACTGCTGTCAAAAGGACTCAGACAAAAACAAAATAATACGATTTGCCATTTATTAACTGGAGAGCAGTCTACACATCCAATTCACCCACGTGGACCCCAAAAGTGAATAAACACTGAAAACACCAAGTTCTCTTGGTTCCATACCAAATTTTTGAATTCTCTCTAGCATGAGACCATACAAGTTTGTTTGTTTGAAGGTAAGTAGAGTAACTGTAAGCATATTCTAAGTATAAAATTAACATCAGTTGGTCAAAGGTACTATGAGATATATTTTGGTTCTGGGGTAAAACTCCAAGACCATTCTAGTAACTAAATAATAAGATATTTACCTTATGAATTAGTGAGTTGTTAAAATGTATTAATAGTATAGCACTTTATATTCTAAGGGTCTATGAGTCAATGATAATATTCATTTATTTATAAATGGATACACTATGTAATGTTTTTGATTTTATCATAAATTTGCAATTAAATAATTTGTTTTATAAGATGATTGCTACAGCAAAGGAAACAATCAATAAAATTAAAAGAAAGCCTACAAAATGAAATAAGGTATTTGAAAATGACATACCTGATAATGTATTAGTATCCAAAATCTATAAAGAAGTTATCAAACTCCACCCTCAAAAAATAAGTAATCTAGTTAAGGGCAGAAGACACGAAGAGACATTTTTTCCAAAGAAGATATATAGATGATTAACAAACACATGAAAAGATGCTCAATGTCACTCATCATCAGGGAACTAGAAATTGAAACCACAATGAGATGTCACCTCACACGTGTCAGAATGGCTAAAATCAACAACACAAGAAACAACAGATGTTGGCGAGCATGCGGAAAAAGGAAACCCTCTGGCACTGTTGGTGGGAAAGCAAACTGGTGCAGCCACTCTGGAAAAGAGTATGGAGATTCTTCAAAGTTAAAAATAGAACTACCCTATGACCCAGCAATTGCACTACTAGGTATTTATCCAAAGGATACAAAAATAGTGATTGGAAGGGGCACAATGCACCCTGATATTATAGCAGCGTTATCAACAATAGTCAGACTATGGAAAGAGCCCAAATGTCTACCAACTGATGAATGGATAAAGATGCGGCATATATATGTAGATGTAAATGTATACACACACATACACACACATACACACAATGGAATATTACTAAACCATCAAAAGAATGCAATTTTGCCATTTACAATGATGTGGATAAAGCTAGAGTACATTATGTCAAGCAAAACAAGTCAGAGAAAGACAAATATATGATTTCACTCATCTGTAGAATTTAAGAAACAAAGCAGATGAACATAGGGGAAGAGATGGGAAGAGGGAAAGACTGGGGTTACCAAACCATAAGAGGCTCTTAAATACAGAGAAAAAACAGAGTTGATGGAGGAAGGGGGGGCAGGGAATGGGCTAAGTAGGTGATGTACAGTACTTAGGAGGGCACTTGTTATCATGAGCGGAGTGTTATATGAAGTGTTGAATCAATAAATTCTACACCTAAAACCACTTTTACCATATACACTAACTGGCTAGAATCTAAATAAAAACTTGAAATAAATAATAATAATAACGATAACAATAATATTATATTCTTACAGCCTCTACCACACCGATCATTCGCCTCTAAATAACCAGGTTTCGCATAACTAACACGGAAGAGAGAGCCTGAGACATACCATTGAACGTTTCTACTAACCATCACTAATGAAAGAGAGAGGTGAACAAATTAGAAAGAGATATGTTTTAAGTGACAATGTCAGGCCTTGTTATTTTTTGTGTTTTAACATTATATTAACGTTGGATATGTCTGTGTATCTATTCAGTGTAAACTGGTGTCTCCTTTCCTTTATTTTTTGGAAAATGTACTGGACTTATTAATGTAAATTAGCCTGCAGTACATCATTGGAGTTAAAACAACTTGACTTCACAAGAAGTTCCAGGGTCACAAGCATTCTCTACAGGGCCTTGCATCCCTTGCATTCCACTTAATGGAACAGGTGAAGTCCTCAGATCTAGAGACCCATGCAGTCTTCTTGCTAAAATAATTGTATATATTGTATTCAGTTTAATTGTATATATTGTATTAAGTTCTCCTATAGAACTCACGGATTGCTATTTTGTAGCAGCAATGATGTCTGGTATAATATCCTTTATTATGTGAACTTCTCAAACAAAAATATTTTAAAGACTTATTTATTTGAGAGAGAGGGAAACAGAGAGGGAGAGAGAGACAATCTCAAGCACTCCACTCCCAGCACAGAGCCCAAAGCCAGGCTCAATCTCACAACCCTGATATCATGACCAGAGCTGAAACCAAGAGTTGAATGCCTAACTGAACCCCCAGATGCCCCACTTCCTAATCAAATTTATGTGTACTAACCTAGAGCTGATAAACAAACTACAACAAAATTAATGAGAGGGAATGATTTCTTTGAGCTATTATGGCAACTTCTATTAATTACCAAATTGTTCTCATATATGTTGTTTACTATAACGGATATCAAATTGTGAGTTCTGGAACACATTAAAAACCATCTTCATTGAAACAAACTATATAAATATAATTGTTTTTTACTTAAGAGATTATGCTGTTTAAGAAATTTTTCAGAAATAAATGACCTCGACATGGGAAAAGACCTCTATGCTCCCACAGAGCATAGGTATGGTATGCTCTATACCATAGAGCAAGGTAGATTGCTCTAGGCAGTATAGATATTTTAATACTTAATAATTAAAATTTATAATTAATAATAAAATTTTAATTTTAAATGTTTAATAATATTTAATTACACCATATTAATATTTATATTAATTTATATATAAATATACAAATATCATATTAATATTTAATTATATTATAATTATAATATTTATATCATATTTATATAAATATAAATACATAAAAATTATATTTATTTATTATATCATAAATTTATTATAAATTTATTTATATATTTATGTATTTTTAATATATTTTTATATAAAATATATATTTTTATGAATTAAAATATAATTTTTTATAAATTAAAATATAAATATATTTTATACAAAATATAAATATAAAACATATATTTTATATATTTATTCATATATTTATATATTTATATATAAATTTATTATATATTATATTTATATATTTATATATATTATATATTTAATTATAGTATAATTATATATAATTATATATTATAAATATATAATATATATTATTACATATTAATAAATATAAATTATATTTATATAAGTATTATAATTAGATTAGATTAATTATTAATATAATATATAAATATACTATTATTAATATAATATATGATATAATATATTAATATATTTATTATATTATTATATTAGTTATTAATTATATTGATTATTATATAATTATAATAGCTATATATAATATAGTTATAATATTTATAATAACTATATATAATATAGTTATAATAATTATAATCATTAATGATCATTAATTATATCTAATTAGATATAGATGCAATATCTATAATATTAGATATAATATATCTAATCTATATATAATCTATATAATCTAGATATATACCTAATAGTATATCCTGAAGAAACTGTTGTTTTAGCTACAAGGAAGATAGCTTCTCAATCAATCTGGCCTTGAGTCTTAAATGTCAAGCACAAACTTTGGATTCTCTTGTAGGTTTTTATCTTTTCACTGAAAATAATTTTAATTTGCTGAAAAATTACAATAGTACAAAACACCTGTATATCCTTTACCCATTCACTTATTATATACATTTTCCTTCATTTGCTTTATGATTCATTCTTTCTCTCTCAAACTAAGCATATATATATTATATGTAAAACATAAAAAATACACAAATTATGATAAAAAATACTTTTCTCAGCGCCCCTTGGGAATAAAACTGCATATTCCATGGCCCTTACCCCTAAGTATTACAGGGTGTTTCTTAAGAGTAAGGATGTTCTCTTGTAACCTTGTAATTATCCAGCATATATATTTTTAAATTCAGTAATTGTAAAATTGACAGGACACTTAATTTATTTTTATTCAATTTCCAGTATTTTTATTCCTATTTTTTCAATTCACCCAATAGGTCTTTTTTTATTTTTCATTTTATTTTATTTCTTTTCAGTGTTCCGGAATTCATTGTTTATGCACCACACCCAGTGCTCCATGCAATACATGCCCTCCATAATACCCACTACCAGGCTCACCCAACCCCCTCTACCCCTCTCTCCTCCAAAACCATCAGTTTGTTTTTCAGAGTCAACAGTCTCTCATGGTTTATCTCCCCCTCCAATTTCCCCCAACTCACTTCTCTCCTCCATCTCCCAATGTCCTCCCTATTATTTCTTATGCTCCACAAGTAAGTGAAACCATATGATAATTGACTCTCTCTGCTTGACTTATTTCACTCAGCATAATCTCTTCCAGTCCCAACCCTGTTGATACAAAAGTTGAATATTCATCCTTTCTAATGGAGGCATAATACTCCATTGTGTATATGGGCCATATCTTCTTTATCCATTCGTCCGTTGAAGGGCATCTTAGTTCTTTCCACAGTTCGGCGACCATGGCCATTGCTGCTATAAACATTGGGGTGCAGATGGCCCTTTTTTTCACTACATCTGTATCTTTGGGGGTAAATACCCAGTAGTGCAATTGCAGGGTCACAGGAAAGCTCTATTTTTACTTTCTTGAGGAATTTCCACACTGTTCTCCAAAGTGGCTGCACCAACTTGCATTCCCAACAACAGTATAAGAGGGTTCCCCTTTCTCCACATTCTCTCCAACACTTGTTGTTTACTGTCTTGTTAATTTTGGCCATTCTGACTGGTGTAAGGTGGTATCTCAATGTGGTTTTGATTTGAATCTCCCTGATGGCTAATGGTGATGAACATTTTTTCATCTGTCTGTTAGCCATTGGTGTGTCTTCTTTGAAGAAGTGTCTGTTCATGTCTTCTGCCCATGTTTTGACATGATTATCTGTTTTGTTGTGTGTTAAGTTTGAGGAGTTCTTTATAGATCTTGGATATCAGCCCTTTGTCTATAGTGTTATTTGCGAATATCTTCTCCCATTCCATGGGTTGCCTCTTGACTGTTTCCTTTGCTGTGCAGAAGCTTTTGATCTTGATGAAGTCCCAAACGTTCATTTTTGCTTTTGTTTCCTTTGCCTTTGCAGACATATCTTGAAAGAAGTTACTGGGGCCAATATTGAAGATGTTACTGCCTAAGTTCTCCTTTAGGATTTTGATAGATTCCTGCCTCATGTTGGGGTCTTTTATCCATTTCGAGTTTATCTTTGTGTACGGTGTAAGAGAATGGTTGAGTTTCATTCTTCTACACCTAGATGTCCAATTTCCCCAGCACCATTTATTAAAGACACTGTCTTTTTTCCACTGTATATTTTTTCCTGCTTTGTCGAAGATTATTTGACCATAGAGTTGAGGGTCCATATCTGGGCTTTCTACTCTGTTCCACTGGTCTATGTGTATGTTTTTGTGCCAGTACCATGCTCTCTTGGTAATCACAGCTTTGTAGTAAAGCTTGATATCAGGCAACATGATGCTCCCAGTTTTGTTTTTCTTTTTCAACATTTTCAACATTTCCTTAGTAATTCGGGGTCTCTTCTGGTTCCATACAAATTTTAGGATTGTTCATTCCAGCTCTTTGAAAAATTCTGGTGGAATTTTGTTTGGGATGGCAATGAAGGTATAGATTGTTCTAGGCAGTATAGATATTTTAGATATTTAGATATTTTAACAATGTTAATTCTTCCAACCCATGGGCATGGAATGGTCTTCCATCTTTTTGTGTCTTCTTCAATTTCTTTCATGTGTTCTGTAGTTTTTCGAGTTCAGATCCTTTACCTCGTTGGTTAGGTTTATTCCCAGGTTATCTTATGGTTCTTGGTGCTATAGTAAATGGAATAGATTCTCCAATTTCCCTTTGTATATTTTCATTGTTAGTGTATAGCAAAGCAACTGATTGCTGTGTACATTGATTTTTTATCTTGCCACATTACCGAATTGCTGTATGAGTTCCAGTAGTTTGGGGGTGGAGTCTTTGTTGGGTTTTCCATATAAAGTATCATGTCATTTGCGAACAGATAGAGTTTGACTTCTTCATTGCCTGTTTGAATGCCTTTTATTTCTCTTTGTTGTCCGATTGTTGTTGCTAGGACTACTAGTACTATGTTGAACAAGACTGTCAAGAGTGGGCATCTTTGTCATGTTCCTGATCGCAAAGTGAAGGATGTCAGCTTTTCCCCATTGAGGATGATATCAGCTGTGGGTTTTTCATAGATAGATTATATGAAGTTGAGGAATGTTCCCTCTATCCCCATACTTTGAATCATTTTAATCAGGAATGGATGCTGTATCTTGTCAAATGCCTTTTCTGCATCAATTGAGAGGACCATGTGGTTCTTCTCTCTTCTCTTATTAATTCCTTCTATCACATTGATTTCCTTATGAATGTTGAACCACCCTTGCACCCCTTGGATAAATCCCACCTGGTCATGGTGGATAGTCTTTTTTTTTTTTTTTAAAGATTTATTTATTTGACAGATAGAGATTACAAGTAGGCAGAGAGGCAGGCAGAGAGAGAGAGAGGAGGAAGCAGGCTCCCAGCCAAGCAGAGAGCCCGATGCGGGGCTTGATCCCAGGACCCTGGGATCATGACCTGAGCTGAAGGCAGAGGCTTTAACCCACTGAGCCACCCAGGCGCCCCAGTGGATAATCTTTTTAAGGTACCATTGGATCCTATTACCTAGGATCTTGTTGAGAATCTTGGCATCTGTATTCATCAGGGATATTGGTCTGAAATTCTCCTTTTGGTGGGGTCTTTGCCTGGTTTGGGGATCAGGGTAATGCTGGCTTCATAAAAAGAGTCTGGAAGTTTTCATTCTGTTTCTATCTTTTGAAACAGTTTCAGGAGACTAGGTATTATTTCTTCTTTGAATGTTTGGTAGATTCTCCAAGGAATCCGTCAGGTCCTGGGCTCTGTTTTTTGGGAGTTGTTTTTTTTTTTTTATATATTTTATTATTTTTTTTTTTTTGACAGAAAGAAATTATGAACCGGCAGAGAGGGAGGCAGAGAGAGAGGGGGAAGCAAGTTCCCTGCCAAGCAGAGAGCCCGACGTGGGGATTGATCCCAGGACCCCGAGATCATGACCCGAGCCGAAGGCAGGAGCTCAACCCACTGAGCCCCCCAGGAGCCCCTTGGGGAGGTTTTTGATCACTGCTTCAATCTCATTACTAGATATTGGTCTATTCAGGTTGTAAATTTCTTCTTGATTCAGTTTTGGAAATTTATAGTTTCCAGGAATATATCCATTTCATCTAGGTTGCTTAACTTATTGGCATATAACCATTGATAATAATTTCTGATGACTCTTTCTATTTCCTTGGTGTTAGTCGTGATCTCTCCCTTTTCATTCATAATTTTACTAATCTGGGTCTTCTCTCTTTTCTTTTTGATTAGTTTGGCCAGTGGTTTATTGATCTTATTGATTATTTCAGAAAACCAGTTTCTAGTTTCATTGATGTTTTCTACTGTATCTCTAGTTTCTATCTCATTGATCTCTGCTCTAATCTTGATTATTTCCCTTCTTGTGTGTGGGGTTGGCTTAATTTGTTGTTGATTCTCCAGTTCTTTAAGGTGTAAAGAGAAATGCTGTATTCTGGATTTTTCAATTTTTTTTTGAGGGAGGCCTTGATGGCTATGTATTTCCCCCTTAGGACTGCCTTTGCTGTATCTTCATTCTAATTGGTTTCCATGAATTAAGTTCTTTGATTTCCTGGGTTGATCCAAACATTCTTAAGCAAGGTGATCTTTAGCTTCCAGGTGTTTGAATTCCTTCCAAACTTTTTCTTGTGGTTGAGTTCCAGTTTCAAAGCATTGTGGTTTGAGAATATGCAGGGAATAATCTCAGTCTTTTGGTACTGGTTGAGCCCTGATTTGTGACCCAATATATGGTCTATTCTGGAGAAAGTTCCATGTGCACTCGAGAAGAATGAGTATTCTGTTGTTTTAGGGTGGAATGTTCTGTATTTATCTATGAGGTCCATCTAGTCCAATGTGTCATTCAAAGCTCTTGTTTCTTTATTGATTTTCTGCTTGGATGATCTGTCTATTACTGAGAGTGGAGTGTTAAGGTTCCGTACTATTAAAGTATTCATATAATTATGACTCTTTATCTTGATTAACAGTTGTCTTATGTAGTTGGCTGCTCCCATATTGGGGGCATAAATATTTACAATTATTAGATCTTCTTAGTGTATAGATCCTTTTAAGAATGATGTAGTGACCTTCTTTATATCTTTAGTTTAAAATATAATTTATCTGATACGAGAATTGCTGCCCCAGCTTTCCTTTGAGGCCCATTGGCATGAAAGATGCTTCTCCATTCCTTCACTTTCAGTCTGGATGTATCCTTAGATTCCAAATGGGTCTCTTGTAAACAACAAATTGACAGGTCCTGTCGTTTTATCCAATCTGCAACCCTGTGTCATATCACTTGTGGTTTTCGTGGCACAGGTGTGCAGAGACAAGCAGGTGCCTAGGGTGACCCCTGAGACGGTGGCTGGGGGTGTGCACTGCCTGTGGGAGGTTGCACAGCTCAGTGAAGTTGCAGAGGGGGAGTCTGTGTTTCTGGACCACCCAGAGGGGAGCTGTCGGAGGCTTCTCTCTGAGACAGAGGTCTGGGTGCTGTTTGCTTTCCACTAATCCTCCGAAAAACTGCAAAAAGCTGCCAAAGAATAAAACCTCCAGAGAAAAAAAGCCTGAAAAACCAGTTTCCACACAGTCCAGCCCCTTGATAGGGAGCAGGAGGACTTAGCCCAAGAAAGACTGACTGAAAAAAACAAAACAAAACAAAACAAAACAAAGCAAGGCAGTCCCTTCCCCCAGAAAGCCAGCCAAAAGAACGAGAGGACTACCACCACAGGGTCCCCATAACACTGAAAAACCCCAATATCAGGGGAAAACAAGATATTAAGCTCCTGGTATTGTCCTAAAACCTGTATATTTCATAGATACAATTTTTATTTTTAATTCATTCTCATTATTCTTCTTCTTAATATTTTAACCTATTTACCATTACAAGAGGTTAAATATAAGAGGTTAAATACAACAAATTCCATAATAACCTTTTAAGTCAAACTTTTTTCATACATATACCTGTGTTTTTCTTTTGCTTTTCTTTGGTTTTTAATATACATACAGATATAAGCTTCAAGGTAATTCTCTTTCCCTAATCAATACTACCCTTATATATAAATCAGTTTTAATCTCCATTTACCTCTGGAAAGTGGAGTCCTTTAACAAAGACATCAAGATATACTCAGGAAGTATCAAAATAACCTTCCTAGCCCACATTGAGGATTTATAATCACCCTCCCATCTTTTTCTTTTGTCAGTGTTTCTGTGTATTTGTTTTTGTGCTGGTATAATATAAATCTTATACTTGGGATTCATTTTGGCTGGGTTCGTTTTTTTTTTTCCCTTGTCATTTACTTTTGTCCGTCCTTTTGTTTGTCCATTTTTGTTTGTATACCTTACAATTCCTTTTTTTTTTTAAGATTTTATTTATTTATTTGACAGACAGATCAAAAGTAGGCAGAGAGACAGGCAGAGAGAGAGAGAAGGGAGGAAGCAGGCTCCCTGCTGAGCAGAGAGCCCGATGTGGGGCTTGATCCCAGGACTCTGGGATCATGACCTGAGCTGAAGGCAGAGGCTTAAACCACTGAGCCACCCAGGCGCCCCTGTATACCTTATAATTTTTAACTTTGGGGCCCATTCTAGCTGGGTCTTCTCTCTCTCTCTTTTTTCCTGTTTCTTTCTCTCTCTCTCTTTTTTCTTTCTTTTTGGCAGTGACTTCCGATTGCTCAGAAGTGTTCCAAGGTATACCTTACCTGGAACATGGTTGATATATTCAGCTACACATCCCCTCAACCACCCCTCACCAAAATGACTGGGAGGAGGAATGCCCCAAAGAGGAAAAATTCAGAGACTGTGCCCTCTCCATCAGAGCTATTGGATATGGACACAAACAGTATGTCGGAAAGGGAATTCAGGGTAACAATCATCGAGGCAACGGCTGGGTTGGAGAAAAACATTAATGACAACAGGAAATAGATTAGGTCAAAAGTGAAAGCTGCCTGGGGAGAAGTTAAAAAATGCTATCAATGAGATCCAATCTAATCTAAATTCTCTAACAGCTAAGATAACCGAGGCAGAAGATAGAATTAGTGATCTAGAGGACAAAATGATAGAAAAAAAGGACCAGGAGGAAGCCTGGAACAAACAGCTTAGAAGCCATGAAAACAGAATTAGGGAAATAAATGATGCCATAAAATGTTCTTGCATCAGAATTGTTGGGATCCCTGAGGGGGAGGAGAAAGAAAGAAGACTAGGAGATATAATTGAACAAATTCTCCATGAAAATGTTCCCAATCTGTGGAATGGAACCAGCATTCATGTTCTAGAGACAGAAAGGTCACCCCCCCAAGATCAATGAATCTAGAAAGATCTCGAGACGCTTGATTGTGAAACTGATGAATCATAATTTTAGACAGGAGCTCTTGAGAGCAGCTAGGGGAAGAGGTTCCTTAGGTACAGAGGAAGGTCCATCAGAATAACATCAGACCTGTCCACAGAAACGTGGTAAGCCAGAAAGGGCTGGCAAGATACATTCAGGGAACTAAATGAGAAGAACATGCAGCCAAGAATACTTTATCCAGCAAGGCTGACATTCAAAATGGATGGAGAGATAAAAAGCTTCCAAGACCAACAAGGTTTAAAAAAGTATGTGACCATCAAGCTGGAACTACAAGAAATATGAAGGGGGATTCTATAAAAGAAGAAAGAACCCAAGAGTGTCATAGAATAGAAATTTACAGAGACAATCTATAGAAACAAGGATTTCACAGATAACATGATGTCAATAAAAACATATCTTTCAATAATCACTATCAACGTGAATGGCCTAAACTCAATATGTCTTTTACGGGTTTTTTTGTTTGTTTTGATTTTGTTTTTGTTTTGCATTTGGAGGATTTTTGTTTTGTCTTACATAACTTTTACATAACATCACATTCAGTTGTGATATCTCTGATCCTTATGAATTTGCTATTATTTCCTCTTAATATTTAAATATCTCCTGAATGACACAGTATTAAAAAGATTGTTAAAGTATTTGCTATTGATAAAAACAACAAATTAAACACACACACACACACATACCCTCTTATATAGTATATATATCCTTTCATCTTTTCTTTTTTCTTTTTTCATCATTCCCCCACAAAACATATTAAAAGTATATTCTATACTCCCTCTTTTAGGTGAGCTTTCTATCATCTGTCTTCTATCTTCACTACCTCAATGTGAAAACATTTTGAAGACTGCCAGTGACTTCAGAAATACAATGACCTTATTGTACTCTAACTCCTCCTGACCCTGTCTTCAGCATTACTTTTTTTCTTGTTTACTATCTCATTGATACTAGAATCAGTCACTTACTCTGTCCCACTGACCCTGGATTCACCTATTTTCCTCTCTACCTTTCTAATCAGATTTTATCCATTTCACTTGTTGTCTTGTCTTCTTACAGTCTTTTAAAAATGAAAGCTTTTAAGCCTATCTTTAGCACTCTGGAAAATCCATGGACTCAACAATTAGCATTATATAGACAAAATCTAAACAGATAGGACAAATCTTATCCATGCTGAATTTCAGCATTCCACTTTCAATTTGTTCTCCCATCAGCACATCAAATTCATTATACAAACGTTACTCATGGTCTGTTCTCTCTTATTCTTCACCTTTGCTCTGCTTCTTTGAACTGCTACACTTAGTTTTAAGGATATCTGCGACTTTCCCATCTCTCTTGTCTCCTGAAAACACCTGTCCCCCACTTCTAGTCATTCTGTTTTGTGTCTTTCTCTAACATTCATTCTCTCCACTTGAACCACTATTACTCAAGTCCAAGTCCTTTTTACTTTTCAACTTCTTTAACTGATTTCCATAAATCCACTTGCCTTTTCATTCTTTTGAATCATTCTCTCTTCATCCATTCTTTTTTCAATCTTAATCATAATATTAGAAAATTTCTCTGTTATAAGATTATTTCAAATAAAATTCTGAAATTCTCCCAGTCATATTAATTTCTTATTGGAAAAAAATATTACACCTCTTCTCTGTGTAGATGAGAAAGTACAAAGTCTTTGACATGGTCACTAAGTCTTTAGATGATACTGACCTCAAATACTTGGCCAAACTTTTTAAAAAAACTATTCTTTAAAGTTTTCCATGCTGTTTTCACTCCCTTTGTGTCACTTCTATCTTCTTATTCTTTCTCCACATTATCATGTGTTCAAAACCCAAAGGAAATGTCTCCTTAGATACACACACACACACGCATATATGTACATATATATTCATATGTATATGCACACGTATATTGTGTGTATATACATATGATCTTGTGTGTGTATGTATATATATTTATATAATCTTGTAGACTATAGCATTTTTGTGGTAATGTCCTTGGTCTGATTCTTCTTTCTTGTGACACAAAATTCTCTGCACACAGTAAGTGCTTTACAAATATCTGTTTTTCCTTTTTTTAACTATCATACTTTATTTTTAGTATTTTTAAAGTTAATTTTTAATGTCTTTCAAGTTTTTATTTATATTACAGTTAGTTAATATGTAGTATAATATTAGTTTCAGGAGTAGAATTTACTGATTCATCACTTACATACAACACACTGTGATCATTGGAAGTGCCCTCCTTAATCTCCACCACACATTTAACTCACCATCTTCCCTGCTCAAATTCTAATTTGCTTACCTCCCATCCAACAACACTGTTTGTCCTCTATAGTTAAAAGTCTGTTTCATGGTTTGCCTCTCTCTTTTGTATCCCTACATTCATCTGTTTTGTTTCTTAAATTCCACATGAGTGATATCATATGGTATTTGTCTTTCTCTGACTGACTTCACTTAGCATAAACATTTGTTTCTTAAGTTAATGTGTTAATAAAGTGCCTAAAATACCAGCCAGACTATGAACTTATGGTTGCACAGTAGTTTTTAAACTAGGATTTTACTTTTAAAATGGTTTAGTGCAATGAGATTTGAATTTCCCAACAAGTAAGGATTATTACAATTTTATCTCTGAATTATTATAACTTTCCAATTACCAGAAGGCTGGAACATATTTAACCTAACAGACCCCTCGGTGTAAGCCCTCCACACTTTCAGTGCACAGAGGTAGAAAGGCGCTAAAGGTTCATTACATGAACACTTTCATATATGTCCTGGTATCCTCCTGGGCAGCTCAGTGGCAAGGCTAATCCTGTTGTAAGAGCTCATTGACACCAGATGCTGCAATTGAGATGAGTTTCCAAAGGTTAATGAGTTATACACACAACTATAAATAGCATCATGTTTTCCTTCAGCAACCAGTTTTTCTGTAATAGAGAGTCTTCAGATCAGTATTTTCCAATGGAATGTCTCTGCAAAAGAACTTTCCCTAAGACTTCACCTCCAAGGGGGGCTTTTGAGTCAAGAAACATTTGATGAGAAGCAAGTATATTGTAATAATGACTGTAAATTACTGATAGTGACAATGGTAATGATTTTATATCTAGAGATCCTTGTTCACCCTGAAAATACTAGAGAGGTTCCCTGACAAAGCTCAAGCCCTTTGACTCAACCATCACCACTTCTCAGTTTGTGCCATGTTGGGCATGAAGTGTGAGAAACTGTAATTTAATGATTCTAAAACTTTGGACTACATCAGAATCACTTGGTGGCCTTGTTAAAATACTTTAGGGGAAGCAGTGAGATGGGGCTTATCCCCAGAGTTTTTGATTTAGTAGGTCTTCCATGGGGTACACAAATTTACATTTGGTGAGATTCAATAATTTGGATTTCTAGTATGCTCTTAACATGATATTGATGTTGTTGGTCTGGGGACCATACTTGAGAACTACGGCTCCAATTCCCTCATCTTCAAACTTGGTTACATATTGAAACTACCTAGAGAGCTTTCATCATTGCCACCTTTCCACTCCCCCTTCTTACCCCACCCCAACATCCTGAGATCCTGAATGATATAGGGCATGGCCTGGCCATAGGGATTTTTAATAAAAGTGGTTCAGAATCACAGGGGTGGTCCACTGCATTAGTCTCTGGGAGGTTATTTAAGTTACAGATTAGGAAGTCAACATCTGAAGTTGAACAAGAGGGGCAAGATATGATTCAGAGAAATCAAAAGAATGCTATACTGGCATTTTTACTGCTATTCCACATCAGGAAAATCCCTTATTGGGGCAATAAAAACTTCCAAAAGAAAATCACATTGTCCATATGGAATAGCTACTGGTAATATTTTTTTCATCTTACAGCATCTAGTAAAAACAAACATAAAGTAATCATCTGTTCATGAATTCACAGAACCAAGTTTCTTCAGGTTAGTACCTTCTCATCTAGAGGTCTTATTAAAGCATAGAGTGCTGAGTACTATCTCTAGTTTCTGGGGGATAGGGCCCATGACTTTCATTTCTATTTCAATGTTCCTAGGTGACCCTGATGCTGTTCATTAGGTACCATAGTCAGAATAATTACTCTGGAAATGAGAGGTTCAGCAAGACCTGTATGTAATATCATACAGGTTCTTGAGCATATCATAATATGTAATATCATAGCAGTTCTTGAGAACCCACAAACTATCTTGACAATCTCACCTAGTTGACTCCAGGTTAACCAGGAATCATTAGTGAAGGTCACAGGGATGTATGTAATAAGATAAAGATACCGTACATTAACTTGTTCTATATTAATAATTGCAAGCATATTAAGAGCTTAGTGTTATCCATAATACACCAATATTTTTCTTTTAAATTACTAGAACACAAAATAGTGTTAACCACATCACATATATTAAATAACTAGGTGAATTCTACTTTAGCCCAGATCCCTTTCTTAACTCTTCAGAAATGGTCTGGATTTAATCTAAAGAAAGAAAAGATGACTAGTGCCAATTGGTCTTTACCACAGTCATGTTGCCAAATGTGTTGTTGTTTTTATTTGTCAGAGAGAGTGAGCACAGGCAGACAGAGTGGCAGGCAGAGGCAGAGGGGGAAGCAGGCTCCCTGCTGAGCAAGGAGCCCGATGTGGGACTCCATCCCAGGATGCTAGGATCATGACCTGAGCTGAAGGCAGCCACTTAACCAACTGAGCCACCCAGGCATCCCTGTTTTTTTTCTAATATCTAATATTGACTCTGTTTTTTCAATAATTACAGGCTGAAATCCTTGAGAATATGCAAATCTGAGAATACACTTCAGCATATAACTCACCTATTTATTGACCAATGAACCAGACATTCTGCTGGCAGAATGCTAAGATAATCCATCTGATAATGATAAAATCATAACTTTAAATGACAAAATGGCTAATTAAAAATAAAAGACATTATGGCTGTCTTAATGGAAGTTAATAAAGAAGATATGCATTAATCAACTAATTCACTAAGTATATCATTACAAACTGTGATAATGCAGTGAGAGAGCTTTATAAGTAATTTACCTGTTACAGGGAGTGTTTGAATACTTAAAAAAACACCGTGTGCTATCAAGGCTGCAGAACATTGAAAGAGAGAAGGAACACACTGAGAGGCACAGTCTCAGCTGAGTGACTGACACGTGGGGCCAAGAAGGTTAAACAAAATCACAAATCAATATATGTCACTGACCTCCAGGAATTATTCCTTGTGACTGTAACTCTCAATATTAAAGTCATTATGCCAAAGGTCTATTGTGCCTCACAATACCGATTTTTAAAAAGATATTTGCAATCTTGGTTAAAATTCTCTTTAACAAAAGTAAAGGCCAGCTCTTTTATATTAAAGTCAATACGCATGATAGTGACATTTTTAGAAATAATTTTAGAAATAATAGAAATATTTTTAGAAATAATTTTTAGAAGTTTTAGAAACAATATACATGATAGTGACATTTCTAGAAATAATAGATAGTGACAAATTTAGAAATGACTGAGGTTAAACAGTACTAATATAGCAGGTTATATTCATATTTGTACTTTAAATATAGTTGAAGATCTCAAGAAATGTGTTGTCAAATAATTGTTCTACATTTCATCCTTCTTTCCCCATACACTTATTTTATATTTACTGAAATTTCCATTGAAGTACTATTCAAATAGAGAAAGTCACAAAATTTAAGTGAATAGATCAACGAAGTTTTACAAAATAAATGCAGCCATTTAAAGAGATTTAGAAGATAATGCCAACATCTTTCCTTTAGTTGTACCAACGTACACCTCATATAGCAACAGATGAGGGTCTCGGTGGTTTTATATTCTTGCTAATTCTGTTTTTCCCCCCCAAATATTTTATATATTTATTTGAGAGAGACATAATGAGAGAGAGCATGAGCGGGGGTGGGGGTAGGGTGGCAGAGGATGAAGCCTACTCCCTGCTGAGAAGGGAGCCTGATGTGGGGCTCTATCCCAGGACCCTGGGATCATGACCTGAGCTGAAGGCAGACACTTAATTGACTGAGCCACCAGGCACCCCTATTCTTGCTAATTCTTGACCTTTTCTTCCACTTTAGTCATTCTGGTAAAGTACAGTAGCATTGAATTGTGGATCTAATTTGTTATTTGCCTTTGGATATTCTTTTTGTAAGTTTTACTTTTGCACTGTCATTTACTCAGTGATTGGCTGCAACTTAACATATGCAGTTTGTACACAGTTTGCCAACTATGTGTACTGCAAATATTTTCTCCCTTTCCGTGGGGTCTTTTGACTATAGAAACCTTGCCTTCCCAGTCCTCTAACTTCTGTTCTGCTTTTCAAAGATTTATCACTAAGCTTTCTAGCTATCCACCTATTCAAAATCCAGCAAATACATGGAGAGCAAACACTGCCATTTGTTTGAGCTTTCTGAGTCACCAATTTCATGACTCTTGGCTCCATGAACTCACCAGCCTTGTAGAGTTCCCCCATCCCATGACCCCCAGCATAACCTTCTGTTCTGGAAAAATCTCTAATCCTTACTGCTTGAAAGTCTCTTTGATGCCATTAATCACTCTAAAACTTGCCCCAGCTTTTCCATTTGTTCTCAGTGGGGCTGACAGTGTGGGATAGCCCACATAATCCCATCTGCAGGTGGGTGCCCATACCATTTACCAAAACTCACTTATAAAGCCCCTCAAACACTGGCTAAAAATAAGTAAATATACAAAAGAGTAGTATTAGTAACTCAACTTCTGACTTGAAAATGATGAAGAATGCATAGTCTGAACTAGACAGCAATATTCAAGAGTAAAGATTCAAATAAAGATTTGAAAAGGAAACCTTTAAGAATTAAGTTCTAATTAAAATTTTTCCTATTTTTTATGAAGATTTTATTTATTTATTTGACAGAGAGAGATTACAAGTAGGCAGATAGGCAGGCAGAAAGAGAAGAGGAAGCAGGCTCCCTGCTGAGCAGAAAGCCCCATGCGGGACTTGGTCCCAGGACCCTGAGATTATGACCTCAGCCTAAGGCAGAGGCTTAACCCACTGAGCTACCCAGGCATCCCTTAATTTTTTCTATTTTTGTTTTTGTTTGTGATTTACTGTGTTTTGAGAAGGAGTAAGACAAGGCAGACACCTGGAAACCAGGATACTCAGTTCTCAGAGGCTGGCTTATTAATGAATTGTCCCTTATCTTCCTGATTCACAAAATGACAACTTTACATTAAATTGTCTGGAGTGCCTTTTTTTTTTCCTTCAAAAATAGGTTCCTGTAATATTTCCACATGTTTCTCATTTGCAACTTTTCTTTTTGAGCCTACAGAACTAAATTTAAAATATTAGTTATCACTTTGGGTAAAACAGGCAAGCAAAGAAGGAGTAATTACTTTCCAAGTTCACTGCTAGTTTGATATGATTGATAAGGTGGTACATTTATTAGGGATATTGTAAAATATAGACAGTGGTCAAGCACGATAATTAAGAGCAATGATTCTGGAGCCAGATGCTCAGGTTCAAATCCCAGCTTCAATATTTCCTAGACGTGTGACCATAAACCAGTTGTTTAACCCCTTTTCTGAATATCTTATACATACATTAAATGAGTTAGTATTTGTAAAATGCTCACAAATATGTCAGGCAATTAGGAACTAATATAAAGTGTTCATTTTAAAAAGCAATAAATATATATATTTACACACATATTTTTAAGATACAATTCATATAAAAACATGTTTGTATTCTTACTAATTGACAATTAATAAGTAATTGTTCCTAGTGAGCAAGTCCTGTATATTTTTTCAGAAACTGAATGTAGTCAATGCATTGCTACTTAAAGGAACGTCACTCAGTATGCATATCTTGGGTAAAACTTCCATTAATCATCAGTAGGTGCTTGTTTTTGTAAATTAGAATATGTCCCTATTCGAGTCACAATGTCACGGAAAAGGAAAAAGTAAAGTAGTCATTCTTTTGAAACCTCTACTTTCAATACTGAGTAATCCTGAAGTAATTCCCATCCCCCCACCCCCCAGGGCAGAATGAAAAGTTGAGAGAGTTACTTTCATCACTTTTTTCCCCCACATCTTTCTTTTTTTAAGTCCCAGTCAGACCCCTAAACTAAAATCCAGAGATACATCGAGAAAGGCAGATCCAATGTTGGGAATGAGAAGAAGCTCTAAATCCTTAACATCTTTCTTCATTTCAAAATCCCCTGCCATAGTCCCCTTATCACTTGGCCTTCTTTAGTCCCTTGAAGAATTTGGCCTCGCAGTCTGAAGAAAGAAAAGGAACTGAGAAAGTTTTGCGTAGAATTGAAGCCCAGTCTGTATCATTTAAAGTACTGTATTAGAAACAAAAGCTCTTTATTTGGAACTGCCTGGATTTTTTTTACATTTTTTTTAAAAGTAGTAAATTAGCAAGAACTGTCAAGTTTTCTGTTGTTTCAATTTCTTGATTTATTTTAAAATTTACTACAGGAGGTCTTGGGATCATGAGATTGAAATGTCATTTATGTGAACCTTATAATCATGTGTGTTAAAATGACTTGTCACACCATTTCTTTGTTTCCCAATTTTTTCTTTTCTTTTTTCTCTTTTTGTTTGAGTCCTATGCCCCTCAAGTCCTAATTTTTGGTAACAAAATTTCTTAGAATTCATTCCCATGTTTTGCTCTGAGCATTAGTCTTAAGTCTTTATTCCAGAACCTTATGTGGGCCTCACTTTCTTTTCTTTTTTTTTTTTTTTTAAAGATTTTATTTATTTATTTGACATACAGAGAGATCACAAGTAGGCAGAGAGGCAGGCAGAGAGAGAGGAGGAAGCAGGCTCCCCGCAGAGCAGAGAGCCCGATGCGGGACCCGATCCCAGAACCCTGAGATCATGACCCGAGCCGAAGGCAGCGGCCTAATCCACTGAGCCACCCAGGCGCCAAAAAAGTTTGAATTTTTATATACGTAGTTAAATTTGAATTAGACAATTTTTAAGATCTGGAGTATGAGACTTTTGCCTAGAATTTGATAAGATAATACAGGATTCGTGTTACTTTTGTTCTTCTTTTTGGTCAAGATTAAAATCTAACGAACTGAAGACTCTTCAGAGGAGGGTGTGTAGGAGGTGAGAATACTTAATGTGAAACTGTTCACAGGCTAGAATGCTGAGCCTGTGATAAAAAAATTTTCAAGATCAGATTGTAATGATACTGATACTCAACCTACATCCTCTAAGGCCATTTTTTTAAACCTTTATTTGTACGCTCTTAGCCCTCATCTTCTATGTGCTTTAGCTTTTAACACCCAACACCTCTGGCTTTTCTTAAGCAGAGGGCTTCAAGCTACTGGAGCCAAGTTACCCTTTTTTCCCTAGGCAAAGAGAGCTGGAATTACCTGGAACTCTACTGGGGCCTGGGCCTGATAGCCTTTAACCAGTTAATGACTCATGAAGGGTCATGAATGCACTGCTCTTATTTCCAGATGCACAAATCTTAGCATTACTTACGCTGTAGAGATGCTCACAGGATTAGGCTGAAGATCCCCTTTCTAGAAAACCATGTGTGAGATTTCCCCCTTAACTGGCTTCCTACCCCCATGTTCAGCATCCCACACTCTAACCTTTTCCCCTGAATCACTGCCTCAAAAAATCAGTTGCAAACACACCTTCATTTCAAGGAAGGCTTCAGGTCTATAATACCAAAGACACAAGCCACAATGCTCTAAAATATTAAATCATTCACACATGGTCTTCAACAAATATTTATTGAAACTGCTTTATGTACCAGGCACTGTGCTAAGGCTGATAAAGTGGGGGAAAAACAAGAAACTGGAGAAGATGGGCATTAACTCAATAACTTCATATATAGTTAGCTGTTAATTATGTAGGTTTTACTAAAGAGAGGAACATTGGAGTTCTAAATGGCATTCATCAGAGAAAAATGGTTTACACGTATTTTGAGAGGCTTCAATGGACAGGTCTAGCAAAAATGGGTGGAAAGCTGTAAGATGACAGATTTTAGCTGAATGTAAGGAAGAAACTTTTAGCAACCAGCTCTATCTGGAGAGGAAAAGGGCTTCCTATGAGAGATAAGAACTCATCAGTAGAGGTAGGCATTTACAGTCAAGTCTCAACATCACTTATCATCATATCGAGGAAAATCAGGCCTCTGTTGGACGAGATGAATGAGCCTTAGCCTTAGTGCCTGTGACTACTCAGTGTGGTGACACTAGGCAGTGAATTGGAGGGAAATAAGACAACAGCTCAGAAGATACTGAAGGGTTTCAGTTCAGAGTCAGCAATTAAACGTCGGGAGGAAGTTCAGTAAAGGAGCTGGTTGTCATAAAAGATTAAATGCTCTTGTCATACAGCCTTTGTCCGGTTCAAAAATGTCTTTCTGCCATCATAGGCACATTTATAAAATAAAAATAAAATGTGTACTTTTCTGTAGGGTTGATGCCCCTACATTCAAAATACGGAGGTAACACGGGTTATTAAACCCTGATGGAGAGGCACCTGGGTGGCTCAGTGGGTTAAAGCCTCTGCCTTCGGCTCAGGTCATGAACCCAGGGTCTCTGGGATCAAGCCCCGCATTGGGCTCTCTGCTCAGCGGGGGGCCTGCTTCCTCCTCTCTCTCTGCCTGCCTCTCTGCCTACTGTGATCTCTGTTTGTCAAATAAATAAATAAAATCTTGAAAAAAAAAACCAAAACCCTGATGGAAAGAAGGACAACCTGAAATCTTACATAGCATTGCTCTGTTTTATAAGCTAACTTCATATGCTGTCTTCTGTTAGACTTTCATAGGACATGAAAATGTATGTACACGTATGTATTTATAATATGTCTTAAGTGCCATGGGACAGACGACCACTCTGGGTCTTCAATACAATGAGCATATTTAAACTAGAAATAGCCTGATACATATCTATATTATATATAAATACCTTGCACAAAATGTAGAAAATGAAGAAATTATGTCAAATAATAAATATTATGAAAATGTTCCCCATATAAGTATGTAAGTTTTTTGAGGGAAGAAACCACATCTATCTCATTTTTTTTTACCATGTCTTCAATACCTAGAATAATGTCCAGAAAAAATAAGTAAAAAATAATTATTTAGAAATTAATACAAGACAAAGTTTTATGAATAAAGCTATTGTATGTGTGAGTATACACATATAGTATACATAAAATGATATTATTACAAGTGGCCATTCTTCATCATAATGTAGTTTTATATATATTTCTGAGTAATCATCTCTACTAAATTAGCAAGTACTATTCCAGGCAAGGCAACAAATGTCAGCTTCCTGTAACTGATCATTGATGCCTCACTTGCAGCTAAAATGGAAGGAAGAAGAAACAATCTTTTGCCATATTGCCCTATATTTTATAAATACCTTATTAGTACAGTGTTTTAGACGCTATAGAGAATAATAAAGAAAGGAAAGAAATCTCGAGTGAACAATCAAACATTTCTAACCAAATAGCTACTCTGCCTAAAAGTCCATAATGAGACCATTTCTGCACTGCTGAGATTAAGACACGCTCTGGATTTTTGCCCCCCAGTGTTTTTCTGCCCCATCCTCTGTCACCACCTCTGGAGCCAACATGATTTTGTTCTGGTATAAATCATCTTCATTAGCTGAACTAGATTACGTTGATGAGTTCAGCTGAGCTAGATTTACGAAGTGACACAAAGTCTGAAATCTCAGTTTATTCCAGTTCCATGTATCATCTTCTAAGGGCAGTTTTATGAAGTGGTAATTGGGCAATAGTTCAGCATTCTGATAGCCCCAGGAGATTCAATTCTATTATAATAAAGGACATTTAAAAAGTCTAACCATTTTATTAGAGAGTACCCTGAATATCAATGTATTTATTTTACTTTTCAATTTGAGAAATACTTCAATACCCACTTTTTTTTCTTTTTATTCAATATTGTTCAAGCCTGGGGCACTGACTCATCAAAAGGTGAGCTAGGACACGTCAGGCTCTATTGGACTAGATAAGTTCTGTACATCACTGATTACTACCCTTATGACTTCTTTATTCAAGCCCGGAAGTCAGATTTGCTTCTTTGTAAAGAAACTACAGGACCGACAGCATACAATGAATCATGCCTAACAACACGCTGACAAGTTGGCGAGAGACAGCCTGTACAGTGACAAATACAGCTGACGACAAGTGTACACATCTGTTTGGTAGGATTTATGAGAAAGGAATACAAACAAGGAGGAGATAGGTTCTTTGGTTTTATAAGAGAATTTAGAGGCTCTTTCCTTTCTATCCAAATAACAGTAACATAAGGAATACATATTAGCCCTCAAGATTTATTTATTACAAGCACAGCCAGATTACAAATGGTCTGTGCAGATTAGCATTTTGATTATCAAACTGCTGTTCCAAATATCTGATGAACAGATATTAGAATAGTTCTTAAACATACTGATTAAACACACATTGATGCTGCTATTTTTAACGCTTGCTTATATTCAGGGGTAAATCAGTTTCTGTACCCTTCCTTAAAGCTTAAAGTGAAAAATATAAAATGGATAAACCCCACCAGACTTCCCTCAGGGAGACAAGGACCCAAGGATCAAGGCACCATTTTTGGTTCAATTTGGGGGATTAAATAAATTAAGTTTAAAAGGAGGTCAACAGATTCAAATGCCAACAATTAGATGTTTGAATGCCTTATGCAGGAATCGAGGTGCTTTTATAAAATTTATCATCGTACAACCAGTCTGCTGTCCCCTACACGTGCCTCTGTCCATAACACAAGTGCTCTGCCTTCAACAAAATTATTTAAAGCCTCAGACTTTTCTTAGTTCTAGAACAGGTTCACCATCTTGAAAGATGTGTATTCTAATAATAACAATAAAAACAAAAATAATAATTATAGTAAACCTGTTCAGTGAGTAGTGGGAACCTACCCCACGCAGGAGAATCTGTACTGGCCAGGACATGACCACGGAATGGATAAACTGACAAATCGTTCAGATGATTGAGGGAGACAAAAAGAAGTTTAAAAACTTTGGTTTTTCACAACTTGGTTTTACTAACCTGATGTTTCTTGATCTGAGTGAGGTATTTAGTCTTATAATTATTATTTTTTTTTCTCTTTTGGCAGTATTATCCTGTAAGGTCTAAGCTTGTCCTTTTCACATAGTTCATGCTTATTAATGATTCATCAAGTAAAATGAAATTAGACTCCACGCTGAGGGTCTAGATGTTTCTCCCTACCCTGAGTGCCCCCCCACTCTGAACGTGGTTTCTGATGAAGCTTCCTCATGGCCCATATCCTTAGAGAAGAGCTGTTTTAGGACCAGAAGGAGGCCTGAATATCCTGAGCTGCCTGCAAGAGAATCAAAGCCTTATCTTGTCCTTACCACCATTTTAATCTCCTAATTTTGAAAATGGATGGTAGGGATATTATTGAGAAGCTTGGACAACATACACATTATTCAACCTTGGGGAATGCTGGCCACTTGAGATTCAATCCAAATTGCTTACATCCTGCCCCTCCCTCCCTCTGGGGTGCAGTTAGAGTAGGTGAGGGAAGAAAGACTGATACATGAAATGCTATCTTTTTCTTTTCAGATGCTGAACTTTAACAGCCTGGTCATTGCTCCTGGGTTAGACTCAGGACTGGTTCACACTCTCACTTATATTTCTACTTACGTTAGCTTAGAGTAATTAATTATGATCATTGCTTTCATGAAATCTCTATCCAGAAACTGTGTAGGGAAAAAAGGAAATCTTCCTAAATCAAAAATAAGTTCCTAAATTTCAAATGTGCTGCCAATGGCTCTCTGTATTGTTAAATTTTAGCATTAGAGGATTTTAGAGCAAAAATAGTGTAGAGATCATTTATTTGAGACCTTTCATTTTCCTTCCTTCATTACTGGCACATAGTTCTACCATCCAGTTCATTCTGCCTTTATTGAGTGAATTTCAAAGTAATATTTTATCAAATGTCATGTACTTACATAATTAGCATAATTACATATAAGTGCATAATTAGTGTAAATACATGTAATTACATTATTATAGTATGTGATAATCTTGTAAAAAAAAAGCTTTTTCTAACTTTATGAGCCAAAACATATGCATTGTGCAAGCATATTAGATAATTTTGAATATTCAGTATCTGGCTCTTCTTAATTGATTTAACCAAATACCAAATCTTAATATGTGTATTTGAAAGATACTATTATCTTTATTTTTGGCAGTTGTTTCATAGTTTGTGTGTGTGTGTGTCCATGCTTTTAAAGAAAACAACAGACCTTGAGAAAGAAAACACATCTTAGTTTACGTTAGCATATAGAACAAGTAATCTTTAAATTCAAATGTAAAACAGCTCTACGTGCAAATTTCACTTGGTCAGAAATTAATACAACTGTGAACTCGGTGACCTGTCAAATAATGGGAGTTAAGGAAAATGCTGGACGTCACATCTACTATGCTGGAGTTCCCAGGGCACCAGAACGAAAAACATACATGGAATCTTAAATACTGGACGAAACAAAGAGAAACACTATAATTAGAGAAACGTACCTAAAATACTATATATAACCACTTTCTTGCCAGTCTTTGTAAACAGTTCTAAATACGCCATGATATTCATTTCCATCCTCTACCAATACCCCAGAATGGTTCTCACATTGAGTAAGTCTCTTTGAAATTAAAACCGGAATGTTTTTCCTCATTAATGCCAAAATTCTCCATCCATCACATCAACCCTGTTTGAGGATGGTATATACAGTTTATCTGCAGTGATGTTTATATTCTCTGCCTGGCATTGACTGTTAGTGGATAAAATTCTTAAAACACATTGACATTATAGACATATTTTCCTATCTTATTCTTTTGGAAATCACCGCACTATCAAGACGAAATAGCAAACTTAAAGTAGAAAATATATTTAACTGTGATATATAATGGTGAAAAGAGAAGATCAAGTGGAACACTCACGGGAGAGAAAAATAA
Organism: Meles meles; assembly: GCF_922984935.1. Taxonomy (NCBI): domain Eukaryota; kingdom Metazoa; phylum Chordata; class Mammalia; order Carnivora; family Mustelidae; genus Meles; species Meles meles. Next base: position 83,995,399 of record NC_060076.1, on the reverse strand, counting down.
TTACTTCAATTCGTGTGTGAAGGCAGGTATGTACATACTGACAAGATGGAGGTTACTCTGCCCCTAAAAATTATTCGGGAACTGGTAGCATCACCAATAGAGGAACGGGTAAGACCAGTGACTGAAAATGAAGACTGTATTAATGTCTGTAACATCACCAATTAACCCTTCAGGGCCTCACTTTCCAGCTTATGCAGTTGGAGAACTATTCATTCCCAGCCTGGTTTGGAGGTTAAGGTATAACTACCCACATTGAAACTGAACCAAAAGGTTCTGAACACTGGAACTCCAGGCACAGAAGTGGCCAAAGGTGAGGTACTACACAAAAAGCAAGAAGAGCAAGGGAAATTCTACACACTAAGTCAGTGTCAGTATGGTTCCCTAGGCAGGAGACAGGTGGGTTCACCAGGAAAAAAGAAATCACCTCAGAGAAAATTAAATTAAATTACATTTTACTAAATTGTTAAAAAGAGATCCTGGAAATTAAAGAGTCTAATAGTTACAGACAGAAATTATGTAGAAGGGTTGGATGATGAAGACAATCTCTCTGAATGGAAGACTGAAAGACAGGTGCTTCGTGCATCATTTGCTAAACCTCCCGTTACCAGTTTGGCCTCCAAAAGAAGACTCCACTCATGTTTCTCCATTAGCCCCATCTAGTCTCCTGTCTTCTCATACTGGACAGAGAAACTTTCCTTCTCTTCCACAGAAAAAAGAAAACCCAAAGATGTGGGCTCTATTTACATTTCCACTAAACCAGAGCATTCTCCTTTGCCCTCAACCTTCCTTCTCTGACCCAAGGAATGAGCATTTTCCTCTCTGATCTGGAGTATCTCCTTTGGGCCCAGCTTCCTGGCCAAATCCGGTTTCTTTTGATCTCCTCACTGTCCTCTATTTCAGGTTCTTGTCCCTCAGAGTTGTCCTTCCCTCTCCTTTCAGACCTTGTCATGTGTCTTCGTTGGGATCTCTCAGAAGCAGAGACCTGAACAAATATTCAGGAGCAACCAGTTTGTCTGGGAGGGGGTGCTAAGAAATACCAGAAGGGGAGAGGGCAACTTATGCAGGGAGGAAAAGAAAGCGATCGAGGGGTTTGTTATCAAAGTAGTTACTACCTGGGGACCTGGAGCTCAGTCTCCCTGGGAAACTCTAGGATCCAGCCACTCACACGTCAGGGACATACCTGAAACGAGGATTGAAGAAACTGGGATCGTTAGCCACCAAATGCTTGTTTGACATTGGGTGAAAGCTATTTCTCCAGGCTCTGGCACTTTGGACTCTCCCTCCAAGCGTCTTCAGTATGCAGAAGTGAACGCTGAAGGAATCTATCTGGGCGGGGGCTTCTAGCAACAAGTGATAGGGTGTGCATCTCATGGACTAAGCTGAAAACCTTAATGGAATTCCTGGCTTCTTTTCCCTCACCTGCTATCACCAGTCGTAAAATCCCAAGAATTCTCCTCAAAAATGCCTCACCATGTTCTTTATCTCTTCACTAATTCATCACGAAATCTTTGAATTACTGTAAGAGCCTACTCATTGATTTCTTTCATATCGTATTACTATCATTTACACAACATAACCTAGTCCACTCTTCATTTCCTACTGTAACCTCCCATTTCCTACAAGACCCATGGGGATTAGAATATTCTAAAAATAAAGATTCAGAACTCATACAGTACGAGGTCTGAATCTTGTCTTTCTTTGTTCTTTACCAGTTTTATGATCTCTGGCATTGGACTTGATATTCTCCGAGTCTCATTTTCCTCATTTATATACTGGGGATATTTATAATTATCTCGCAGGATTATTTTGGATATGACAAATAAAATGTTTAATTTGTTTTACTTTTGGAAGCTCATTAAATGGTAACTGACTTTCATTCTCATGATCGGGATTAGCGCATCACAGAAAGCCCTTTACAGCATTGCCCTTACTCCCCGTCTAGACTCTGCTCCATTTTCCTATGCACGCACCGTACACCGCAAACACCTGAGCCTTTTTGCTAGAATCTGGCCATGCTCTTTGACAACGCTTGTCTCGTTTACATTCCAAGAATGCCTGGGAAAACTCCTCCTCACACTTAAAGTACAAGCTCAAACGCCATGTCCTTTGTGAACTGTTTCCTCATTTTAGGGAGTTAGTCACTCCTTCTTCTGCTCTGCACTACTGTGTTCAGATGTTACTTTTGTACACTTTTTTATGTATGTCTCCCTGACCTGCCTACAGGCTTCTCCAAGTTAAAAATAAAATGATGTTTACTTTGGTATCACTAGCACCAGATACACAGTCTCCACAATAAACGTCTATTAAATGCAGATTTGAAAAAGTAGATGGATAAAAGACAGATGGATGGATGCAGAGACCGGCAGACAGACAGACAGATGATAGTCATATTACTGTGGACTACTAGTTTAAGATACTATAACTAGTGCTTGTTCCAATGTAGAACTGAAATGAATATTGATTTTCTAAGGCAGGGTTTTAATGCGAGATGCAGAATTTTCAATGTGGCAGGTTATATGTGAAGTATTTTAAAAATATGAATATGATTGAGTTGGCTTAGATTCATACGTGCAATTAGCTTCTACTTCCAAATATGTCAAATTATTCAGTGATTGCCAAGATCACACTTAGTAACATGCCCTATAGTAAAGATTAAAAACTCCTGTAACATTCATTCCTCTGGAGCCAATGAACATATCAGTGCAGTTAAATTCTATGTGTGCATCCAGGAAGAGAATGGCATAAGGGTGATGCTAATTACTTCATAATCCGACCAAGGATGTATAAATACATCCTTGCTAAGATCTCATATATATGAAAATCTGAAAGTATTGACCTTTACTATATCAAAAAGTAGAGCTAAAAGGAAACTCTCGGAAAGTATTTTGTACATTGTATTTTCTTGTAAAAGCAAATAACCTATTAAAAATGACTAGTGTATTTATATACGGTAGGAAAACACCTTTTACAATTATCTAAGTACAGAAATATTAGAAGTTTCTATAGAAAAGCTCAGAGAGATGGTAGTGCAAATACTCCTTTATTTATTTATTTATTTTTAAAAGATTTTATTTATTTATTTGACAGAGAGAGAGAGAGAGATCACAAATAGGCAGAGAGGCAGGAAGAGACAGAGGGTGGGGGGGAAGCAGGCTCCAGGCTGGGCAGAGGCTTTAACCCACTGAGCCACCCAGGTGCCCCAACACTCCTTTTATTTAAAAACAAACAAACAAAAAACAAAAACAAAAAACAAAAAACTCCTCTAGTCCCATAGAATAGTCTTGATATTGACTTATTTTGATAAGTTTTGATATAGCCTTAGTTTGTTAGATAATCTAGAATATCCATATTCCTGATGATCAAGAACTTGTTGGAATTTAGAGACTGATGGTCAAATTGACTCATCTAGGGAAGGATACATTTTTGTTTGTTTCGATTGCTTAAAATAAAATTAAAATATGAACTTTTTCTCTGTCTTGAGTCACTTATATTAAGTAGCAAGAAGCAATTTCAAAAACCATTTGTTCATAGTATAAAAGTATCGTCAACACAGGAATTGCCATTTAGAGTGATAATGAAGACTCTGTTTTCACACAATGGGAGTTATTTTAGTATTCTTTCCTTAGCTGCTTGCTGTTTCTGGCAATTCACATTGTCAGCAAAGTTAATGCTGGATGTGGAACCTTATATCTGCTTTTATTTATTTTTTTGATCTTTTTTTTAAAGTTGTTATTTTAAATTCCAGTTAGTTAACATACAGTGTAATATTAGTTTCAGGTGTACAATACAGTGATTCAACACTCTGTCCAACACGCAGTGCTCATTACAACAAGCCCACGCCATCCCCCACACTGTTTCCCATCCCCCAGCCCACCTCCCCTCTGGTAACCACCAGTGTACTCTCCAGTACAGTTAAGAGTCTGTTTCTGGGGGCGCCTAGGTGGCTCAGTGGGTTAAAGCCTTTGCCTTTGGCTCGGGGTCCTGGGATCGAGCCCCATGTCGGGCTCTCTGCTCAGCAGGGAGCCTGCTTCCCCTCCTCTCTCTCTGCCTGCCTCTCTGCCTACTTGTGATCTCCCTCTGTCAAATAAATAAATAAAATCTTTAAAAAAAAAAAAGAGTCTGTTTCTTGTTGTTGTTGTTTTTTTTCCCTCATTTATTCTGTTTCTTAAATTCTACATGATCCCAGCCTTTAAAATCAAGTTCATAACAAAACAAATGACTCAGAGAAGACAAAATCAGCCCTTACTCAGAAAATGAGGAACTTCTCCAATGAGAAAAAGAAACTGAAGGACAATTTGGTCATTCAAGTGCTCCCCATGATCCAATTCTACTTTCCTTTGATCTTATATAAACATTTCAAAAATACAGCAAAATACCATTAATTATTTAAGCCCTAAAATACGCTAATCCAAAGTAAAATTGTACTTTTCACATCTAAGGTTAGGCTGAAGATGGACAGGGAAAACATGTGTGCCCATGGTCTTTTCTCAGTGTGATAATGGTTGATTTAAATAGTTTAGTTCTTTCTCTATTAAAAGGTACAGGATGACAATAACAATACGCTCTCTCACTGCATCATACATACCTACCTATTAATCAAGTTTTTAAATGAGTTACTGACAATGGGAGTTATAATTTTTGCGAAATTATCAACATCAAATTTTGCTTTACCATAGTTGTTATGCTTTTACAGAGTATATGCTTATCTTCAAAGCAGTAATGTAAATATGTGTGTATATGTATGTATGTGTGTGTATGCGTGTGTGTATACACACACACATATATGTATATATATATGTATATATATATATACATATATATATATATATATATATGGCCATTTTCTTTTGAAATGTGTTTTTGAGCCAGTTTAAAAGACACTCACTTTTAGTCTTACTACATTAAAGTACTACTTTTCTTTGGAGTCAAAACTATGTTCCTTGAATTTTTATCCACTTTATTCACTAAATTTGGCTCTCAATGGCAAATGTCTGTTTCCAAAAACCAAATCCAATTTAAAATCATGATTTTTTCCATCAATCTGAGCTATTCAAAATATGCACCATGGGATCTTGAAGGCATTAGCATAAGAGAAGCTTTCCAAAAGGTCTTGAGCAGTAAGAACATTACTGAAATATTTCCCCACATTCCAAAATAACTGCCTTAATGAGGTCAATGTTTATTAGAAAATATTAAATCTGGTACATTTGAAAAATAGCTACATTATATAATAGTCACAGACTCATGTGAATACACGGTCTGTTCCTTTCTTTATCTATTCTGAACATTTTAAAATCCAAATTCCATACCATGGTCTAGAAGATCTGGCCCCCATTTCCTTCTCTGACCTCCACTCATTTCCTCCATTCCAGTTATACCAACCATCTTCAAAACTACACACAGCGCACAGCTTTCTCTGAGCTCTGCTTGCTGTTGCCCCAAACTGGAATGTTCTTTCAATAGATGTTCTCAAAGCTTGATTTCTTACTGCACTCAAATCACTAATCAATTATCACTAGGTCCGAGAGGCCTTCCATGACTGCTGCACTTTAAATACCTCCAACCCTTTATCCATCTCTATTTTCCTCTTATTACCAGGTGATATTACCTTGCCTATTTCTTTGCTTATTATTGGACTTCTGCTCAAGAATGTAGGGTGCATGAGGGTAAGGGGTTTATATGCATTGTTCACCACTGAAATCACAGTGCTTAGAACCATGTGCAACACATAGCAAATGCTCAAGAAATAGCTGTCAAATACTGAGGGATAAACTGAATAATGTATTAAATCAGAGCCTACCCACCTTGTTCTAGAGATGGGAAAAAGGGAGGAAGAAGAACACTCTTTCTTCAAGGTTCTCAGAGTCCATTAGAAGAGATGGGCCTGCAAACAAATGATCACAACAGGCAGTTTTAAGAGTAATAGGAGTAATACAGTATACAGTGGATGGTACAAAACAAAGAGCTCTGAATAGTTAATAAAGTTGCCATGGAAAAGGATCATTTTTGAGTTGAGTCCAGGATCAACTGGAATTTTAACAATCAGGGGGAAAAATGAAAAATAAAACAACAAAAAACCTAGAAACAGCAAACAGTTCCACTCACTTTAATAAATTTTTAGAATGCTTGTCAGCTAGCAGGCAATCTGCTAACCACTAACAAGATACAATAAGTAATGCTAATAATGATCTTGCGATATATTGGGTAGATAAACAGGGAAATAATTTCATGAGTGCAAGAACAATTTTGAGAGCAATATGCACAATGAGCTCATAGAGGAGAACTAGCTGCTTCCTTGTCAGGTGACAGAGAGATGGGGAAAATCGATGTTTAACAAGGGCATAACTTTCCCTGTTTCATTAACTGTCTGCTTCCACATGCTGGTAAGTTTCCGTCGTCCATGAAATTATCTTAAATGGCAAAAGAAACCAGTCCCATGGGGGAAGAGGTCTCAGATACTGCAAACAAATATGAAGATGGTAGAGAAAATTTTGCCTCCAGTTAGCTTTTAGGCTAGACTATCCTGCATATGAAAAATGGTTATTATTCACCAAGCAATTTGAGGCTTTAAAAAAAATGTTTGCTGTTCACTACTGATACAGTGACATCAAATGTATCAATGATTCTCATCAAGTCTGTGCATAATTAATTTGGGGAAAAGAAAAATAATAGGATATATTCTTTTTCTTCTAATTTTATTCTCTATTCCTCAGTGCTACTCACAAAGATTTGCAATGGAAAAAAAAAACTATCTTGAAATGAAATGATAACTGTATGGTGTTTAAGATTGTGAATTACAAAACAGTTTCAATATATCTTTAAAATAAAGTGATGTTTGTTCAGTTAAATATAGAAAACAGATGGATGAAAAGTCTTACAAATTGGTTTAGTGGTTCAATTTTTCTTAGAATAGAAATAGTCTTCATAGCATCTTTTGTATAATTTTACAAACATAGGATAATAGCATTATACTTGGATCAACAAAGTTAAAACACTAACAAACTTCTTCATGACAAAAATGTTCTACATAGAATAACTAGTCAGGGATATAATTTTTTTTTTTTAAACTGACTCTTTTAACACTGAATCCTGTTCAGAGGCATCAGGTGGCAAAAGAAACAGAATTCTTAAAAAAAAAAAACCTACAAAATTCTATATTCTGTCAATTATAGTCTCATTAGTGAACCAATGGTTTAAAAATAAAAATCCTACAATTGGATTTTATTTTACAGATTTTAATTAATTTATTTATTTATTTGACAGATCACAAGTAGGCAGAGAGGCAGCAGAGAGAGCGCAGGCTCCCTCTTGAGCGGAGAGCCCAACGTGGGGCTCGATCCCAGGACCCTGAGATCATGACCAGAGCCAAAGGCAGAGGCTTAACCCACTGAGCCACCCAGGTGTCCCTGGATTTTGTTTTAGCTTTGCTTTTAGTGATGGACAGTAAAAAACAAAGTATTTTCAGTTATTACTTTTATTAGTTATCTCAGATATAAAAATATGATTATACAACTTGTCAAAAAAAACCCCCATCGACTTCAAGTCACCATTTTATTCTATTAATATCAGCTGTATGCACAATGAGCTGTGCTCATCTCTATGAGTGCATCTCAATTTGACTTCTCTAGAGAAAAATATACTCTCTGTGAGAGTGTGAACTGTGACATTCGTGCTGCTTACTTAACCATAAGTTTCTTAGAGGCAGGCATAGTCAATGTATGCAGTGTTTGGCATATGTTTGTTATGTTGTCAATAGTAAAAAAAAAAGTTCATTCTTTTAGTTCATGAATAAATGCCTATCACAGTATTACAGAGACGAAAATGCCTTTAAGGAAAATACAATTCTGTAGAAGAATTTATTACAACAATAACTTTATCTTACCTTTAGAAACAAGGAAAGCGGAAGTGGTAAGAATGTTAAAAATGTTTAGAAATCATTTACTTCTGGTATAAAAGATCAAACTCATTCTTATTCTTTTATTTTAGTGAAAATACACCGAACAAGATAAAGCACTTGAACCGATACAAATCAGGTCCCCAGTTATAGTCAGCTTTAGTCATAAACAAGTCAGATAGAAATGAAGCTTCACTTTTGTGAAGTGAGGGGAAATGGACCAGTGTTGCCAGATTCCTACTTATAGAGAAAAAGCAGTAGGAGGAATGACATTCACAGAAGAGATATCAATTGGGAATTGTTCATTGAAAAATAAACAATGATCTCTAGCTGGTACTGTAAGGGTGCATATCCTAATTTAGATTGTGCTTTAACACCAAACTTGACCCTTCATCTTTCTTTGTGAAAAAGACACTGACTTCAATGAACCAGGAATTGTCCAACCATCTTCTACAAGGAGGTAACTAATACGACATCTGTACCAACCTCTTCTATGCCAAGGAAGAACATTCACTCTATAGGCACCCTCTACATTGCAACGAAGGTTATGAATGGACATAAGCAACTCTTTCTAATTTTTTCCTTTTTGTATTTCCTGTTTCTAAGGATCTCCCCTTCAAGATCCTAGGTTATATAAGTAATTTGGTTCAACCAAATTAGTAGATTACAGAAGCAGAAATAGAAGAGATCTAGACTTTAGCAGGGATAGCATACTCGACCTTCTTTCAGAGCTAAGCAGAAATAAGTGACCGCAAAAGTAATTCTTGGTCCCCCATGACACCAACCTGAAAGCCCAAGTTTCACTATGTGAACTTGAACTACACCTTTAGGAAGGCTTCAGATGGTCTGACATCTTGTGTGTCATATGTGACTTATGCTAGGTCTCTTCGGAAAATAGCTGTCACTCAGGTCTTGCCTTTCTCTTGTAGGTAGGGACTTTCTCTTATACTACTCTAGTCAGCTTGGGCCAGTGTGGGTAATGCCATTTCACATAGATCAGTCTCAAGACGCTCACATAGGAATTCTCACAAGAATGAGAGAAGTAAAAGCACATCATATTCAGAAAAGAAGTTTTAATAGTGCTGTAAGTGCTTTCTTGATGTTGTGGCTGTGTCTGTCTCTCTACATACCTTCCCCGGCTCCTCCATTTCTGTGTTAACTTTTGTTTGTTGATTTTTCCCTCATTGTGACTATCGACTTTTTTCTCTCCCTTCAAATTCTATCATAGTCCTAATTGCTGATTAAGTCCACAGAGTTTATTCCTCTAGTTTTCCTCTCTCTGGATTATTTTTGATTAGCCTTTAGGATCTCTACCTCACTACTGTCGTCACCATTTTCCTCATCTAATCCTTTAAACACTCAAACCTCGTAAAAGTAGGACTTCATACTGCTCGAGACTCAATCAAAGTATTGGAAAATGCACCTGATATAAATGCAAAACTCAAAAGTAATACTTATTTAGGGCCTTACTTTCTTCAGCTTTTAATTGTCATGGTATCTTTCAGTGCTTAACCTCTTCTAAAAGAATCTGTCCCATCAGAAGTAGGCTGATGTCAAGTGGCTCTGTCCTCTAACACAATATCCCCACCTCATGGGTGCCTGATACAAGAATAAATATTCCTGAACTGGCTAGTGTCTTACAATGGACTCTGGCACAAAAGATACGACCCCAAATGGGCTAATGGTGGTTTACTTTTCAGTAGGTAACCGGGAAAGTGGATACATGGATATAGCTAACTCATATGAATCATTGAGAGATTTAAAGAAAAAATTCACTAAATTCTTCTACTGCTTTATGGAGCTCAAGATCTGCCTACCTTCAGGGTGGCCTTTCTGGTTGCTCAGATTTTCCAGAGATTCTGTACTCACTATTTTTCCACACACATCCTTTTTCAAAACCCTCCTTTAATTAATCTGACCTGAGTAGGCGTCTGAGTAGGCTTCTGCCTCTTAGAAGCAAAAGAAACTAAATAAAGCATTTCTGAAATGAAAATTACAGCACATTGAATATGTCACTATTAATTCAAATGAAAAAGAATGCTTAAATTAGCACCAATCCTGGTTGTAATGGTCACAAAGAAGGATGCTAGTCTCCCTCCCAATCCCACCTTGTTTCATTTATTCTTCTCCTATTCCCCTAACCCCCCATGTTGCATCTCCATGTCCTCATATCAGGGAGATCATATGGTAGTTGTCTTTCTCCAATTGACTTATTTCACTAAGCATGATACCCTCTAGTTCCATCCACGTGTCGCAAATGGCAAGATTTCATTTCTTTTGATGGCTGCATAGTATTCCATTGTGTATATAAATGACTCTTAATCTCACAAAACAAACTGGGGGTTGCTGGGGGGAGGTGGGGTTGGGAGAGGGGGAGGGGGTTATGGACATTGGGGAGGGTATGTGCTATCGTGAGTGCTGTGAAGTATGTAAACCTGGCGATTCACAGACCTGTACCCCTGGGGATAAAAATACATTATATGTTTATAAAAAAAAAAAAAATTGGAAGGGGAGGCGAACCATAAGAGACTATGGACTCTGAAAAACAACCTGAGGGTTTTGAAGGGGTGGGGGTGGGAGGTTGGGGGAACCAGGTGGTGGGTAATAGGGAGGGCACGTTTTGCATGGAGCACTGGGTGTTGTGCAAAAACAATGAATACTGTTACGCTGAAAAAAAAATTTAAAAAAAAGAAGGATGCTAGTCTAATTCATATTAATAACCTGCTCTAAATTATGGGGCAGTAGATCAAAAATATTATTTTCTTAATTATACTAGTGTACAATGGACTCTTACATCCACCCTTAAACTGTCTAGTCCTTGTGTGAGCTCCCTATGCTCTTCTTACCTTTATCATCAGAAATACAGATCGAATCGCTCTGATCTCAGACCAAACCAGTATCTATCACCACTAGCACCACAGATTTAGTACCTTCCTACTTAGTGATTGAACTATGTAAAAAAAAAAAATCTATTGACAGAATGGACAAGCTGTGGTACATCTATACAATAGAATACTAGTGTCTATGAATACCATTGGTAACAAAATGAATAAATAATCCATAAATGTAAAAACATGGGTAAATGTCAAAAACATTTGTTGTACTAAAAAAAAAAAAACAAAACCCCAACTAACACAGATTATTCCACTTGTATGAAAGTCTGAATTAGGTGAAACAAATCTGTGGTCATACAAATCAAGTTGCCTTTGGTACTGGGGGAGAAAGAGGGACTGGAAATGACTGAAGGTAGTCTGAGGAGACACTGCGGAATGAAGGAGTGCTCCATATCTTTTTTTTTTTTTTTTTAACAATATTTTTAAAGGTTTTTTTTATTTATTTGACAGACAGAGATCACAAGTAGACAGAGAAGCAGGCAGAAAGAGAGGGGGGAAAGCAGGCTCCCTGCTGAGCAGAGAGCCCGCCCTGCAGAGGGCTCAATGCCAGGACCCTGAGACATGACCTGAGCCAAAGGCAGAAGCTTAACCCATTGAGCCACCCAGCACCCCGGAACGTTCCATATCTTGAGAGGGGTGTGTGTTAACAAAGATATATATTTGTCAAAATTTAGAAAATAGTATGTGTAAAATCTGTTGAATCTAAGTTGTACCTCAATAATGCAAGGGCATATTATAATAAGACATCTATGTAAATAAACTATTATTTATTTTTTTTAAAGATTTTATTTGCTTATTTGACAAACAGAGATCACAAGTAGGCAGAGAGGCAGGCGGAGAGGGGTCGGGGAAGCAGACTCCCTGCTGAGCAGAGAGCCCAGTTGGGCCCATGACCTGAGCGGAAGGCAGAGGCTTTAATCCACTGAGCCACTCAGGCATCCCTAAACTGCTGTTTTAATCAGTTTTCAAAAACAATACATCTGGCCTATTTGCCAAAATAGGAAAGTGTGATTATTCCTATTTGCAACAGTGTAAGAATATTTTACCAGATCTATCTTGAGACCTACATCTTTTTTTTTTTTTTTCCCAATAGCACATACCTTAGGGTATATATTTAATAAAATGCTCTATTCTTAACTTTATATTACTGTCTATTCATAATTAAATGGTCAATTTTTTAGTTAGCTGACAGTGGTTTATCCAGTCAATAAGCATACACTATCCTCCTTGATATTTCACTGGGAACTTCTTTAAAGGCTGTTTTTTTCTTAAGAGGAGGAAGAATTCAATCTTAGAAATTTTCATACTGAGAGATTTAGGGAGATAGATCAGACTACAAAATAATGTTTTAATTTAGGATACTGAGACTTTTTCAAACCAGTCACTTCAAAGTAGACCTTTTTTTTTTTTTTCTTGCTTCAAAGCATTGTTCATAAGGGATGTATCGAAGCAGGCTGGGAACAGTAATAGGCATGTTTTCAAATGGCATCTTTAATTCCTGCATATGACTTTCTTCAGCCATTGGAGGAATTACCACAGTACTAAGCTATAACTCAAGAGGCACTTTCATGGGAGGTCTTAATCTAGGCCTTTAAAAAAATAATGAATAATCATTTCTCCTTTCCTCTTCGCATGTAGTAAATCATTAACTATATATGGATGACTGGTCATGGTGGGGAAATAGTCACATGATATAATAATAAAAAATTTATATCACTACAAGGCAAAAATAGCTTTTAAAACTGCTTTCTTGTTCTATAACAATTGAAAATGAGGCTATATATTGCTCTCCAGAGTATTCAACTGTGACATCAGTCTTCAGGTTATTAGCAGCATATATCATTAGCTGTTAAGATGGTGATACTAGGGCTGCCCAAATGTCAGAATGAGATTGGCTATACCAACTTACAGTTCTAACAGGTTAGGTCTAGTCTGACCTTTGGGTTTTTGTAAGTTTAAGCAGAAAATGGCTTGACTGTGTTTATTCTAATTCTCTTAGTCACTGGTTACCTCTGGGCATTTTTAAAATGTAGGTGAAACAATCTTTTAATTTGAGTTGAAGTACAAAGAGGAGGCCAGTGAGCCACAGTGAGAGCCCAGGCCACTGGAAACATATGCTCACACTCGCCAATGTTCAATAACTTCTACATAAAATATTATGAATGTGGGAGCACCTGGGTGGTTCAGTTGGTTAAGTATCTGCCTTTTGCTTAGGTTATGATCCCAGATTCCTGGGATCAAGCCCTGTCTGAGGCTCCCTGCTCAGCGGGCAGTCTGCTTTTCCCTCTCCTCCTGACACTCATCCTCTTTCTCTCTCTCTCTCAAATAAATAAATAAAATCTTTGAAAAAATTAAAATAAAAAATACTACAAAGTAACCAGTTGCTCTGATCCTTCTTCTTCTATAAACACTCAGAGAGGTGTGCTTACCCCAGTTTTAGTACTTCTTACACTGTAATTACCTATTTTTGTGTTTTTCATGGAATTTTACAGTATTTTACACTCACTGAAGTCAGTGTCAGCCTCTCACTTTACTCTAATACCCACAAAAGCACCTCCATTCTTGGCTTCCCTTAAGAACTATACATGAAATTTTAAAACATTCTAATTACTTTCCATTTAATCAGCATTTATTACAACATGTTGCTTGAAGCACCATGAGCCGGTTTTCGGGCCGCCCTGGGGTATATGGAGGGCGATGCTGTGGTAGTCGGTGGACCAAAAGAAGCTCCATGGTTATCTTCTCATACGCAGACTTTCCCCATGACATTTTAAATACGCGGCATTTCTGTTGATGGAACATATTCCAATGCATTCCAGCAAATGATGTAGTAAGAGTGCTTGAAGAGATATAGTGGCTCTCCAAAATTACAATTTTTATCTCCTGTATTAGTTTCCTATGGCCAACACAATGAACTACCACAACACTGGTGGCGAAAATGACACAAATTTATTTTCTTACCATTCTAGAAGCCAGCAATCCAAAGTTGAGCTAAAGTCAAGGTAGCAGCAGGCCTGTTTCATTTGGCAGGGAAGGACCCATTCTTGTTTTTAAATATGGAGCGCTTCACAAATTTGCATGTCATCCTTGTGCAGGCATCATGCTAATCTTCTCTGCATTGTTCCAATTTTAGTATACGTGCTGCCAAAGCGAGCACAGGGCAGGACCGTTCTTAGCCTCTTCCAGCTTCCGGTGGCTGCTGGCACTCCTGGCCTAGAGGTACAACACTCCAAAGTCCACCTCACTGATCACATTGCCTTCTCCTCTCCTTGTTCTTCTAAGTGGACATGTGATTATATTTAGGCCCACCTAGATAATCCAGAAAAATCCTTCCACTTTAAGATCCTTCACTAAATCATACCTGCAAAGTTCCCTTTGCTATATAAGGCAGCATTCACAAATTTCAGGTATGAGGACAAAGATATCTTTGGGGAACATTATTCAGTCTACCATTTCTCCTAAAGCTCATTAATTTCCTTAAACACAAAACAGAATATACTTAGAGAGTGGGAAGGGGTCACTAATGGCAGTGATGTAAAAACAGTAGTGATATTTGTCTTTTTTTTTAGTTTTTTAAAGATTTTATTTATTCGACAGAGAGAGAGAGAAAGAGATCTCAAGTAGGCAGAGAGGCAGGCAGAGGGAGAGGGGGAAGCAGGCTCCCTGCTGAGCAGAGAGCCCGATGCAGGGCTAGATCCCAGGACCCTGAGACCATGATCTAAGCTGAACCCAGAGGCTTAACCCTCTAAGCCACCCAGGCACCCGGTAATAATATTTGTAACAATAAAAATTGCAGACGTACTTACAATGACAGCAGTGAGATGAGTAGAAACAGCTGGTGTAGCTACTATCGTTACTGAGTACCCCTGATATGCCACACCCCTCCCAAGGACCCTAAACACGTATGTCCCTTAGTCTTCACAACAGTCCTAGAAGAAAGGCACTGCTTTACTTCATTATTTTCTCCACTATCCAGATGAGAAGAATGAGGCTGAGGTCACTGAAAAGCCGTCATAAAGTCACACCCCTAAAGCTGGGCAGAACGGAATTTAAATACAAAACAAAACAAACAAACAAAAAGGACTTTGAAATCCAGACAATCCACTGTATCCTTCTGATACCCCAGGTGGCAACAATAGCATATCTTCCAGGATAATGTGGACCCTAATATTTCTAGCTGTGAAAGGTAAATTGGACAGCTTTGATATAGTAAAATAAACCATTTCTGTTTTTGAGACACAGAGAGAGAGACAGAGAGAGCGTGCATGCACATCAGGGAGGGGAAGAGCAGAGGGAAAGGGAGAGAGAGAATCTTAAGCAGTCTGGGGGCTCCATCTCATGACCCTGAGATTGTGACCTGAAATTAAGAGTCAGACACATAACAAAGAGCAACACAAGTGCCCCTAAAATAAACTTTTGAATGACCGATATCTCCATAAGCACAGTGAAACATAAGCAATAAACCATGGGGAAATATTTTTTTCAGTATAAAGATTTAATATTTTTTATCTACAAAGAACTATAAATTAAGAAGGGAAAATAACCACATAAGACGCTACATTGATATTATCCAGCAGATCTCTAGAACATATTCATCTTGCATGACTGAAACTTTACTCCTTGATTAACCCCTCCCCCCAGCTCCTACTTTCTGTCATCATGATTCTGGCTATTCTAGATACCTCCCAGAAGTGGAATCATACAGTATTAGTTTTTTTTTTGTGTCTGGCTTATTTCACTTAGCATGGTATTCACAAGGTTCCTCCTTGTTGTAGCCTGTGTCAGACTCTCTTTCCTTTAATAATGTTTTTATTTTAATAATGTTTAATAATATTGCATTTATATCATAGATAAATATTATACATTATAATATTTAATAATATTCCATCGCACATATGTATGAATTTTGCTTTATGCATTCATCTGTTACTGGACACTGAGGTTACTTCCACATTTTAGCTATCATGGATAACTCTGCAGTGAACATGAGAGTGAAAACAACTCTTCAAGATCCTGATCTCAATTCGTTTGGGTATAGATTCAAACGTGGGACTGTAGAATTGTACACTTACAAAGAAACTGTTAAGAGGGTAGATCTCATCTCATGGTAAATACTCTTACAATAATAATAATAATAATAATAATAATAATAATAATAATAAAAGATAGTGCTCTGAGCATTTGTATCTACTGTTCCTCTGAATATCTTATAAAAATTATTGAAAAAATAGAGAAAATGAAACCAAAATTCTGGAAAACAAGAGAGAATCCATCTGGGAAAGCTATATTAAGAAATGAAAAGCATATGAGCTATTTTAACATAGAGCATAGGAAATTTGTTATACAGGTGCTGGAAGGCAGAAAAACTAAAGGATTCTGAGACATGGACATTGGTAGCTGCGGGAAGCAGTTAAAAGTTCTAGGGCTCAGAACATAAAAAGGAAGAAGAAGTAGAGTTATCAAAATCTAGGAGACTGGAAAGGAAACACCCTCCAGCCCCCACATGATTGTTACTTGGAGAGGAATATGGCCAGCTTCCCCCCATCTCTCTCTGTCTGCCTATCTGCCTACTTGTGATCTCTGTCAACTAAATAAATAAAATCTTTAAAAAAAATTTTTAAAAAGAGAAAATGTAGTTTCAGAGTCCCATTGCCACCATTTACATTAAAAAAAAAAAAAAAGATTATGAAGGGTGGCTTTGCAACTGAGAGAAAATAGGCAACTAGCAACAGTGATGGGAGTAGACCGGGAAATTTGAGGAACTTCTGAAAGACGATGTGGTAGATTATTACAAAAATGGCTCTGATTTTCCATTGCTTTTTTTTACCCACACTCCTTGCAATATGGCCCTGATACTGTTCTCATCAGCATGCGATGCCTACTATCTTTACTCCTTTACTTTTGTCTGGTCTTATGATTTACTTTGACCCAAAGAATATAGTGGGAAGGGCAGTGTGCTTATTTTAAGCTTACATCTCAAGGGATCTTATGGGCTTCTGCTTTTCCCCTTAGAAGACTGCCTCTTCCATGAGAATGATCCCAGAAACTCATACTGGAAGGTAAGAGACCACGTGGAGGAGAGATGAGTCATCCCACTCACTGAGGCCACACTTGGCCATCCAGTCATAGCTAATTTTGAACCTTGTCTCAAACACTAGAGAAAAAAGGAAGCCCAGGAGTCATCTTACACTCTTTTTTTACTTTGGCTCCCTCGTCTGCCTGTCAGCTCCATGTCCATGCAATTCAAGGGGGAGCCTGTCTGCAGATGCCCTGCCCATTGCACACAGCCGGAAACTAATCCACCTTTTGAGGAAACAGAATCCCAGAGGAAACGACTGCAGAGGAAATCCATATCAATTGAGTATAATTATCAATCTAGTCTTTCCATCAGATCTATGAAACAAGAACTTCAAATAAGCAGACATTTCCGGAATGTCATAGCAGGGATGACAAGGACTAGGATGAACAAATAAAAAACTCAGCCTAGAGGAAAAAATACAATTCAGTGAATAGAAGAGACCTTTACAATATATTCTAGTAAGGGGCTTTTATCTTCAGAAAGCATACAAAACTTGTTACAAAAACAAGAAATAATACCTGATATTAAAAATATAGTATTGGGGGCACCTGGGTGGCTCAGTGGGTTAAAGCCGCTGCCTTCGGCTCAGGTCATGATCCTAGGGTCCTGGGATCGAGCCCCGCATCGGGCTCTCTGCTCAACGGGGAGCCTGCTTCCCTTCCTCTCTCTCTCTGTCTTCCTCTCTGCCTAGTTCTGATCTCTGTCTGTCAAATAAATGAATGAAATCTTTAAAAAAATATATAGTATTGAATAACATTTATTTGAAGAGTAGCAAAATAAATTGTTGGTCTAAATATTAATGTATACTCAGGAATAAAAGCTGATAAATCTATTCCTGAATTATGTGCAAAATGACATGTAAAGAAAAATACAAGGAAAAAAGAGACATGGGCATTAGATTTTGAGCTTCAAGTTCCACCTAACAGGAATTCAGAGCTACTCAGAATAGCGGCAGTGGGAAGGAAGAAACAAACAAAACCTGATAAAACAATACTTCCTAAACTTTAATTTTTATTCATTTTTATTTTTTTAAAGATTTTTATCCATCTGTCAGAGTGAGAGAGTATGTGAGAGAGGTGGGAGGCAGACAGAGGGAGATGCAGGCTCCCTGCTGAGCAAGGAGTCCAATGCGGAACTCAATCCCAGGACCCCCGGATCATGACCTGAGCCGAAGACAGATGCTTAACCCACTGAGGCATCCAGGTGTCCCAAGGCTTAATTTTTTAAAGAGCCACTGAAGGCTAAGCAAGAGAAATAAAGACTCGTGATAAGACACAAACTTGTCCCAGTCTAAAATGGCAAGCATAAAAGAGAATACTCTGAGAGCTTCTAAAGAGAAATACATATGTGCCCTCACACGCATGCATGCACAAACCGACACATACACACTGCTTGTGCTCTCACCCTTCTTTCCCTCTCTCACACATCCTTGTCTTCTGGCCCAAGTATTTTTGTGTTCAATTTGTATCATTCAAGCCCCAGATGTTAGAGACCACACTTGAAAATATCAACAAAATAAACAATGTCCACAGATCTTAAAATACATGCAACATATTTTTTTATGGTACTAAAAGCTTTTCTGCACGAAATAATTGTGATTTTTGAGCATCAACTCTTTTACTTCCCTCAGCCTATTGTTAACTAAATTTATTTTCATACTATTCTGAAAATTTCTCTCCAATACTTCCTTCATCTCTGGTCCTCAGACCATAACCCTGGGTGGCCCCTTAATCATGAGTATCTAAATTTTGATAGAACACAAACACTTCAGGAGTGTGTTTCAAACATTTTATGTGTATAATGGCATAGAAACCATTTTCCATGTGATCTAACAGTAATACACATATATACACTGAAGTGTACATACCGAAGTGTATGTAAGTGTATGCATCTAGCAGTAATACACACACACACTCAAGTGTGTGCATCAAAAGAAAACAATTCCCTGAAACAACACTTGTAAATTCACATGAAGCGTTTTGATATTTCATATTCTCTTCCATTATGTTCTCTTTTATTTATAAAAAGTTATTTTATAATCAACTAATGATCATGGGCCCAGAGCTGAAATAAATCCCAGGTTAGAAGGTACAGAATAACTAAGTTTCTACTGCAAGAGCAGTAATTAAGCTAGAAAGGAAACTGAAGAGGGATATGGAGTCTGTGAATCAGGACAGGTGGGAGGGAGGAAGTAGGGACAAGTAGCACAAGTTATAACAGTGTATCTGATACTTAATTGATCTATATCCCAATACTCAAGGTATTCTTGAATAAATGCTCATGATTTTTATACTGTAAAGAATGTTATGCTTATTTGACAATTACAAGCATTTCCTCCCAGAAAGATGAGAGCCATGACTCTCTTCACAACTACCTCTAATGTTATGATACTCCCTTTTCATTTCTCAAAAGGACTATGAAAATGGCCCCTAAGGAGTCCTCCCACTTCTGTTCTTTTCCTCTAAATCCAGGTCAAATTAATATTCACATTGTCACCGTCCAATATGATGTCACTTAAAGTTCCTTAAAACCTCTGTGAAATTATTGACAACTACATGAAGGAATATACTGATTTCTTACTGCTGCTGTAGCAAGTTACCCCAAATTCAGCTACCTAAAACAACAAAAACTTATTCTTATATATTAGATTTTAGGGGACAATCTGTTCTTTTTCCTCTTTCAGCTTTTAGAGTCTACTTGCATTTCTTGGCTTACATCCCCTTCATTTATGATTACATTAGGCCCACCTAGATAATTCAGGATATTTCTATCTCAAGATCTTTAAATTAATCATATCTGAAAAGATCTTTTATGTCAGGTAGGATAAAATATTCACAGGTTCTAGGGATTAGGATGTGGACCTTCTAGGGAGACATCATCTGTCTACCACAAGGAGTAAGGAAAAATGCTTTATCAGACTAGACAAATCACTATTTCCTGTGTTCCCTAACTCATCTCCTGCCGCCTTGCAGAGCCAGTCAAGTCACCCCAGGATCAAGTCAGCATGTGAAACTACCGACTTTGTCAAATAACAACATTATTTTTTCAAGTCTGTGTACCTTTTAACATTCTGTTTCTTTTGCTTCTGAATTCCTCTCCCACTTTTCCATCTGCTGAACTCCAACTGAGTTTTGCAAGACCTAGCACAAATGGTATCTCTTTGGAAAATTATATACGCCCACATGCAATTCTCAGTCACAAGTAAATTGCTTATTATCATACCACTTTGTTTTAGCTCTTTCTGAAAGGTTACAACATTAGACTATAATGTTTGTTTCCTGGTCTTTCTTTCCAAATAGAATGTAAGATTCTCAAAAGAATGAACTACTCATCCTTGTGTTCCAGGGTACCCCTGCCTGGCAAAAAAAAAAAAAAAAAGGAAAGAAAAAAGAAAATAAAAAAGTAAACACTAAGAAGAAGAGAGAGAAAAAAAACTTTAATACATGCCAAGTTAAAAAAGCAATTATCTATGATACTTCAAAGTGTCTGAGAGGAAAACCACTTGCCTAATTTCAGAAACACATGTGGCCATGCATCACTAATCTTTGCAATTAGTATAGCAAATATGTAAAGTGTTCAGAGCTAGAGGGTCCTTGGATTGCATAATGGTACAAAGGTAAAATCTGAAAAACATGGAGCATAACTGAGAGGTATTGAATCCAAGGAATGGAAGACCAAAATATTTGGTTAATGAGAGGAGACAGGATAAAGTAGGAAAAGCAAGCAATGTCAGGAAATGTGGCAGGAAGTAGTAAGAATGAGAAAGATGGGAGAATGTCAGTGAAAACTAAAACAGGTGGATATTTAAAAGGTCATTTGGTAATTTTTCTCCAAGTATAAATAAAAGTAACAACAAAAATAAAATGGGGGGTAACTGGGTGCGGCAATCAATTAAGCATCTGACTCTTGATTTCAGCTCAGGTCGTGATCTCAGGGTTCTGAGGTCAAGCCCCATGTCAGTCTCCACAGTCAGTGTGGAGTCCTTGGGATTCTCTTGTCATCCCCCCCACTCCCCATTTTGCACATGCTTCCTCACGCTCTCTCTTGCTTTCTAAGAAAAAAATAAAAATAAAAAACATGGGATAACTACATCCCATCATACCACAGTCATACTGCTGAGAGCCAAGGACATGTTATGAAACTAGAAAAAAACAACATATGACATACGGGGCGATGCCAATGTGAATTGTGGTTAACTTGTTGTTGGACACAATGGAAGGCAGAAAACAATAGAAAGCAACTTTAAAGTGCTGAAAGACAAACGTCCCCCTAGAATTCTCTAACAGCAAAATTTTTATCAGAAATGAAGGCTGTAGAAAGATATTCAGATGGACAAATTTAAGAGATGTTTTTAACCCACTGAGCCACCCAGGTGCCCCTAAGAGATTTGCTTTTTAAGGAATACCCTCACACAGAAAGAAATGTTAAAGAAAGTTCCATGGACTGAAGGAAAATAATATCAGACAGCAGACACCACTGTTCAGAAGACCCAAGAGTCCTAGAAATGACAATTATATATATATATATATAAAACACAAATATATTAATTTTGTATATTGATATATAAATAATGCTATATATATATTTATCATACATGACCATTTTTGTCTTGATTTTTAAAAAAGACATTTGCCTGCTGAAAGAGAAAATGTCTTCGGGAGCTTCTGAAATATGTGAACATAATATGTATGTTAATAGTGGTACAGAGGATAGGAGGGAGGTAAATGAAAAAAATAACACAGAAAGAGGGGAAATGAAGAATGTATGCTTTTCTGTATATGGCAGCCAATCAATTACAAAGAATGGGAGAATCACACTTATTAAAATGCTAGGACAAGGGTGTCTGGGTGGCTCAGTCAGTTAGGTATCGACTCTTGGTTTCAGCTCAGGTCATGATCTCATGAGTTGTGATATCAAGCCCTGTATCAGGCTCCTTACTCAGTGGGGGTCTGCTTGAAGAGTCTCTCCCTCTTCCCTTCCCCCACTCTCAAATAAATAAATGAATAAATCTTAAAAAAAAAAATGCTGCTTCTCCATGTCCTCATATCAGGGAGATCATATGATAGTTGTCTTTCTCCCACCCACGGGTGGGAGGTTGGGGGAACAGGTGGTGGGTAATGGGGAGGGCACGTTTTGCATGGAGCACTGGGTGTTGTGCAAAAAGAATGAATACTGTTACGCTGAAAAAATAAATAAAATGGAAAAAAAATAAAATAAAATTAACAATGTAAAAAAAAAAATGCTAGGGCAGACTTAGTGATAGTTTTGCCTGTTCCTGCCACTGAGATGTGCCTTTTTGGCTGTGGGTTGGCAGAGAGACCCATGCCAACATGGCCTCCACATAAACAATAACAAGTACAGATAGCAAGGGCTAATGGAAGGAAGAGAGACACAACTCTGTATATTGCTGTGTCCATGAATAAACACTTCACTGCTACCATTTCTGTAAAACAGGCCTAACTTTAATGTTACTACACTGAAAAGAAATTAAATAAAATAAAATGGAAAGAAGAAGAAGAATATCCCAAAGTGTCCAAAGTAGTGGGATCTGGAATGCACATAATTGATACTTAAAGGAAAAATGACATTGAAGAAGGACGATTTCTGTATCTTTCAGTGAAGTCATATCTAAAGCCACTGGGGCAGACTTAAAGTCAGATTTAAGCATCAGCTCACATTTCTCTTCTGGTGACTTAACATCAGGCCCATCAGATGCCTTTAGAGCAGCTCTGGTTACAGCACAGTCTGCACCAGAGCCAGGAAGAGCCAGACCCAGTCGCAGATGTTTCTTGCTGAAGAACAATCCAAAAGGGCAATATAGGGCTTGGCAAGAAGGGCTGCCAAGTCCACTCTCTGGTCACTCAAACAGGGAGAAGGGAAAGAGAGCTTAGCCACTGAAAGACCCAGGTGCCACTTTGTGTGTGCATGTATATTGAGTGGAGTAGCCTAAAAAGCCACCTGAGTCCTTAGATGTCCATGCACTCAACATTGGGGCTTGAGTAGCAACATTTCCAGGGCAGAAGCTGATGAAAGAGGAGGGCCAATGGAGACCATGTGCCTTGGTATAATCAATGACAAAATTCAGTGCCAAGGGAGGGATGTGCAGCTGTTCAAGAATTGTTTTGTTCCCTAAAAAATAAAACTTGGGTTTACAAAAACCCAAATTTCTATTTACCTGTATGTCAGTTATCTTTTTCTGTAAAACAGACGGGATGTCAAACCAAAATCTTGATTGCTCAGAGGTATGACTTTGAGTGTTTTATTCAATTTTTTAAACAGGTAAAACAGCAAAGTAATAGACAAATACCACACTATGTATAAAAAATAGCAAAAAGTCCCACCATAAGGGTCCAAACCAAGGTATATATATTACTTTCCCTAACCTTCTGGTTCTGCAAAACCGACTTAAAATGACAATTTGAATTAAAGTCTTACTTTAAAAAAATGTTCATTTCAATTTCTTCTTCCAAAATCAGTATCATCCAGGCTGCCAACCATGATGTATAAACCCCAAATGGCTAAAATTTCTCTCTGTTTATCTGCCTTTCCTTTTACCATTTACTTCAACAGAACTTTCAGGCAGATCACATCCTTCTGAATGGAATAAAACTCAGAAATTTTGAAATAAGGACAGTGGTTATTATTTTGCATTTGTCTACACTTCCAGTCTCCAAATCGTTGCTTTTAAGATGCATCAAGTTATTTACAGAAGTATTATTTGTCATCTCCTCACCACTGGATTCAATTATAATAATGTAAGCTTGAAGACTTTTTTGAATTGGTGAAAACGTTTTTAGTTTTCCCCTCACCAAACATTCATTGTGCAACTCTGAGCTTGCAGAGAATACGCTACAGTCAGAATTTTATGCAAACATCATCACATTGCACATTTTAGTAAATTTCACATTTTATCTTTTGGCAACAGCAATCTTACTTAAATATTGTGCCTGTGAAATATCTGCATGTCCTCACCTGGGAAGGGTCAGAAGAGAATGCTCAGCTGAAACATTTTGAGCCAAAGTGTCTTACTAACCAACCTATTTTCTCAAAGTTAGTTAAGCATCTGAAGAAGTCACTTGACTCAGGTAAATGGAGCCACATCTCTAAAAGACTTTTTTGCAAAGACAGTTTACATAAGCTACTTGGGGATGTTAAATACTTATTATTTTATTCCAACTTTTTTTGAAGGAAAGTCACTGAAAGAATAAATCAAGAAGAGTTACAATAATCTAAGCCATTAAAAAAAGAGACCTCAATCTCATGTTAAAGTTAAGGGGATTCCAACCCCTAACCTTTCTTTCATTCCACTAAACAGTTGTGAACTCCTCCCAGTTTCCTGGTAAAATCCCTCATTTTGGGCTTGCTTCATCAGTCCATTTGTTATTTTTTCCCCTAATTTTGCATTTCCTCTTTTCAGGGCTAAAGCTTGATATGTCACTTCCACTGACATTTAAAGAGGCTGCAGGAAGTTACTGCAACTCTCCCTCAATGCAATGTTTACCATTTCCTCTCTCATCACATCTTAGACCAAAGTTCTGTTGGTTATCTTCTGTGAAAAGACATGAATCTTCAAGATTGTTTCTCATAAAATCAATTACAGAGCTTCAATTCAATCTTACAAAGCTTTTAAATGATTTTACTTTGCTATATGAATGACAAATTTTTTAGAATGTTGCTCAAAGCTATGACTACAGCTACAAATTAAGATGGAGAACTGAGTAATTACCAAAATATTTTGTATGGATTAGTTGGCAGTGAGTCAATAATTATTCTGAGTATTTTTGTTCTGACTATAAGAACACCTGCTTTTCTTTCATTTTACACAGATATCTTAGGTCTTAGACTATGGCTACTTGAGGAAAACGATCAGAATATTCTACAAGTCAGTTAAGTATGTTAGGTTGGGGTTTTAATACTGAAGGTATGAAAATGGATGATTCAGTCAAGTTGGTGTGCTAATCCTCTTGTTTATCCCCAAATAATCACAGTGCAAGCTCTCAGCCAAAGGTACCTGGGTTATCTGAAAATCGTGCACCAGACATGCAAACCTCTTATTTTTTTTTTCTCTCTTATTGATAAGATTTTAACAACCTGGACAACTTGCTTTAAGTCTCTTCATTATGGGGCGTCTGGGTGGCTCAGTGGGTTGAGCCGCTGCCTTCGGCTCGGGTCATGATCTAAGGGTCCTGGGATCAAGTCCCGCATCGGGCTCTCTGCTCAGCAGCGAGCCTGCTTCCCTCTCTCTCTCTCTGCCTGCCTCTCTGTCTACTTGTGATCTCTCTCTGTCAAATAAATAAATAAAATCTTAAAAAAAAAAAAAGTCTCTTCATTATTCTAGAAATCGGTTACTTCATTTCTAAAGCAGAGATAAATGAAACCTTATCCCATGATGAGATACTTCACAGATATAAAAGATTCTAGATCTAGAGATTCAGGGAGATTATTTTCTACACTGCTCTACTTGCCAAGACACTAATAAATTACATTGCATTCTTCTTGTATGGTATAATTTAAATATGTTATCCAATTGATCATCCAAAACAAACAGTTCATCATATGTTACATTGTTACTATGTTCACACAGGGATACCAATTTAAACTAATAGGGACACATTTGTTTAGCAAATGAGTACTGAAATTGAAATTTGAAGTCTGTCTTATATCAAAGTGTTTCTTTTTCTTTTATGTTTTCTTTTTATTGTTCTTCTTCTTCTGGTTTTTTTTTTTTTTTTTTTTTTACTTAAATATGTTACACAATTCTGCTAGGCAAATGAAGTTATCTTTGAAGTTAATGATCTTTAAACTGGCCAAATTATGACAAGACTCAGAGACAAATGAAAGAGAAGACAACTGAGCAGGTAAGTGTGGAGCAACTCAGCCCCTTTCAAACCAGCAAATCTCTAGAGTCAGGAAAATATATTCAGAGTAGCAGAAGGAAATTTTGCCAATGGTATCATACCAAAAAAAAAAAAAAAAAAAATCCTAGTGTTTAAAAATATCATGGAGAAGATGAAAAAAGAAAACAAGACAAAAATCCAATTTTTAGAAATAGAGATTAAAAGTCCCTTGTCCAGTTATAGCATAAAATTTTATAGCATTTTTTTTTTGGGGGGGGTTGTCATTTAAATAGGAGACAGTTAAGTCGTGGCCAACTGCTTTTATTACCATTATAATGAGAGTATTTATATCAAGGTCTTCTTATGGAAATATTTTGAGAAAATCAATTAACAATAATAATGAATTGATTTATAATTAGAATGACTATATTCAAAAAGAATTATTTGAAGATGTGATGTCAGATGAGAGAGATTTTTGTCCGTAGACACATTCTCTATCTTCGTTATAGAACATTATAGTCAAAGACATGAATGAATACAGTTTTCAAACTTAAAGAAACCCTACCATAGTCAAGATTTTAAAAGACCTTGACACATGGAAATATAAGATGAAACTAGAGCTAAATCTAAGGAACACAAGTAAATTACCAATATATTGATGTTAACAATCCACTGCATAAGAACTTCATGAAAACTGAACTTATCCATGGTTAATGTAAAGAATATTAAAGTGTTTTAGTAGATTTAAGCCTGTGTTAATTCACAGTGATACCATGACTATTTTAATAGCTGACTCTTTGTCAGTAATCACTAATGCAATAATATCCTCCTAAATAATAATAGTAATATCCCCACTATGATTTTTATCCAACAAAATCAGTTCCAGACAGTAGCAGAGTAGGAACGAGAGAAGTGGGGGAATCAGTTAGAGGGAATAGGGAGCACAATTCCCAAATGCATCAATTTCTCAAGAAATTTCAAGATTATGTGATGACCTGCTAGCTGACAGAATTACACGTAAAGATGTTTGAGAAATCTGTGTGAAGCAAGATCACGAAACTGGATGACTCCACTCAAAAAAGTGTGCACTTTTCTATGTATTTGTGCTTTCACTAAGTCCCAGCACAGACCAAACCACCCTGAGTCCGGTCATTCTCTGCCCTACACTTTACATCATTTGGCTATCCTTCCAGTTCTTAGTGTAAAATTGTAAAAATAAGATTGATAACCAAAAACTCATTCTAAGTAAGCTAAATGAGTGATCAAGAGTCTAAAACCTATGTCACCTGAAAAATGGATGATATTCCTGAATATATTTCACCTCTAAAACAAAAATCATTGAGAATAGTGATAATGTCTAGTATTTTAAAGTATTTAAAAGACTGTTGAATTAAAAAAAAGGATTAGAATCAATCTGTGAAACTTCTATAAGGCAGAACCAATGGGTGGTCAGTAGAACAAAGTGGATTTTATGTTAATTATAAGAATGGACTTTCTACAAAGGAAATAAGAAAAAAAAAAACAGGAAAAAGAACAAAGTCTGGACCACATTATAAAACAGTGAAGTGGGAACCACTCCTTTGCCCCACTGGGACCAGCAGCCACCCTGACCGGGGTCTGAGGCTCAGTCTACTACCACGGACTCTGTGTCCAGTCAGCAGTCCCTCTAGTTATTGTATTTGTCTGGGCTTTGAAGGACTTTGCAAGTTACTGATTTGGTGGTTGCTGGGTGGCTCAGTTTGTGTAAATATAATATGTTGGTATCTCTCTATGTTCCTGTCAGGATTTACTGTTTACAAACTTCTTTTTGTATGGAGAGAAAAATAGTTAAAAGATTCTGCACCAGGGAAAGGGATTTGAAATATAAGCTTGGGGGCTCCTCTTCTCACAGTGGGGTCTTGAACCACCCTTTCTTTTGATTTCCCTCTCCTCCATTTCTATTTTGAACTAGTTCCTCTGTCCTAAAAAAATTGACTCCTGCCCTACCCATTCTCCACCCTTCCCCAACCACACATACACATTATTTGCAGGATGACTCCAAACTCTTAAATGATTTGCACAAAAATCCCGGAAAAGCTAGGAAGATTTTATGTCATGCTCCCAACCTCCTAAGTCAAGACCATGCCAAACACTTAAGCTACTTAAGCTACCGTATTTGGAGGGAACAAATCCTAACTTAATCTCTAATCCTAGGATAGAGAGAATCAAGAAGGGAGATTTCCATGCAGAAAGTGGGGTCAGGAGACCAAGAAAGGAAAGAGGAATGCATATCGAAGTCATTCAGGAACTTCTATGCATGTGCAAGAAACTCAGGTCAAAGTAACCACAAACCTGTGTTATAGGAGACAGATGAATATAATTCCACATTTGTCTGAACTCTTAAATTGACAGGGAGGAAGAGAGGGTAGGAAAGCACATAACTGTCTGTTCAGACTATGCATCAGTCCTGAGCTGCAAGAGACTGACCCCTTGGGCTCTGGTGACTCCATCAAATGATGGTTGATTTTGCTCTGATTGTACCTCCTTTGTCATTTGCCATCCTTTTGTAACACATAGGCTGACTTCTTCCCCCTTCCCTTCTCTTTTCCCTGGGAAAAGACAAGAAGTACATAAAGAATAATTGGTACTGGAAGAAAAACAAAAACAAAAAGAGAACTGTGAAGTGAATGTGCTCAAGAAGACACCGCTGAAAACTAGAGAAAGGTTTTCTATATTGAGTTGGAAGATGTGCTAAATCCCTAAAGTACCCATCAATCAACCATGAAGATTCCAGGATTCTCAATATGTGGGTATGGACCTGAGTAGTAAGTAGAAAACAGTCCAGGGCACCTTTTTGTGGTTTCCACTGGGTGTGCAAATTCTCTGTGCCTCCGTCAGCAACACATCTAAAGAACTGTATCTCCTATAATTATTGTATTTTATTTTTGGTCCTGCCCTCTCATGCCATAAGAGAATAACCGGTTCAACATTCTTTACTATGAAGAGATCTTTGCAAATGACTTTTTGTAAGCGGAATTCCCTGTATGATTGGGCATTTCAATTTCACAATGAACTGCATGTGCGTACATACGCATGCACGTGCTTCAATCCTTCCAAAGTACACAGGAATTAAGGAAATGGCATTTTCGGACTTCTTCCCCTGCCTACCTGACAGAATTGAATTCATGAAGTTGTGTTTTGGGCATGAAGCCCTCAGCCTAGGAATCTAATAAGTCATAGCTTGATGTAATTTGTTATATTCATTGTAATGACACCCCCTTAAACACCATCAATAATTACATCATAAAGGACTATATAATGATCTACAAGATAATTTTCTCTTCACAACACAGTTGCACTTCATCTTTAGTAATATTTGGTAACCTTGTTTTAAATGCACGGATTATATGACCATTTGGTTCATATTTCTCCCTTCTCACTGAGTACCAAAGTCCAGAGACAAATTGGTGAGCCACTCATTATAGCTTCCATTTGAAATATTACTTTACCCTACCTATATCTTCCTCTTCAATGGCCCCTATCTTTAGATTTGCTCATCTTTTCACTTTTCAGGAAAAATAAAAACCTGTTAGATCAGGTTTTACGATATTCTTTTGAACAGGGTAGGCAATAGATAAATAACCCATCAAATGAACATGTGCTCCACTCTCCTATACTAAGGGAACTTTACCCAAGTCTGCTATAAAATCTAAAAGAATGATTAAAAAAAATCCCTCCCCCCCCCCCCCAGAACAACCTAGAGTAGTATGATGCACCTATCTTATACTTGCTTTTTTGTCGTGGTCCCCTTGTTTCAAGACCACCTTTCCCCCCTTCAACGTTGGTCAGTTTCTGACTGAGAAGTGATGCTTCTCTCAGATTAAAGCTGTGGAGCCACATGCCCCCAGTGTAGTCTACATGAGTCTTAGCACATCTTACTAAGCAAACTATATTCTCAAAGGGGAAAGTAAAAGTCTTTTAAATCCAGTCCCTTCATCCTGAAAACACTAGCCTCAGAAAATGCACTTATTGAATTCACAAGTCCTTTTAACTCTACAACCTGTGTAATGAACTTTATAATCATTACTCTATGACAAGCCACGCATTTCTACTACTTAGGAAACAGGAAAAGGCAGAAATCATGCTGTTCTCAGTGCTACCCATCCTAATCAATCAAGAGAAGCCAAGGAAATTTTTCCAGAACTGAGAAGAGCCAAGGGTCAATTCCTTTTATAAGAAAGATGAACTGTTTCTTATGACTTCTTTATAAACTATTTATTCAGCATGACTAATTCCTCAATGGAAAGAACTATGGAAAACCAATTGCTTATTCTGGATGCAAAGGGGATAGAGCCTCGAGCTTATATTTTGTCTATTTCTTTTGCTTACAGGTAAGTGGCTATTTGCTTACTTAACAAAGCTCCTGTAACTAGGATGAAATAGGTTTCCCCTTTGGGGCACTATACTTTTATATAAAGAAATATCAAAGAAATTTAAATGTGGTCTCAATTAAATGCAATGGCCCAGATTTCAGGGCTGAGCTGAATTTCTCAAATCATACTTCAATACTTCGATCTTCCTGTGACACTTACTGTTCTGTAGGGGAATGGGTTAAGAGAAATTTCAACACCGGTTGACTTGAGGGTATGTAGTAATAACTCCTGAATGATCATCATCATAGAAAACAGTCTGAGGTACAGCAGGAATGTGACTTAAACTTCTTCAAGGTGCACAGGTCAGAGGATTCTGCACAGGTCCTTTTAAGAGAAAACTCCCAAACAAAGTGATAATAATAAAACACTCACATAAGAATGATGGCTGGCAAAATTCACACAGTAAACACTATAAAGTTGAAACCCAAAATGAGTGGCAAAAATCTTCCTCTTTTTGATGAAAACAGCAGCCTTCAATAAACATCACCTTGGATCATCAAGGCACTGGTCGCTGTTCTTAATTAGTGTTGTTTAGGTTTTGTATCTTTAATTCACTGTGATCATTATGCTTTGGCTCTTCCCCTAATACTGCCACTTTTCTGGGCCACAAAAGCTAATGCAGCTTCCCTCATTATTCTAGGTCATGTTATTTAATGTCAGCTTAAAAATGGAAGCACGCAAGGAAAGAAATGTTCCTGCTGTGTCTGTCTTGGTTCCATAGCCTTACAGAGTTGATTCGTATGGAAATACACACCATAGGCATAACATTTCAGTGAGAGAAAGATGCAGAAACATCTTTATTGATGAGGAGGGGGCTAGGCCATTGCATTCACATCCATCCCATTGCAAATGAAATTTACAATTTAAAACCCAAGCCCTATAAATTCTGCCATGACGATGGATAGGCAGATTCTGGCTGCCCCTCTGGGTGGAGCAGATACTTGAATTCCTGAATTGTTTTCTACCCACAGAGATAGCACCATAGTGTTTTACTTAATTGTTTCTCATAATATCAGCTGCCTGAAGGTAACACCTCTACATATTATGATAAATTATGGAGGATACCATATGTGGTTAGACTAGCAATGTCTTAATGAGCAGATATAAGCAGTAGGTATGTTAATAATTCTCTAACTGTCATTTATAGGGAAAAAATCATCAGTAGTCTGGGTCTTCTGTGCTTCTACATCTGGGTCTTCTGTGCTTCTACACAACGTTTATATAAATTTTGAGGGCCTTTACCTAAGGTGCTTTCTTTCTGCGGTGTAGGATAGTTTGTGATTGTGCAGTTTGGTTGCAATTTCTCTTTAAAACTAACTGAAACACAACTATTACCATTCAGAAAAGGTATTAAAGAACATTTCTAGAAAGAAAACTAATGGAGAGATTAACAAGGAAAAAGGTAAAAATTATTGGTACAGATATGTCTTGCACTTTAAGTGAGAACACAGGTATGCACTTGATCTTTTCAGAAATTCACATTACTTTGTGTAGTTACCTACTTGAATTGTAAATAGCTTTTCATTCTGTAGAAAACCTCTTAGCAAAACAGTAAATCATGCTAGAGGTGAACATGTCACGTTCTCACCTCGGTTTGTCATTCTGAATATTTGTCATCAGTGAGGCTACAGTTTTCCTTGTAGTACTCACACATAGAAAATTATGTGTTGTAATAATGTTTCCCAAATTGCATTATTTTTTTTCTGAAATGAGTGTTTTAAAAAATCACTCTAGTATACTCATTGGGTACTCATTATGATATAAGAACTCCGTTTTCCAAAAAACAATACATGCAACTCAACTCAAACCTTTTTTCCCCCTTTTTTAACATCTTAGAAACTGAATGTAAGAGAGAGAGAGAAAAAAAAAAGTAGCTTCAGGACCAATGGTTGACACTTGGGATTTATTATTTCCCTAAAGGTCCACCTCATATTTTCCCAGTCAAGTAATATGCAAATATAAGCAAACTGAATTACCTTACTAGGCACCTTACAAAATTTAGCATATTACTGTCTCCCTAGGTGTGTAAGCCAATCTAACATGGTAAGAGGAGCACTCGAGGAGGCAAATAACTTCCCCAAATCAATAGAACACACCTTATCATGTTAGAGCAAAAGAAGATCAACTTTATTCAATCTTGGATTTATTAATTAGACAAGAATAAGACTGCAAATTAATTAATTTAGCATATTTGCCTTCTATCTGACATGGTAATATTTCTTGACATATGGAAATTAGAGATTTAATCATTTCTTCTCCAAGAGAAAAACAAAACAGAACAAAAAAATGTGTATTTATGGAGTAATTATAATTTGGAGATCATACTCAACTGCACTTGAGAAAATATAATGAGCTCCCAAGTACGGAACACCTCTGAGGTGACAACACTGTTCTGAATTCCTACACGTGCAGAAGAAAAAATACTGAGGTATGTAACAAAAAACAATAGAGATGCTAAATTACACAGGCTATAAGTCAGTACTTTCCAATTGAAGTTTCTGTGACGATGGAATGTTTGATACCTGCAGTGCCCAATGCTGAGTCATTGGCCACAATGTACCTATTGAGTGACTGAGGTATAATTTGTACCACTGAAGAACTGAATTTACTTTAATTTTGTTAAATTTATATTTAAACAGTCATATTGCCTAGTGGCTGCCACAGAGGACAATGAGTTCTAAGTTATTTCAGAAGTACATGATGATTTTCACGGAGGGAAGACTGGGGTAAACATTCCAGAAGGATTTTTTTTTTTTCACAATGAATTTGATTTTTTAAACTTAAATTCAATTAATTAACATTGAATGTATTATCAGTTTCAGAGGTAGAGTTCAGTGACTGATTAGTCTCATATAACATCCAGTGTTCATTACGTCACATGCCCTCCTTAATGTCCACCACCCCATTACCCCATCCCCCTGCCCACTTCTCTTCCAGCAATCTTCAGTTTGTTTCCGATGTTTAAGAGTCTCTTATGGCTTTTCTCCCTCTCTCATTTCATCTTATTTTATTTTTTTTTCTTGTTCCCCTATGATTCTCTGTTTTGTTTCTTAAATTCCACATATACGTGAAATCATATGATAATTGTCTTTCTCGAACTTATTTTGCTTAGCATAATACCCTCTAGTTCCATATACATCATTCTAAATTGCAAGATTTCATTTTTTGATGGGTGATGGTATATATATATATACCACATCTTCTTTATCCATTCATCTGTTAATGGACATCTAGGTTCTTTCCATAGTTTGGCTATTGTGGACATTGCTGTTATAAATATTTGGGTGCACATGCCCCTTTGGATCACTACATTTGTATCTTTGGGGTAAATATCCAGTACTGCAATTGCTGTCATAGGTCATAGGTTAGCTCTATTTTCAACTTTTTGAGGAACCTCCATTCTGTTTTCCAGAGTGGCTGCACCAGCTTGCATTCCCACCAACCACTTTCTCCGCATCCTCGCCAACATCTGTCATTTTCTGACTTGTTAATTTTAGCCATTCTGACTGGTGTGAGGTAGTATCTCACTGTGGTTTTGATTTATATTTCCCTGATGCCAGGCAATGTTAAGCAATTTTTTATGTGTCTGTTGGCCATTTGTATGTCTTCTTGGAAGAAATGTCTGTTCATGTCTTCTGCCATTTCTTGATGGGATTATTTATTCTTTGGGTGTTGAGTTCGATAATTTCTTTATAGATTTTGGATACTAGCCCTTTATCTGCTATGTCATTTGCAAATATCTTCCCCCATTCTGTCGGCTGTCTTTTGGTTTTGTCGAATGTTTCCTCTGCTGTGCAAAAACTCTTTATCTTGATGAGGTCCCAAAAGTTCATTTTTGCCTTTGGAGATGTGTCTAACAAGAAGCTGCTGTGGCCAAGGTCACAGAGGTTGTTGCCTGTGTTATTCCTGGGCAACAAGTGTGGTGCAACATTCACAAATCAATCAATGTGATATACTACATTAAAAACAGAAAGGACAAGAACTATATGATCCTATCGATACAGAAAAAACATCCAACAAAGTACAGTACCCTTTCTTGATTAAAACTCTCCACTGTTCAGGGATACAGGGAACATACCTCAATATCATAAAAGCCATATACAAAATCCCACAGTGAATATCATTCTCAATGGGGAAAAACTGAGAGCCTTTCTTCTAAGGTCAGGAATATAGTCAGGATGTCCACTATCACCACTGTTGTTCAACAAAGTACTAGAGTCCTAGCCTCAGCAATCAGACAACAAAAAGAAATAAAAGGCATCCAAAATAAGCAAAAAAGTCGAACTCTCACTCTTTGCAGATGACACGATGCTCTGTATAGAAAACCTGAAGACTCCACCCCCAAATTGCTAGAACTCATACAGGAATTCAGCAAAGCAGCAGGATATAAAAACATTCCATACTCATGGGTTGGAAGAACAATTATTATTAGAATGTCTATGCTACCCAGAGCAATCTACACATTCAATGCAATCCCTATCAAAATATCATTAACTTTTTTCACAGAGCTGGAACAAATAACTCTAAAATTTGTATGGAACTAGTAAAGACCCCGAATAGCCAAGGAAAGTTGAAAAAG
This sequence comes from Meles meles, assembly GCF_922984935.1. NCBI lineage: Eukaryota > Metazoa > Chordata > Mammalia > Carnivora > Mustelidae > Meles > Meles meles. The sequence continues at coordinate 83,960,704 of NC_060076.1, read as the reverse complement.
AAAACCAAAGCTAGTAGCCTCACAATTCTGAACTTCAAGCTCTATTACAAAGCTCTAATCATCAAGACAGTATGGTACTGGCACAAAAACAGACACACAGATCAATGGAGCAGAAGAGAGAACCCAGAAATGAACCCTCAGTTCTACAGTCAACTACTCTTTGACAAAGCAGGAAAAGAATACCCAATGGAAAAAAGTCTCTTCAACAAATGGTGTTGGGAAAATTGGACAGCCACACATGGAATAATGAAACTAGACTATTTTCTTTCTTTCTTTTTTTGAAAAGAGCAGTTTTTTTTTTAATTTCTTTTCAGCATAACAGTGTTCATTGTTTTTGCACCACACCCAGTGCGCCACGCAACACGTGCCCTCACTAATACCCACCACCTTGTTCCCCCACCTCCCACCCCCGCCCCTTCTACACCCTCAGGTTGTTTTTCAGAGTCCATAGTCTCTCATGGTTCACCTCCCCTTCCAATTTCCCTCAACTCCCTTCTCCTCTCCCATGTCCTCCATGTTATTTGTTATGCTCCACAAATAAGTGAAACCATATGATACTTGACTCTCTCTGCTTGACTTATTTCACTCAGCATAATCTCTTCCAGTCCCGTCCATGTTGCTACAAAAGTTGGGTATTCATCCTTTCTGATACAGGCATAATACTCCATCGTGTATATGGACCACATCTTCCTTATCCATTCATCCGTTGAAGGGCATCATGGTTTTTTCCACAGTTTGGCGACCGTGGCCATTGTTGCTATAAACATTGGGGTACAGATGGCCCTTCTTTTCACTACATCTGAATCTTTGGGGTAAATACCCAGTAGTGCAATTGCAGGGTCATAGGGAAGCTCTATTTTTAATTTCTTGAGGGATCCCCACACTGTTCTCCACAGCGGCTGCACCAGCTTGCATTCCCACCAACAGTGTAAGAGGGTTCCCCTTTCTCCACATCCTCTCCAACACATGTTGTTTCCTGTCTTGCTAATTTTGGCCATTCTAACTGGTGTCAGGTGGTATCTCAATGTGGTTTTAATTTGAATCTCCCTGATGGCTAGTGATGATGAGCATTTTTTCATGTGTCTGATAGCCATTTGTATGTCTTCATTGGATAAGTGTCTGTTCATATCTTCTGCCCATTTTTTGATATGATTGTTTGTTTTGTGTGTGTTGAGTTTGAAGAGTTCTTTATAGATACTGGATATCAACCTTTTGTCTGTACTGTCATTTGCAAATATCTTCTCCCATTCCATGGGTTGCCTCTTTGTTTTGTTGACTGTTTCCTTTGCTGTGCAGAAGCTTTTGATCTTGATGAAGTCCCAAAAGTTTATTTTCGCTTTTGTTTCCTTTGCTTTTGGAGACATATCTTGGAAGAAGTTGCTGTGGCTGATATCGAAGACGTTACTGCCTATGTTCTCCTCTAGGATTCTGATAGATTCTTGTCTCACATTGAGGTCTTTTATCCATTTCAAGTTTATCTTTGTATATGGTGTAAGAGAATGGTTGAGTTTCATTCTTCTACATATAGCTGTCCAGTTTTCCCAGCACCATTTATTGAAGAGACTGTCTTTTTTCCACTGTATATTTTTTCCTGTTTTGTCAAAGATTATTTGGCCATAGAGTTGAGGGTCCATATCTGGGCTCTCTACTCTGTTCCACTGGTCTATGTGTCTATTTTTATGCCAGTACCACACTGTCTTGGTGATCACAGCTTTGTAGTAAAGCTTGAAATCAGGTAACATGATGCTAGCAGTTTTGTTTTTGTTTTTCAACATTTCCTTAGCAATTCGGGGTCTCTTCTGATTCCATACAAATTTTAGGATTATTTGCTCCAGCTCTTTGAAAAATACCAGTGGAATTTTGATCGGAATGGCATTAAAAGTATAGATTGCTCTAGGCACTATAGACTTAACTATAGACTAACTTAAGAATTAACAATGTTTATTCTTCCGATCCAAGAGCATGGAATGGACTTTCATCTTTTTGTGTCTTCTTCACTTTCTTTCATGAGTGTTCTGTTCTGTAGTTCCTCGAGTACAGATCCTTTACCTCTTTGGTTAGGTTTATTCCCAGGTATCTTGTGGTTCTTGGTGCTATAGTAAATGGAATCGATTCTCTAATTTCCCTTTCTGTATTTTCATTGTTAGTGTATAAGAAAGCCACTGATTTCTGTACATTGACTTTGTATCCTGCCACTTTACTGAATTGCTGTATGAGTTCTAGTAGTTTGGGGGTGGAGTCTTTTCAGTTTTCCATATAAAGAATCATGATTAGACTATTTTCTTATACCATACACAAAAGTATGTTCAAAATGGATGAAAGATGTGAGATAGGATTCCATCAAAATCCTACAGAAGTTTTTACACACAAATACAAAAGTGTGACCAAGGAAAGAAACAACCAACTTAAACAGAGCAAACATTACACAAAGGAAATTTTCAGAGGAAGAAGAAATGAGGTAACACCAAGAAAAGAGTGTTTTTCTAGTACAACCTGACCAAAGATTTTTCAAGCAGATTGGTCATTCATTCCCAAATAAAGTTTGAACAGTTTCATCAAAATCCCAAAATCCCACCATAAGCATGTTCTGACTTGAATCATTACTAAGTTATATTAGTCTATGTCTTAGTTTGTAAGTTCAACCTCTACCTTATACTTATTCTTTAATAGTATTCAAATTCTAATATTTTTAAAACACATGTATCTGTAGTTGAAAAAAAGAAGATTTAAATACACAACAGTTTCTTGGAGTCAGAATAAACCAAAGGGAAGATTAACAGTTGAAGCCTTTTATTTTTAATATATTAATGAATGGTGCAATAGAAATAACATTGTTTTTGAAAGTCCCTAATTCAAGAATATTTAATTGCTGAAATATAGTCTATTGTATTATTTTTAATGCAACAGACCTATGCAAACAGAATTGTCATACAACGTTAAACTGAAAAAAAATTATACCAATAGATCCAATATTGTATCCAGCATAAAAAGTTCATTAAGTAAAATTGTTCATAATGTCAAGCATAAAAGGAAGATTAATTCAAAAGCACTGATATCATTAAAATGTTCTCTGTGTTATGTTTCATACCAACAAAAAAGTAAGTTATTTCACTTTATTTTATACTTTTTAGTCCTAATAAAAATGACTTGTTTTGTTTTTTATAATCTTTCTTAAAAAAGCATATAAGGCAGGGTTCAGTTATTTCTTACAGCAAATAATTCATCTGTGAGATCATCTATGTTGTCCATTTTAATTCAAATGGACATCACATCTCATGAGCTTTGCTTGACAATCTGCCAATGTTTTAGTGTATTCTGTAGTCAAATAAGCTTAGGAAATAATTCCCTAAAGCATAAAGCCTCAGGCATAGTTATGAGATTTTTGGCTACACATTGGTCACTACAAAAGAGCATTGGAATAACTTAGGTATAGAATTTTGTTAGTATTGACTTCCAAAATGTTAAAAACCAAAACAGGCATATTGTTGCAATACAGCTGCATAATGCATGCAGACAAATGAATAGAGATATCAAACCAAGGAATTAATTAACATTACATTATTTTTTATACATATATGTATTCAGGGGATGTAGACAACAGTACATTTTTAATTGGAATGAAGAATAAAAGCTGTAATCGTAATAAATCTAAACATAGAAAAAAGCTAAGATTTACTACATGTTAGATGGAATATTTTTTTAATTAAAAAAAAAAAACCCCACAATTTTGCACTTATTATTTTTCATTCACTGTGCCAGGCACTGAAGATACTAAGATGAGACTTCACAAAAACCATCACCTTGCTCAATGATTCTCAAAGAATAGTTCCTAGACCAATAGCATCAGTATCACCTAGGAAATTGTTTCTTAAAAAATGAGTATTTTTAAGCCACACCTAGATTACTGAATCGGAAACACTCAGGATGGTCCCAGTAATCAGTGTTATGAACATTGTGGATGAGCCTGACACATGAGAGGCACTGACCTAGATGATTACTCTACTCTCTCAGGTGAGGAAAATTTAAGAGATGAGTATGGATTAAAGTAAGATCTGTTAGACCCTATTCTCTACCACATCAGTAATTCTGCTTGAAGCTCTCTCGTGGGGACATTTGTTTGCCTACCCAACATTCACAGGCTTGTTTAGAATCCTATCAGAATAGGTTCTGTTAAAGGATCCATTTTATTAAGGTTCATATGAATCAAGGAAAATTGACTTATTCTTAGCTTTTATGGCAGCTCATAATTTTTCTAAACTAATCATATTAATATTCTCTTTGCTATTAATTGGTATGGAAAAAGGTATGTGACCAAATTCTGGCCAGTGAGATAAAAGGAAAACATCTGGGAAGGTTTTTTCATTTCTAAAAGGAATTAGGAGAAGAAATACTTTTCATGGCACTGCCAATTTGTTTTTGGATAGGATGCCTATGACTCATACAGCTATTTTATAACTGGATGGGTCCTGGGGACAAATCCAAAATACTGAGAATGTTACAATAATTTAATGTAAAGGAATCATATCTCCCATGATATCACTGAGCTGCTTAAACAATTTGAAGGAGACAACAAACTATAAAAGGTATCTTTCCTGCTGTCCATCCTCCCTAGGGACTTTAAGTTATTCAAGATAATATAAGTGTTTTTATGGTTTAACCCATTATGAGTCAAAGTTCCTGTTACTTAGAGTTTAAAAACATCCTTGACACAGGACTTTAACACCACCTTAATAGGACTCCTTAATATCTATTTACAACCCATATTTATATATTATAAAAAAGTAAATAGCGGAGTCAAGATGGCGGAGAAGTAGCAGGCTGAGACTACATCAGGTAGCAGGAGATCAGCTCAATAGCTTATCTAAACATTGCAAACACCTACAAATCCAACGGGAGATCAAAGAGAAGAAGAACAGCAATTCTAGAAACAGAAAATCAACCACTTTCTGAAAGGTAGGACTGGCGGAGAAGTGAATCTAAAACGACCGGAAGATAGACCACGGGGGGGGAGGGGCCGGCTCCTGGCAAGCGGCAGAGCAACGGAGCACAAAATCAGGACTTTTAAAAGTCTGTTCCACTGAGGGACATTGCTCCAGAGGCTAAACCGGGGTGAAGCCCAAGCGGGGTCAGCGTGGCCCCAGGTCCCACAGGGTCACAGAAGGATCGGGGGTGCAGGAGTGTCCCAGAGCTCACAGGTGTTACAACGGAGAAGCCGGCTACAGAGACAGAGCCGAGGACTGAACTCTCAGCTTGGGGTTACCTTGAACTGGTTGCGGGCTGGGTGAGCTCAGAGCACGGCTAGAGGCTGGGGATACGGGAGTGATTGGGTGCTGTCCTCTGGGGGCGCACTGAGGAGTGGGGCCCCGGGCTCTCGGCTCCTCCAGGCTGGAGACTGGGAAGCCGCCATTTTAATTCCCGTCCTCCGTAACTCTACAGAAAGCGTTCAGGGAACAGAAGCTCCCAAAAGCGAACCGAGCAGATTACTTAGTCCGGCCCCCGGTAAGGGCGGTGCAATCCCGCCTCAGGCAAAGACACTTGAGAGTCACTACAACAGGCCCCTCCCACAGAAGATCAACAAAATATCCAGCCAGGACGAAGTTCATCTATCAAGGAGAAAGCAGGTTCAATTCCTAACACAGCAGCGGAATTCCAGAGGAGGAGAAAGCAAAGCACGGAACTCATGGCTTTCTCCCCAAGATTCTTTAGTCTTGCGGTTAATTTAATATTTTTTCTTTTTTCAATTTTTTTTCTTTCTTTTTCTTCTTCTGCTAAATTTTTTAAAACTTTTACCCTTTTCTTTTTTAACGTTTTTTGACCTGTTTATCTAAATGTATATATTTTTTCTTTCTTTTTTATATTTTTTCTTTATTTGTTTTATTTTTGAAATTTTTTCTTTTTTTTTCTGAACTTCTTTTTATCCCCTTTCTCCCCCCCACAATTTGGGGTCTCTTCTGATTTGGTTACAGCGCATTTTTCTGGGGTCTTTGCCACCCTTTTAGTATTGTATTTGATCCTTCATATCCTCTTATCTGGACAAAATGACAAGGCGGAAAAAATCACCACAAACAAAAGAACAAGAGGCAGTACTGAAGGCTAGGGACCTAATCAACACAGACATTGGTAATATGTCAGATCAAGAGTTCAGAATGATGATTCTGAACGTTCTAGCCGGGCTCAAAAAAGGCATGGAAGATATTAGAGAAACCCTCTCTGGAGATATTAAAGCCCTTTCTGGAGAAATTAAAGAACTAAAATCTAACCAAGATGAAATCAAAAAAGCTATTAATGAGGTGTCATCAAAAATGGAGGCTCTCACTGCTAGGATAAATGAGGCAGAAGAAAGAATTAGTGATATAGAAGACCAAATGACAGAGAATAAAGAAGCCGAGCAAAAGAGGGACAAACAGCTACTGGTCCACAAGGGGAGAGTTTGAGAGATAAGTGACACCATAAGACGAAACAACATTAGAATAATTGGGATTCCAGAAGAAAAAGAAAGAGAGAGGGGAGCAAAAGGTCTACTGGAGAGAATCATTGGAGAGAATTTCCCTAATATGGCAAAGGGAACAAGCATCAAAATCCAGGAGATGCAGAGAACCCCCCTCAAAGTCAACAAGAATAGGTCCACACCCCGTCACCTAATAGTAAAATTTACAAGTCTTAGTGACAAAGAGAAAATCCTGAAAGCAGCCTGGGAAAAGAAGTCTGTAACATACAATGGTAAAAATATTAGATTAGCAGCAGACTTATCCAAAGACACCTGGCAGGCCAGAAAGAGCTGGCATGATATATTCAGAGCACTAAACAAGAAAAACATGCAGCCAAGAATACTCTATCCAGCTAGGCTATCATTGAAAATAGAAGGAGAGATCAAAAGCTTCCAGGACAAACAAAAACTGAAAGAATTTACAAACACCAAACCAGCTCTACAGGAAATATTGAAAGGGGTCCTCTAAGCAAAGAGAGAGCCTAAAAGTAGTAGATCAGAAAGGTACAGAGACAATATACAGTAACAGTCACCTTACAGGCTAATAATGGCACTAAATTCATATCTCTCAATAGTTACCCTGAATGTTAATGGGCTAAATGCCCCAATCAAAAGACACAGGGTATCAGAATGGATAAAAAAAACAAAACCCATCAGTACGTTGCCTACAAGAAATTCATTTTAGATGGGAACACACCTCCAGATTTAAAGTGAGTGGGTGGAAAACAATTTACCATGCTAATGGGCATCAGAAGAAAGCTGGGGTGGCAACCCTTATATCAGATCAATTAGATTTTAAGCCAAAGACTATAATAAGAGATGAGGAAGGACACTATATCCTACTCAAAGGGTCTGTCCAACAAGAAGATCTAACAATTTTTTTTTAAAGATTTATTTATTTGACAGAGAGAAATCACAAGAGAGGCAGGCAGAGAGAGAGGAAGGGAAGCAGGCTCTCCGCCGAGTAGAGAGCCTGATGTGGGACTCGATCCCAGGACCCCGAGATCATGACCTGAGCTGAAGGCAGCAGCTTAACCCACTGAGCCACCCAGGCGCCCCGAAGATCTAACAATTTTAAATATCTATGCCCCTAACGTGGGAGCAGCCAACTATATCAACCAATTAATAACAAAATCAAAGAAACACATCAATAATAATACAATAATAGTAGGGGACTTTAACACTCCCCTCACTGAAATGGACAGATCATCCAAGCAAAAGATCAACAAGGAAATAAAGGCCTTAAATGACACACTGGACCAGATGGACATCACAGATATATTCAGAACATTTCATCCCAAAGCAACAGAATACACATTTTTCTCCAGTGCACATGGAACCTTCTCCAGAATAGATCACATCCTGGGTCACAAATCAGGTCTCAACCAGTATCAAAAGATTAGGATCATTCCCTGCATATTTTCAGACCACAATGCTCTGAAGCTAGAACTCAATCACAAGAGGAAAGCTGGAAAGAACCCAAATACATGGAGACTAAACAGCATCCTTCTAAAGAATAATTGGGTCAACCAGGAAATTAAAGAAGAATTGAAAAAATTCATGGAAACAAATGATAATGAAAACACAACAGTTTAAAATCTGTGGGACAAAGCAAAGGCAGTCCTGAGAGGAAAATATATAGTGGTACAAAGCCTTTTTCAAGAAACAAGAAAGGTCTCAAGTACACAACCTAACCCTACAGCTGAAGGAGCTGGAGAAAGAACAAGAAAGAAATCCTAAACCCAGCAGGAGAAAAGAAATCATAAAGATCATAGCAGAAATCAATGAAATCGAAACAAAAAAAAAATAGAAAAAAATCAATGAAACTAGGAGCTGGTTCTTTGAAAGAATCAATAAGATTGATAAACCCCTGGCCAGACTCATCAAAAAGAAAAGCGAAAGGACCCAAATAAATAAAATCATGGATGAAAGAGTAGAGATCACAACTAACATCAAAGAAATACAGACAATTAGAAGAACATACTATGAGCAACTCTACGCCAACAAATTTGACAATCTGGAAGAAATGGATGTATTCCTAGAGACATATAAACTACCACAACTGAACCAGAAAGAAATAGAAAACTGAGCAGGTCCATAACCAGTAAGGAGATTGTAACAGTCATCAAAAATCTCCAAACAAACAAAAGCCCAGGGCCAGATGGCTTCCCAGGGGAATTCTACCAAACATTTAAAGAAGAACTCATTCCTATTCTCCTGAAACTGTTCCAAAAAATAGAAATGGAAGGAAAACTTCCAAACTCATTTTATGAGGCCAGCATCACCTTGATCCCAAAACCAGACAAGGATCCCACCAAAAAAGAGAACTACAGACCAATATCCTTGATGAACACAGATGCAAAAATTCTCACCAAAATACTAGCCAATAGGATTCAACAGTACATTAAAAGGATTATTCACCACGATCAAGTGGGATTTATTCCAGGGCTGCAAGGTTGGTTCAACATCCGCAAATCAATCAATGTGATAGAACACATTAATAAAAGAAAAAATAAGAACCATATGATATTCTCAATAGATGCTGAGAAAGCATTTGACAAAGTACAGCATCCCTTCCTGATCAAAACTCTTCAAAGTGTAGGGATAGAGGGCACATACCTCAATATTATCAAAGCCATCTATGAAAAACCCACGGCAAATATCATTCTCAATGGAGAAAAACTGAAAGCTTTTCCGTTAAGGTCAGGAACACGGCAGGGATGTCCATTATCACCACTGCTATTCAACATAGTACTAGAAGTCTTAGCCTCAGCAATCAGACAACAAAATAAATTAAAGGCATCCAAATCGGCAAAGAAGAAGTCAAACTATCACTCTTCGCAGATGATATGATACTATATGTGGAAAACCCAAAAGACTCCACTCCAAAACTGCTAGAACTTGTACAGGAATTCAGTATAGTGTCAAGGTATAAAATCAATACACAGAAATCAGTTGCATTTCTGTACACCAACAACAAGACAGAAGAAAGAGAAATTAAGGAGTCAATCCCATTTACAATTGCACCCAAAACTATAAGATACCTAGGAATAAACCTAACCAAAGAGGCTAAGAATCTATATGCAGAAAACTATAAAGTACTCATGAAAGAAATTGAGGAAGACACAAAGAAATGGAAAAATGTTCCATGCTCCTGGATTGGAAGAATAAATATTGTGAAAATGTCTATGCTACCTAAAGCAATCTACACATTTAATGCAATCCCTATCAAAATACCGTCCATTTTTTTCAAAGAAATGGAACAAGTAATCCTAAAATTTATATGGAACCAGAAAAGACCTCGAATAGCCAAAGGAATATTGAAAAAGAAAGCCAAAGTTGGTGGCATCACAATTCCGGACTTCAAGCTCTATTACAAAGCTGTCATCATCAAGACAGCATGGTACTGGCACAAAAACAGACACATAGATCAATGGAACAGAATAGAGAGCCCAGAAATAGACCCTCAACTCTATGGTCAACTAATCTTCGACAAAGCAGGAAAGAATGTCCAATGGAAAACAGACAGCCTCTTCAATAAATGGTGCTGGGAAAATTGGACAGCCACATGCAGAAAAATGAAATTGGACCACTTTCTTACACCACACATGAAAATAGACTCCAAATGGATGAAGGACCTCAATGTGAGAAAGGAATCCATCAAAATCCTTGAGGAGAACGCAGGCAGCAACCTCCTCGACCTCAGCCGCAGCAACATCTTCCTAGGAACATCGGCAAAGGCAAGGGAAGCAAGGGCAAAAATGAACTATTGGAATGTCATCAAGATCAAAAGCTTCTGCACAGCAAAGGAAACAGTTCACAAAACCAAAAGACAACTGACAGAATGGGAGAAGATATTTGCAAACGACATATCAGATAAAGGGCTAGTATCCAAAATCTATAAGGAACTTAGCAAACTCAACACCCAAAGAACAAACAATCCAATCAAGAAATCAGGGAAATACAAATCAAAACCACAATGAGATATCACCTCACACCAGTCAGAATGGCTAAAATTAACAAGTCAGGAAATGACAGATGCTGGCGAGGATGCGGAGAAAGGGGAACCCTCCTCCACTGTTGGTGGGAATGCAAGCTGGTGCAACCACTCTGGAAAACAGCATGGAGGTTCCTCAAAATGTTGAAAATAGAACTACCCTATGACCCAGCAGTTGCACTCCTGGGTATTTACCCTAAAGATACAAATGCAGTGATCCGAAGGGGCACGTGTACCTGAATGTTTATAGCAGCAATGTCTACAATAGCCAAACTATGGAAAGAACCTAGAACCTAGAACCATTCATCAACAGATGAATGGATAAAGAAGATGTGGTACATATACACAATGGAATATTATGCAGCCATCAAAAGAAATGAAATCCTGCCATTTGCGACGACATGGATGGAACTAGAGGGTATCATGCTTAGTGAAATAAGTCAAATGGAGAAAGACAACTATCATATGATCTCCCTGATATGAGGACATGGAGATGCAACATGGGGGTTAGGGGGACAGGAGAAGAATAAATGAAACAAGATGGGATTGGGAGGGAGACAAACCATAAATGACTCTTAATCTCACAAAACAAACTGGGGGTTGCTGGGGGGAGGTGGGGTTGGGAGAGGGGGAGGGGGTTATGGACATTGGGGAGGGTATGTGCTATCATGAGTGCTGTGAAGTGTGTAAACCTGGCGATAAAAATACATTATATGTTTATAAAAACAACAAACAAACAAAAAAGTAAATATATTTTTAAAGTAAAGAGCTAGATGTTTATTTTCACCCGACTCTTGACTCCCTTTTCCATTCTTAAGATGTAACCACTTTTGACTTTTTATGTTTTAATTGTTTTGACGGTCACTATCATAATTCTAAACTATATTCTTAACACTTATTGACTGAATGATTAAATTTTAAAGATCCTGATTTCCAGCTATCTGATGTAATTATTAGCCCCCCCTTACACATCCTCAATTTCCCTTTTATACAGCTACCTCCTGTTGTGTATATTATTATTTTAGTTGTTTCAGTGGTTACCTTTATAATTTTAACTAATGAAGTCTATTCTCTAAGTCTGATCTATTCAATTTAAATGGTGTATTTTAATTTCACAGACATTAGCTGAAGAAATGATGATCCTTTTCTGTTCTCTTTCTCCTTTACCCTCAGTGTCTACAAACTCTTAACGTTTATCTTCTCCAAATTCAAAATAGGTACGTTAAATATTCTAGAACTTTTCTAACATAACTGGAAACACTGAAAATCATTAGCTATTGATATTTTGATGATATAAATGTTGATCACTAAAAAGCCTATGAAAAGTAGTCAGCACAGAAACTGAGACATAATTCTAGGTTCATAAATCTATATCCCTGGACATAGAATCTCCCAGCATGAAGATCAGGTAGATTCTTTTTTCTCACATTTCATCATATGTCACATTTTTGTTTGCTTCACAGCTGAATCCTAACAGTCTTGTTTTTCATTTCCTGTAAGATCCAAATTTTTTTTTTTTTTTTCATTTCCTTTGGAAGGAAGAGAACCACAGCTTCATTTTACTATTAAGGGTTTCATGGCTTTTGATGCTTCACTCCCACTCCTACCCCCGGGAGTCTAAAACAGAATCTTTTAAAAAGCCCTTTTTACTTCCTGGTCTGAATTGGACAGATGAGTCTATGTCAGTTGCACTGCTGTCTTTTTAGGATTTTTTCAAATAAAATTCCAAGTTACTTCTATTGTTTTGGATCTGCTATTTTCATTTTCACTGGGTTTCTCCTACAATTTTCTGGACTAGAAAACGTTCCTTCAGGAGTGTTTTAAAGATTTGTATAGGACTAAATGTTCTGTCTTTGCATATCTAAAATAAATGCTTATTTCTACCTTTATATATAATTTATAGTTTCCAGATTCAAACTGGTTGCCTCAATTCATTAGTTTCTAATATTAACAAAATTCTTAGAAATGTAAGGCCAATGCAGAAATTTTGTCTTTGTAGGTATCTGGATTTCTTCTTTAGAAAATTTTGGCTCATCCTTTTATATCTGAAGCAGAAATTTCAGAATTAATGTGTCTAACTGTGGTTTTTTTTTCATGTATTCATTGATCTCTTTCTTCATTTATTGTAGAATATACCTCAGCAGATATCAGTCTGACTTGCTATTTATTTTTTATTTACTTTGGCAAGCAAGTAAATGCTTTTAACTAGCAAGAACTGTTTCTTCCTGTTCTACACTTGCTCTTTACTCATCAGTAACCCGGGCTTGCATTATGAATATGATATCTTTTTAACTGTCTCTAAGAATATCCTTTATAATGGGTGAAACATTCTCTTAGGTCTATTCATTTCCTGCATTTCTTCCAGTTTATTGTTTTACTTTCTACATCTCTGTCATTCAGGTCTTTACTCAAAATATCATTCTACCGAACAGAAGACATAAAAGTGGACCATGGTATGAGAGTGACTTCTTTTAGCTTGGGCCTCTCTTTGTGGAGAATGCAAGACAGGCCACTGGTTTGAGGCTCCATAATTCCCAAACTTAAGAGGGACTTCACTCCAAGGGAACAGCTTTGCTGTGCTTTGATCCTGAGTGGAGCTGTGAAGCTGCCTTTATGGATTTATTTTTCTATGTTGAATACAGATATTCTTCTCTCTTCGAGCCCAACATCCACACCACATGTCCACCACTCTCTTTGGAAAGCAGCTTTCTGCTGTCTTAAGTCAGGACACATGCTGTTGCCAAAGCTCTGTAATTTGGATAATGGAGAGGGAAACTGGGAGGATTTACCCTCCCAGGATTCCCCGTGTGCCTTAGGCAGGTCTCCAATTAGCTCTGCAGATTGCTGCCCTCCCTATGGCTCTGGAAGGACCTGTCCACTCTGAAGTTGGTACATTTTCAGAACCAGCAATTCTAACCTCTCTCTGCTGGCAGCTTTCTCTCCTGAGTGCTTAACCTGTGTTTTCTTCTGCTCCCATATATATCCATCCATACAATCTTATCTTCTTTTCTGCCTTTCAGGAATTCTCCAAAACATGTCATCTACTACTACCATCCACTGGTTTTCAGGGCTGACATGAATTCTTTCTTTCTTTCTTTCTTTCTTTTTTTTTTAAGATTCTACTTATTTATTTGACAGAGAGAGAGATCACAAGTAGACAGAGAGGCAGGCAGAGAGAGAGAGGAGGAAGCAGGCTCCCCACTGAGCAGAGAGCCCGATGTGAAACTCGATCCCAGGACCCAGAGATCATCACCTGAGTCGAAGGCAGAGGCTTAACCCACTGAGCCACCCAGGTGCTCAACATGAATTATTTCTTAAAAAAAAGATCTTTACAGTCATGTCATTGGTATGTTGACAGAAATTGTAAATGGATATGTGTTCTCAATATATTCTATTGATCTGTAGAGGTACACATATGTACATATGTATAGATACACATACATGTACATACACACATATATAATAGAACATTTGATTAATGCATGGCATTAATTTCCCTTAGATAGTGATAGTATTGGATTGAAACAGATAGTATTATTCTAATTGAATAATTACGTTAGGGCCAGAATTCTCAATCTTTGTTAGACATGAAATCTTATTTTACCTGTTAATTTAATTAAACAAGGGATTATATAAATCAAGATGATGGGATGGAAGTGAGGACAAATACAAACCAAGGTGGAAGATAGCATGAAAACAATATTTTTTAACAGAGATATATATCCTAGGTGATCCTACAAAAGTAGGCTTTCAGACCAGGGAAAGAGAGAGAAAAATGAAACTGTGCAAGTACACGGCATTCCATATGCATAGAGTCCAATCCCAAGAAAAATCATCATTTTTAAAAATAGTTTGTTTTCCTTGTTTAGGAAAAAAGATTCTTTTTTTTTTTTTTTTTCAGCAGATCCAAGTGACACCAGAAACAGCTTTATTTCAACTCTTCATTTTAGTAGTATCGCTTCAGGAAGGTGCTCAAGGAGCTGCTTTAGGCAGCGGCAGCCTCCTTAGCCGCCTTCCTCTCAGCCAGCATTCGCTGCTTCTGCTTTGCCAGGCACTTCCTGGCAGAATAATGGGCTCCCAGGTCATGATAGCGGTCCTGGTACGCCTTGGCCACCTGGGTGAACTGCTCCAGCTCCTTGGCACAGTTCTGCCTGTAGCTCTCACCTTCCCGCTGCTGACACGCCTTCAGCCTTTCCTGGATAATGTTGACGATTTCTTGATCGACTTTATAGTCTCTTCTCCACTGCATTTCTGCTTCAAACATGCACACGATGTCCTTCTGGCACTCGGTGATGTCTGGCACGCGGCGGAACTCGCGGTGGTAGTAGTAATACCTGTTCCTCGCGTGCTGCCGCTCTATAAACTCTCTAACTAGGGTCACGGGCCGGTCCACGAGGAGGTCGAAGGCCTTCGTCAAATAGGTTATGGGGTTGGGCAGCGAGGTCTGCGGCGCGGGGGCTCGGGGTACACGTCCTTGTCCCAGCTGCCCGGCATGGCGGCGGCGCGCGGGAGCGACCCACTGTCGGACGCAGAACCCGGGCCTCAGCCTGGATCCCACGGCCTAGTTCGCCGGGCGTCAGGAAAAAAGATTCTTTAAAATAAAATTAAAAAAAAAAAAGAAAAATTCTATCTAGAAACTTGAATACTGCTTACAGTTATACATAACTGTGTACACATGAAAGTTTAATTCAAGCACAAATAACAAGAGGACACCAAATGTTAAGACACTGAAATGAGCCATTACCATTCTTTTCTCAACTAGAGTTTGAAAGCTCTTGTAGAAAGCAACATAATTCTGTAGGCCATCGATCTCGGATTATCTAGAGCTAATTCTTAGATGTTCAGACTTGAAGTCTTTTTGCTAATAGTCTTCACTGTGCCATACAATGACACAGAGATGTCCCCACAGTTTTCTCATAGATCTCTTCAGGTGACTTATGCAGATGGATGTACTCACACAATTACATAAATTTAGCTTTAACCTACATTAAATGGTACCTCTTCTGAGACAATTGCCAAGTTTATGTATTGTTATTATATATCTTAAGTTAAATTGTAGTCATTTTTCTTTTGTTCCGATAAAGACTAGGGAGGGTTGCCTTATGAAAATATACTTAAGTCAGGAAAATGGGAATAATGAAGGAAAAAAAAAAGAAGTGGTGTCGCAATAAAGGCCAGCAGTATAACAATTTAAACCATTACATATACAAAATGTAATTTGTCTTCCTAAATCTTTATTTCTTCATTATTATATTACTTAAATTATGTGTGCAGTGGGTCTCAGGAATCAGGTTTCATGGTAAACCAAAAGTACATTTCTGGGTCCTGCATGGTTTTAAATAGCCCTTTTGTTAAGGAAAGACTAGATTTATAAGAACTGAATTAATAACCTTTTCTTTTCCCACATTCCTTTCTTGACCCATAAAAGTCATAGTTTACCAATATTTCCATCCCACTGGGAAAGTAGCAGGCAGGAAAATTCTACCATGTTCATCATCCTTCTTACTTTTTCTTCATGGGAACAGTGACTTTCCATTTGGTACAGTGGGCAAAGATTATAACTCACAGTTGACCACATCCTCTGCCCCAACTTCCTTACTTACTATAGTAAGTCTCTTACTTACTTACTAAGTCTCTCTTACTCCCTCTGTCATCACTTTTTCTACCAGTGATCTGTGTTCTCTCTTGCCACTCTGGACCCTCACACAGAAAGCCCACATGAACTTAAATAAGGTTAAGACATTCTCAGTTCTTGCTTGCCGTGTTCTGGGATATATGAAAAGATGTCATCCTCCATGTGGGTGAGTAATTCTGTTCAAAGTATCTAACACTCCCAAGGACTGGTTTGGAGAACAAGATGAAATAGAAATTCTCATGTTGTTCTCAAAGTCCAAATTTCTTAATCTGATATAATATAAACCAGATTACAGGGGGTATGGTATTTTAATACTTATCTCATTTTTATGGTTGTTCTCAGTTTGGCTAGAGCTCAGAAGTCAGAAGTGAGGATAAAGATTAGCATCCTGCTAATCTCTAACAATTAGTAAGAAAAAAAATTTTTAATAACTGTCATCGACAAAGCTCCTTTGCAAACTCATGAGGAAAAACAAGAGACCCTCTTACATAATTAAAAATGTGTCTTAACTACAAGCCCATGTAATAATAAAAAGCCAACACCTCTATTCAGTGTTATTTTTCAGAATATGATACAATTATAGTTGCTTAGTTTCAAAGAATCAATAAATGGCCAAATTGTCTCTTATTTGAATTAGTACAGGCAAAAAAAAGATCACCCTTTTGAAGATTTGTTACAAGCAAAAATCACTTCCTTTAGAAGCACAATTACTATTTTTTTCCTTCTTTGGGGAATCAAAGATGCTGCATAGAGCATGTTGAGGGTTAAAACTCCAATGCTCATTTTGCTGTGCAAGCTGAAAGAGCCTTTGTAGACCCTCTGCCCATAGGCCAGTATTTGATAGAAACCTCATGCTGTAGGGAGTTTTAAATGTCTCCAGTAACTTTCTGCAATTATCCCTTGTTGAATTAGCAGAATCAATAGGTCACCCAAAGAGGCCCCTGTGAATTTCTGCTTGTTACCTTGGGGTTTTTTTTTTAGTTTTTTAGACCTTCCAGAGTCGTTAATCCTGCAATTTTAAAGCTAAAATGGTTGTTATATGTAAAGCAATGTGGTACAAAGCTTTCAAGGTCTCTGATAACTAACTTTGTACAATGTCCTTTGTTTTATTAACCAGACCACTGGGGCTATCCCACATTGTCCCTGTATTTTGTGTGCTCTCCCTGTAGGCTCAAAGGCAGCCATTTAAGACATCCTTAAATGTTTCAATTACATACAAGACCCACTTTAGCTCTGAGATTGCAAGACCATCAGCCTGTCAAATCTTGATTTGACATACCTAGAGACCAATCAGGAAGTCACAGGAGATAATAGTTGTGGGTCTGCTAATTCAGCAAGAACAACTGTACAAAACTGGGAAATATTCTCTTTATATGCTGGTCACCTCCATCCACTGCCTTGAATTGGAAACACTACTTGGAATTGCGTTCTTTCACTTACCTAAACATTCTTGTTTTAGTGTCCTACTGTAGTTTCCTAAACATTAATTTATGATTCCATAAATCTCATGGACCAAAACAATCTTAGAATCCGACATTTTCCTACTTTGTCAGAAAAGTTCTGAAGCTTCATTATAAATGCCCATTCTATTGACTCTGTAGTTTTCATTTCATTTTATGGCTTTCCAGAGAAGCATTAAAAAACTGATAATTGCAAGTTAAGTCAGTCCTGAAGAAGAGAATCATGGGAGAATGCACTAATAGCACACATTCCTTCCTGATTTCTTCTAAGAAGCTGCACCTGTGAGCCCAAATGGATGGAGGGGAAAATTATTACTCATAGATCTTGCTTTTATAAATAATTTTTCTCAGATAAAATACTATCAAGAGAGCATTCTTTATGATACTTCATATTCATACCTTATATCAGAAAAATATATTTGAATGAGTAGTCGCTAGCAAAAAAATATTAAGAGGGGAAAAATTCCCCATTTAGCTCTAGGCACCCAGGGTGACCTGGCACTTTTTCCAAAAATGCTTTCCAAACTTCAAGGAAACAGAAGTGAGGCTGGATCATATTTACATAATCTTAGTTTAACCTGCATGTTAGTTTAGAGTGGTAAAATGTAAAATATAGCTGTCATGTTTTACATCTGCATGCCCTTTGATACCTTGGAGACCCAGGAACCCTACAATGAGCCACTGTGTAAAATATGTGCACTCGTTCAAGGTGAAACCCAGAGCCAACCAAGTTCTGCTATTCTACATAACCATGGATGCATCTGGTTGATACAACTTGGCATCTGTAGAATTTTCGTTTTTTGGTATTATCTCTGATTTTGTGTGTGCATGCGTGTCAACTCCTGTCAGAAATATGACTGAAAATGAGCACAATCAATTTTATAATTATTCTAATTATGTTGAAGTTTACATACAAAGATCATGAGGGAAAATCCAAAAGACTTTTGGAGCAGATATGTCTTCTGATGTAATGTAGGTCCTCTAGGATCATTTGCTCAGGTTTCTTCTTATAAAATGAACTAGTCACTAGAACCAAATCACCATTTGCAATTTTGCAATGTGCAAAATCCCAAGCACCATATTAGTTTCTATGGACCATCTCAAACAAGTCCTGGGACCACTATAATAATAACGTATATGCCAATTATAAGCAAATCCACCCTGCCACCACAGCAATCTTTCCTACATTTGTTAGCACTTTTTTGTTTCTTGGTGCTGTAATTATCTTTTTATATACCTTTCTCCCCCATTAGACTCGGAGATCAGATGTAAAAAAAGGTTTAACATATAATAGGCATTCAATTGTTTCTTCAGTTAATGAGTAAATTAAACAGCAAATGTATATTTCCTTTTATTTCATATTGAAATACAATTTGCATTTATTTCCTCCACTAGCATTTTCCTAGTAAGTAGAAGTAAGAAAAGCATCCATACTCTCATAGATGGTAAGATTATTTGGCAAAATGCTTTGTCACTGATGTTTCACCTAATACTTGGCTCCTCACTATTGCCCTAATTCATCTGCTAATAATTCTTATTCTCTACAGTTTGAACTCACATTTGCTCATTGCCCTAGAACTCATTCCCATGATTCCTGACTAGTCTCACATAGCCTTTTTACATTCGCGCTTTTCACAAGTAACAACTCCATGATTACACTTAAAACAAATCAAAACAACAAAAACAAACAAAAAAGAGCTACTTCCAATACCCTTTCAGCAAATGCTTTCTTACTTCTTTCACTTGAATTTTAATATATACCATATAAAGGTTTTGGTTTTAAGTCTTAGAGCTCACCATTTACAGTGAATGTGTTAATATTCCTTAAGTGTCTGGAGCATCTGGCTGGTGCAGTTGGTTAAAGCGTCCAACTCTTGGTTTCAGCTCAGGTCATGATCTCAGGGTCATGAGATCAAGCTCTGGGTTGGCCTTGGCGCTCAGTTCAGAGTCTGCATGTGATTCTCCCTCTCCCTCTGCCCCTCCAGCTCATGCTCTCTCTCTCTCTCTCAAATTAATAAGTAAATCTTCAGAAAAATATGTTCCTTAAGAATCCATTCCTGCAATAAATCTCTTAATACCTTTTGCCAAATTTATGGGAGAATAACTGTATCTTAATATAGAACAGGACAACATAACATTGCTGTCCTACATGTTAAATCAGGGATTATGAAACTTACTGATGTCTTAAGCATACAGAAAATAAGACCAATGCATTTATAAAGACTAGTTTATATACTGGTAGAATAAAAGTGAATTACCAATGAAAATCTTTCTATCCTCTTAGGTTTTAGGAATTTGGTGGATTATAATTTTTTCTTAGTTCAGTAAGTTTGTATAAAACAACAGTAAGTAACTGGTTCCTCTTTTCTTGATTATTACTAAGATATTTTCAAAAAGAAAGTTAAAATTATTTTGAATTTCATTGTCTAGTACATCAGAAATATTAAGCTCTGCCCAAAATTCTCTGTCCAATCACAACATACCCACACTGATATAAAGCTTTATGATTCATTTAAGTAACCTGGTCTTGTATTGATAATAAAATATTATAAAGAAAGTATTATTTAGATTAATTTAAATAATATTTTATCCATTCAATAGCTAACCAATGTCTAAACATTTGTACTGGCGGGATATATATGTACATCCAAATCTGTTTTAGGTTTTTACTATTAAACCATACAGAGAGAGTAAGTCCAAACTACAGAAGCTTTGCTATAAGCAGAATGGGAGCTGCAATCTCATAACTTTCAGTGAAGATTCCAACCTATGCGGAAAAGAATCACACACATGTGAACACACACACACACACAAAACACCTCATTCATTTACAGTATAATTTATAATGTTTAAGAAGAAGTAAATCTATAAATATGAAAACAAAAGTGGGTTAGGATGTGAGTTTTTTTTTTCTTAATATAACTTTCTCTGTTGGTACTTTTTCTGTAGGAAATCTATATCGTAAACGATTTCAAAAAAAAAAAAAAGATAACTCCAAGAAGATAACAAGAATGTTAGAGTTCCCTTCTGCATAAGATTATTTAACCTAAGCCCCCTCAACTGTGAAAACTGTGGATGCAACTTTGAGGAAACATTTTGAATGTGACAGCAAAATTACTTTGTGATGTTTATACATTTTTCATAATGTTGTTCCCAGTAGAACTGATTTCTATATTTCTTACAGCAATGGTATGAAGAATCAGCCTTTTAAAAGGATCAGGATTTGCTGACATTGCTGTTGGAGTGCCTTGTTAGCTAAGAGACAATGCTATGGTTAAATGCAGCATAATAATAACTTTGAGGAATTAGGAGGTATCAAGATAGGGAGTTGTATGGCCCTATGTGTTCACATTTGTGTGAGAGAAAAGGAGAGAAAAGAGAAAGAGGAAAACACTGAGGCAGAAAGAAATGAAATAAGATAGCCAGAGCAGAGAACTCAAACAATGTGCCACTGAGTTCGATAAATCTATACTTATTTTTTACATCCTGCAAGGTCATAGATGACGCGGCGATTGGTCTCCTAGCAACTCACCCTACTAACCTACTTTTGTCCCAATCACTGGAGAATGGGTTTGGTGCTTTGAACTGTTTCAACATGAAGAAGAAAGAATCAAAATAATTCCAGGTAACTACTGATGTGCAAAATAAGAAATGTGTGTGCACACACAGAGACACACACTACTTCTGGTCTTTTCTCTGTCTGAGTCTACAAAGTTTGAAGTGATCTTTCACAGGTATCCTAGGGTTGAAAATAAAGGTCTGTCACATGATTATTGCTTTTTTAAAAACTCAAAATACTAATTTTGATGTGGCACACGTAATAAATAAGATACTTACATGTAAAGACATATAAAGTAAAATATATATCAAACAACTAGTACCAGGATCTAAATTTAAAAAAGTAAATTGAGCAAAAATAAACTAAAATTAAATATAGGCATTATTACTTACAGGTTTGATGTCACAGAAATCAAAGTTTTATAAATATAAAGTTTTATAAGTATAAATTGCCAACTTTCAAGTTCAGGGACAGTATTTTCAGAATTGGCTCCTGTGATTCTAATTTTTACATACTATGTTTTCTCTTAAGTTATTTTTTCTTGCCTTTTATTTAAGTTGTATTTTTATTAAGTCTTTGGGTTCTATGATCCCAAGTTTTCACATCACTTTCCTACCTCAACAATTCTATCATGAGATTTCTTAATGGTCCCAGAGGTCTTCTTAGTCTGTGTTTTCACAGCTACATGAAAGGTGATGAATATATATGTTTTGTATTCTGAAATATGTTATCCTATTTGAAATAATGTATTTAACCAGATGCTGAACATATTTTATCCTATTTTTCCATTTAATTTCTTAAGAGTGCAAACAGTAGGGATTAGTATTTCTTAGTGACAGCTGATCTAGTTCGACATAAGCTTTAACTCAGGAACCTCTTCACAAAAATTAACTCAAAATGGATAAAAGACTTAAATGATGACTAAAACAATACAATAGTGCTGTGAAAACTCTAGAAACCAGTTGAGAAGTTGTAGCAGTCAGTCCACTATAAAACCAAGATGGGATTCTAGTGAAAAGGGAGGAAAATTTGTGGTATTTGGTATGATTATCCATGCAGCAACACAGCATGGAGCAGCTGGAGAAAATCACTTCACCAGTTCTTCTCTCTTAGGATGGAAACTAAGGAGTGAATCATGTGCTCAATGTTCTGACTTGTCTGGGGGCTGCCTGAGAGATGGATTTCATTCTTGCCTGACATGGAATACTGACAAGACCACTGTCAGAATTTGGAAGTTGCTGAAAATAGAGTAGTAGATTAGAGCTGTAATTCTTCAGGTAGATGTCAGAGAGAGCAAGGTATCAAAAAGGCATAAGAGATCTAAGAATCCAGAGGTCAGCTGAAGGTTTAGGTGATTGGTGAACATCCTGCCTACCTAAAACCAGTATGAAAAGACTGGGAAAGGTTTCTTTCTCTCCACCTCCCACCATGACCAAATTCCAAACAAAACTATAAGGGATACAAAATATACAGGGATAGATATGATAGGAACAAAATAATGCTCCAGAAACTAACTCTAAAGAAACATCAGTCTATGAGCTATCTGCCAAAGAATTTAAAATAACTGTAATAAAATACTCAGTGAGCTAAAAGAAAACAAAGATAAAGAGCTAAGCAAAATCAGGAAAACTGCCACAAACAAAATGAGAATATCGATAAAGACCTAGAAATTATAAGGGAGAACAAGACAAATTCTAGAGCTCGAAATATAATAATCGAACTGAAAAAAGTTGTTAGAAAGTGTTCAACAACAGACTTGACAGGCAGGAGGAATCGGGGTACCTGAAGACAGGTCATTTGAAGTTATCTAGTCAGAGGAACAAAAGGAAACAAAGAATGGAGAAAAGAAGAAGAGCCTAAGGAATTTATGAGACACTATCAAATGGATCAATATATGTATTATGGGAATACTAGAAGGAGAAGACAGAAAAAGGGGCAGAGAGCTTATCTGAGGAGTAGCTGAAAACTCAACAAGTCTGAGGGAATAAAATGGATGTACAGATTTAACAGCTTAAGGAACTCCAGCTGCATTAATTCAAAGAGAACCACATCAAAACATATTATAATCAAACTGTAATTTCAAAGACAAAATCTTGAAAGCAGCATGAGAAAAGTGATTCAGCACATACATGGGAGCTTTTACAGTAGAAATTTTGTAGGCCAGAAGGGAATGAAAGGATATATTCATATTGCTGGAGGTGGGAGAGAAGTCAACCAAGAATACTGTATCTGGAAAAACTGTCCTTTAACAATAAAGGAAAAATTAAGACTTTTCCTGATAAACAAAAGCTAAGGTATTCTTCACCACCAGGCTTGCTATACAAAAAATGTAAAAGGCGTCCCTCAAGTTGAAATGAAAGGATGATAGATAGAAATACAAAAGCATATAAAAATATATGGTTCTCAAGATGGGACCGAGGAGAGAGACAAACCATAAGAGATTTAATCTCAGGAAACAAACTGAGGGTTGTTGGAGAGTGGGGCTGGGGAGAAATATGGTGGCTGTGCACTGTGTAAGACTGATGATTCACAGACCTGTATCCCTGAAGCAAATAATACATTATATGTTAATTAAATATATATATATATATATATGTTCTCTACTAAAGATAAATATAGACAGATATAGTAATATGATCTACTGGACAAATAAATATAGTAACCTACTTTTGATAAATAAAGTAAATTATACTATTGTAACATTGATGTATAGATTTAAATGACAAAAAACTAACTATAAAGCTTTGTTTATGAATATACAATGTATATAATGTAATTTGGCACACCAGTAACATAAAGGGGTTAGAGCTGGAAGCAGTAGTTTTTATATGCAACTGAAATTGTTATCAGTTTAGAATAGAATACCATAACTTTAAGATGTTTTATATAATTGCAGTAGTGACCCCCCCCAAAAAATCTCTGGACTACACACAAAGGTAAATGAGAAGGAAATTAAAGGTTATCATATAAAAAAATACAATGAAACAGAGAAGAGAGGGACCAAAAGAAGAAAAAGCTCTAAGACATACAGAAAACAATTTACAAAATGATAACAGTAAGTCCTTGAATAGTAACTACTAAATTTCTGTGATAACAAAGAAAACTAAGGACACTATCAGAAAACTGCAGACCAATATCCCTAATAAATAGTGATACAAAAATCTTCCCCCCAAAAAAACAATACTAGGAAATATAATTCAACAGTACATTATGAGTATTACACACCACAATCAAGTGGAATTTAAGGCTGGAGTAAAAGGATGGTTCAACATGTGAAAATCAGTTAATGTAATGCATCACATTAACAAAAAGAAATGCAAAAACCATAATCATTGTAACTGATGCAAAGAAAGCATTTGAGAAAATTCCGCATCCTTGCAATGACTAAAACATGGTATAGTAGGAAACTGACTACCTCAAAGACCACTTAAGAAAACCCCACAGCAAATATACTCAAGTGTTGAAAGACTAAAGCTTTTCCTCTAAGAACATGAACAAGGCAAGAATGCCCACTCTCCCCATTTCTATTCAACATAGTATTATAAGTCTGAGACAGAGAAATCAGGGAAGTGGAAGATATAAGAAAGAAGAAAAAACAAAAACAAAACAAAACAAAAAACAACCCATCCAGATTAGAAAGGAAGAAGCAAATGTATCTATATTGCTGCTGGCAAGATCTTACATGTAGAAAGCCTTAAGCTTACCACTAAAAATATGTTAAATTAATCACTGAATTCAGCAAAGTTGCAGGATATAAATGAACAAACAAAAATTTCATTGTTTTCTGTACACTAACAATAAACAATCCAAAAAGAATGTTAAGAAAACAGATTTATAGTAACACCTAAAAGAATAAAATACATAAGAATGAGCCTATCTCAGGTGGTGAAAGACCCATATGCTGAAAACTACAAAACATTGCTATAATAAATTAACGAATACACAAGTAAATGAAAAGACACCCAGTGTTTATGCAGTAAGACATATAAAGTTGTTAAGATGTCCCTACACCTAAAGTGTTCTAGATATTCCACACACTCTCTATCAAAATCCCTAAAGTATTTTTTGCAGAAATATAAAAATCCATCAAAAAATTCATATGGAATCTCAAGGAACCCCAAAAATCCATAACACTTTTTTTTAAAAAGAACAGCATTGAAAGACTCCCATTTCTTGATCAATAAACATATTAGAAAGTTTGATTAATCACAATGGTGTGGCACTGACAAAAAGACAAAGAGTAAGGCAATAGAAGGAGGACCCAGAATAAATCCTTATTTAGAAGGACAAATTATCTTCAACAAGGCAGTCTCTTCAATAAATGTGAAAGAGGAAGAGTGGATATCCACATGTAAAAGAATTAAGGGAAACCCTTATCTTACACCATGCCTCTAAATTAACTCAAAATGGAGTAAAGACCAAGATGTAAAACTAAAAACCATAAAATTTCTAGATGAAAATACAGGTGGAGATCTTCAGACATTGGACTTATCAATGATTTCTTGAATGTGATACCAAAAGCACAAGAAACAAAAGTAAAACTAGATAAATGGATTACATCAAACTTAAAAACTTTTGTGCATCAAAAGACATGACTGACAGAATGCAAAGACAACCTATGGAATGGGAGAGACTATTTGGAAAATCATATATCTGTCAGGGCCTAAGACCGAGAATATGTAAAGAACTCCTGCAATTCAACAACAATAACAACAAAAATAAAATAACTTGACTAAAAAATGGGTAAATAACTTGAATAGATTTCTCCAAAGGTAAAAGACAAATAATCAATCATATAAAAAACGTTCAATATCACTAACCGTCAGAGAATGCAAATAAAAGCATCAATGAGATACGACCTCACATTCATTAGAAAGACTACCATAAAAAATTAATAAATAACAAGTTTGGTAAAGAATGTAGACAAAAGTGGAACCCATTCCACTGTTGACTGGATTGTTAAATGGGGCATCTGATATGGAAAACAGTTCAGAGGTTCCTCAAAAAATTAAACATATTAATTACTATATGACCCATAAATCCCGCTTTTGCATCTATATGCAGAAGAATTAAAAGGAAGGTCTCAAGGAGGAATTTGCACACCCGAATTCATAGCAGCACTATTCACAATAGCCAAGAGGTGGAAATAGCCCAAATGTTCATTGATAGATAAGTGGATAAACTTATATATAAGTGGATATATAAGTGGTATATACCTACAAAAGAATATTAGCCTTAGAAAAAAAAAAGTAAGTCCTGTCAGAGGTTATAAAATGGATGAATCTTGAGGACATTATGGTAGGTGAAATAAGCCAGTCACAAGAAAACAAATACTGTATAATCCTACTCTATGAAGTATATAAACCAGTCAAATTCATAGAAACAGAGAGTAGAATGGTGGTGTCCAGAGGGAGGAGAGATAAAAGGGAAGCTGTTTAATAGACATAGTTTCAGGTATGCATGATGAAAAATTTGTAGAGATCAGTTTCATGTCAATGAAAATATATTTGACATTACTGAACTGTACACTTCAAACTGGTTAATATGGTAAATATAAGAATACATTTAACAAAAATGTGCATATATATGTGTATGTACATACACACACACACACACATATATATATACATATATAGATATAATATATATATATATGGAAGCCACAATGGATAGAGTTTCTATAAGGCCAATACTTACATTTATAAGCCAGTGTAAGACATGATCATATTGACATCTTTGAAAACTTCTTTGAAAGCTTTCAGTTTTGACTTTACATCCTCCACCCTTCATGAACAGCATCTTTACATCTTTGATAGTTTCATACTCCTTTATTTTTTAGATACAGTTCACGCTAGAGCTTCCTGATCCTTTCCTCTGTTAATGATGAAAGAACTGGTATCTTCATCTATCTATAATCAATCTGTATTATATATGCCTCCTTTTAAACCTATTCTTTCGATAAACAAAAATAATTTCCTCTTTGATGAATACATTTCATGCCCCAGGGAAGCTATAAGGAAGATTTGAGGAATGGCGGTTACCTTTGTTTTCTACCTAAAAATCACATTCCTGATTTTCTATAAGCCAAACCCATTAGTACATAGTATATCACTGATTTGATATTTGTTTAAAAAATAAGCAAACACCTTAATATCAAATGTGATGTATTTCACCATCCAGTTTAGTTTTCTTCATGTTTTCATTTACTCAGATATAGGTATTGAATGCCAACCGTTGGCCTTACAGCTTCCAGATCCCAGAGGCCAGCTCCCACTCTCAGTCTCCTTGGTCTCTATACCCCCATCATTCATGGCTTGAGTTTCTCCAGCATCTTCCCATGACCTGACAAGGAATCACTCTGAGATAACCCTGGGGAGTCCAAATTCTTACTGACCAGAGTTCTAGGTTATGGCTAACATTGATTTTCCTATGGATCTTAATAAGGGGCAAAAATGAATATTGGAAGATTCTGTAAGAGAACAGGTGCTTGTTTTGGTAGAAAGGGCTTGAAACACGGACATGGAAAAGACAGAGATGAGGCCACACAGGTGTTCAGTAGAAAAGGTAGAGCAAAGAAATGAAAGTGTGGATAGGGCAAAGGAATGGCGATGTTGGGAGGTGAAGTCCAGAATCTCTGACTTAGGTAAGGTCAGCATGAGTCCGTGATGGTGAAGAGGATGATAATTTAACGGTGATGAAGAAGGTGTAAATGATTTAAAGGAAATATTCCATGGTAATATTAACCTGTGTCTGTAGGCCTAATAAATGGAGAAAGAAAAAAAGATAAGCTGTGTAAAAATTGTAATTATGTAATTATTAATAGCTCAGCTTTGGAATTGGTCAAACTTAGATTTACATTCCATTCCTTCTCTGAGCAGTTGTTTGACCTTAGCATATTGCTTAATCTCACTAAACCTAAATTTTTTCACCTACGACATAGGTGTATATTAAAGCAGATGTAGTAAATTCACTTAGCTCATAGTATTGCAAGAAATACACAGAAGAAAACATGGAACAGATTAAATACATAATAAGAATTAGCTACTGTTGCTAACTAACAAATACTGCTCAGGACATTTACATAACATTCTGCTATTATTTTTTATTATAGATAGCAAATGCGATGAAACAAGTGAAATTGCTTTATTAACTATAA
The DNA here is from genome assembly GCF_922984935.1 of Meles meles. NCBI lineage: Eukaryota > Metazoa > Chordata > Mammalia > Carnivora > Mustelidae > Meles > Meles meles. The sequence goes on along the minus strand of NC_060076.1, from coordinate 83,932,410 downwards.
AATTTGTAGTGACACTTTTCATTGGCCCATTAAGAGATTTCCAACCAGTTCTTGAAAGAACTCAAAGAATAATTAGCCTCCTCTGCAACCAGGGACAACTGTGTGACGTTCTTCTGACCAATAAAATGTAAAGCAAGTCTAGTAGGGCTTCTGGAAACGTTCTTTTTCGTACTCCCCCCAAATTATCGTAAAAATAAAGCCCCTTCTCTTCTCTCTTCTCTGCTCTCTGTAGTGTGATAAAACAACACTTGATGATCCTCCAAACAACTTGTGACCATGAAGAAAAGGCCAAGAGAATAAAAAAGGGGCTGACCAAGCATCCCGACTTCACGGAATCACTATAACACTTCCATTATAATGAGAAGAATTACCTCATGTCTTCTCATTATGGGAAGAATCCGTATTGCTCAGCCACAATTAGCATTTTTTTATTAATTGTAGCCAAAGCCATTCCTAATAAGTACAACATTTTAATCTAGATTACACTTAGCTTTAAAACTTATAATTTATATGCTATTACTTATGCACTCTTTGTCTGTAATCACTACCAATCCGGGGTACTCTCTGTTAGCCCTGACAGTAAAATTTTTCATCTCTGAGGAAAAATAAGAAGAGATCACATACAACTAGAAAGAGTATTACTTTGTAACCAGGCGCATTTAGGGTATAAATCCAGTGTGCTAATAATGATTGGCTCTGTGCTATTTGCCAAATTTCTTATGCTTTATTTTCCCAGTACAAAATGCAAGGCAGTATATCTATTTCACAGGGTAGCAGTTAGAGTTAAATGAGATAATATCTACCAAAATATGTTTAAAAAGTGCATAGAACAGTACATGCTCAAAAAGTTAGTTGATTTCTAGCCTGATAGTGAACCCTGGGATTCACTATGGTAGTCCATTCCTTCTCTGTCTGGAAACTCAGCTGCTTGGTGAATTATTTGCTCTCTTATATTATTTATATCTAATAATGAAACTAAAATAAATGTGACATTACCATCGCTTGTACTGTGTTGCTGAAATTCTAATAGTTCTTGGTTAGTGTAACACGGGTTTTGAATGAAATGATGGACTATTATTAATATTTTCTATATGAGATACAGATTTCTCATATTTCTATAAAATGATTTAAATAGTACTGACTTGGAAGTGAAGCTAAATCACCTTGAAGATTAAATTAAGGTAAAAAGAATACCCCTCATGAGTCCTGGAATCCATTAATAATCATTGTTAGTTTAACAGAAGTTACTTGGGCAACTACATCTCCTTTTAATAACCTGGGAGGCAGTGTTTCTCAATCTTGGCAATATTAACGTTTTGGATTGGATAATTCTTTGTTAGGGAAGGGGGGGTATCCTGTAGAGTGTAAGATGCTCAGCAACAACACTGTCTCCCACCTAGCAGGTATCCCAGCTTCTGACAACAAAAGATGTCTCCAGAAATTGCCAAATATACCCCTGGTGACAAAATTGTTCCCCAGTTGAGAACAACTGCTATAATTCATCAAAGTGAGAAAAGATCAGTACCTTGGATCCATGAAGCTTACAAGAAGAAAAAAAATGTTAGTTAAATTGATTTGAATGTGTATGAATAAGCATTTACATTTATGTTAGTGATTCCACTAATACTAACTATTTTCTTTTTTGGCACTGTTAGCAAGTTCTTGTTGATTCATAGATCTCAGAATTGAATAATGAAGTTTTGAACATCAAAATTTAATTAGACATTAAAATTTATAAGCACATACAGTAATGTTTAATTGACACTGAAAGCTGAAGACATAATATTTAAGTAGCATAACTAAAATAGAAAAGAACTATTTTAGAAATAATTGTATACCATTCTATAATATTGAGAAAGCAGCTACAGAATTAATTTCATGTAAATTCTGTATCTAGTAACTGATTTTTGAATAGCCAAAAATTTTAAATATCTTTGCAAGTGAGAATATCCATTGTATAATTTGAAAAATTCTAATTTAGGTTCTATGTAGCCGGCAGGCAAAGATAGAAAATCTCTGATAAAATAAATTATGCAGTTTTACTGAATTGATGTGTATCCATGTCAAAGATTAAACGTGAACACTCTAAAATGAGAGTGCCTGCTGAACATATTTGTAATTTAGATAAATGTACAATTGATTTAGGCATGTTTTAATTGGTGCATCTAGAAGGGTTTTTTTTTTAATATCTTCCTATAAAGAAGTGGTTTATTTTCTAATTTTCTATTTTTATTCACATGGAGTATAAAACAGACCCTTTAAAACTGCAGAGGAAAGAAATCTTTGTTAACTTCTTAGGGTAAAGAACATGGTCTTTTACATCAAAATAAAAATCAAGTCAATCACTGTTTTTTGTTTCTTTTTTTTCCCCCTCTAAAGTGAGAGAGGTTGAGGGAGCAGAGAGGAAGAGTGTTTTAAGGATTAAGTATACTGGGGATGAAATACTTGGGTCAGTCAATGGAATGGCAGGTTTCTGAGCCAAATGCTCTTTGAGGTCTTACAGGAAACAAAAGTTAAGAGGGTGCCCTTGTAGATTCTGTTTATTCATATAATTCCCAATGTAACTAAGGAAAGAAAAAAACAAAAAGAACATTTAAGGAATGTCTAGTAAGAATGCATTATGTAATGTAATCCTTCCTGCAATCTAGTTGCTGGTACATTTTCAGGATTTCTATATTTCAGCTTCAACTAATTTGAGCAAGATGATAATTCATTTTATTTACACTACGTTTTGGTAGTTAAGAATCCTGTGTAAAAACCTCAATGTAGCTCTTTTGGGAAGGTGAAAGATTTTTAAAGATGCATCCTAGACTATTATAGACACACATTTGGTGCTAGATAAAAGTATAAATTAGGGGCATCTGGGTGGCTCAGTGAGTAAAAGTCTCTGCCTTTGGCTTGGGTCATGATCTCAGGGTCCTGGGATTGAGCCCCGCACTGGGCTCTCTGTTCTGTGGGGAGCCTCCTTCCCCTTCTTTCTCTCTTTTTGTGATCTCTGTCTGTCAAATATATAAAATCTTTTTTAAAAAGTATAAATTATTATTATTATTAGTAGTAGTATTAATGTTCATAACTCTAAGAATTTTCCTAATTAAAAATTATGTAATAATTTATTAGTTTTGAAGAGATCATATATACAAATTGGCTAGATAAGTCTCTATTTGACTCTAATTTGGTCATAAATCACAGACAATGGTATACCACCATTAACCATGGGATCAAGAGATAACTTTTTATAAACAAAATGCTCAATAATTTGCAATGCATTTTCACTTACTCTTACTCCTACTCAGCTATTTTTCATAACTGTATGAGTAAGCCAAAAGAACTGATTAATTTAATGATTGATGAAGTCTCATAATCCCCAAAATTATTTAGACAGATACACAATATACACAATATATACACAATATATTGTAATAATATAATAATATACACAATATAACATGATGACCAGGATTATTATAATCATAAAGTCAATGGGGAAATAAAGAAAAATATATTAATGTAAGGTAGAATTAAACAAAATTCATGCCAGGATGTCCAATATAGCTATGAGAAATTAGTTACACATTTTTTTAAAAGTATTTCTAGAAAATAAAGCAAAGGAAATACAATATATGATTCAGAGGAGATAAGGAATAATAAATAATAAACTAGTATTTCAGGATCAATGAATCATTCTTGATTAAAATAACAGAATTTTCTGTTCTTCTCAAATAAGACCAAGTAAAGTAGTAAACAATAATCTCAAAAGACACCTTTCATGATATATGCATTGTGTTTCTTTGGGCCATTTTTCATAACATTCCTCAAAGTAGGAAGATGTTATATACCTAACATGTTTCAATGGAAGCAAGTGTTTATTTTTCTGTAGGTTGTAAAAGTAAACCTTAATGTAGTCAACAACAATACACTTGATCAGAGCCAGAGTAAATGGAAATATATATAACTGAAAATGTGTTTTTTCTACCTCAATTATAGAACATTTCCATATAACATACTGTTTCTGTCCAGATACTATCAATGGCTGGGCCACAGCATTTTATTTTGTTATCCACCTGTATATATTCATAGCTATATTCTGGGGATGCTCTCCCCATTCTTTTTTTTTTTTTCCATTTTATTTATTTTTTCAGCGTAACAGTATTCATTCTTTTTGCACAACACCCAGTGCTCCATGCAAAACGTGCCCTCCCCATTACCCACCACCTGTTCCCCCAACCTCCCACCCCTGATCCTTCAAAACCCTCAGGTTGTTTTTCAGAGTCCATAGTCTCTTATGGTTCGCCTCCCCTCCCCAATGTCCATAGCCCGCTCCCCCTCTCCCAATCCCACCTCCCCCCAGCAACCCCCAGTTTGTTTTGTGAGATTAAGAGTCATTTATGGTTTGTCTCCCTCCCAATCCCATCTTGTTTCATTTATTCTTCTCAAGAATATCATCATAAATAAGGCAAAATAGACACAAAAAATTAAGTTTAAAACCATGAACTGTAACAGGGCATAAAAAATGGCTCTGAGGGGGCACCTGGGTGGCTCAGTGGGTTAAAGCCTCTGGCTTTGGCTCAGGTCATGATCCCAGGGTTCTGGGATCGAGCCCCACATCGGGCTCTCTGCTCTGCAGGGAGCCTGCTTCTTCCTCTCTCTCTGCCTGCCTCTCTGCCTAGTTGTGATTTCTCTCTGTCAAATAAATAAAATACTTTTAAAAAATGGCTCTGAGTACATGAAAAAAGAGGGAAAGATATCATTTACTTTTCTTATGAAAGTAAATTTAGATAAGCCTTCACTGGAGTGCACATGTTTGAAGGATGAAACAAATGTATCTGATTTCCAGCAAAAGAGTGACAGTATAGACAGAGGAAACACCAAGAACAATGGTTGATAAAAGATTACAGTGTATTCAGTTGAATTTAGAATGTTCTGATGCAACCCAGGTGTAGATTATACAGAAAAGTTCTAGAAGAGGATGTTTAGAAGATAGATTGGAAACATGCTAAAAAGGACTTGAATGTTGTGCTGGAAAGCTTGGATTTTATTCTGCAGGCAAGGAGGGGAGATCAATGTAGATTTTAATTAAGGACAGAATACAATGTTGTCATTTATAGTCATGTGAGAGATACAGTCCAGCAGTGAGAAGACTTGTTAAGAAATTTCTTAAAAATAAGTTTAGACCATTCTGAACTGTAATAACTAATATATAATGATTATACTAACTGGTGTTAACTATGTTTACTAATCTATGAATAACTATCCCTGACACAACTAGACTCCCAGATTGGACACACTCTTGGTAGCATGACTGGTCTCCACAGACCTCCTAAAGCAACAAACAAATAAGAAAACCCCATTCTATATGGGTGGGGATGAGAAGATGATGTTGGTCAGAAACCCAAATGTGCCACCCAAAGGCAACATAGGAACACCCAGGACCAAGAACTGGAATGGACTTCTAGGAATTGTGGCCTCAAAAAGAGGGGGGGAAAGTTAGGCCCTCAAGAGCAAAGTCAAACTCTTTTTCCAAAGTATTCCCAAGTTAGGCAACTAAACTTCCAGTGATTAAAACCTCTCATGATCTCAAACATACACACATACACACACTACGCACTAGCACAGCATCACCAAACTGAGAAGACAACTACTGAAAGTCAAGACAGGTGAACAGTATAGTATTTTATTGCTAAGGACTTGCCAAGATGGTTATTATCCCATGCAGAAAAATAATTACACAAGATGTTTAAAGAAGTAATAAAATAAGTAAGAGAGGTGGTAAGAATAGTCACCATGAGAAATAAAGGTACTTAGGAAAAATGTTAATTCCCATAATTTAAAAATATAAACTAATGAAATAAAAACCCAACAGATTAACTGAAGAGAGAATCAGTGACCTGGACTACATAGCCAAGCAATATACCAAGAATGAAGTAAGGACATCAAAAATAAAAACGACAAGTTAAAAGAAATGAAACCTGGGCACTTGGGTGGCTCAGTTGATTAAGGGTCTGCCCTTGGCTCAGGTTGTGATCCTGGGAAGGAGCCCTGTGTTAGCAGGAAGCCTGCTTCTCCCTCTCCTCCCCAATCACGCTCTCTCTCTAGCTATCTGTCAAATAAATAAATAAAATCTTTACCAAAAAAAAAAAAGAAAGAAAGAAAAGAAAAAAAAAGAGAGAAAGAGAGAAAGAAAGAAATGAAACAGAAAATGAGAAAGCTTATCATAAAACCACTTGAAATACAGGGGCTCAGTCAGGACTCCTAATTTCGGCTTAGGTCATGATCTCAGGACCCTGAGATCCGGCCCTGTGTCATGCTCTGTAGTGCGTGTGGAGCCTACTTGGGATTCATTCTCTCCCTCGCCTCTCCTGCTCCCAAGCACTTTCATTTGCTCTTGCTCTCTCTTAAAAAAACAAAAACAAAACAAAACAAAAACAAAAACAAAACCACACTTGGAATATATAAAGAACTCATATCATAGGTCAAAGAGGGAGGAATTCATGGGTCAGGAAAAGTTTAAAAATATTTGGAACTGAATAAAAATGAAAACAAAACATAATAAATTTTGTTGAATGCAGCTAAACCAATGCTTAGAAATATAATGGTATTATATGTTTATATCAGGAAAGAAGAAAGGTCTCAAAATCAATAATCCACTTTAAGAATCTGTTTAAAAAAGAGCAAATTAAACACAAAGCAAACACAGGGAATGAAATAACAAAGGATAGAAACATAAGTCAATGAAAGTACAAAGCCAAAATTAAACTAAAAACTAGTTCTTTAAAAAGACTGATCTAATTGATTAATCTCAAACCAGGTCGATGGGGGAAAAAAGGAGAAAATACAAATTTCTGATAATAGGAATAAAAAAGAGGAAGTCATTACAAATTCTGTAAGTTTGATGACTAAAAAAGATAATATACAAAAAATACTCTATGCCCCTCAATTCAACAATTCATATATTGACTACATTCCTTTATAAGAAATAGACTGTTTTCTTTGAAAAAATGAAACTACCAAAGCCCACTCAGAATGAAATAGCTAACCTGAATAATTATCTAATTCAAAAAACTGAATTTATAATTGTGGAATTTGTATTTCTTGCATTTCTGCATGTCTTGGAGTAAGACACTGATTACCCAGTTTATCTGCAAAACCTCAAGGATCTTTGGATAGCAAATAGTATTGGAAGGTAGAGACAATGTTTCTCTCCAGACCAAAGGCCAAGCACGCATACTTAGAAAACTCTAAATCCCCAACACTCAGTTATTTTTCTCTTGTAAAGCAACTTATGGCTTTATAATAAGAGATAAGGCTCATCTTATCTCTTTGTATCATCCTGTGGGTATTAGCCTCAGGAAATTGAGGCAAAAATGATGATAACTATAGTTACTGTTATTGTGAGAAATGAATTATGCTCCATCCATGAGCCAAGATTTGCATGTCTTCTCCCCTCAACAATGAAACCATCAATATAACTTATTAACTTATAAGTAGCATAAATCTCAGACCTTTCACAGACCTTGAAACTTAAGGTCTGATTATTTTATTCTTGAATCTGAAAAATATTTCAAAAATAATACTACTAATTGTTCACAAATTCTTTAGAAAATAGTATAAGAGGGAGTATCATCAAGCTACTTTATGAGGCCAGTATTATGCTGATGTCAAAATAAGTCAAGGACATTACTAGTAAAGAAAATAACAGACAAATATTCTTCATGAACATAGATACAAAAATTATCAACCAAAAATGAACAAATCAAATCCAGCAATATATAAAACAGATAATACACCAAAGCCAAGAATCATTTTTATCCTTGGAATGCAATGCTGGTTTGATAGTCAGAAACCAATTAATGTAATTCTCCACATCAACATATTAAAGAAAACTAAATATATCATCTCAATCATTGCAAAAAAAGCTTCTGACAAAAGTCAATGTCCTTTCAAGCAAAAGGTTTAGAAAAATGAAAATAGAGAGAGCTTTCTCAACCGATTAAGAGTCTACAAACCTTCAGCTGCCATCAAACCAAATAGTCAAAGACTGAATGCTATTTCCCTAAGATGGGGAATAAAGTAAGGATATGCACTCTCAATCTTACTGAAGCATTTCATAGGCATTTCCTACACCAGAAAGAAGCATTTCATAATGTTATGATTAAATCTGATATTTCTTAATTTCATTTTTGTTTTTTGCATTTTTGTTGTTGTTGTTGTTGTTTTCATTTAAAGTGGATGAATGAACGGGCTGTGATCTTAAGAAATATTTATTGGCCTTTTATCCCTCGACCCCTCAATCCGAAAGAAAGGATAGAGCAGCATATAATTTTCTAACTGTCTTTTCCACCAGGTCAAAAGAATTGGAATATTGCCATAGCCAAAGCCACTTTGACAAATAAACAAAATTATAAGACTGTCATTGCCTGATTCAAGACAGTGTGGTTTTCACAAAAGATAGATATAAAAGGACTGGACCAGAAGAGAGAAGCTTAGAATAGTTTCAACAGTTACACAGGTAATTCATAGAAGAAATTACATAGCCTTTTCAACAAATAGTACTGAAAAATTTGAAACCCTTATACAAAGAAAAAAAAATAAGCAGCCTCCATGAATACCTTATGCCATATAAAAATTAATATTAAATGGGTAATAAACCTAAACGCTAAGCCTACAAGTATGACTTCTGGGAAAACAAAACAAAACAAGAACAAAAATTCTTGTGACCTTGGGTACATAAAGATTTCATAGATCAGCATCAAAAGCAAAATACAGATTCAATTTCATTATAACTGTCAAAAAAAAAAAAAAAGACTTTGAAAGACACTGATTAAAAGAAAAAAAATTAAAAGGATAATCCAGAGGACTCCAGTTTCAGCTGAGTCATGTAAAGAGTTTGAAATTCATCACTTCCTTCTTCAAAATAAGAGAAAAAAACTAAACAAAAGCAAAACAAACAATACAAAACAAAACAAGCAAAACACAATGACTTTTCATTGATTCATCAGATAACTGAAGACTAACTACTGCCTCAAAACTAGAGAGACACAAACACAAAGAACCATAGCTGAGACCAGCTTTCTACAAAGAGAAGCTGCTAGAAACAGTAATTAGTAGGAACATTTAAATTGTAACTGATGACTTCCTGAAGACTGAGAGTTAGAAATTCCTGGGGAGCCAGTTCTAAGGGAGCACCCCCACTTTTCTGGGTTTTGTCTTCTGGAATACCATCAGGTACTTATGGCAATATTCAGAGAAAAATCCCCTCTTGTATCAGGAAGAAGAAGCAAAAATAACCATATTGAGATATGCCTGGAGGAAAGTAACTATGACAAAAGCATTCCCTCCAGGAAAAGTTACTTTTACCAGAGCCTCAGCAGACCTGGAAGAAGAGCATTTAGAAAAGTCCATACTTCTGTAACTTTCCTATCTCATGTAAGAGGAGAGCAATTTATTTTAACAGGCAAAGAAATGTTTTTATCAGGTCATAGCCCTTGGACTCACCCATGATTTTATATATAATTATAAGATTATAGAATGCTTCTCCTCTCCAATATCTTTTTACTACATCAACTGTGTTACAATTCAACAGTGTATCACAACTGAATGGGCTGTAAGACACAGACCCTATTTAAGAATGAGTTCATAGGGAAACCCCAATACAACAGAGGAGAAAAAAAAAAGAAATATAACAAAACTACAGGGAACATCTGCTGCTACAGAAATTAAACACAGTCAAAGTTCCTATGTAAATTAAGATCCTATTGCCAAATACATCACATCCAAATTCAATAATACAAGCATGATAAAAGAGAGAAAAAACAAACAAAATAACAACAGCAAGAACAAACATTGTCTGAAGAGACACAGGAAGCACAGAACCAGACACAGAGTTGGATTCTCAGATAAAGAATTAATTTATTTATGTATTTATTTATTTATTATTAAGGGTTTGTTGATTTGAGAGACAGTGTGTGAGCCCAGTGAGTACATATAGGGGGGAGGGGCAAAGGGCGAGGGAGACAAGCAGACTCCCTGCTGAGTGGGGATCAGATAATGAATTTTAAATAATTATGATTAATATACTGTGAGCTCTAATGGAAAAAGACAACATGCAAGAACAAATAAGGAAGCTGAGAGATGGAAAATAAGAACAAATCAAAACAAAATGCTTGAAATCTGTGATGGAAATGAACTCCTTTGATGGGTTCATCATAGGCATGGCCAATAAAAGAACCAATGCTCTTAAGATGAATCAATATAAAATTCCAAAGCTGAAATGCAAATGGAAAATCAGAATAAAAAAAATTAAAAATAAAGAACTGTGGAACAATTACAATATGTAACATATACATAATGGAAATACCAGAAGAAAAAGAGAAAGGAACAATGAAAAATATTGGAAGAAGTAATGATGAGAATTTCCCAAATTTAATGATGGATAGATACCAAAACACAGACCAAAGCTCAGAGAACACCAGGCAGGAAAAACGCCCCTGCCACACCTCAAAAAAATCTAGCAAAGTGTATTATATTCAAACTTCAGAAAATTAAAGATAAAGGGAAAATCCTGAAAGAAACCAGAGATAAAAGAAAGGCCACTTGACTTATAGGGAATAAATAAATAAACAAATCTATCTTAAAAAAATTAACCCAAGTGGATCATGCATCTAGTGGTAAACTATAAAACTCTAAGAATTTTGGAAGATAACACAGGAGAAAAATCTATGTGTCCTTGGCCTTAGTGAAAAGAAACTTTAGTGACAGCACCAAATGCAGAATCTATGAAAGAAAACAAATTAAATTGCACTTAATTAAGCTCTTAATCTCAGGAAACAAACTGAAGGCTGGGGGGAGGTAGGGAGGGTAGGGTGGCTGGGTGATGGAGACCGGGGAAGGGATATGCTATGGCGAGTGCTGTGAATTGTGTAAGACTGATGATTCACAGACCCGTACCCCTGAAACAAATAATACATTATACAGTAATAAAAAATAAAAAACAAACAAATACACTGGAAAAAAAAGTTGCACTTAATTAAAATCAGAAACATCTGTTCCGTCAAAAACACTGTTAAGAGAATGAAAAGATAAGCCAAAGACCAAGAGAAAACGTTCATTGATAAAGGACTTATATCCAAAATAATCTAGGTTAAAAATGGACAAGAGACCTGAGCAGACACCTCACCAAAGATGTACAAATGGCAAGCAAACACCTCAGCACCGTCTGTCATCAGGGAATAGCATACTGAAACAACAAAATCTTCCGAGGACTCTGGCTTTTGACTGAAAAATCTAGGTGTGATTTTTCAGGCCTACCCGTAGGCAATGACAAAAGCCTTACCTGGCAGGCCTCCCAAAGGGGGAACTGACCGCCTTCCTCTAGTCTCTGCCACCTCTGAAGAGAGCCGCAGTGAGATTCGGGCTTCCTTGGGCCGCCAGGCTTTTATGAAGAGTTGCATTCCTAGCGCCGGTGCCTTCATTCTGAAGGTCCCTTTATCTGGGTCCTTGAGCCAAGGCCTTCCTCAGGCATCTCAGCCAGAGCTTCCTTGTGGGGGTCAAGAGAGACCCTTTAAGATAGTTTTCTCTAGTCGCACTCAGTACTCCTAACTCCCCTCCCTTTCCTCCTCACCCAGTCCCAGATCTATAAAACTGCAGAAGCCCTTCCATCAGGGCTGTCTTGGCAGTGAGAGAACTGCCCCCCCACACCTGTGATGATCCACCTGGCCCTTGATGCAGATTGTTAAGTGAAAAGAAGCCAATCTGAAGATAGCTGGTATCTTCCTGCTTTACCTGTCTTGATGAAATTTACGTGTGTCCGCAAAAGGCAGACTATAGGGAGAGTAAAAAGATCGTTCTTTGCCAGGGGTTTCAGGGGTATGAAGATGTGATGAATAAATGAAGCCCAGGAGATTTTTAGAGTGGCAAAACTATTCTGTACAATACCTTATTGATGGATATGTGATACTATCCACTTGTCAAGACCTATAGAACTATACAACACAAAGAGTGGGTTTCAATATAAAATATATTTTCAATATAACTATAGAATGTAGTTAATAATGCATTAAGATTGGTTCACTATCGATAATAAATTAAGAAATTAACAAAATTAACTGTGCATGTGTGTGTGTTTAAGGACAAGCCACAGACTGGGGGAAAGTATCTGTAAGAAACACATTTTTTATTTTTTAAAGGTGGTTTTATTAAGCACAGGGACAGGACCCGTGGGCATAAAGAGCTGCCTGTAAGACACACATCTTATAAAACACTAGTATTCATTCAGACTACAGCAAGGACTCTCATAACTCTCAATGGAAAAGCAAAAAATGTGACAATATATATGCAGTTTTTTAAATGTTTTACCAAAATAGGTGTGTGGATAGCAAAAAAGCACATGAATACATGCCCAACATCATTCATCATTTATCAAGGGCAAACGAAAATTAGCACCACAATCAGTTACCACTACACATTTACCAGGAAAGGCTAAAATAGTATTTTAGCAGTACTAAACACTGGTGACGGTACAGAGTATCCGGAACTCCTATTCACTGCGAAATACGTGAAGGAAGAACTATGCAATACTTTTTTTTTTTTTTTCTTTTCCATTAACCTGCTGGTTGGAAAGCAATATGGTACAGTCCTTTAGAAAACAGTTTGGCAGTTTCTAATACCATTAAACATATATTTTTCCACCCATCTCAGCATGCCACTCTTAAGTATTTATCCAAGAGAAACAAAACCTTATGTTCTCATGAAATCCTGTATGTGAATGTTTATGCCAGCTTTATTCATAATTGCTGAACAAACCTTAAACTATAAACAACACATTGTTGGTTTTAAAGAGCCAGGAGGCAGCGGTGCATGAGGGCGGACCCTTCCCCACTCCCATTACGCTCACTCTTAGCTTTTCAGAACAACAGGAGAACGGGAAGATGGGAATGAGCACTATTCTGAGTCAGTAATTTGGGGGAAAGTGGTGCGCTAGGTACATAGATTAACTGTCATGGCATATATTCTGATCTCCTTTCAAGTGATTTCCTGTTTCACAGAGACAGAGGGTCACAAGGTACATTTCCCAGAATTCCTCAGACCTAGGTGTGTGGTTTCGGTTACAACGATCAGATGCACTGCAGACAATATGCAGTGAATTCAACGGGAAATGAAGCAGGGCTGCTGGCTGGGTTTTAGCAGATGCCGACTGGTCTGGAGCCAGCAGTTATAGCTTGGGTTTCCCAATTAGATGAAGTTTCCCAGTCTGATGTTGGCAAGATCATCAGTTCTCTTTGAGCCCCAGTCATACGGGATGGCTTTGTGAAACCAACCTCCACCGTCAGCCTAATGTTTGTTTCTTCAGCTCTCCTAGCAAATCTGAAAGTCATTTATTGCCCTTTAATAAATTCCTTTCTGCAGCAACTAGCGAGGGTGAAAGCGTGACCTCTGTGGGTTGCATCTAACTAATAATTGATTAAAATAGCTCATTCAAATAATACCCCCAGGAAGAAATTGTAATGGCCAGCCACACAATTTTACAAATGTATATTAATACAACTTCTCCCACCTCAGAGAAACAGGTGTCAACAATATGCATCCTGCTAATGGATTATTTTCCCAAAAAGATGAGATCAGAAATCTCCTAAAGCTATAAAACAAACATGTGTGAATCATTTAATGGATTAAATGAGGAACCCAGTCAAGATGCCATATGCAGTTCAAAGGAAAAGTCAAAGAAATACAAGTTTATATAAAATAAGTATTGAATTTACAAATGGAAACGAAAATGACTTTTTCCATAAAGAGAAAGTAATCAACTGAATTTGTATTGGACAGAACTTATTCTCTTGCGTTTAGGAAATTATTATTTTGCATTGCTATCAGTGATCTACAATTTACAGATTATAACATAAGTCAAAGGTAACATCGTATCAGAATCAGATAACCTAGAAGGGTATACACTAATCCAGGGGTCAGCAAACAATGGCCCACAGACTACGTTCTGGCTTTCACCTGTTTTTCAGTTTTCTTTCTCCCCATTTTTTTTTTAATTGTGGTAAAATACACATAAATAATATTTACTATCTTAACCATTTTTAAGCTTGGATGTCAGTGGTTTTAAGTACATTACTATTGTTGTGTAATTATCAACAGTATCCATCTCTAGAACTGTTTTCATCATGGAAAAGAAACCCTGGATGCATTAAACTATAATTCCCCATTCCCCCTTCCTCCTCGCTCCTGGCAACCGCCAGTCTACTTTATGTCTCTATGCTTAATAGCCATCGATTTTTCATCCATGAAATAACCTAACATAGATGAAAACTCTTTTCACCTTTTTTTTCCTTTACAGAATAGCTAGAAGAACTACACGGCATTTTTTTTTTCATAAGCCTCACAACTTGACAATCCTATAATTAATATAATTGAATATCTTTGATACCACTTACTGCATTATAGCTTGATTTTTAAAACTTACCAGGTATTTATTTGTTTGGCTATATCCTCATCGAGGTGTAAACACCAAGGAAAAAAGATTTCTCTCTCTCTCTTTTTAGCATTATATTCCCCATACCTACAACAAGACCTGGTAAATATTTGATGAATGAATGAATGATGAACGGAGGAATGAATGAATGACCAAATGAATAAAAAGTCTGTCATTATCACAGGCCCCAACCCCCTACCTCATTTACATTTAACCAAACTTCCACTGACCCATTGTTAGCGAGGAGCTTGTTTCAGCACACAGGCATTTGTGTAACACTTCTCCAACACGTGTTTTCTGGAACCTAGTCGCTATACGAATTTTGTCTAGGCTTCCTTAGTTGTCAGTCTCTACCCCTTTATGCTAGAGGTTGATGTTGCACATAGATATTTTATTTGTCTTACATAGGTCATAAAGGCATTTCAAGAGATTGGAAACGTTTAAAAAAGCAGAACACTGTCCCTGAAAAATCCAGATTTCTGGCTTCTGTTGAAGTATCAGTATCAGTATCAGTATCAATCTGATACCACAACACATGACCTACCATCGTTCATGACAGCCATTCGCTGTATCTGAAGAGCTGTTCTACCTGTAGACTGGGCATATATTTCTGCCCTTCTTCCCTCATTTCTGTCACCTGCTTGTCCCCTGTAGGCATTTGACTTTTGACCTCAGCTGTGAGTCATTTTTGGCAGTTGTAGCTTCCTTTTTGTTCTGATTTGTTTTTGAGAATGCAGACAAAAGCACAAGAACTAGCTGTCAGGGTCATGTGACTGCTGACCGGAGAAATGGAGTCTCTGCTATTAATCCTTATTAAAACCAAAAAATTGGAGGAAGGTACTTGTCACCAAATGTGAGTTAATGTTATGTAAAATCATGTTAGAGTCCTCCCACCTTGGAAATACTTGAATCTCCATTTTACCTTTGGTATTAGAATGATAATGTGATGCCAGGTGAAAGGGAAGAGGTATTTTTTGGTTGCATTTATTACAGTATGGAATGACTTCTGACTAATCTTCCTTTTTATGCTTTACATTTATATGATACAGTCATTTTGCAACACATGTGTGTGAAAATTCTGAAACATATTTCAATTACAGACTTGCTGTATTTTTTAAAAACTCAGTTAACTCAGTAGCAGGAGAGCTGTTATATAGACCTCATCAATAATTACACAGAAGGGTCTGTTAGACTAACAGATGCTCTAACAGTATAAACAAAATGTTTTGTTTAGAATTCTTTTTAACTTTACATATTTAATTTTAATAATATTTTAGTTGAGTTATCATCATTTATAGCACTGCAAATTTAAACACACACAGCATGAAATCTTTATAGTTATAAAATGTACAGTATTTCAGGGCACGATTATCCCTGAATTGGTTAGTTGTGGGACAGGAAATTTTCTACAGTTAGAGCACAACCTAATATTCTGGATAGATATAAAGACAAAATTAGATATTGAATGATTTGATTTGATTTAATGGTATGTGTGTATGTATATGTGTGTATATGTGTGTCTGTGTGTGTATATGTGTGTCTCTGTGTGTATATATATATATGTATATGACAAATTGTTAGAACCCAGATCATTAGGATAATAAGTTTCAATACAAAGTGGTTTTCTTTTCAAATCATAGTATTTACCTATTGTTTCAAAATAATAATAATTCGAGATGCCTGTGTGACTCAGTTGGTTAAGCATCTGCCTTCCTCTCAGGTCTTGATCCTGGAGGTCCTGGATCCAGCCCCGTGGCAGACTCCCTGATCAGCAGGGAGCCTGCTTCTCCCTCTCCCACTGCCCCCTGCTTGTTCTCTCTCTGTCAAATAAATAAATAAAATCTTTTAAAAAATGATAATAATTCATCATATTTGAATGTGTATTCAAAGTTTCAAGCCATCTTCATCTGGGTTACTATCTTCAATCAAACACAGAAAAGGTCATTCTTTCAACCTACTTGTAACTCCAATTTGTTTTTAAGAACTGGATATCATTCTACATGAAAAATCTATACCATATTTGGACACTAATTAGAACCAATAGAACATTTGCTTGGAAATTCTCAGAATCAAAAGTTTACAATCTGTCTTGTTGGCTCTATCTGGCCCTAACCATTTCACCTTTTAGTCACAAAGTAGTTTAAAGTTTATTTGATATGGTCATCAATATTTGAATATTTTGGAAATTTCTCAAAATACTGGATGGCTTTGTCAGTTAAACAGCTGCCTTTAGCTCAGGAGCTCAGGTCATGATCCCACGGTCCTGGAATCGAGCCCTACATTGGGCTCTCTGCTAAGCTGGGGGATCTGCTTCCCCCACCCTCTGCCTCTCCTCCCTGCTTGTGTTCGTTCTCTCTCTCAAAAAAAAAAAAAAAAAAATCTTAAAAAAAAATTGGATATTTGTGAAATGTGAAGATCAGCACAGGGTCTGCCTACCCTCAGAAATAAAGCTACTGAGACAGGATAGTGATTGCTTGCCAATTAGCACTCTGCAGTTAACCCCATCCTAGCAGGAACAACCGGAGTCATTCACATTGGAACACTCGTTGCGCTTCCAGTACTGAAACTTCCTTCAGTAGTTTCAGATTTGCTGCACATATGAATCACTTGGTGCAACTTTTAAAAGTATTGGTTCCTTTGTTGGGGGAAATTGGAAGGGGAGATGAACCATGAGAGACTATGGACTCTGAGAAACAACCTGGGGGTTTTGAAGGGGGCGGGGGTGGGAGGTTGGGGGAACCAGGTGGTGGGTAATAGGGAGGGCACGTATTGCATGGAGCACTGGGTGTTGTGCAAAAACAATGAATACTGTTACGCTGAAAAAATAAATAAGTTAATTTAAAAAAAAGTATTGGTTCCTTTTACCCATCATGACCCATTAAATCATAATCTTTGAGGAAGTGGTCAGGGGATTTTTTTTTTTTATAAGCTACCTGGTGATTCTACCGTTCATACATCCAGGTTTGGGAACCACAATTTTAGTTTCTGCATATCCTCTAATTCACTGTTACTCAAACTATGGTCATCACTCTATCTGCAACTCCTAGAAGATTGTTAAAAGTGCAAATGTCACAGGCCATTCCAGATCTACAAAATCAAACTTTCCAGAGTAGAACAAAGGCAATGCAGTCTAACATACATTCCAAGAAAACCCTTCTTCAATTCACAATGAATGCATAGTTAAGCAGGACTGCACGTGAGAAAAGCTCTTCTTTTTTTTTTTAAGATTTTATTTATTTATTTATTTGACAGATAGAGATCACAAGTAGGGAGAGAGGCAGGCAGAGAGAGAGAGAGAGGAGGAAGCAGGCTCCCTGCCAAGCAGAGAGCCCGATGCGGGACTCGATCCCAGGACCCCGAGATCATGACCTGAGCTGAAGGCAGCAGCTTAAACCACTGAGCCACCCAGGCGCCCCGAGAAAAGCTCTTCTTCAATTTGTCCTCTGCTATCCAGAATCTTTCCCCAAACCTACGCAAAGGTCCTAGTATCATTTCCTGATCCCTGATGCTTTAGTGTCTCTCAGTATAATGCCCCCACTTAAATTTGTCTTCTATTCTAGTTCAATAAGCTTTGAATGTACCTTTATCTCTATGATCTTATTCAATTGAAGATTCATTTCCTTCCGAGTGCTTGTAAAAGGAAAACAATCTGATACTAATTTTATGATTATGATTACTACTTTAGTTATCCTTAAGGAGAACTTAAATTTTCAAAGAGGGGTTGTTAATATAAAGAAATCCCAAATTTCGGGATTTTCAGTGAGAAGATGTCGGGGTGGGGGAGGGATAAACAGCCCATACAACTAATTTTCCATTCAAGCCTAGTATCTTGTAACTGACCTGACTTTATATTATAAATTTGGGTTTGCATATTAATGAAATTCCCTAGACATCAGAACGTCATTATCCTGATTCTATATGATTTGGGGCCATATTTTCTAGGTTTGTGTGTCATATTCTGAGCCTGATTTTATATATCCATAAACTAAAAAGACTGGGCAAAAAATATGTGTTTTTTTCTTGTTTGTTTTTTAAGGATCTCTTTCTCAAAGCAAAATCTTATGAAATCCCATTATACAAAACAGCTAAAAGAGAAATTAATATATTTGATATGAGGGACACACAGCATGGTGGTTCACTGGTTCTCCCTTTTCTGAGTTCAAACAAAAAGGAAAGAAAGAAAAGAAAAGAGAAAAAAAAAGGAGGGAACGAGGGAGGGAGGAAGAGAGGAAGGGAGAAAGGAAGGAGAGGAAAGGAAATGGAAGGGAAGGGAGAAAGAAAGGAGAGAAAGAAAAGAGAGAAAGAAAGAAAGGAGAGAATGAAAGAAAAATAAAAAGAAAGAGGGAAGAAGGGAGGAAAGAAAGGAGAAAGAGAAAAAAAAGAGAAGAAAAGAGTTAGTCTTGGGGAAAAGATCCCTTGCTTTACTTTCTAGATAAATGCAGAATTACTGAGATCTAACCATGTGCATATCTTCACAAATTCTTTGCATTTTAGCAGCCAGAGAAATCAGATTGGTAACACAGGAAAAAGATCAATTTGTACAACTGAAACTGTTATGTTTTCTAATATATTAAAATACAGCATTTATTGAAACCATGGTGTTTCAGAAAAAGCATATTAAAATACACGGTTGAAAATTCTCATGCTTCAAGGTAGTTATTACTACTTGCATTTTGTGAAAGAAACAACTGAGACACAGAGTTATTATATAATTTGCCAAAGGTAAATACATCTACTAAGAAACAGGTCCAATCTCTTCATCAACATCCCCCTTGGTCAAAAGACCATGTTTCACCCATTGCATATTGCTATATTGCTCATCACTAAACATAAAATATTTCAGACACACATGCCAGAGTCATTTTGTTTGATGTTTCTAGTTAGTGAAAGAATCTGGAGTATGGTTTAATGCCACTGGGATACAGTATATTGAAGTAGGCAAGATCATTCATTGGAGTTAGACAGCTTTAGTTCTACCAAATACTCAAGTGTCTATTTCTCACTTACAAATGGTATTATAACCCTTATCTTGCAGAATGGTTGGAAGGACATATAATATTTGTAGGCAAAAGAATGACCGGCATACAAAGATGTTTATAAAGGTCAGTTTCACCCTTCTCATCTACTTAAGTCTGCATATTTCCCCTTGGCCTGGTGCCATGAAAATAAATAAGAGTTAAGCATTTAATGGAATTCTGACATTATTAAATGTGGAGAGGTTTAATACAAATTTTATATGCCAAACAGAATTATAGGAGCCTTGTTAACTTTACAAAATTGTTTGCAGAACTGGCAAAGACATAGCCTAAAATAAGGAGAGTTATTTTGTTTTGTTTTCTTTTGAGCTATTTGTTGGGTGGTCCATATGTTTTATATGAGAAATAAGTTGTAAAAATTGATGAAGTACTTGTCAAATATAAAAAGACTAATTAATACTAATGTTATAAAAAGCCAAATCTCTACAAATAAATTTACCCTCAAAACGGAGCTAAATGTTTGGGTCTCTATGGTTTTTTTTTTTCAATTTTCAAATTAATTTTTCCTTTAGATAGAATATGCAGGATAAAAAACTTAGCTTTCTGAGTGTTTGAAGAAAATAGGACTATGAATAAATATATTTTTCTTCAAATAATTATTTTTTCTATTGTTACAAATACATTTAATAGGTTTTATTCTTCTTCATTAAACTTGTAATTTTTCAGTCTCTTTGGAAATCAGTTTGGCAGTTCCTTAGAAAACTAAACATAGCCTTACCATAAGATCCAGCAATTATATTCTTTGGACTTTACTCAATGGAATTGGGAAATTAAAATACACAAAATTAAAGCATACAAAAACCTGCACATGTATCTATATAGAAGCTTTATTAATAATTGCCAAAACTTAGAAGCAACCAAGATGTCTTTCAGTAGGTGACTGGATGAATAAACTGGAATATCCAGACAATGGAAGATTATTCGGCGCTAAAAACAAATGAGCAATCAAGCCATGAAAAGACACGGAGTGCTCTTAAGTGCGTATTACTAGATGAAAGAAACCAATGTGAAAAGGCTAAAAACTGTGATTCCAACTCTATGACATTCTGTAAAAGACAAAACTCTAAAGATAATGAAAATATCAGTGATTGCCAGGTGTTAGAGAGGAGAAATGAATAGAATACAGAGAATTTAAGAGTCCTGAAACTGTTCTGAATGATAGTACAATGTTACAGTATACTAATGTATATGATACATTAGTATCATATACATACAATATATATACACATATAATGTGTATATTGTATACTAATGTATAGTAAATGTTATTCCATATTCCATAGAATAGCCAACACCAAGAGTGAGTCATAATGTAAATTATAGATTTTTGGTGATAATGATGTTTCATTGTACGTTCATCAATCACAACAAATGTAACACTCTGGTGAAGGTTACTGATAATGGAGAAATCCAAGCAGTTATGAGGAAGGGAGTATATGGGAACTCCTTGTACTTTCTGGTCCATTTTGCTGTAAACCTAAACTGCTGTAAAAATAAAGTTTATTAATTAAAAAAAATGTTCTGTGTAATCTTCCTTTTTCCTATCCCCCACTATTCATCTCCATGGTATGTTGAGAAGAAAAGACCAAAAGGTACCTTTTGGTACCTTTGCTACTCAGGTACCAAAGAAATTTCCATTAGCTTAGAATTTGCCCTAGTCTCTTCTAAAACAAATATCCTTGAAGGTGGCTAGTATAAGAAATTGTACTTCCTTCAGCAAGAATTCTTTTTAAAAGAAAAAAAAAAGTAAAAACAAATGCCTAGGGAAGAATTCTCACAGAAAATGTTGCCATGAAGTAAAAAAAACTTAGCATAAATTAAAATAGTAATAATAATATTGATAATCTCTATGAAGAATAATAGAAAGTAGAGCATACATCAAAGTTAAAGAACTCAAGGGAGAGAGAGAGAGGACAACATACTGATTTAAAATGTAATTTAGTAGATCTTGGGAAACAATGAGGAATAAATGGAATTTCATATTTGAAGATTACATGGGTGAAAGCAACAATATATTTCTAACAATACAATGAATAGTGCAAAGCACAATAAATCAATTGGCTTTTGAAAATTAAATAAAAATAGAGATTAAAAATTAGAGAAAATTACAGGGATGAAAGATGCCAAAAGAGACTCCCCAAATGCATTATTAGAATCTATGAAAAAAAATGAGAATAACAGAAATAAACAATTATTTAAAGATGTAATTTAAAAAAGGTCTTTCAAAGAATTGATTACATATTAAAGAGGTCACCATGACATGAGAAAATTTTTCCAATCTGATCAGACTAATGAATTTTGCCCCTAAACTAATAAATTTGTCATACTTTTAAAAATCTTTTATATTTCAATAATTCTAAGTATAATAACAATAAAGACACTTATAAAAGAAAAATCAGCGTGGTCTCTGATTTTTCCACAGCCACATTAAAAGCTAGATGCCAGTGAAGCAATACCTACAATTTTAAAGAAGGAAAAAAGAAAAGAATATTTTCACTTGGAAATATTCTCATTCTAATACAAAATACAAAAGCAACAGTCAACAAATACGAGTGTACATAAGCAGGAACCAAGGGAACAAGGTTCCCATTAACTCTTCTTAAGGGATATAATAGAACCAACCAAGAAAGAACTCAAAACATTTCCAAGTCAATGTTAGTGAACATCTGTTTGAGCTTAGTGCTAATAAAAACAGAAATCATGGTAAGGAATATTAAAACTAAGAAAACCTGGTAGCTGAAAGAAGGAAAACAAAACAAAGAAGTAGTGAGAGCATGTGGCTAAAAGTCAAAATACAATTCCCAAACCTACAAATTTGAACAATAAAAGATTATACTTTTATATGAACGTTAACACTAAAATACTGTTAAGAAAATATAATAAATAGATGGTGGAGGAGAAAGAGAAGGTGAGAAGGTGGGAAGGAAGAAATGTACAGATTATACCTTTGTTTCTATTTGAAAAAAGTAAACAAAACCCCTACATATCTATACATTGTGTGTATGTGCATTTGTGTGTGTGTGTGTGTGTGTGTGTGTGTGTATTCTTAATATTATATATAATATAGAAGGGCCTGGAGGTCAGTTAAGCATCCAACTCTTGATTTAAGCTCAAGTGATGATCTCAGGGTTGTGAGAATGAGCTCCAAATTGGTCTCTGAGCTCAGTACAGAGTCTGCTTAAGATTCTCTCTTTCTTCCTCTGTCCCTCCCTCAGCTCTCTCTGTCTCTCAAATAAATAAATAAATAAATAAATAAATAAATAAATAAAGTCTTAAAAACAAAGAACATAATATAACATATATTATATAACATAATATAGAGAAAAGTAAAAACTTTTCTCTATCAGACAAAAACAAACAAACAAACAAAAAAGCAAAAAACAAAAACCAAAAATAACCACACACTGAACAAAATTTTAAAATCTATTTTAAAAAAAAGAAGTCTTAAAATACAGGAAGACTGAATTGAGAGTAATCATAGGTCTTTTGGATATTTATACAAAACTATTCTCTTCCCAAACTCTACAGTTTATAGAAGAAGCATACCTAAAACTTTGTCACCTAGAAATGTTGAAAATAAAAACATGGCCAATGGATTCTAACAAATTAAAAAAAAATCATGCGTTGCTTTCTTGAATTTAAAATCATGCAAAAAGGCACTAAATGAAACAAAAGAGGTGATTTCATAATGATAAATGGTGCAATCAATTATGACAATAGAGCACTCACTGAGATTTAGATGTCAATTAACTTGGGATCAACCTCCACAAAATAAAAACTATAGAAGATTCAAGTAGAAACTGGCAGAAACACATCAGTAGACAAACACTGTAATTCTCTCCAAAATAACAAATCAAATGAACAAAATTAAGTAAGACTATGTAAGAGTCTATCGATACTGGCTTGGTTTAGCTGCAAGGACAAACAGTACCTCAAATCTAATGGCTTAAAAACAACAAATGTTTATTTCTTGCTTTTATCACACATCTTCGAGCATCAGATAAGACGTCTGCTCAGAGTACCCACTAAGGGACACCAGATGGCAGATTATCCATGGTCTCTAACATTGACAGTTTCCGTGTTAGGTGGGGAAAAATATTCTGGGGCATCTCCCCAGCAATTAAATGGCAGGTGTCACTTTGGCTTGCGATTTATTTCATTCCCCCACCCAACCACAAGGTGGGGGCAGAGAGATGCAGTTCTATACTATGTCCTGAGGTAGGAAAAATCAGAAATACTTTGTAAAATGCACTAGAAACTACAGTGTAATCAATAAAGAGTATTTAATTGAGATACAGATATGGATGATATAGATATGGATTTAGATATAGTTACCAGTAACTCTCTACCTTCTGAAACATTCATAAAAATTGACTTGCATTTGCCATGAAACAAATAATATAGTATACTAATGTCATTCTATGATGTCAATACAAAAAAGTAGAAAATAGAAAACACTAGAAATGGTTAAGTCTATCACCTGGAAAATACTTTAAAGTATCTCTTTATTACCAAAAAAAAAGAAGAGTTATGATTAAAATTCGTAGGTATACATGATGCAATGCTCAGAGGAAAATTCACAGTGCTAAGTATTTATATTATTAAGTTATAAAAATAAGATATCTAAACATATAACTCATAAATGGAGGAAAGATGCAGATATAAAATCTAATAATAGAAACAAAACACAGCAAATAATCCTAAAATTTGTATGGAGTCAGAAGAGACCCCGAATTGCTAAGGAAATGTTGAAGAACAAAAACAAAACTGGCGGCATCACGTTACCCGATTTCAAGCTTTACTACAAAGCTGTGATCACCAAGACAGCGTGGTACTGGCATAAAAACAGACACATAGACCAGTGGAACAGAGTGGAGAGCCCAGATATGGACCCTCAACTCTATGGTCAAATAATCTTCGACAAAACAGGAAAAAATATTCAATGGAAAAAAGACAGTCTCTTCCATAAATGGTGCTGGGAAAACTGGACAGCGATATGTAGAAGAATGAAACTCGACCATTCTCTTACACCGTTCACAAAGATAAACTCGAAATGGATAAAAGACCTCAACGTGAGACAGGAATCTATCAGAATCCTAGAGGAGAACATAGGCAGTAACCTCTTCGATATCAGCCACAGCAACTTCTTTCAAGATAAGTCTCCAAAGGCCAAGGAAACAAAAGCAAAAATGAACTTTCGGGACTTCATCAAGATCAAAAGCTTCTGCACAGCAAAGGAAACAGTCAACAAAACAAAGAGGCAACCCACGGAATGGGAGAAGATATTTGCAAATGACAGTACAGACAAAAGGTTGATATCCAGGATCTACAAAGAACTTCTCAAACTCAACACACACAAAACAGATAATCATATCAAAAAATGGGCAGAAGATATGAATAGACACTTCTCCAACGAAGACATACAAATGGCTATCAGACACATGAAAAAATGTTCATCATCACTAGCCATCAGGGAGATTCAAATTAAAACAACATTGAGATACCACCTGACACCAGTTAGAATGGCCAAAATTAGCAAGACAGGAAACAACGTGTGCTGGAGAGGATGTGGAGAAAGGGGAACCCTCTTACACTGTTGGTGGGAATGCAAGTTAGTGCAGCCACTTTGGAGAACAGTGTGGAGATTCCTCAAGAAATTAAAAATAGAGCTTCCCTATGACCCTGCAATTGCACTGCTGGGTATTTACCCCAAAGATACAGATGTAGTGAAAAGAAGGGCCATTTGTACCCCAATGTTTATTGCAGCAATGGCTATGGTCACCAAACTGTGGAAAGAACCAAGATGCCCTTCAACGGATGAATGGATAAGCAAGATGTGGTCCATATACACAATGGAGTATTATGCCTCCATCAGAAAGGACGAATACCCAACTTTTGTAGCAACATGGACAGGACTGGAAGAAATTATGCTGAGCGAAATAAGTCAAGCAGAGAGAGTCAAGTATCATATGGTCTCACTTATTTGTGGAGCATAACAAATAACATGGAGGACATGGGGAGATGGAGAGGAGAGGGAGTTGAGGGAAACTGGAAGGGGAGATGAACCATGAGAGACTGTGGACTCTTTCTGAAAAACAACCAGAGGGTTATGAAGGGGCGGCAGGAGGGGGTGGGGTGGGGTGGGAGGTTGAGGAACCAGGTGGTGGGTAATAGGGAGGGCACGTACTGCATGGAGCACTGGGTGTGATGCCAGAACAATGAACACTGTTATGCTGTAAATAAGCAAATAAAAATAAATAAATTAATTAAAAATAAATAAATAAATAAATAAAATACTAAATTATTTTAAAAAATAAATAAATTATTTAAAAAAGAGTTAAACACAAATCCATAAGCTGGTTCTTGTAACAAAAATCTATAAAATAGGTTTTCTTCTGAAAAAAACCCCACTATCTATCCTTTTTAGCAAAATTATAAAATGAAGGGGGGGGGTAAAAGAGCAAATAAGACATAACAAATAGAAAGCAACTATAGAAATTGAGGGAATTAAAGAATTCATTAAAAAAATTTTTAGCTCTATGCAAAATATTTGAAAACCTTAATTAAATAATTCAAAATTCACCAGAATGGACCCAAGAATAATGGAAGATTTAAAAAAAGCAATTGGGTGTCTGGGTGGCTCGGTGGGTTAAAGGCTCTGCCTTTGGCTCAGATCATAATCCCAGGGTCCTGGAATCATGCCCCACGTCGGACTCTCTGTTCCATGGGGAGCCTGCTTCCTCTGCTCTCTCTCTTTCTGCCTGCCTCTCTGTCTACTTGTGATCTCTGTCTGTCAAATAAATAAATAAAATCTTAAAAAAAATAAAAATAAAAAAGCAATTAACACTGAGGGTGGGAATAGAGGTGAAGAAAAGCAAATAAGGTTTACAAAGAACAAATCATAGAAAACATAAGGTCAAAATAGATTCATTGTAAAATTTTACTATATCATAAAATAAAGGGTACTGTCATAGAGCATAAAGAAGAAATTCTTCTAAAACAGTCTTATAACTAAAATTTAATATTGTTATAAAGGTCAGCAAAATTTCTAAAAATATGGAACCACTGATGTAATTTATGAATATAATGAAAATAAAAACTAAATAAAATATTGGAAATATTAGAATATTTATTACTATAGATTACAAAGTGAATAGATCTAAGGAAAAAAGAACTTAATCATGCCCATCGATGTTACATAATCATTTGACTAAAATCCACATTTCCACATCTTTCTTTATTAAAGAGTAATTCTCTTTTTTTTAAGATTTTATTTGTTTATTTGAGAGAGAATGAAAAACGAGAGAGGTCACAGAGGGAGAGGGAGAGAAGCAGACTCGCTGCTCAGAGGAGAGCCTGATTCGGGGGCTCCATCCCAGGATCTGGGATCATGACTCAAGCCAAGGCAGTTGCTTAACTGACTGAGCCATCCAGGCACCCCTAAAGAGTAAATTCTTAATAAAACAGAAACAGATGGATATTCTTTAATATCTTTTACAGGTCCAAGGATGATATCATTCTAAAATGAAAAAACACTAGACATAATCCCATTTATAGTCAAGAAAAACACAAGAATTTACACTTAAATTATTACTGTTTAAAACTGTTCTGATTGCACTAATTGATGCAGTTAGAGAAAGAAAAAAATAAATAAAATTAATTGAAAAGGAGGGAAAAAAAACAATTAATTATAGGCAAATTTCCATCTACCTAGGAAACCCAAGAAAGCCACCTTCAAAAGCATCATAAGCAAAAAGATAATTCAATGAGGTGGAGGCTGGAGACAAGACCAGTACACAGAAAATAATAAACTTCATATATATAAAATCACCAGTCTTGTAAAAATAATAAGTAATGACCCAATTTACAATAAAATAATAACAATCATAAACCAAATTCTTAAAAATAAACTTTAAAAACCTATATAAATAGAAAGAAATAAAGTCTCTTAAAAGAAAATACTAAACAAATTAAAAGTTACACCATGTCTCTAGAAAGAAAAAGTCAACACTATAAAGATGTCAACTCTCCATAATTTAATCAATAAATTTAATCTAATCCTAATAAAAATCCATGACAATTATAAAGGCATGCATGAATAGTTAAAAAAACATGAAAGAGAGAGAGAGATGAGAAACTTTCCTTGTTAGTCAAAATATATTTTAAAGTTACAACAGTTAAAATGTGTACTACCACACAGTTATAGATGACAGATCAATAGCAATAAAAAGTTAGATTCAGTGAACTACATGAGATAATTATAATTTTGATTATGATTATGATGAAGTGATATTTAAACTCAGTGAGGGAAGATTTTTTTAATTGTTTTCTTTATTCAATTAATGTACTTGGAAAAACAAATAACTAAGTGCAAAATCACCCACATTTCACACCTGCATCAGGATAAACTGTATATGAATCAGATACTTAAATGTCAAAAAGAAAAATAAATAGTATGATAACATTAAAAGAAAATATAGGAGATACTAAAAATTAATTTTGGACTGTGGGAGAACTTTATAAATAAACCCAAAATCCAGAAGCCATAAAAGAAAAGATTGATTAATTTAACTACATTTTATAAATTTTCCATGGAAAAACTCAAAATAAACAAACCCAAAGTACAAACTGAAACTAGAAAAAATTACTTATAAATCATGTCACTATGCAACAATGTTTATACATATGAAAACTTGTTAAAATCCCATAAGAAAAATACTATGACTGCACTAGAAAGAAAAAAAAAAGACACAAAATACAAACCAAGAATTCACAGAAAAGACAATATACATGACTATAAACATGTGAAAAGGTACTCTCAATCATAGAAACACAAATTAAAGTTCTCTGACCAGTTTTCAGTTTGCAGATGGCCAAAGGGCAAAAAATTTGGTCTTGTTGCAGCACCAGACATGTGAGAAAGCAAAGAGTCTCCTCCTCTGTGAGAGCAGTGTTAATTGCCATATCAACTATAAAAGGAAATTTAGTAAAAAGAAGTACCCAAATTATAAATGCAGTTGTTATTCCCCCCTTCAGTTCTACATCTAAAAATTATCCTATAATTATGTTCATATCCATGTGAAATGATACAAGCTGGGCTGATGTTAACTAGTCCATCCAGTTATGCCTAAACTGTTAAAGCTAATATCTGCTCTGATCCATCTGCCCTGTGTCTGCAGCTATTGACTGGTGTCCATGCTCTGCTGGCAGTTGTAAGTACTCTGAATATTACCCCAATACTGCAGGATCATTTACAGTAGCTATAGATTGGAAAGGACATTTGACATCATTTACACTAAAAAACTGGAAATTAAAATCGCATTGAAACACCATAAACACGGACATATGTATAATAAGTATTAAAAATACAAAATGAAAAAGAAATGCATATACTTGTTTCCTCAAAACAAAAGAAGTCCAGATGAAAACAGGCCATACTGAGCTCACTATACTAGCAACAGATCACACTCCTCTCTCACCACACTTAGCAGGTAAGTTTTCTTTTCAAGGTTGCAATCAATGTGCTCTACTTCCAAGATTCACATTAGTGTTTCAGGTTAAAGGAAAGAGAAAGTTCAGAAAGACTTAGCTTTGTTTTTCTTAAACAGCTTTTTTGAAGTATAATTTATATACCATAAATTCTTCCCTTTGTGATTGTACAATTAAGTATTTCTGGTGAATTTACCAGGAATGTTGTGCACCATCACCATAATCATTTTAGAATAATTTCTTCATTCCAGAGATATCCCTTATGCTCTTTTCCAATCAATCCTCATTACTAATCCCAACCAGTGATCTGGGACTTTCTGTATCTATCGACTTGCCTTTTCCAGACTTTCTGTATCTATCGACTTGCCTTTTCCAGACATTTCAAATACAGGAAATGATACAATATCTGATGTATTGCATTTAGCTTCGTTTACCTAGTGTTTTGAAATTTACCCATGTTACGACATGGTTCAGAAAAACCTAGCCAGGACTGAGGCCCATTTTGAAGTCAGGAAAACTCAGTGAGCAGAATGAGGAAGACAACAAAAGAAGGAAATTAACAGCAAATGAAATTGGGGCACAGGGCATGGTGTGGAACTGAAAAAGCCAGACAGCGGAAGCACACATTTAGTAAATTCTGAGATCTCCCAGAGATTATCTATTATGTAGAACAAATATAACTCCTCATAATAAGGGCAGACACACAAAGCAGCTCACCATGTCATATGGAAGGCCTGTGCCTTCCTGTGATGACTGAAGGAGTGCAAAGTGGATTTATTCACATATAAAGAAAATGAGGAAAAAATTTACAGTCTTACAGTTTATTCCATTTGATGGCCTAAAATAACCATCCAACACATGTAAACACCTAGAAAGGACAAAAAAAAATAATAAAATTCTCTTTTACACACTTTATTAAGCATATTTTAAAAATCCCCAGGTGACAGAACTTAAGAGGAAATTGAAAATCAGAACTGATGAACCTGAATATTTATAATAAAGAAACGCAATTCCTGAAATGGAAAGATATAATCAAGAATTGCAGATGCATTGTGTTTTGTTGTGACATTATCAGTACTAAAGGAAAAAAAAAGATTTATTCAGGAAAATCAGTTAAATAAATCTGAGCTTCATAAAAACTGCCGGTAAAGTTATATTTAAAACATAAGAATTGAAAAAATAGAAAGTATAAATTCAAATTTTACAAAATAAAGATATATAAAATAATAAAAATAAAAAATAAAACAAAAATATCTAGTGAAACTTCATCAATCCAAAAGATAGAAAAAAAGAAAAATAAAGATCATAGGAAATAAAAAAACCAAAATAACGTGGCAGAAATAAAAACAAAATATTATGAATTACAATAAATATAAATGGACTAAATGAACTAAAAAATTGTTGACTCTCACTCTGGACTAAAACAGAAAAATAAAATTATACACTATGAGTGATACAAAGTAAAAAAATATATATACAAAATGACTGAAAACTAAAAAATGAAAATATATATAGAAGGCAAATAATAACAAAAAAAGTTAAATAAAATGAAAAATGTGGTTGATTTTCTGTTTCTAGAGTTGCTGTTCTTCTTCTCTTCGCTCTCCCGTTGGATTTGGGAGGGAGACAAACCATAAATGACTCTTAATCTCACAAAACAAACTGGGGGTTGCTGGGGGGAGGTGGATTGGGAGAGGGGGAGGGGGCTATGGACATTGGGGAGGGTATGTGCTATCGTGAGTGCTGTGAAGTGTGTAAACCTGGCGATTCACAGACCTGTACCCCTGGGGATAAAAATACATTATATGTTTATTAAAAAAAAAAAAATTTTTGGAAGGGGAGGTGAACCATAAGAGACTATGAACTCTGGAAAACAACCTGAGGGTTTTGAAGGGTCAGGGTGGGAGGTTGGGGGAACAGGTGGTGGGTAATGGGGAGGGCACGTTTTGCATGGAGCACTGGGTGTTGTGCAAAAACAATGAATACTGTTACGCTGAAAAAATAAATAAAATGGGAAAAAAATGTGGAATAAGCAGAAGATTAAAGACTTTAAAATAAGAAAAATTACCAAGAAAGCTACTCTTTTTTTTTTATTTTAAACTTTTAAGTTCCAAAATGAACATTGTGACATGAGGTCATTTCAAAGTAACTGTGATGATGATGATACAGACTTATGCAATTACATTTCCATGGCATTCTTAACACTGAAATTCCTATGCATGTTTATTCAAATTAATTTTTTCTCTGCAGACTAACAAAATATTTGTCTTTGTTTTTCATAATTTTCATTATACTTCTTTGCCTATGTGTTGCTTTCAAAGTTAATAGTTTTTCAGGCATCTTTCTCAGAAATTAAACTATGTATATAAACCTTCACTGTTCACACATAAATCAATTAAATCCTGCTGATACTTTGATACTTTCACACAGAGATTTAATTAGGACATACAACTGACAGATTTTCAAGAAACAGATAATTACATTTCTCATTTTAGTTAATAAACATGAGAACGATTATCATAAACAAATGGGTAATATAAGAGACTGTCCAATTTCGAGCAAGAGACTGTCCAATTTCGAGCATTTATTTCCTCATAAATCTGCTCATACAAGATTTCTATTATGTCCAAAATGATATGAAGTAGTTTACTGAATTAAAGAAACGTAAAATAGGGGCTTGCATATAAAACCAAAGGAGAAACATTGTACATCGTAACTGTTCATTATTTACACACACACACACACATACACACACACACAGAGCAAGTAGTGTATCTGGGAAAGAGCTTATTAATTAGTTAATTAGAGATAAACAGGAAACTTTCATTCCATAGAACAGCTTTTGGCAAGATTTTGGAATATGTATTTGGCTGTAGTTTGACACAGGCATAAAACACTAATCTAAAGGATAATCTTTTCTATTATTACTGCCACATTAAATCACATAGAAAATAAGACTAATAAATGCATCACTACTACCAGGACATTAAAATGATTAAACTATTTCTTTATCATTAAAAGAACCTCTAGGGGGGCGCCTGGGTGGCTCAGTGGATTAGGCCACTGCCTTCGGCTCAGGTCATGATCTCAGGGTCCTGGGATCGAGCCCCGCATCGGGCTCTCCGCTCCGCGGGGAGCATGCTTCCTCCTCTCTCTCTGCCTGCCTCTCTGCCTACTTGTGATCTCTCTCTCTGTCAAATAAATAAATAAATAAATAAATAAATAAATAAATAAAAAAGAACCTCTAGGTGTGGTCTTTTTTCTCTTCATGTTGGGGAAAATGTGTAGATTGATTTCAAAGTATAATGTTCTCTGTGTTAGTAATGCTGAAACACGTAAGTAAGCCTCGTTTCACATACCTGTTCAAACACACTGTGTTAATAAGTAATATTAATTTACCTAATCATAAGAAACTTACTAGAAAGGGCATAGTAAAAATGACTTCAGTAGCAACAAGTGATGTTTATGTATATTTTCAAATTTGTATTTTCAGAATGTTCATTAAGGTAAAATTAATTTTTAAAAAACCATGAAGAAAAAAATTGTATTTCTTACACAAAAAACTGCAATTACTAAAATATATTTATTTCTATTAAGTATCTATCCGTCTTTTAAATAAAAAGTTTGTTTTTCCTTCTAAAATTATATGATCAAATACTTTTATTCTCTAAGCTATTGATGGGATAGTTTACATCGATTGATACTGAAGCAGCCTACAATATCTGGAATAAAACCTCACTAGGTTGTGAAGCTTTTTTTAAACCTTGTTAGATTTGATATCCTTATATTTTGTTGAGGGATCTTGCATCTATATTCATTAGTGATACTAGTCTGTAATTTCCCTTCTTGTTATCTTGTAATCTGGTTTTAGTATTAGGATAACACTGAGTTTATAGAATTTGTTAAGAAATATTTCTTCTACTTTTATTTTCTGGACTAGTTTCTAAAGAATTGGCATTATTTTTCTTAATAAATGCTTGATAAAATTCACCAGTAAATACATCTAACATTTTTGTTTCTAACTTTTATTTATTTATTTGACAGAGAGAGAGGGAACACAAGCAGGGGGAGGGGGAGAGGGAGAAGCAGGCATCCTGCTGAGCAGGGAGCCCAATGCAGGGCTCCATCTCAGGACCCTGGGATCATGACCTGAGCCAAAGGCAGACGCTTAATGACTGAGCCACCCAGGCGCCCCAATACATCTGAACTTTTTAATTAAAAAAATTACTAATTATTATTTCACATTCTTAATAGTTACAGGACTATTTAGGCCACCTCATCCTCCTTGTATGATTTTTTTGGGGGGGGATTTTTGGGGGATTTCTGTTCTCTAAGAAAAATGGTCCATTTCTTTTAAGTTATCAAATTTGTGATGAGATAACTGGAGTTGTCCATAATATTCTTTTATTGTCCTTTTAATGTTCAGGGAATCACTAGTGATTATCCCTTTTTTTTTTTTTATTTCTGGTATGTGTTTCTAATCTCTCCCACCCCTCTTTTTTTTTTTTTTTTTTGCTAAAAATTGACTAGAAGTCTATCAGTTTTATTGATCATCTCAAGGAACTAGCTTTTGATTTTGTTGATTTTCTCTATTGTTTTCTGTTTTCAATTTTATCAATTTATTTTTTATTATTTCTATTTGTCCTGCTTACTTTTGATTTATTCTTTCTTTTTAATTTATTTTTTCAGCGTAACAGTATTCATTGTTTTTGCACAACACCCAGTGCTCCATGCAATACGTGCCCTCCCTATTACCCACCACCTGGTTCCCCCAACCCCCCCCCCGCCCCTTCAAAACCCTCAGGTTGTTTTTCAGAGTCCATAGTCTCTTATGGCTCACCTCCCCCTCCAATTTCCCTCAACTTCCTTCTCCTCTCCATCTCCCAGTGTCCTCCATGTCATTTGTTATGCTCCACAAATAAGTGAAACCATATGATACTTGACTCTCTCTGCTTGACTTATTTCACCCAGCATAATCACTTCCAGTCCCGTCCATGTTGCTACAAAAGTTGGGGATTCATCCTTTCTTTCTTTCTTTTTTCTTTTTATAAACACATAATGTATTTTTATCCCCAGGGGTACAGGTCTGTGAATCACCAGGTTTACACACTTCACAGCACTCACGATAGCACATACCCTCCCCAATGTCCATAACCCCCTCCCCCGCTCCCAACCCCACCTCCCCCCAGCAACCCCCAGTTTGAGGGTATCATGCTTAGTGAAATAAGTCAATCGGAGAAAGACAACTACCATATGATCTCCCTGATATGAGGACCTGGAGATGCAACATGGGGGGTTACGGGGATAGGAGAAGAATAAATGAAACAAGAGGGGATTGGGAGGGAGACAAACCATAAATGACTCTTAATCTCACGATTTATTCTTTTTTTTTCTTTTTCTCCCTTCCTTTTCCAGATGTCCCTTATTCCTTTTCTTCTCCTTCTCCCCCTCCTCCTCTTTCTACCCCCACCTCTCCCTTTTCCCTCCCTCTCTCTCTCTCTCCCTTTTGCTAAGATAGAAGTTTTGGGTTATTTAATTTAAGTCTTTCTGATTTTTTAATGTATGTTTTTAATGCTATAAAACTCCTTCTAAACATTATTATTACTGTATTCTTCAAAACATACACATAAAATTTTTTATTTATTTATCTTGAGACTTCTTTAACCCAATGTGATATTTGGAATTATTTTATCTAATTTCAAAATATTTTGAGACTTCCCAGCTCTCTTTCTGTGATTGATTCCAGTTTAATTCCACTGGAATATGACAGAAAACTTTGCATGATTTCTATTACTTTAAATGTGTTATAGTGTGTTTTATGTTGGAAAATGTGGTCAATTTTGATAAAGTTCCATATGATTTTGAGTAAAATGTGTATTCTTCTGCCGTTGGATGTCATATTCTATAAATGTCAATTAGATCAACTCTGTTGATAACATTGTTCAGATCATCTATATCCATGCTGATTTTCTGCCTGTTTGATATATCAGTTACTGGCAGAGAAGTGCTGATATCTTCAACTATATATGATTTATTTCTCCTTGGGGTTTTACCCCAAGGTAAGTTTTATAGGTTTTACCTCATGTATAAGGTAAGTTTTCTATAAGTTTTACTTCATATATTTTAATGCTTTGTTGTTAGGTGTATACACATTTGGCACTGCTATGTCTTCTTGGAGAACGAACTCCTTTGTAATGTCCCTCTTGGTCCCTGATCATTTTTTTTTTAAGTTTTTTAGTTGCTGCATTTCCTTATTCTATCAAGAAGTTTAAGTTATTTCCAAGTTTTCTCTACTGCAGTTAATGTTACAGTGGTAATCCTTGTACTTGCAAACTAATCTCATTAGGAAGGTTAATTTTCAGTAAGAATAGGAAACCCTCATAATCAACGAATCTTTCCAAGAGTTTTGAAAGAGGTTCCAATGACCTTTGAATCTGAGAGTATGTTACCCAGGATTAACTAGATTATATCAAGATAAGGATATAGATCTTTTCTGGAACGTTACCAATCAACATTATCCCCATTTTAATACTGAAAAGCAATTACTTCATATGATTTCATAAGAAATTTGTAACTCAATGAAGGCTGAAATATTAAGGGACACTAGCTAGGAAGAAAGATATTTAAAATAAAGTAATAATGTCCTAAATGCCTAACAAAATGTCTGTTATATATCTAAAAATAATGAGTAGATTCTAATAATTAGACTCTAGCAGGAAAAAAAATTACTTCAAAACAGGAACAAAATGTTTTACATTAATAAATGATTAAAGTAGAAATTTTATCATAAATAGAAGTGTGAGTTCTTAGCATATGTTCACTTTAAGCAAAACAAGATGACCTCAGATTATATTTAAAACCCTCCATAAGAGTATTTAGCTTCAAAGCAGGTGACTAAGTTAAGCAATAGGATACTGGCTGACTTTGATTAAGCCAAACAATTAAATTATGTGAAGGTGATAATCACTTCACAGAACATACAGGTCTATAAAATGACTTAATAAGTCTTAGCTAATCCATAGCTTATGTTTGAAGGGAAGCATTGAAGCTGACTTTAAAAATTAAAATGTGCCATTATCCTCCCCAACTTTCAATTTACTTAGAAAATGATTTGAGAAGTGACACTGCAGCATACTCTAGGAACTCAACACCAGACTACAAGTCAAGGTAATATGGTTCTAGATTCCACTTGTCACAGATTATTTTAATTTACACTTGCAGGAGTCTTCAAATCTCTGGGCTTAATAAATTAAGGATAGTTGACTGCTAAATTTTCTTCTATGATTTCTTCTAACACTATACATTTATTTGCCCTTTACTCAGTAAGCAAGTAAACAAAGATTTATTGCATTACTATGTGACAGTTACTATGCTACGCACTACAGATAAAATGATAAACAATAGGATATAAAGTTTTACTTTAAGTAAATATTAATTCTCATCCTCTGTTTAAAGAAGATACCACTGGTGTGCCTGGGTGGCTTAGTGGGTCAAGGACTGACTTGATTTTAGCTCAGTTCATGATCTCAAGGTCATGAGATAGAGCCCTATAAGGGGCTCCATGCTTAGCACAGTCTGCTTGCCCCCCCTCCCTCCGCCCCTCTGACTTTCTCTCTCTCTCAAATAAATAAATAAATACAATCGTTTAAAAAATAAAAAAATTAAAAAGTCACTAAACATTAACTTACTAAACCAAAAATGTGTGTCACTTGAAAGCCCGTGTGCTTCATGCATTCACACATCTATACAATCATCAAGGAACTAGATGGAATTTAGTACTTTCCTAGGGAACATGGCAATAGAAGCACAGAATTATCTATGAGAAAACTTCCATTATCTCTTGTTCATTTTATACCTACGCGGCTTAGGACAATGTCTGCTTTGGCATATAATAGATACTCAGTGAACAGTGTATTATATTGTCTTGTCCACCTAGAATGAAAATACAAGCACAGATAAAAACAGGTGATGTAGTTATACCTTTTATTCATTCACTGAGAAAACTAACTACTTCAAAAAATACATATTACTGGAGTGCCTCGGTGGCTCAGTTGGTTAAGCATCTGCCTTCAGCTCAGGTCATGATTCCAGGGTCCAGGGATCAAGCCCTGCCTCTGGCTCCCTGCTCATTGGAAGTCTTGCTTCTCCTTCTTCCTCTCCCTCTGTGCTGTCTTTTGTTCTCTCTCAAATAAAATCTTTAAAATTTAAATAAAATAAAAATATATATTATTATAATCACCAGAGGGTCTATGTATAAAAAGATCTTGAATCTAGACCCCAAAGAATTCACTATGTGCTCATGAAAACAAGGCATATATATAAATAATAAATATATGGATTAGGTAAATATCGTAGAAGAAATGAAAACAAAGGACAATGAGACCAAAGGAACATTCTTCCACTTCCTCACATTTTAATCCGAAGTCTAATCTTCTAAAAATCTAAAAACATGCAGTTGTTTTCTAATGTTAGAAGAATAAAGCAAGGAATAGGCCAAAATTAAGGGATGCTTCATTTATTTTGTTATTTCTTTGAGGGCCTCTCCCCTAGGTGACTCATTACAGGGTTACCATCTTTGCTCTGGACTCTTCCACAGATATTCATAATATATGGCTATATTACTCCACCTGCCTCCTCAAATTAAAAACTACATATTTTCTTACCAAAGCCCATTATACTCTTCTTGTGTCTGGAAGTGCTCAAAATAA
This sequence comes from Meles meles, assembly GCF_922984935.1. Taxonomy (NCBI): domain Eukaryota; kingdom Metazoa; phylum Chordata; class Mammalia; order Carnivora; family Mustelidae; genus Meles; species Meles meles. The sequence goes on along the minus strand of NC_060076.1, from coordinate 83,894,707 downwards.
CAACTCAATAGAACTGTGTTTTCTATAAACACAAAAGAAAACTTGAAATGATTTGTCTCTGTCAGAACTGAGGACTTCTCAAATAATCTCTTTAGATAAGTTGTTGATTCTGTTTGAGTTTTGTTTTGTTTAATCACAAGTGTAAAAGTAATTGTCACCAGTTCTAGGCAACCAGGAGAAGTTAGTTTTGGCCGGACTGGCCAGTTCTCAGGGGAAACGTTTTTGAATTGAAGAACAAGAAATGACACCTTTTTTCTCTAGAATGTAAATGAACACCTGAGTGACATCTATTTCAAAAGTCAATGAAAAGTGACCTCAGCCGACTAATTAGTGCCTGTGTTGACACTTCAATTTGCCACATAATTGTTTATGTAACCGTTATTTATTTATGTTTGTTTGTTTATTTATTTATTTTCCCCTCAAGGTTGGTAGCGCTTTTAAAATCATGTTTTAGAGCCTGGCAAATTAATCATTTATTTAATCATCAGTTTCTAATGAGCAGGTTGTAAAATGTTATTTAAGAAATAATATAACAACGAAAAACCAATGAAAATGCTGACAGGAGAAATGAACCATTATCCCACCAGCCTACTAAAAAAAATTTTTCTTTTTCATATTTCTCTCTGGCCTCTGCCCTATGCATAAGTACCTTTTTTTCCCCCATTTCCCTAACTGTTAGCAACCAACAATGACAACAATGACCCTCATAATTTTTTTTTTCTTACCATCATTTCCCCCTTCTTTCTTAATCTTTTCAGCCCTCAGTATTCTCCATCTACCATCACTCAGAATGCCCTAGAGTTCAGAATTGTCTAGGCGGTAAGCTTTCATGTCAAAAGATCAGTCCAAACTTCTCAGAATAGTTTTCATAGATGTCTGAGTTTTCAAGAAGGTGTCATTTCAAATATAATAATTTTTCATCTGAGTTTAGAGTTTTATTGTGATTAATCAAGAGATGAAGCATATCTAGATTTCTAACAAGTCTTCCCATTTGAACTCATTCCCTTCCCTTGAGTGGGGTTTTCCTTCCTCTTCTACATACCACAGACACATTTCTTTCCTATGCAGTCTGGGCAATACATATATACATATGTATATATTTATGTATGTATATGTACATATGTATTGTGTATATATGTATATATATATAATAAATATACAATTATGTGTGTGTATGTATATATACATGTATATATATATATACATGTATGTATATATACATACACATATATATATACATACACACACATAATTCATACAAACATTCATACATAAAGCAGAGCAAGAAAATATCTTCCCCATCCCTACCTCCCTTCCTTCACATAACTGTAAAGTTCTTCACATCTAAACAACAAAATCTAAAGTAAACTCAGGATAGGGGATGGAACAGAAATTTTGATAATTCAGAACAGAACAGATAGGAAGTAGAAGCGGGGATACACCTTACAACACGGAGGCTTAAAAGGTCTAGAAATCATGTGATAAAGGAAAGAAATGGACTCTTTAGAGCAATGTGGGTCTTGGAAATTCTGCCAGGAGAATCCTATGAATGGCCTCCAAAAGGTGGGTGGGGGGGGAGTGCCGTCTGCAGGACCCATGAGGAGCAGGTGCAGAAGCTGACTGGAGTAATGGAATCCACCAAATTTCACCTGAAAGAGGCTACTGTGGTTCACAAAAGGAAACTGAGCCTAAAGCAAAGATGTCTTCACCACATTCTCTTGACCCTTATTTTTATTCATTTAATTTTTAAAGATATATTTATTTTAGAGAGGGTACACACACTCACATGCAAGGGGGTGGGGCAGAGGGGGAGGGAGAAAATCAAGCAGATTCCTCACTGAGCATGGACCCCAACCTGAGGCTTGCTCCCAGGACTCTGAGATCATGACCCAACCCAAAATCAAGAGCTGGAGGCTCAGTTGACTGAATCACACAGGCACTCCTCTTAACTCTCATTTTTAGAACTGGACTTCAGTATTCCACTCTTCTGGTGTTAAGAACTTGGAGAGGGAAATGGCCTTTGCCAATGCCTTCAACATAATACACACTTGAGAACTGAAGGCACGAGAGGATTAGAGAAATGAAAAGGAATATTATCTAATAATGCAAAATAGCACAGATTTAAATCATTGAAAGAAATGAAAAGCATTTTCTAAATTCAAAAATGTTGCAAACATTTTACTGATTAATATTATTACTTATTATTACTGTATCCTACCAATCCACTGACCATCCTCTGCTAGCTTCTAAGTTGCAAAATTCTTGGCCTCAGGAACTTTTATACTCTGAAGATTAGTGAGAACTCCTAAGAGATTTTGCTTATGTTGGATATAATATCAAAATTTACTGTATTTTAAATATATTTATTCAGTTATTTAGTTAGCTTAAAATAGCGACAAGTCCATCGGGTGTTAATGTAAACAACATGTTTTCATGAAGAATAACTATTTTCCAATGTCCCAAAACAATTTGAGAAGAATGGTATTGCTTTACATTTTTAAAAAAGCTGTTTAATGCCTGGCTTAATAGAAGACAGCTGAATTTTCAAATCTCCATTCAATATGTGATAATCACATGTCATGTTCCTCTGGAAAACCACACTATATGGTCGTGAGGGAAAAAAATGAAAATTGACAAATGAGAGCTTACCATTATTATGAAAAGGAATTTGGTCTCATGAACTCTTTAATGTGTCTTAGGGATCCACACTTTGAGACTCTCTACCCACTGCCACTGTAGTTCCCAGACCAGGGAACATAATCAACTGGTTGCCAACATGAACGAACACAATTTAGTCATTCTCCCCTTTTCTTCAATGCAAACACATCACAACGATAAGGTTAATTCTGGAGAAAGGAAATTAATTCATAGGTTTTTTTATCTGTCCCTTAAATCTTAAAAATTATTTTGTAAAAACCTCATTACAATTGTAATATGTAGACCAACTCTATAGGTATGATCATATGTTTATATTATCTTAAACTTTATAAGAATCTCGGTCCATAGGTAAAGCAGGCAGTGTTCTTAAGACTATTTTAGTTACAAGCCAGCAGGCTCTGAGGACAAAATGTGTTCCTCAAGTACAGATAATCTGTGCATCTAACTAACCTGAGAGCTAATGGAGTTGAATACTGTGCTCCCAGTGACTACAGCTCAACAGAGCAATCTGACAAAAAGCAAAGGAGGAAAGGGAGAAGAGAAGAGGCCAAGACATCTAGTTTACGCTTTGGGTTCTGTCTGCTGTTAGCACTGGACCTTTTAGAATCTCCCTTATAAACGAAGAGAAGGCAACTGGATAAACTCAAAGTTTCTCTAATCCCAACATTTATAAAATGAAGAGAAGGATACATTTTTGACTCTTGGTTATCTGTCCCTCAGCTCTCTATTAAGGAGTAATTAAACTACCAATATTTGAGTGGGTTTCTTTTTATTTTCTCTCTTGTCCCACTTTCAAATCTTATTTTCATTAGTGTTTGCTGCCCTTCGGGGCAATCTACAGAGACTGACCTGTGTGGTTACCTGGGAGTGGACTCACAACTAAATCATCAGTCACTCCCTGAGACGGAAGATACCTAAGTGGTAAAACTGGACACTAACTTCTCTTTGGTGAATACTGAAATAACTCAGAATAAACAAGTTCAAGTGGAAATTTCTGATAAAGCAAAGTCCATTAGTTTTCCAGCAAACTCATGTGAATTCTGGAAGGGTTTTAGGGACTGAACTAACTTTCTAATTATCTTTAGACTAAATCATACTAGAAATTGAGCTCTATTCCCCCCTGTACCAGGCTCTCTGGCTGTAAGATGTTTTGGGAGGAGTGTCAGCCCTTCAGGGCCTACAAGGTCCTACTTTGGGTGGATTGACATTTAGCAGCAAAGAGCTCACATTTCAGACAAATACCTCTGGGTCTCTTCCTTATGCACACAGGCTAATGTGTGATTGATACCCCACCAAAAAAGAGCTATAATCCTTATGCACTTTCATTAACAAAAGACTGGCAGCTACTTTTGTCTCTCTCATAATTCCTCTTATCACCCAGAGCAGAAAGATTTCATATCTTGCTTCATGTTCATTTTTTTCCCTTTAATTTTTTTTTTTGACTCTCCTACTAGCTTGAGTATTTCAATCTGTAGGTTCTAAATGCACAACAAATTCAATAGGACAAACACAGAAAGCTAAGTCTTCTTCTAAGAAATCTTCTACAGCTGCTCAAATATTATTTTTATTAGAGGCAATATCAAGTTCTTTGCTTTCTCCTAAACCAAAATCCAAGGTCAAGTTCTGATGTTTGCTTTCCTTGTCATATCATCTCTTCCAACATGAAACTATTCAGTTAGGCTTATTTTCTTTCCCACTACCAAATCTCTTGTTTGAATCCTCAACAGCATAAACCTGAATGAGAAAAATCTATCTTCTATTGAGCCTGACACATCAAACCTAAGTTCTACAGATAGATTCGTTCTCATTGCTGTCCTGGTTTGGCCATGCTAATCTGCTGCACTCTGCTTTTAATGCCTGGAGCTCTGTTATTTTGCAGGTCAAATTAATGATTGCAATTTCAGTGCAGAATTACAGTACTCTTCTTTCAGAATGTATTTCAGGTAATAATACTACATCGTTATTGTTGTTTTACTTTTTTAGAAGTTGATTCTTTTATGAGAATCAACAAATACTGGGGTGCCTGGGTGGCTCAGTGGGTTAAAGCCTCTGCCTTCAGCTCAGGTCACGATTCCAGGGTCCTGGGATCAAGCCCCACATCAGGCTCTCTGCTCAGCGGGTAGCCTGCTTCCCTTCCTCTCTCTCTGCCTGCCTCTCTAGTTGTGATCTCTGTCTATCAAATAAATAAATAAAATCTTTAAATTTTTTTTTAAAAAGCATAAATAAATATTGTCTTCTTTGCAATTACAAAATATTTTCTGCTCCCTGGTCTTGGTGTTTCTGTAACTTTCTGTAACCACATCATTCTGGTTGTTGTGATGTCTGATGGAGCTAGTCTTGTTTGCTTTGGTGACTTTCTGTTCTGTTAAGTGACTTGAATAAAGCTTCCAAGACTCCCAGATCTGAAAATTGCAATTCTGACTTTTCTCCTCACTGGTCAGGGAAGGATGGTTCCACCCATGGTGAAATAAATCTCCTTCCCCCACAGAGATGAAAGTAGATAGCAGAAGGTTCTTCCTGCCTCTGTTATAGTAGGCATGGGTCAGTCCATGTGAACACAAAACTACTAGGATGATGAGTTCAAAGAACTAAGAAATAAAGAAGGTTTGAGAGGGCTTGAGGCTGTCAGAAATGTGGGAGTGGTACTGCAGATAGACAAGCTGTTCAGGGACATCTTTAATAATGATATAATACCCACAAAATACTCATTTTTTGGAACTTTAAAAACCGCAACACGCTGTAAGGCCATAAAACCAATAACAAATATTTTAATCACTAGATCAAAGCTAAACTAATAATTCAAGTATCTCTATGAGATAGCTATTAACATTCACATTTTTAATTTAGAAAACAATTAAAGAGGTTAAATAAATTGCCCAACATCAGACAGCTAACAATATCAAATACAAAGTTCAAGTGCAGGCTTAAACACTTCATAGAATTTTCCCTCCCTAACAGTTCAGCTTTTATTATGTTAAAATGGAGGTCCATGAGACATTAATACAGAGATGTGCTGTCTATAGCTACTATTAGTCTGAAGCTGCAGAGTAGAGCCCAGACTGGTGATACAGACCAGGATTTATCAGACTGTAATTGGTAGTTAAAGACAGGGAATTATACCTTATCACCAGAGAAAAGTGAAAAAGTAATACTGTGTTCATGAATAAAATTTTCAGTACAACAAAATGGTTCATTTCTGTTTCAGATCACTATCATCACTGAAGGAAGAAGGTGACCAGTCTATCTTCTATAATGTTCTCTATATAAAAACTACCTATGGAACCAAATATCTGTTTCTAAGAAAACAGCTCTCAAGTTTGTCATCAAAATCAGTTATTCTGTTTCTTTTGAGGGTAGTGAATCCAGTAGGAAAGATAAAACCTTTTATTTGTACACCTTAGACACAATAGCATTATATTTCAAAAGTGTAAATAAGTATTACACTTTTAGAGCATTATTTGAGAATTGCAAAATAAAGATATCAAAAATTAAAGGAGTAGTCACATTTTATACATACAATATATACACATACAAACACATATATGAAACACATATAATTTATTACTAGAATACTTAGTGACGACATCTTTCAGGTTACTATATATATTGATGTAACTTTTTTTCTTGTTGTGTAATATTTTGTATAACCATAATCAATCTTTCCCTACTGAGAAAAAGTTGTAATTTCTATATCTTAGCTGAAACAGACAATGTGATACAATTTTTATATGTGTTTATATGGGAAGTCACTATACATTTTGATGCTATTTATTCTGTTAAATACTTTCTTCAAAGTGGGATCCTGGGTCAAAGATTATGTGGAATATTTACTTAAATGAAATTGCCAGATTATAAAATGTTATAATTATTCACCCTTTAACCAATAATTTTTTGGAGTATTGACATACTTGTTTCTTTCCTTTAAAAAAAAAAAGATTTTATTTACTAACTTAGAGACAGACAGAGAGAGCTCAAGCAGGGGGAGGGGAGACAGAGGGAGAAACAGACTCCCCGCTGAGCTGGGAGCTCCATGTGGGGCTCCATCTCAGGATCTGGAGATCAGGACCTGACCTGAAGGCAGACACTTAACCAGCTGAGCTTTATTTGAGATAGAGAGTGTATGCATGAGTAGGAAGGGGGCAGAGGGAAAGAGAGACGGGAAGCAACTCCCCACTGAGCAGGGACCCTGATGACACCAGGCTAGATCCCAGGGTCCTGAGATCATGACATGAGCAAAAACCAAGAATCAGATGCTTAACCGACTGAGCCACCCAGACACCCCTGGCATATTTTCTTCTTTCCCAACACTTCATTTGAACCCCGTATTTGCCAATCTAATGAATAGATGAAGAGGACAGCATTATTTGGTTACTTATTTATCTTAGTTTCTTTTTCATAAGAACCGAAGTATATACTAGTTGACTATTTCGAGGTTTTTGTATATGTATTACTTCTATGTGCTCTTTTATCCATAGAAAATTGAGGGTGCCTGGGTGGCTCAGTCAGTTGTCTGCCTTCTGCTCAGGTCATGATTCCAGAATCCTGGGATCCAGCGCATGTTGGGCTCCCTGCTCAGCTGGGAGTCTGCTTCTCCCTCCACCTCTGACCCTCTGCTCCTGCTCTCTCTTTCTAGAAAGAAAGAAAGAGAGAAAAAAAGGAAGGAAGGAAGGAAGGAAGGAAGGAAGGAAGGAAGGAGGAGGGAGGGAAGGAAAGAAAACTGAACGATGGTGTTGTCTTTCTTTTAAAAAAAATAACTTTTAATGTTTTTCACACAATTGGTATCGAAAGACAAATAATTGTGAGAATATTCACAACATACATGATGTGAATATTCTCACAATTATTTGTCTTTTGATTTTATGATTTTATTATACTTTTTCCCTGTAGATATGTATCTATGTAAAATTTGTATTTATTTGCTGTGCAAATTATTGCTGAATAGGTATTGTCATGTAAATAAACTTATATCAAGACTTTATTAAATAAATATTTTCTTCCTAAATTTCTTTAGAAATTTGTTTTTTAGTAACTATGATATATATTAAAACTTCATATATAATAATAATCCAATCCCTCCTAACCCTTTGCTATTTTCTGACTTCCTGCTGAAATGTTTTCTTCCCAATGAATATTATTTTGTAGAATTTTGTTATTTTTAAAAATTTGAAGTTAACAAAAATAGTAAGTGTATAGATTTACATTTTCAATATAACACAACATTTTGTAATATGTCCATTTATTGCACTATTTTTGTACTTTAATAAAACCTTTCAGATTTTTTCTTATGATTTAACTCTTCTCTCTAAATTATCTTTTCACTTCCATTTCTATCTTGCATTCATTATTGCTAACTTTTTACTTTTTACATACTCAATTGATTTACTGAGTAATCCTGTCTTGGTTGTCCTCAAGTCTCTTAGGCTTCCAACCTAAGCAAACATACCCTTAAAAACATAAATATTTTCATTTTTTTATTTCAAATATTTATATTTACTACTCCATTTTCCTGTTCTATTTCATTAAATAGTGCTTCCAAAATGGGGCTAAATGATAGTAGTGGTACATCCAAATTTAGTGAAAATGGCTTAATTATTTCACTCTTCCATACAGTGTCCTCGTTGAAATAGTCTTTAACACGTTAGTTTCAATCTATGCCTATTTTACATAGCAATTTATTTGGAATCTTTGATAAATATTGTTAAATGTTATTTAAGTTCTTATTGATGGTTTTATGAATTATACTGATGACTTTTATGGTCTTAAATGTTTCTCATCAGGACCTGAGCAGAAACCAAGAGAGTCCAACACCTAACCGACTGCGCCACCTAGGTGCTCCTCGTGATTTGATTTTTTAAATTATTTTTCCAAGTTTTATATAAGTACATGACAACTTCATGAAACAAATTCATTTTTCTAAAAATTTTTATATTATCTGGGATAGTTTTAATAAAGCAGTTCTTGATTTCTAAAAGTTAGATATTATTTTGTGATAAAGCTATGGAAACATGGCAGTTTAACAAAAAGTTGTAGGTCTTCAGTTATTTTTCTCAGCTCCTCTATGGTTATATAGGTCCTTGCGTCAATTATATTAGTTTATATATTTCCAGAAAAATTTCCCTTTACAATAGATATTAAAATTAATACTAGGAAGTTGTACATACTTTTAAATCATTTCTATGTTTGTGATTATATCTCTTCTATCAATCTTAAATGTTGTAATACTTTTTTTTTCAAATCTTAAATTTATTTTTTTTTTCAGCGTAACAGTATTCATTGTTTTTGCACAACACCCATTGCTCCATGCAATACGTGCGCTCCCTATTACCCACCACCTGGTTCCCCCAACCTCCCACCCCCGCCCCTTCAAAACCCTCAGGTTGCTTTTCAGAGTCCATAATCTCTTATGGTTCACCTCCCCTTCCAATTTTTTTTTTTTTATAAACATATAATGTATTTTTATCCCCAGGGGTACAGGTCTGTGAATCGCCAGGTTTACACACTTCACAGCACTCACGATAGCACATACCCTCCCCAATGTCCATAACCCCCTCCTCTTCTCCCAACCCCACCTCCCCTCAGCAACCCCCAGTTTGTTTTGTGAGATTAAGAGTCATTTATGGTTTGTCTCCCTCCCAATCCCATCTTATTTTCTGCTTTTATTCACTGTTTTTATTTTATTTTATTCTTTTTCTCCATTGAGAATGATATTTGCGGTGGGTTTTTCATAGATGGCTTTGATAATATTGAGGTATGTGCCCTCTATCCCTACACTTTGAAGAGTTTTGATCAGGAAGGGATGCTGTACTTTGTCAAATGCTTTTTCAGCATCTATTGAGAGTATCATATGGTTCTTGTTCTTTCTTTTATTAATGTGTTCTATCACATTGATTGATTTGCGGATGTTGAACCAACCCTGCAGCCCTGGAATAAATCCCACTTGATCATGGTGAATAATCCTTTTAATGTACTGTTGAATCCTATTGGCTAGTATTTTGGCGAGAATTTTTGCGTCTGTGTTCATCAAGGATATTGGTCTGTAGTTCTCTTTTTTGGTGGGGTCCTTGTCTGGTTTTGGGATCAAGGTGATGCTGGCCTCATAAAATGAGTTTGGAAGTTTTCCTTCCATTTCTATTTTTTGGAACAGTTTCAGGAGAATAGGAATGAGTTCTTCTTTAAATGTTTGGTAGAATTCCCCTGGGAAGCCGTCTGGCCCTGGGCTTTTGTTTGTTTGGAGATTTTTGATGACTGTTTCAATCTCCTTACTGGTTATGGGCCTGTTCAGGTTTTCTATTTCTTCCTGGTTCAGTTGTGGTAGTTTATATGTCTCTAGGAATGCATCCATTTCTTCCAGATTGTCCAATTTGTTGGCGTAAAGTTGCTCATAGTATGTTCTTATAATTGTCTGTATTTCTTTGGTGTTAGTTGTGATCTCTCCTCTTTCATTCATGATTTTATTGATTTGGGTCCTTTCTCTTTTCTTTTTGATGAGTCTGGCCAGGGGTTTATCAATCTTATTGATTCTTTCAAAGAACCAGCTCCTAGTTTCATTGATTTTTTCTATTGTTTTTTTGGTTTCTATTTCATTGATTTCTGCTCTGATCTTTATGATTTCTCTTCTCCTGCTGGGTTTAGGGTTTCTTTCTTGTTCTTTCTCCAGCTCCTTTACGTGTAGGGTTAGGTTGTGTACTTGAGACCTTTCTTGTTTCTTGAGAAAGGCTTGTACCGCTATATATTTTCCTCTCAGGACTGCCTTTGCTGTGTCCCACAGATTTTGAACTGTTGTGTTTTCATTATCATTTGTTTCCATGAATTTTTTCAATTCTTCTTTAATTTCCTGGTTAACCCATTCATTCTTTAGAAGGATGCTGTTTAGTCTCCATGTATTTGGGTTCTTTCCAGCTTTCCTCTTGTGATTGAGTTCTAGCTTCAGAGCATTGTGGTCTGAAAATATGCAGGGAATGATCCTAATCTTTTGATACCGGTTGAGACCTGATTTGTGACCCAGGATGTGATCTATTCTGGAGAAGGTTCCATGTGCACTAGAGAAGAATGTGTATTCTGTTGCTTTGGGATGAAATGTTCTGAATATATCTGTGATGTCCATCTGGTCCAGTGTGTCATTTAAGGCCTTTATTTCCTTGTTGATCTTTTGCTTGGATGATCTGTCCATTTCAGTGAGGGGAGTGTTCAAGTCCCCTATTATTATTGTATTATTATTGATGTGTTTCTTTGATTTTGGAGAGGATGTGGAGAAAGGGGAACCCTCCTCCACTGTTGGTGGGAATGCAAGCTGGTGCAACCACTCTGGAAAACAGCATGGAGGTTCCTCAAAATGTTGAAAATAGAACTACCCTATGACCCAGCAATTGCACTACTGGGTATTTACCCTAAAGATACAAACATAGTGATCCGAAGGGGCACGTGTACCCGAATGTTTATAGCAGCAATGTCTACAATAGCCAGACTATGGAAAGAACCTAGATGTCCATCAACAGATGAATGGATCAAGAAGATGTGGTATATATACACAATGGAATACTATGCAGCCATCAAAAGAAATGAAATCTTGCCATTTGCGACGATGTGGATGGAACTAGAGCGTATCATGCTTAGTGAAATAAGTCAATCGGAGAAAGACAACTATCATATGATCTCCCTGATATGAGGACATGGAGAAGCAACATGGGGGGGTAGGAGATAGGAGAAGAATAAATGAAACAAGATGGGATTGGGAGGGAGACAAACCATAAATGACTCTTAATCTCACAAAACAAACTGGGGGTTGCTGCGGGGAGGTGGGATTGGGGGAGGGGGAGCGGGCTATGGACATTGGGGAGGGGAAGCGAACCATAAGAGACTATGGACTCTGAAAAACAACCTGAGGGTTTTGAAGGGTCAGGGGTGGGAGGTTGGGGCAACCTGAGGGTTTTGAAGGGTCAGGGGTGGGAGGTTGGGGGAACAGGTGGTGGGTAATGGAGAGGGCACGTTTTGCATGGAGCACTGGGTGTTGTGCAAAAAGAATGAATACTGTTACGCTGAAAAAATAAATAAAATGAGAAAAAAAAAAAAAAAAAAAAAAAAAAAGACTAATCATTATGAAATGCTACTATACTTCAGTAATATTTTCTTTTTGGTCCATTATATGCTATTTAAAACAAACAAAAATAACATCCTTGGCCATGAGAAGAATGGACAGTCTCTCTTTGAAAGATAGAAATTTCTGTATGTTTCTTTTATTATTATTGTTGTTGTTTGTGCATCCTGTTTTCCCAATGACTAGAAAACTACCTGCATACTGTCAGTATATGGAAATATTTTTGAAGATATTAATATATGTATTCTTAACCTTGATTGTATTAATCAAGTTCTTAATGACCTTATGCTTTGTCTATTGGCCTACCAAACTCTGAAAACATAGGTAGTTAAATTAATGTAATCTTTCAATTCTCAATTTTTCCTTGTAATTATGATTTTTATTTCATAAATGTGTTACATTTAGTGTACAAATATATCTCTTTTATCATGTTTTTACATTTTTATTAAAAATAATCCCTTTTTATTCTTTTTAAATCTTTTGCTACTGAGTTACACTTGAATATTAATATTTTCACTTCTGCTGTCTTACTTTACATATATCAGATATAGCTTTTCCTGCCCTTATTTTACTCTTCTCTTTGCCAATTTATTTTAGATGTACTTGTAAATACATTACAGATGGATTTTTGTTTTTGACTCCCCTACCACCATATTGCTGCCTTTCTGAAGGGGAATTCAGTCCAATGGCAATTATTCTGAAGTTTTTTTTTTTATTTCTCCTTTCTTATATTTAATTCTCTATGTATTTGTATTTATTTCTCTTTTACCCCTTTCTTATTTTTCTGAACTCTTCCAAATTCTTGTTCCCTTGCATGAAGTTTAACTTACATGTTTTTGTTTTTATATTAATATCAAATAACCATTACACTTAGTAACTGAGATATTTTATGTCACCTCTTGTGTACCATATTCTTTTTCTCCAGACATCTATGGAGAGCTCTCAGGTATACTTTTAGGTTCCATGAACAGTTCTGTTGCTTTGATCATAAAAAAAAATTGAGACAAAGAGAGTGGAGGACATGGATAAACGTGCAGATGTTTTTACTCTTAATATCTTGTTCTTAAATATCTTGTTCTTTTTTTAAGTAATAATTTAAACTAAGAATTTTTTTTTTACTTCAAATTTGTTTCAAATATTTAGTAAAGCAAATGCTTCCTCATAAAATATGTTGTAGCACATGGAGTAGTGTGATTTATTCAAGGACCAAGAAATCATCTGTTTATTTATTTATTCCACATATGCAGGACTAATCTCCATACCACAAACAAAAAGCACAAAACTAAAAAAAAATGTTTGTCATTGCTTCCTACTTGGAAAGCCAGTACAGAATTACTTATGAACTAAATTTCAATACATTAAAAAGGGCAGTTTGTCAAGGTGATTTATACACTTTATAGAAGTTCTGAGAATGAAGAATTTACTGCTAGAAGTTTGTACACAAGTGACAGAATAGTTGAATGAAATGTTTCTGTGATGAGGCTCTGGGGTAAAGTATCCAGGTTTCACAAAATACCATGGATCTAAAAGAAGATGGGGGTTTGAGTTTATGATGAAAAGTAGAAAAAAGGCTAGATTACACTGGAAACATCACAAAGCATCCAGATGCCAGGTAGAGAACTCCTGAAGAATTTTCAACAAATGGGCTGCTGTTGATACTGATTTCCTCTATCTTTAAAAAAAAAAAAATAATAAACCTTTTTGGATAATATCTAATCATTTTTTTCTATATGCAGTCCAATTCTGCACATGCAGATTTCTTCTATTCTTATTTTTTTATTTTTAATTTCCTTCCCCATTCTAATCCTGTTGATCTCCTTTTTTAGATTTCTTAAATATGCTTACCCATATATACACCAGTGTCATAACTAATGCTATAAACAATAAATAACAACTTTCTCTTTGACTTTAAGAAATTATTTATTTCTTTGAGAGAGAGAGAGAGAGATTGCGTGCACATACAGGTTGGGGAAGGGAAGAGGGAGAACAAAAAATAGACTCCCCGATGACCACAGACCCCTACCATGGGGATTGATCCCAGGATCCTGAGGTCATGACCTGAGCTGAAGTCAGATGCTTAACCGACTGACTGAGCTACCCAGGTGCCCCTCTCTTTCACTTTCATAGTCTTTTTACCTTCATGTATACGAAGATTTCCAATGTCCAGCTACTAAATACAATGGTAAGAGAGTTAATCATGAAATAAGACTACTTGCTTTCTCATCTCAATTTTACAACAATCCACACCAATTAAGAAAGCTACTTAATTATTTTATGTCCTTGTTTCCTCAGTTAAGAATGGCAACATTAACACTTGCTAAATAAAATAAAATTGATTACTATGCTTTGGAAAATATAACTTGTTGGCTAAAGTCATGTAAATTTTATTCTTTTCTTAGAAACCACTGAAATAGCAAATTTCCAAATTTTTCAAAAGTTCCTTTCCAAACCAAGTTTGAAGACAGCATCTATTCTCTCTTCTCACCAACTGCTCCTTCAATAGTTCTTTCAGCTGTTCCTGTTTCAAGTACTAATGCTGCCAATTTTGTTTTCCTTCTAATAATCCTACATACTATTAATCATATCAATGTGCCATCAATATTTTCAGTCTTCACACATTATCATAAGATGGGTTATTTTTTCCACCTGTTTCTCTGCATTGCCAACATAGTATCTCTCTCAGTCCAAAAGATCACACCTGTGCAATTTGGAAAGCATCCAATAAACTCTGTAGAATTTTAAATTATATTACCTCTAATTTAGCTCCTCTTGATACAGTGTCAGTGGAATCAAGTCTTCTATTCCATTGATTTTTCACTCAATTTTTACATTTAATCCCATAACATTTTTCTTTCCATGGCTTAAACAATTATGCAAGATATATTGTTCTTTTAATAACAGTGTTTATTTTTTGAACTAATGAGTTTTCCATCTTAATTCACATTTTTGCCATTTTAAGGCAATAGGAGACACGTTATTCCAAATTCAAAGAAACTGGATAGAATTGCTAATCAGTATGTGGGCCACACACACACAGAGTCTTAGTTCTATAGTAGGCTTTTTAACTATGCGAAATTAAGTAAGACACATTGAGAAAAAACTTATATTTCAAAACTGGTATTTCCTTCTTTAAAACTATACTTATTAAGTTTCATTTAAATACAATGAAAAGGTGTTGCCAAACTTGGCACATTAATATGATACAATTTTTCTCCCCCCCAAATTTATTATTTTCCTGAACTATCAAATCTTACCTGATAGAAGCATAAATTGCTTCAACTGGAGAAGATCCAAGAGATAATTTATTTTAATCGCTTTATTCTTATAAATGATGAGACTCGTGCACAGATGGACTTATGTGTTATCCAATACTACATTTCTGGTCATTTTTTGTAGTCTGTAGTGTTTCAGACTGGTGCTCTTTTAAATACAGACCTCTCCATCCTTTTACTCTAAACTTCCAGTGAATATAAATATATTCATAGTTTTGTTAATCATAAATGCATTGATTGCATTGGATAAGCTGATCAACATCTGCTAACTCCAATCTGTCTTTTTCCTATGTCTTTTACTAAGTGGTTTTTCCTTTCAACACACTTCAAATACTTTGGAAAACTGGAACTCTAATGAAAAATAGAAAAATGAAACATGTTTTTAAATAACCCATTGACCACCATCATATTAATAAGCTAGAAAATTGAGAGATCTGAGATTGAGTAATAATATAACCTAGTTTTGATTCATGTATGCCTTTCAGGAAATTCTATGGACAAAGTCTCCTTGCTGTTTTATTACTAATTTCATTATAATAATAAGCTAGGATATTCATTTCTAGGCACTCCTTTTCAAATATGACCCATTTTCAGTACAATATTCAGTAGAGGAAAATTATCCTCTACAGAAACCAGTTCTCATTCTTTGACTCCTGTCCCCAAGTAGCAGAGCCTGGATACGTTATACACCTGGAGCCCTGAGATTCTCACAATTACATAGGACTGTTTTTCTACTGTCATGACCTCTGAAAGTGAGTATGTGTTGTGTTTGTTGTTGGAGAAGGGTGGTAAGGGCAAAGGGAGCAGGGCAGGAGTGGAGGGCACTTGACGGCTGCTTGGTACAAAGAGGAAAAGGTGTAGGGCAAAGGTGTAGAGGAAAAGGGCAGGAGCGAAGGTGTGTGGGTGGTGCTTCTGTGCAGACTTCAGCTCTGTGTTTCCCTCCTCCCTGAGAATGCATTACTCTGGACAGTTTTGTTTGTTTGTTTGTTTGAGATTAGTTTATAAAGAGCAGGTAGGTTAGGCCATGACAGATTTTGCTAGTTCATGGTAAAGTGTAGGTCTAAATGGGGAAAAATACTGAGTTTCTTATGAAGCCAACTATATTTAAAGAAATGTGACTTTTCTGATAAATCATCCTTACCATCTTTACGGTGCTAAAATGTCACTTTTCAAATGTCTTTTTCCAGGAAATTATAGATGGTTGCCTGATGTTAGTCACTAGAGTTTTAAATTTCACAAACAACTGTTGTAACAAATCTTATTCAGCTATTCTAGGTGATTTTAAAACTATATCTCTGAATAATAATAATGTAACTAACAAGTTTTGTAGAGGTTTTATATAAATATTTTGTGCAGGGCCCATGGCTATATAAATAATTTAATAATCCAGATCAGTGTGCATGTAGTGTTCCAATAGCCCAATTTCAAGTGACACCATAAAAGAAGTTATCTGTCTGCAGGCTGCCTTCTAGGAGCCAGGGCCCAAATATAGGGCTCAAAAATGAGCCCACAGACATAAGTCCTGGAAATTCTTGGGACATTTACGGTGCAGTGTTATCACTTGTGGTGGTGCTATGGTTTAAATGTTTGTATCCTCCTAAAACGTGTATGGTGAGATCCTAAACCCAAAGATGATGGTATCGGTGGATGAAGACTTCAGTGGTGACGGGGTCACAAGGGTGAAGCCTCTTCAGTACTTTTACAAAAGAGGCTTCAGAAAGATTCCCAGTCTCTTCTGCCATGTGAGAATACAAGAGAATCTGCAACCACAACCCACAAGGGGTTGAATCTAGGCTCAGGACACCCTTCTTGAGTATTGTTGGCTGTTCCCAGGCAAAAATTTGAAGGAAGGTACTCGAAAGTACAGGGGATCAGATCTAAGAGGACAGGTGCAGTAATTAGCACTATGATTTTCCATTTTCCAGATAAGATACCGTATCTCAGAGGGTATCCACCAGCTAAGTAAAGAATACATTGTCTAGCAAATAGCTCTTTCTAGTGGTTAGCAGCTAATTATACCCACATAACACTTTTCTTTTTGGCTAATTAAACTCTAAAAAGATAGCTAATTTCTTTTAATATTTCTTAACAGGTTTTAATCATTGATAAATTCTCTTCTTTTGAAATAATTAAGCACAAGATCTCCTCATTTGCTGCCTAAAATTTTGAAAGAGAAAAATACCAGAAGGCAATTGCTGAATAGTGCCTCTTCTCTTTTAAGTACGAAAACTTAAAAAGTAAGATATCTAGGGGTGCCTGGGTGGCTCAGTGGGTTAAGCCTCTGCCTTTGGCTCAGGTCATGATCTCAGGGTCCTGGGATCGAGCCTGGCATCGAACTCTCTGCTTAGCCGGGAGCCTGCTTCCTCCTCTCTCTCTCTCTCTCTGCCTGCCTCTCTGCCTACTTGTGATCTCTGTCAAATAAATAAATAAAATCTTTAAAAAAAAAAAGTAAGATTTCTAGGACATGTCTAAGCTAAAAGCCCACCTTCTTATTCCTCATAACTTTTATGTATTTATACTTTCTCCCATTTTATAATCAATATTAGAGAAAAGTCATCCATATTCACATTAGAGATAATCTGTACCATAAAACAAAATATATTAGTTAGCAGTTTCTCCATGCTATTATTTAATGCGTTTGTTTTCAACTATATTTCCATTTTCTGGTTTTGGATCACTTTAGACAATTATTCTCTTTTAAAAAACTGCAATTTTCTCATTCTTTCTGGAAAACCTATGCCATATAATGCTCAAAGATGCCAAAAGTATATTTAAAACGAAGTGCTTTTCTTAATTAAATTCCATCAGACACCTTGATACAATTTTCATATATATCATTCTATATTATTCCTCCAGTTTCTCAGAAATAAAAATATGACAAAGGTCTGACAGAGGTCCCATTTTCAGGGATGTTTCCCTCACACACAAAGTGTTGATAACTGAATTTGCATGTGATTAATCTTCCTGAATAACAAAAAAATAGAAGAAAATATTTTAAACTGTGAGAAATAAAATGTTACCTATTGTTAACTACAGACATTTCATCTGTCATCTACTGAAATTTGCATGCTAAGAAACAGAATGAGCTCATTTTATTTTCCATAGCTTACATTTTACCAAAAACTTCTTTAGAATATCTCTATAAAATATTATCTGAGACAATCCAGTGAGGACTTTTGTTCACCCTTTTTTTCCCCAATTATGCCTGATCACCAGTTGAGCTGAGATGTTTCAACCAATCAATTTTAAACACCTCCTTTAAGAAGTTTATAGTAATCCAGTTTTTGACTTGTTTTAATGGAAAAAGAGGAAATAATGCACAAAAGATGCCGATATATAGTGAGTGGAATGGAGTCCTGAGGATGATACACTTACATAAAAAACCTTCATAATTATTTAAATATTAACAACACTGAGACAAGTTTTTTATATCTTTTGCATTATTATATGTTACGACAGTTGATTTAATGACCATTACTAGGGCTTTTCCATCCAAAGCTTCCCATCCTGTCCCCCGTGGTTTGGGGGAATATCTTCTAGACTAAACTAACACCCTGCTGAGGTAGACTTTAAACTCTCCTTATTTGCAATTCTGCTACTCACAATCCTCCAGATTACACTGTTAAAACACTATGTTCTTCATTATGCGATCAGCCAGTTTGAAACTTTTCACTGTCTCTCCATTTTTCATAACACAAGAGTCCCCATATTCCACCCCTCCAACTCTAATTTATGTTTCCAGTACTAACCTTATACTCCATATAAGAATACAGGTGGGCATACTGGCCTTCTGCTGTCTCCTGGGCATTCCTGCCTCCTTTTTACAGTCACAGAAACACATATACTGCATTCCTGGACAACCGAATCATGACCATCATTTGAGACCAAATTCCACTTTTCCTTATGAAATACAATGTCCTTTTACTGAGCAGCAATCTGTGGTTTAACAAAGTGTTTTCACACACAATCTCAATTAATACATTTTATTTGAGCTGATATAAAAAGACAGATAAGGATTCTGGGGCTCGAAGAGACTTCTCCTAACCATCTCAATTCATGTTGCTCTCTCCTTTCTCTAACACTGGAGGCATGATGTCTATCGTGTTTATTATAGATATATATATATATATATATAGATAGATAGATAGATAGATATAGCAACAGTCATATTTATCTTCATATATGTAAGTTTCTTTTTTCATATTCATTCATTCATTCATTTGACATCAATTTTTCTGAGCTCTTACAATGTGTCAGGCATTATATGGGCAGAGTCTCTCTATCAGTAAGTTTATTTCTAGTATTTCTAACTAAATGGTAAATAAAAGCTCCTTCATGTGAGGGATCAGTGTTATCACCCAACAACGCCTATCCCAGGAAATGTGCAACAAATGTTTAAAGAGAAAATAAGGCAAAAGTAAAGCATTTCTCATTCAGGATGATCATATTTTTTAAAGAAAAATGATGCAAACAAAGACTCTGAACTTCTGACAGTTTGCCTGAACTATCTTTGCCTTAACTATGCGGTTTGCTTTATTAACTCTAGTTTTCTAAGTGTACAGTAAATACAAAATATAAAACACAAACATCAAACTATTTCAGGACTTATCACCACAAGTGATTAGCCATGGGATACGATTACTGTTCACACCGAAGGCAATTTTTTTGGCTCTAAAATAATTATGCTGAATATTCAGCATCTTTCGGGAAGGCTAATTGAGGGAAAATGAAATAGTAAGCTTCTGTGCTGTACCAGCTGCAATTATGAAGATGTGAGACTGTTGTCGTTAAAGTCTCACTGAACATCAGTAGAACAAGTCTTTGTAAAAGTGTGTCTGCGTTATTTAAATACCTTGATTCCAGATACAAAGTGAGTTGAAGTTTAGCTCTGGGATGCACTTTTATCTGTAGGATGCTCAAAGCTTCTAAACGGTAATGCATTTTTCCCCAATAAAAGGATGCCTCTGACTGAGCTACTCATAAGAGATCAACAACTTGGGGAACAGAAAAATGTTAATCCTGTCATCTGCTCAAGTGTGAGACAAGGACCTCGTCAATGTGTGTCATCAGCCCGGTATTTGAAGATGAAGTCTGTGACCATGCTCTTTCCTCCATGCAGGAGGTGCGCCCAACGTGCGACCCCGGACCTCTCCACAGAGTACACAAGAGGCTTGTTCTTTGGTTAGTGCTTGGTACCACCACTTGCAAGGCTTTTGTGGCTTTTAACTTTGTTTGCCACAGAAAAAGCCTGACCTCTTTTCCCACACTGAGTTAACTTATCTTTGCTGTAAAGCAGAAAGGACTGGGATATGCCACTGTTGTTGCTTCCCCAAAGCTCTGGCCGGAAAACCTTAGGTGACATATTCTGCCACAACGTTTCCCCTCTCTGTGGCTTCTTTCAAGATCGATGCTGCGGGTTTTCAGGAATCCTATTATATAAGTAATATAATTTGCCATGTTAAACATTTAGTTCATTTTGTGATAGTTCCTCAGAGGCAAATAGGAGAAGCCAAGTAGGTTCAAAAAGCTTGCCTTTTATAAGTGTAAAAGAGGGACTGCATGGATTTCAATTTGAATGGACCTCGGGCACAACACAGAGGTCCCTCTTGATGTAAAAGACTGTGAAATTTTTGTTCTACTTTTAGGATCTCTGCTCCATTAGGGACTTCTTTCCCTAAGTGCCTAGGGTAATCTAGTTAAGTCTAGGAAGGCCTAGTATCATAAATTTCTTCAATTATTATTTAAAAAAGGAAGAAATATCACTTTACCAACTCAGTTCCCTTAGCACTGAAGCTCTGCATGAAGCAGGATGTTTTCCTGCCCCATGTAAGTGAAAAGAACCATCTTTCAAAACTACTGGTGTTCTAGATTCTTTTTATAAAAGGGTAATCTTCATTATTTTGGGCAGCAGACCCAGTCAATCTCTAGTTATATAAGTGGAATTATTAGAGATATATGTATATTGAGAAAATGGAATTAATACTGAATTTCCCTTGCCTTTTCTTTTATTTAGAATGTAATCATATTTACCCCTCTGTATTAATGTTAGCAATGGGATTAGAACTGAAAATTCTACTTCTGCTTCCACTACTGAAAACTTCCATTCTTAATTCTTGATTAGAAAATCATTATTTCAGCAATAAAGAATAATCATATTTTAAATAAAAAACAATCTGTTAGCAAAAAGCCTTATTCTTTAAATCTTTAAAGATGCATTTGAGTCCTTTTCTACTGGTGAGAATATGTATTACACAGAAATTCATTAGATTTACCAGCCAACGGGTCTTGAAGAAGTCACTTCACCCTCTGATCTAATGTTTCCTCTGTTTTAAGATGTGAAATTTGCCCTGCCAATAGACAGAGTCACTATGAGAATGAAATACATTAGTACAGATGCACAGGAGTTTTCAAAATTTAATAAAGCATTGTGCAAATGTGGAGTATACAGTAGGAAGAAAATTGGTATTTTTTGATTATATTAAATATAGATGTTTCCAAAGATTAACTTACAGGTAAAGGGTAATACTTAATTCTCATCAGAGGTCATTTCTTAGACGTCACTCTTCAAAATGGTGTGTTCCTCTGAGTGTGTCTCTTGAACCATTCTAGAACACATATAACTGCAAAAAAGTAAATTATTTCCCTAAGCCACAGATTGCATTAATGAGGGGAAGGAGAGCCAGGGAAGAAGAGCAGCAGACAAAGTGAACAGACTTACTAAATGCATGCATTCACTAACCAGACTTAGACAATGTATAGGTTCAATGGCAAGAGTGAGTGCAGCCTTTGACACAGGCAGACAGATCTGTGATTCAAATCCTAACCCTGCTGTATACCAACTGTGTGAGAGTCATGTGGGTCAAATCACTTAAACCAGTGCTTCCTAAAGTTTGGTCCCAGACTAGCAACATTAACATCACCAGGGAACAGGGTAGAAATGCCAAATCTCCAATAATACCTCAGATCTACCAAAATCTTTGGGAGTGGATCCCAGAAATCTGTGCTTTAACCAGTATTCCACGTGATTCTGATGCATGTTCAAGTTTGAAAACCACTAACTTGAGCTATCTGATAAGTTTGTCTCTAATAATAGAAATAACACCTTTCTTATAAGTACAATTATAATGATTATAATGATTAGAGACAAGTTATATGCAGTCTAGTGCATGCTAATTGCTCAGTGAATAGAGTCAATAACAACCTTCCAGACTCATCTCAGATGCCACCCAGGCCATGAAGTCATCCTTACCCATCTCTACAACCATCACCTCTCCACATTTATGAAAAGTAAGTAAACTCAATTCTGACTTTAGGTTATACTATTATTATCATATTATATTGTATTTATTATATCATATGTTACTGGCTAATTCTCTCTCTGGTATTAGAGGTTTCTTGAGCTCAAAGACCTCTTGGCGTTAACACATAGCATAATCATTTGATTCCCCACCCAATTAAACAGGACTAATATTTGTATGTATTCTATGAGATCACTGTGAAATATTAAATATAAGACAATGGACACAGTGCCTGGATCTCAATAAACATTGGTGGTTATTACAATGATAATTTTTTAAAACTATTTTGGAAATAGGTTCCTCCATAAATATTTTGGGATTAACTGCAAATGCTGAATTTCTCTGGAAATGAGATATCTAAAGATCTTTTTGACTATATGGTTTTAGGAGATGAGGAAAACTTACTAGGCAGACAGATCTGTGATTCTTCAGATAAAGATAAAGTTACATCAGCCTTTGTTTGAACTGTATTTACTTATCAAAAGTAAGAGAATTTTCTAGTAGTCACTGATCACCTCATCATGAGCTGTTTTATTTTTTAATTCCTAGCATTAATTCCTAACATTTTCTCCTCAGGAAACGAAAGTGGTTGAGCCCATAATAACTGGTATAGTACTTCTAACTCACCGGCCTTGAGAAAAAAACAGACCAATGAGCATCCAGCTGCTGCTTCTGACAACAGTGACCTAGACAGCCCAGAGGAGCAACCCGGGAATGATGCTTAATTTTGTGTCACCTAGACTGGCCATGGGCTACCCAGGCTAACCATAATTTCCCAGTGTGTTTGTAAGGGTGTTTCAGAATGAGATCAGCATTTGCATTGGTGAGCTCAGTAAACTGCCTTCCCAGATGTTGGTGAACACTATCAAATCCTTGCGTCCTGAACAGACGAAAAAGTGGAAGGGAGAAATTCATTCCTTTTTATTCCTGCCTGCCTACTTCACTGGGCTTCTCTTGCCTTCGGATGAGATTAGGATTTAATACTGCTGGCTTCCCTGGTTCTCAGATCTTCAGAACTGGACTAGAATTATGTTAACCAGCTCACCCGGGTCTCCAGCTTGCAGATGGCAGAGCATGAGGCTTCTCAGGCTCCGTAAGTGAAGAAGCCAAGTCATTAGAGTAGCACACGTGCTCGCTCTCTCTTTCCATATATACGTATACATATATGTATATGTATGTATGTATCTATATCTATTAATCTGTATCTATACCTATATCTGTGTCTTTATCTTTCAAAATCTGTATATTCTATCGGTTCTGTTTCTCTGGAAACCTGACTACTTATAAATACTCTTGGATTCTGCCTGTGAGAGCAGTGGACAAGGAAAGACCAGTGCTGGAAGACAGAGCCCTCAAACAGGGCAGGGAAGTGGGCATCTTGCTTATTCAGTTAACACTTTGAGACCCAAACATCCTCCATAGCTTTTGAAAGGGTCAGCAGCTTTAGGTAGGGCGTCTTACATCTTAGCCGTGGTCCAGGAGGAGAATAAGGTATAGGACAAATCTTCTTTCTCCATCCACCGCATTTAATAAATAGGTGGCTCTCCTCCAAACCCCACACACCTTTTTCAAGAGCCTGGTGTTAAATGTCCAATTAATTTTAACCATGTGGTTAGTGTATCCGTTTTCTATTGCTTTCCCAGAGTTACAAAGGTGAGCACATAGAGAAATCCTATTGGATCCCTTTCATATTATTGGAATGTACAAAGGAAGACATTTTTGTCTGATCTTTTTCCAGAGATGGTCATATCCAATAGCCAGTCAGCAAATAATCAAATGAAATGTGGCTTCACATGGAGGATTAGTAGTCACTACACTTTTTCCCACTACACATCAAGAGACTGTTCTTCAGATAAAGGGCACAGCCACCTTCGTCCACTTTATGCAGGAAAAGAGATATTAATCCATGAGTATCAATCATTCCCTAAAGAAGGATAAATTACTATAACGTACTATGTTGACAGTGTCATGAACCATTTGGGAATTTTCCTAAAGATTTTCCACAATATCACCAATTAAAAATGTGAATCTTACTTAATAAACTGGAATTTATTGCTGGTCATTTTTGACTGATACAGAAAAGGAAAACATTGTCTCTGACTTTTAAGGGATTTAGCTTTTGATTTTCATGCCCCATTCTGCCCGGACCATGAAGAAAATGTTTGACTGTCTGACATGTGCAAAGGCAGTATGGTTTTTGGCTAAAATTGAAGACAACCTTAATTATCACGACTGCCCTTCTAGATTTTTAGACCAGATTTGGAGGCATTGAAAAGTGGCACTTAAGTACTAGCATGTTCTTCTACTTAGAAAATCTCTGCCACACTCTGAAAGGAAATGACAGACTAAGGATATGCCAGAATCAGAGACAGAACTCCTTATAGTTGGTCTTCTTGTACATATGTTCTTTATTTATTAATTATTTACTTTATTTTGATATCCATTTATACACATGTATTTCATCTTCCAAACAAACTTCAAGAAGTCAACATTTTTTGTCTGTTTACTTGTAATTTCTTAACTTATTCTCACTGCTAACTACCTGACAGCTTCTTCTACCTGCCAACATCTACTTAAGGAAAAAAAAAAACAAAACACATTATTATTAGCTAAGGATGATCTCTCCCTCTCAAAGGAGTAAAAAAAGAACATAATTTTTAGTTCTTATTTTATTCCTTACTTTTAAACTGCTAGACAACCAATAATTTGACAAGTTATTAATGTGATATGAAGTGGATTATGTGCATTTTGTCTGATTTCTTTGCCTTCTTTACAATGACCCTGCTAATTACTCATGAAATTTAAAGAAAGGAGGGGGAGGGGGGAAAGAAGAGAAAAAAGTCTTCCTTTTACTGAAGTAATCATTTTGTCAGGAAGTGCATATGCCATGCAGTGACTTTGAATGAAAAAGGCTTTAAAGAACTATAGCTGATTTTTATTGAAGGCCCATGTCCTCAGCTCTGCACTTGGGACTTTTATGTCTTCTAATTTGTTCTCAGCACAACTCTTCAGAATCAGTTGCATTTGCCCATTTCACATTGAGGTTCAAGGAAGTTAAACAAACAAACAAACAAAATCTTACCCACAGAGTAAGTTGCAGAGCATTTATTTTTCTTTCTGAAAAGTCAGCATGTTTTCCTCTATACACATTGTCTCCTAACTGTATCACAGACTCCTCAGGAAACTTGTTTCTGTACTCTTCTACATACCCAATTGATGGGTAAGGTCAGAACTTTTTGGTTTGAGGTTATTGGTATGTGTGTGTGTGTGTGTGTGTGTGTGTGTGTGTGTGTGTGTTTAATTTGTTACCATGTTCTTTAGTGTTTAGTATAGATTTCTACTCAATAAGGCAAATTCATCTCCAGCCGTTCATTCATTTAGCCCTTCGTAAGATACTCCTTATTATAAACGGCTCTTTTACTATATCCCACTCTTCAGTGTACTCTGGCCTGAGATTACTTGGCTTTTTATCCTGTTGGCCACTTTGTTAAATCATCTTATGGCCATATTAATGGTAGTTTAATAATACTTACCATACACTGCTGACCTGGAGAGCACTGATGAGAGAAATCAGTCATAATAAGGGCTACAGATAGACTGTGCTTTAATGCTATTGAGAAATTACTCAAACAAGATTATTATGTGTGATTACCAAAAACTCAGGCAGCAAAAATGTTGTCTTTGAGAACACAGACACTGGATGTCTAGTCATGGGCAGAGTCATCAATAAATTGTACTCTCTTCAGAAGCCAAGAAAGCTGAGGAAACTATCTGAAGGAATTGGGTTTAAGTGTGCTCTTTGAAGCTGACAGGAAATGGTGTTCAGTGCGTGCCAAGGTTAAAATGCTCTTTACTCAAGGCTAAATTGGATGTGGTCACAGTTGGAAGAGACCATTTACTATCATTTATGCACATTTCAGATCTTTCCAGTGACACATGGGTAACTATTATTTGGGAGACCAAAAAGGATTAAGTGGGAAAAGATGAAAAGATGAGTAATGCAAACAGGCTACAGAATATAACTTTTTCATTTTCATTACTTGTGAATTTGTAAAATGACTAAAACAGTCATGTGCTAGATTCGTTTTTTATTTATAAGTTTCTAAGTTAACACTATATATTTTCAAACATATGTTCAAGATGTTTCTTTTCTTTAAAAAAAAATCATGTTTATTTATTTGAGTGAGGGAGAGAGCACGTGCACACATGAGTGGGGGTGTGGGCAGAAGGAGAAGCAGACTCCCTACTGAGCAGGGAGCCCAACATGGACTTGATCCCAGGACCCTGAGATCATGACCTGAGTCAAAGGCAGATGCTTAAGTGACTGAGCCACCCAGGTGCCCCAAGATGTTCTTTTTCTTGAATTCATTGAAGGCAGAGACAAAACTTGAGAAAAGGGAGAACTTTTGAAAAGAAAAAAAAGTTTAAGGGAACATATAATTTAAAGAAGGGAAATCCTACGTTTAAAAGAAGCAAATGACTTCTGCAAGAACATGGCTGGTAGGAAGCCAAATCCTCCACTCATTCATTCATTTGCCAGTCCTATACCTCCATGCATTCAACCATTATGCCCCCAATACATTAATGAGATTCTCAATCTACGCTATAAATTGTGTTCTAGAAACATTTACAGAGCACTTTATTAGCATGAGATTTAATGCATCCAGTAAAAACATCAACTATGGCTCATAATTTTTTAACATTTAACCAACAACATCAATGAGCTTTCTAAGTACAATACACTGAAGAGGACACAGAAGGACATACAAAAGAATGACACAGTTTCTTCTCAAAAATGAAAGAGACAGTTATACAAAAATAAGAAAACTGACTGAAATGTGTATATTGGCAAATCAACAAAACTGTCATAAGCAATTTTGTGTGTGTGAATGTGTCACTTCAAACATGCTTTCACAACAATTATGAGATTTGATCCTTAACACTTTCCCATAAAAATTTAGTCATATAATCTGTATTTGATGATTGACTGCAAATATTACAGTTTTTTAATTATATTTACCAAAATGAAATAATGCATTTGACCTTTGTGTGAAATTTGCAGACTAACAACTGTTTTCACAAATATATTTTCATTTAATTTACCAGTAGGATCCCATTTAGTAAGAACCCTATCTATTATTATCCTCACTTAACAAATGTTAAGACTGTGTGCACTCTGCTTAAGTTCTCAGAGTTAACAGGTTAGAGTAGACTAACACCCAGAACTTCAGAGATTAAATCATACAATGTCCCTTTAACATTATGTTTCTATGGGCAGAATAGAAGAAAACTCTTTCAAGAGTAATTAGAAAAGCTTTAAGAATACAGGCTGAAAATAGTTATTAAGTTGTATTCAAATCCTTTGCTTTTATATCTATGTCTATCTGTATTGATCTATAAAACTCCTTAAGGGGACAGTTGGGTGGCTCAGTCCTTAAGCAGCTGTCTTTGGCTCAGGTCCTGACCCCAGTGTCTTAAGATCTAGCCCCACAAAGAGCTCTGCAACTGGCTCCCTGCTCAGCAGGAAGCCTGGTTTTCTCCCTCTCCCACCCACCTGCTTGTGTTCCCTCTCTCCCTGTGTCTCTCTCTGTCAAATAAATAAATAAAATCTATAAATACATAAATAAATAAACTCCTAATAAGTAAATAAATAGATAGATAAATAAATAAATAAAAGTCCATGTCTTCTCTTGTTCCCAATTATTTGTAATAATTACTGAAATTTGGTCAGACTAAATGTTGAATATATTTAAAGTAGAAGTTGGCATAGTTCCTTAGTTCAAGTTAGAACTTGACAAGTATACACAAATATTTACTGGATAAAGAAATTTACGTAAGAAATAGAGCCTTATCAATGTTGGAATAAACCCATGACATGTGTCTCGATATGCGGCATGGGAGAAGGCCACATCACTTCTGCGGTATTCCTGCCAAAACTGCATTACACAAATACAGTCATGAGGAGATATCAGGCAAATCCAAATTGAGGAACATTCTGCAAAACAAATGACTTTTCTTCTTCAAAATGTTAAGGTCCAAAGAGAAAGAAAAGCTGAGGAACTGACCCAGATTAAAGGAGACTAAATAGATATGAGAACTTATGAGGGGCTCCTGGGTGGATCAGTCGGTTAAGCGCCTGCCTTCAGCTCTGGTCCTGTCCTGGGATCGAATTCTGCATCAGGCCAGGTGGCCTGCTTCTCCCTTTGGCTCTGCCTCTCTCTGTGTTTCTCATGAATAAAATTAAAATATTTTTTAAAAATTGATATGAGAACTAAATCCTGTACATAATCTTCAACTTAAACCTAGACCTAAAATACACAGCTTATTATAAAGCATCATTAGGATAATTTTTAACATTTAAATATTGCCTATGGATTACATAACCATATCTAACCATACTGAATTTCCTGATTTTGTTAACTGAACTGTATTCATGTGAGAGGATATTCTCTCAAACTATTTTTCTTTGGAACTTCACTTAAATTATTTAGGGCTAAAGGGGAAGGGTGTCTCCAACTTACTTTCAAATGGTTCAGAAAAAGAAAACGTGTCTGTGTGTGTGTGTAACAATTGGTGAATCTGGGTAAAAAGTATAGTGGCACTCCTTTTACTACTAACTATTCTTACAAGTTATCTGTAAATTTGAAATCCTATTAAAATTAAAAGATCACCTAAAAAATGATTTGAATCTCTAAAATGCATCTTTCTCCTCACACCATATCATCCAAGCCACTATAAAGGGACTCAAATCAGTTTGGTTTTCCTATTCATATTCCCCTCTAAAAACTTGAAGATAAATTAATAAACTAATAATAATAAATAAATAGTGAACTAATTTAAATTTTCATTTAATTAAAATAGTAAATGATCAAATTATAACTAGGAAAAAGTTGTCAAGTGTTTTCCTCATCAAATGTCAATGTCATCCTTCACATTCTTGGTTTTTTAAGTACATGAACTCTGTTTTTATTAAAAATACCTGGTGCTTTCATTTCAGGTACTCATCCATGATCTTAATACAGTAATGTGTAGAATATAATCTGTTCAATATGAGACTGGAGCATTTAGAGTCTGAGAGAAATAGCTAAACCATCCCACACGCTGGTTATGCCAGATTATTAAAGCTTTACATACATTTCAACCTAAATCATCAAAAAATAACAAATATAATCTCCCTTCAGAGCTAGACTCAATTAAACTATGTTTTATTTATTTTTGATTGCATTTATTAAATATTTATCATGTAATAATATAATATATATATTATATATGGATATATAATATATAAATATTATATATGGATATATATAATATATAAATACATACATAAATAATATTTATTATAGAGGCTGCTAGCCCTAGCTGGGATAATTGTGACTGTCTACTAAACAATGAGAACACAAGGAGGCCAACACGAGAGTTCCAGTCTTTAAAGATATAAAAGAACAGTACTAAGTACAGTTAATAGAAAATTGAACTCTATGGCATAATAATAAATAATAATGCTACAGTTGAAGAAAATTCAGGACACAATGGGAGCCCATGAAAGTAACAACAAACAAGCCAGGGTTATGAGATAAGTAAATGAAACTGATAACCTAAAACCTAAGAGGAGTTAATGACTTGGCCTGAAGAGAAAAATATATCAGGCCAAGAAATAGAGTGTGGAAATCCAGTAGGTTGCAAAAGAATTTGGGGAATTTCTGCAAACTTTAGTAGGACTGGAGGAAGAGCAGATGATGGAGATGTTCACAGAGGCAAAGACACAAAGGACCATGTGTGTTGGATTGAGCTTAGATCTAGAGCTCAGTGAAGAGACACTAGGAGTTTTGAGAACAGACAGGTAGGATCAGATGTGCCTTTTGGAAAATTTCATTGAATATTAGTCATTCTGAACCTTTGTTTTGAGGGATCTATTATAAATACAAGGCCACAATCTCTTGCAAAACTTGTGAGACTACATGTGATTTAGATTTCTGAATATATTGGACTTGTAGAAAAGCAGTAAGGTCACCACAATGCATAACACCCCCAGGGGGATCTGAAACAAACATCCCTCAGTCAAATACATGAAAATACCCCCACCAAAATGGATACATCTTCACTTTAAATCAGACTAATCTGTTCAGATGAGGTTTGTCATTAAATTAATTAAAATGAAATGTTAAATGAAATGGTTGTGGAAGCATTTCAACCTCTGAATAGAGGGTGAGGGATGGTGGGCATCTATCAAAAATGTCAGAGACACACATGAAGACAGCAGACCTCTGAAAGCTGAAACAAGCAACCAAAGAGCAATTACGATGCTAACAGTAGAGGTATGAGAATGGTGTTTCGGAGTCTAGATAAACAGCCACACGCTGAATCTAACCCATAGACTGCCTTCATGTCTGTGTCACTGTTGAATAAACTTTGCTCTGCAATTTCACCGAAGGCAAATTGTTTGTGTTTCAGTACACACTAGATTTTTCTCTGGTGTTAAATTCTGCATTCTATTATGACTCGGAGCAAGGTGAACCCACAGTTTTAATGTGATCCACCCTGCACAGCATTCTCTCAAACTATTTCAACAGTTTATTGATAAAACTCTAGTTAAAATATATCGTCAAAATCTGATAATACAGTCTATGGATAGTTTGAATTATACTCTATGATATACCATAACTGAGAACGACTGGGGTAGAAAACAGATTGTCAGAAAGAGCAAGATTTCATCCAAGAAAGCTAATAAGTACTATTAATCAGTTAATTAATCAGTTAATCTCAGAAATAGATGATGCTAGAGCGCCAGGGTGGCTCAGTTGGTTAAGTGTTTGCCTTCTGCTCAGGTCATGATCCCAGGGTTCTGGGATAGAGCCCTACATTAGGCTCCCTGCTCAGCGGGAAGCCTGCTTCTCCCTTTACCACTGCTTGCTCTGCCTACTTGTGCTCGCTCGCACTCTCTCTCTCTCTCTGCCAAATAAATAAATAAAATCTTAAAAAAAAAAAAAAAGAAAGAAAGAAAGAAAGAAATAGATGATGCTAGCCCTAACTGGGATAACTGTGTTTGTGTCCTTTGGCCTTGAAACACAGATGATTTTTGTCCCACTACAGGGCAGGAAAAAAAAAAAAAAAGAACATATTATTTATGGGAAAAAAAGACTATTAATTTCTGATTGGAACCATTTTAGAATGTTTCTTGCAAGGCGGAACTTTTGTCCTGAATATTAAAGAATTCATAGTCTACAAGTGGAAAGGATAAAGTAGATAATGAAGTCTAAGTGAGAGATAAGAATAAAAGCATTAAGGTATATCCAGACAAAGTTAGCAAGATAAGGTTGGGATGGAACTTTCACGAACATTGTCACATTAAGAAAGGTTCTTTTACTCTGCAGGAAACATGGGTTGCCTGCCCGACTATAGTATGAAAGATGATCAAAACCAAAGAGGTAAATTTCAACAACCCTTATATTCTGAATATGAGCAAGAGTAAGAAAAAATATATTGTTAAAAAATGTCAGACCCAAATGTGCTGGTTCTCTACAAGACCAATTTTTACATACACACACATACAGTGTTTAGATACATGTTCGTGCATGGGTGTTTGTGTATGTACTGTACAACCTCATTTTCTAGAATTTAAGAATTCAACTCAAAGGAGTTTCATGCATAGCAACTCAACCGTGGACCCTTTAGCATGACTACCCTTCAGCAATGAAAAGTGAACCATCTTTTCCTGAAATAAACGCAGTGAGGTGATGCATTCCTTGACTCATGGGGTGAGAAGGTCTCTCTGGAGGCCCTCTGTTGCATTGCCCTGCCTTCTTCCTAATGAATGCTTCCCCTATTTGTAAACTTCTTTAGGCAAAACAATTTCCTTTAAAGGTGCTTTATAATGTCATTAGATTTCCCATTTGTGTTCAAATGCACCACAGTCAGGAGCAGGAGATGCTAGCTAGCACTGATTTTCTCCAAAATGAGGGACCAAGAGAAAAACTCCTTTCTACCGAACATTGGACTTCCTTCTCCTTATAGCTCTACTTCTTAAATGAGAGTATGTTGGGCATTTGCTATTTTTTTCCTACCTGACATTTTTTCATGGGCAAGAAGGAGAGTGTGATGATATCAGTAGGCTATTGGGGTGGCCAACTTTAACCACTGGTGTCAGAGCCACTGTGACATGATGGATGTTAGAATCCAAAGGTGCAGGTCTGAACACTAACCATTGGCACTGATATTCTGATATGACAGCAACATTTTTTTTTCCGTTTAGAAGCAGAATTTACTAGTATCGAAAAGACACATGTGTTGCTCCATGAAGAATAACACCAATGTCATACTTCTGAAATATGTAAACTTCCCACCATTTCATGAGCCATGAATAAATACTTTCTACCACGGCAATAGTCTACTCTATACTGAAGCTCTCTAGAACAATGTTCTCAATGCTTCAAGAATCCTGGCTTATGGGGCGCCTGGGTGGCTCAGTGGGTTAAAGCCTCTGCCTTCAGCTCAGGTCATGATCTCAGGGTTCTGGGATCAAGCCCCGCATCAGGCTCTCTGCTCCGCAGGGAACCTGCTTCCTCCTCTCTCTCTGCCTGCCTCTCTGCCTGCTTATGATTTCTCTCTGTCAAATAAATAAAATAGAATAAAAATATCTCTGACAATAAAAAAAAAAAAAGAATCCTGGCTTATATAACTTAGTTTCTCTCAGCCTGGTATTTTGCTTTATTTATTTGTTTGACGGCTCATTGTAAATCAACAGACAAATAAAATTTAATCTAATCTTCCAGCCTCAACCCTGTAATGCTAATGCCCACATGCATTCTGATCTTACCATGTTTCAGCACTGATCCTTCTCAAAAGATTACTGCAATGAGCTTAGGATTAGGGTGCAAATCTTGTACCCTATGATTAGCAACCTCTAAAAGTCAACAAGGTAGGTAAAATATGTAAAAAAAAGACAGATGATAGAAAGAACGATAGATAGGTAGATAGAGAATACCATTACCAAAGAGTTCCCAGGGTCTTGGGTAGTCTGCAAATATATTACATATAATTTTGCCAAAAGCTGATTAGCCAAATAGTAAAATAAACATGTGGCTGAAGCACAAACCAAAACCAAATTCACAATATTCTGATGATAAAGATCTCATTCATACACATAAGAGATCTTTTTCATTATCAAACACTGGTTTCACCACCATCATCACCACTCTTTATTTAAGAAACAGCTTCGAAGTCAGAGATATATCTGATGATAGAGTTCTACAGGGAATATAGCCATGGAAAAATATTTACATCAAGGTGCCCTTTTAGTTTTCCTGTGTAAAGCACAGTCTCTGCTTAAGGCTGTGTCAACATGACCGATTCATGAATGTTCCCTGTAGAGCAGTGTATTGATCACAGTGAAAATTCACTCTGAATCTGGTTAGGTACGGTGCTCAGAAGCTAACCACTCACTCTTACCTACCTTAGGCAACAACAGGCTTCGTGTAAATGGACCTCAGCCCAAGGGAGTCCATAAGGCTCCCACTGCTGCTGCTCACAGGGATGAGGGGGCAGGGGAGTGTTGCTTTCCTGTTATGTTCTTCCAAGCTGCTTAAAAATAAAAGTAATTTGTCTGCTTTTCTGGAGAATTAACATTTCATGTCTGAGGAGTCAAATCCATCTGAAAGAGTTTTAAGCATTTGAACCCAAAATAAATTCATAGATAATTAGTTTGAAACTCGGGAACTGGGTCCCTATCTCCCCATTCTAATTTGAAGTAGCTAAGATCCTAAGGCCCCCTGCTCTAAGGGCAATGTTCAACACAGTGAGTGACCAGGACTAGCTGCATTTGTTTTCCTACAGCATCTTAACTCACTGACACTCAACATTGCCTGTGGTTTCCCATGCCTGACTTAAGAAAGTATGTTTCTTTTTAGAGTCTTGATAGTGATTACTTTTT
Organism: Meles meles; assembly: GCF_922984935.1. NCBI lineage: Eukaryota > Metazoa > Chordata > Mammalia > Carnivora > Mustelidae > Meles > Meles meles. The sequence goes on along the minus strand of NC_060076.1, from coordinate 83,860,456 downwards.
GAAAGGATATTGTATTAACTAATTTCTTGGCATTACATAATATTTTTAGCTACAATATTGACAGGTCTGAACAAGAGGGTCTCTAAAAAGTTAGAAGAATGAAAATAGGCCTGGGTCATCACATTTATTTTCTTCTCCTGATTTCTTTTTCTAAACAGAATTAGGACTATTATGTCTAAAAAAAAAAAATAGTCTGAAAAACAAAATTGAAGATACAGATGTTTATTACAGAAAACCATGTAGCCTATGAAAATGTCTTGAAGAACTGTGGTCTCAATAATGAAACACTGAATGAACTCCACCGCTCCCCCTTCTTGGTAACACTCTCGGTGGCTCTGTTCCCACTGGGCTTTACCAGCTCCAGGAGTGTGTGTCATTCAGGCAATGACAGAAGTCAAAGTCTGCAATTGCAGAGAGAAGCTAGAAGTGTATTTATACATCCGCCATGCCCTGAATATGATGGTGGGGGAAAGTGACAGGATGAGCACATGCTCGATGGAAATTTAAGAGATGAGCTTTCCCTTTAGCAAAAGACAGGAAATTGATTGGAGGCAAGTGAAACTCTATGACTACCTGGAGGTTTGTGGTGATGGTTGATTCTAGTCCATGGTCATTCCAGGGTAAAGTAGAGGCTTAGGCATGCTTAACTTATGTATCTCTGGGCCCATTAGTCTCTTCACTCAAGAACTTATAAATATCATCATTGTATTATATGATATTAAAATTATTTTCTAGTCAGGGGACATTGATCTCTTTTATGTAATTGCTGATATAATGAGTAATACAAGTAAAATAACATGATTTCCTGGTTCATTTTAAGCATTAGATCAAATTCATTAGTACCTACTATGTCCTCACTACTTTCTTTGAAGTTTTTATTTAAATTCCCATTAGTTACCATACAATGCAATATTAATGTCAGGTATACAATTTAGTGATTCAAGACTTCCATGCAACACCCAGTGCTCATCACAAATGCACTCCTTAATCCCCATTATCTATTTAACCCATTCTCCTACCCTCCTCCTCTCTAGTAACCATCAGTGTGCTCTTAAGAGTTAAGATTCTGTTTTTGTTTGGCCTCACTCTTTTTCCCTGTTATCATTTGTTTTGTTTCTTAAATTCTACATAAGAGTGAAATCCTATGGTATTTATCTTTCTCTAACTGACTTATTTCACCTAGCATAATATTCTCTAGTTCTATCTGCATTGTTACAGATGGCAAGGTTTCATTCTTTTTTATGGCTGAGTAATATTCCATTTTGTGTGTGTATATAAAATTGTATATCTATCATCTATCTATCTATCTATTTATCTATCTATATACACACACACACCACATCTTCCTTCTCCATTCTATGTCCCTACTATTTATAATATGGGATCTCTATCTTCCTGGATAAAACTTGTAGGGTATAAATTTTATCCAGATTGATAAAATTATATTTTACTTTTTCTGACTTATTTAAATTTTGGGACTTCTAAAATTGCCTCTTAAACATTCTCTAAACACACATACCTATGGGACAGAATAGAACACCCAGAAACAAACCCATGCATATACGACCAGTTAATTTACAACAAAGAAGACAAGAATCTTTAATAGGGAAAGGACAGGCTAGTCAATAAACTGTGCTGGGAAGACTGGACATCTACATATAAAAGAATGGAACCGAATCCCTAACACCATACACAAAATCAACTCAAAATGGATTAAAGATGTGAATATAGGACCTGAAACCATAAAATTCATGGGAGAAAACATAGGGAGTCAGTTTCCTGACATAGGTCTTGGCAATAATTTTTTTCCATTTGACACCCAAAGCAAAGGAAGAAAAGCAAAAAATATATGAGAGACTACATCAAACTAAAAATCTTCTACATAGCAAAAGAAACTATCAATGTAATGAAAAGGCAACCTATGAAATGGGAACAAATATTTGTAAATATCAGATTCAATAAGGGGTCAATACCCAAAATGCACAGGTAAGCACAAATAACACAACAGCAAATACACACACACACACACACACACACACACGTATGATAGAGAGATAGATAGATATAGATATATTTCTATATAGATATATAAATATATATATATATATATATATATATATATATATATACTATAAAATGGGGAAAGGACTTGAATAAACATTTGTCCAAAGAAGACATTAAATGGCTGACAAATACATGAAAAGATGCTCAGTATCACTAATCACCAGGAAAATGCAAATCAAAATTACAGTGAAATATCACCTCACACTTATTAAGCTGTCTATTATCAAAGAGAAAAGAGAGAACACTGTTGGCAAAGATGTGGAGTAAGGGAACCCTTGTATACTGTTGGGAGATGGTAGGGAATATAAAAAGGTACAACCATTATGCAAAAAAGTATGGAAGATCCCAAAATACTAAAAACAGAACTATTATGTGACCCAGCAATCTAACCCCTGGGTATTAGGATACAGGATATTGAGGAGATATCTGCATTACGATGTTCATTGTAGCATTATTCATAACAGCTAAAGTATAGAAACAACTTCAGTGGTGATAGGTGAGTAAATGGATAGAAAAATGATCATTTATATATATATATATATATATATATATATATATATATATATAACTCAGCCTTAAAATAAAAAGACATCCTGACATTCATGACAACATGGATGAATAATTTATGCTAAGTGAAATAAACTAGACACAAAGGCAAATATTGCATGGTATCACTTACATGTGGAATCAAATATATATGTATTAGAAAAGTGGTTTCCAGGGACTAGGGGGCAAGAAAAATAGGAAGAGCTTGGTAAAATGGTCCAAATTTTTAGTTGCAACATGAACCAAGTCTTAGGATCTAATGTGTAGCATGGTGACTATGGTTGATAACACTATATTGTAAAATTGAAATTTGGAGCTTAGAACTTGAATGTCCTCAGCCAAAAAAATTAAAAAGGTAAATACTTTGAGGTGATAAATGTGTTATTATCTCATTGAGGGGAATCCTTTTTATGTATACATTTATCAAATCATCACATCGAATGTACAACATGATGATTTGATAAACGTATAATTGGTGACAATACCATACCTACTGATAAAGGGACACAAATTGAAAACAGCTCTTTTTAGAGTTATCCCTTGGAGAATAAGTACTAATTTCTGAATATAAAGGAGTGAGTTAAAGTTACATTTGCTTTTTGTGTTATGTGTACATAATCTTGGAGAAAGTTAAAGTTCTCTGGAATAATATATTGATAATATAAGACTTTATTTTTAACCTATATTGTAACACTAAAAAAATTTGGGAGGGTTTTTATACATTAAAGTTCAAGGTAGTATTAATTAACTTTTTTCAAGAAGAATACAGATAGTTTTCTACATACAGTTCCAGAAAAATAAAACTTCCTGACCTTGGAAATCTATAAAATTCAAAAGAAGGTATTTATTGTTTCTTAGTGGTGCATGTCTACATTTCTATTAACAAAAGGTCAAGGAATTTTTTTTTGTTTTAAATGCTACATAATACATTTCATTTCATAGTTTGAAAAGACAAGAACTTTTCAATAAGATATTTATATCTGCCAAACATGTGAACACATCTTTATTTTGCCTTTTTCCTAAATCTTCTTTAACTACTATATTATTGCTTTCCTTTTGCTACTCTCCTTTTCTTTTTTTACTCTAAATTTTCTTTTTCTTTATTCCTCCATTAATGTTGCCATTCCTTTGTTTTCACTTAATTTTGACATCCATCTGTTTTAGTTTTATCTATTTTCTAAAGCCCCATCCTTTTACCTTAATCTACACCTTTCGTTGGACCATTCCTTAAACTTACCTTTCTGTAAGAGAACCAAGTGAAAAATGAGGAATGGGAAAGAAAATTTAACTTCATTCAGTAAACCTGCAGTTTCTGATGGTGCAGAATATATGCACTCTGCAACCAGTTTTGTTTCAACAATTTTTGCATTTTGATTATGAACTTGGAAATGAATGAAAAGTTTCAGAAAATCTGTAATTATGGAGCAAACAAGTCAGCTGCCTAAACCAGAATACTTTGATTCTAACATTCAAGATATTTTGAACCCTACATTTAAATATTTTTGAAAGCCACTTTATTTATTTATTCATTTATTTTGTTGTGAGTTGTTTGTATGTTGTTGTTGGTCATGAATGAAGCCACAGTGAAAAAGAAAAGAATCATCATATTAATATTACTGACTTCCTATAGTATCTCTTGCCAATTTGGGGGTTTTTGCTTCTCCTCACTAGCTTTCAGTATGCTTCAGTACCATGTAGTTAATCATTCATTACTGAGCAATAATTTTGCATTAAAATTTGAACAGAACACTTTAAAATTTTTATATGGTTATGGTAAGGCTGCAAGATGAATTTTAAAGGGAAAAATGGGTTTTTGATGCCATTTGGCTCTCTAAACACAGTATCATTTATAAATACTATATAATTAGGAAAGACCACTTCAAATAATACCAGAGTAAAACCTACCATGTCTATACACTATTTTCAAAAAGTTTAAGAACACAGTAATTATATTCATTGAAAGGGAAAGTACTGCAAGATGAAAGTGTCAAACACTTCAATGTATTTTGAGTAAAGCTGGATACCATATAGATTCCCTTCAGTAGGAACAGGAAAGGTAAGCAAGATGAATACTTACTTTTATTTGATAAAATTCATTTTAAAGAATAAGGTAGATACAAAATTATAAAATAGATTTTACCCACATAGTACAGTAGCACATTTATTATCACCTGTAAATATTTTTATGCCTATATCTATGTTATTTGAATATTGGTACCTAACTGTCCAGCATCATGCCAGCTCTGCAGTAATGCAGTCAGTGTTACAATCCAAGATGAAATTCCAGTTAATTTACTGCTCCTGAAAAAAAGATTTTAAGTAATTCGTCCATCTATATTACTCATTTGCTACCATTTACTTGGATAGGACTCCTGGCCTTTGAGAATATTCTAGAATGAATCTGTGAAAACACCTCACACCAAAAACGAATGCCCCAATGTGAGGCCTTGAAGAATGACCTTCGTCTTAATACAAAGTTAGTAGGTATTCATTTTCACATTTAAAAAAAAAAATCTAAAAATAAGCAAAACAAAACGAGGTGGAAGTTCTAAAAATGATGATATAAAGATTTTGAGTGATTCTTCCTGCAGAACATAATTATTAAAACTGAACAAAAATACTAAAAACAACTATTTGGAGGCAATGGGAAACACCAAAGGCCGGCAGGAACTAGTATAGTGTCTGCTCTTTAAAAATCTTTACTGAGTAAAATCTAAAAGATTTTGGTTTTCTTGAGAGAACACCCCATTCTCCCTAGTTCTAGAATTGGAGAGAACTGCAGTTTTACTAGGGTTAGGTAGCAGGTGGCAGAATTTAGAACAATAGAGCAGCTACAAATATAAAAAGAAGCCTACAAAAGGTCAGTCAGAGAGGAGGGGGCCTGGGGTTGGAAGAGTACCCTCAAAAGACCGAAGTGCTCCCAGTAAGTTTTGCAAATTTGTTATGCTTTTGAGTGTCTTCTCCAAGCTGCACACAGCTTGGGCAGGAGAGAGCAGAAGCCCCACAGCTTCAGGTGTCAGAGACCAACACTCCAGAATAACAGAGTATGTGAAAACTCAGGACACCATAAGTGAAAGAATCACAAAGATAGAGAACCCAGAAAATCTCAAATGCGTTTGTTTTGGGTTTTATTTTTCATTTCACTATTTTCCCACCTATCTTCCTATCTTTTACATGTCACTTTAGGAAGAGCATGCAGCAAGGTAAAGTTGCTGTTATTTTTTTAACCATTAAAATAGTTTCTCTTTTAGTGAATTTAATTCTTTAAAGTTTTGTGATTTCAAATATATTTGATTTTATTTTTATCTTTTTATTTAGGGCTTACTCTTTATGATGAATATTCTTTGCGTCTTCTCCTTCTTACATTGTATTGGTTCTATGGAGTTATGTTTCTCTTTCTCTTTTTCTTATTCACAATTTTAAAGGCATGCATAATATTTCTAATTTTTAGGTATTGCCCTTAAAATCTTAATGAAATATGTTGTATAGCAAAATCTAAAGTGCTCAATTTCTCTATCTTCTTCCCAAATAAAATCTGATCATCCACAATGAATGCATGATCTTTGTCTGCAACATCAGTGCTATTTTTATTTCTACTACAAAGAAATTGGTATTATTCTTTTGCCATCATTATTTTGTATCATAAGTATTTTGATTTATCCAAAATTTGCTACTAATCCTTCTTTCTTAATTTAATTCCCTTCCTGCTAACGTACAAAATTTTAATTTTTTCCCTACAGATCTTGCAGTAAGTTATTTCTGTAATGCATGAAAAAAATACACATTAATTTGTCTTCTCTTCTGGTAGTTTGTTTTTGGATGGGTACACAGTTTTAGTTTCATAATATTTCCTGTAACACTATGAAGCTAAATATAAACTATTGTCACCTGATCCCTATTTTTACCTTTGAGAAAAGCATTTCAGACTATTCTTTCATCCTGGTAAAATTTGCATTTGCTTTCTAGTACTTTTTAAGAACTGATCTTTGGGAGGCTATAATTTCACTACCATGTGTCTGAGTGTGAAATCACTTTGAAATTCTTTCTCTGAACTAGTTCACTTCCTAAAAATTGGAGACTTTCATAAGTTCTGATAAAATTTTAGCCATTATCTCCAAATGAGAATGAAGAATAGAGAAATCTATTCTTCTATTATTACTTCTATTAGATGCACATTAGGCTGCCTGCGTTGTAACCTCTATTTTATCATTTTCGTGCCTTTATCTCAGTGTTACATTTTGGGTAGATTCCCTACATCAATATTTCTATTTATGCATTCTCTCTTTATCTGCATCTAAATGTCCATGCGACACTTTTACTGTATTTTTAGGTTCAATTACTGTATTTTTTCCTAAAGTTATATGGGAATTATTTCAAAATGCTAATACTCCTCCCCCCATATTGTGTTATTTATTTGGATTTCAATTACTTCAATTATCATTTTAAATATATTTGCTCTTTAACTTTTTCTTTTAACTTTTTCCAGATTGCAACTTTTTCCCCCCTGCCAAGTCTTACTTTTTTTTAAAAAATTTTTTTTTATTTGTTTATTTTCAGCGTAAAAGTATTCATTGTTTTTGCACCACACCCAGTGCTCCATGCAGTACGTGCCCTCCCTATTACCCACCACCTGGTTCCTCAACCTCCCACCCCCCCCTTTTGGTAGACTATAATTTGTGTATTTTTAAACTTGGGTAATATGAACTAACATGTATCTTGTGGGGCATGGACTATGGGAGTAGTTTCCTAAAGGAGTTTTGTGTTGCCTCTGTTTGACAGAAATTAAATAAACCACAACCCTGAGACTAAGCTTTGTGGGCATGTCTTTTTCAGTTTAATATTGCCTGAACCATGAAACTAGTATAAAATGTGGATTCTACAGAAATAGAATTGGAGCTTAAATTTTTTAGGAAATACTTTGATATTCATTCACTTTGAGTTAAGCAGAGTCAAGTTTCATTGCCTTCTCCCTACACCAGTAAGTACATGTAAATCTCCATTTGCTAGCATGGTAACCAGAATACGTCAGGAATTCAATAAACACCTGCTCGAATAAATGACTCTAAGTTTTCAGAGGGTTCAGTCAGCATATGGAATGTTAAGTTTGACCTCTTCATCATCACATGTTGCTTTCTTGAGGTTAAATTATAAAAATAAAATAAAATATACAAAATCTAATAGCATTCTATCTAACATATGAACTGCCTTCTATGTTTAAGAATAAAAAGAATAAAATAAAATTCACTAAGACCAAAGAGTGTACTGTCTGCATGACAGTGTGCCTTCATGCTGGATAGCTGAAAGATCTTAGAGGCAGAAAATAGATCACCAAAAATTGCCTCACAAGATTTATAATGTATTTCTAAAATCCCAAACCTCTAGCCTCGTTCATTTTCATTTGTTTTTTTTTTTCTATTTCATTCCATTTTCTAGATTCTTTCCCAAAAATTTGTATGGGCATTTACAATATTTCTCTGCTACATTATCTCTACCTGTCTTTGCTGTTGCTTTATATTTAATCTTGGTGGATATTTTTCATGTATCTGTCACATTCTTTATATTAGCTGTCATTTACAGATAGACAATGTTCACAGAAATGACTAGAGTCGAGTTATGGATTACCATTTTTTTAAGTCTTTACTTCAGCCAAATTTGGTAACCATTCTCTTTTTAAAGGGTCTGAAGTCCATTCATCCAATAACAGATGATTTGCTGAGCCCTGCTTAGGCTTTGTGAAGTTTATTTTGCTTGCCACCCTTTGGGTAAAAATAAGACTGTAGCCATTACTTATTATTCCTCCGAAAAACTGAATTCCAGTAGCAACGTTTGATTCATTCCTGACATTACCCTTCTATTATCATCATTATACTTTCTAAATACAATTATTAAATTGTCTATTCTTTCTTTTTTTCTTTTTATTTTACCCTAGCACTCAGTTAACACTTCTATCGCTGGGAATGTTTAATTTGGTCTCTAAATCCTATGAATTTACTTCTCTCAAGAGCTTTCTTTACATTATTATTAATGATGCCCCACTCTCCTCTGTCATCTTGGATAGGTGCAAGTTCCCACATCCTGGATCATCCCTAGTACAGATTCCATTTATTTCTATCTTAACAGGAATTCACTGATACTCCACACACAGCTGTCAAATTACCCACTTTGGGGATGATTCTTTCATCTAACATCACAGAATCATCAGAAGAAGACTTAAAAGTGATCCTTATTTACACATTTTTTTCAGTTTTGCTACCATATTTCTATCCCTTTTTGTTAAATACTTGAAACTGTTAGCATATGCATTTAAATAAGTGATTTTTCATCTCCACTTCTTTATGCCAATTAAATATTTGGTTTCAGAGATAAGTTTTAGTTAAAATTTTCATCTATTTGCATGTTTCCGTGAATGCTGAAATCCCTTTCCAATATAATCTCTCATGTTATGTGTAAAGTATCACCATAAATTAAAATGGCTTTATTTTTTACATTCCTCCTTGGGATTTTTGAGATTGTTATGCATTTCATTTTAAACCTTTCTGAAGTCTTATGTATGATCTCATGCATTCCAACATACACTGAATGTTTCACAAATTAATCTTATGTATATTAACATAAATATCATCCTTGCATGGCTCTTGCTCTCCATTAACTGATGCAAAATCCCCTAATCCTAGTCCTAAAAATTGCAGAAAATGTTTCTATAATATCTAAAAACCAGTCAATTTTTTTTTAAAGATTTTATTTATTTATATGACAGAGAGAGATCACAAGTAGACAGAGAGGCAGGCAGAGAGAGAGAGAGGGAAGCAGGCTCCCCGCTGAGCAGAGAGCCCGATGCTAGGCTTGATCCTAGAACCCTGGGATCATGACCTGAGCTGAAGGCAGCGGCTTAACCCACTGAGCTAAAATGTATCTAACTTCATGTTTCAGAATGTGCCAAAAGTGAAACCTCTTTTCTTATACAGTCTTAAAAAGTTTCCAACTTTTGTCACAAAATTTCTGAGATTTTAATTATTTCATCAATGCTGTCATAAATTACTTCTTCCCTTTTCTTCCCATATAAGTTACAATGTTGATTTCATTTTCCACCTCTTACCCTCCTTTTCATATTTGTTTAGAAACTTCAGTCCCATTTTCTCCAGTTTGGGAGCTCTATTTCTCTTTTACCTTCTTAAGCAAATACCAGTTTTCTTTAGTGTGTTCTGTCTCCTTCCTCTGCGACAGCCACCTTTTCCACACAGCTTCTTGTTTGGCTCCTTGCTCTCTTCTATGCTTTCCTCTCACCTCTCATTCCAAACTCTAGCACTCTCTCTTTGTAAAATTTCTTGCTGTATTCTGTTTACAGACACAGGGAATTTCATAGAATTTCTTTGAACTGAGATTACAAATTCAGTTTTACCCTTTCTTGTTTCTTTATTTTCCCCCTTACTTGCTTCTTTAATTGAGCATCCTTTTTAATACAAGCTTATGGATAATTTGCATATAGTGCCCATTTGCACCCTAAAGTTTATAGAAAAATTCAATTTAACATGAAAACAAATGTATCTTAGTCTCATCAGGCTAACTCAACAGATTTCACTTCTGTGCATCTCTTTACAAACTTTGATTCAATATTTCATATAATATTATTCATAGTGGTCATTTAATTAACTAATATGCTTTTATTTCTGTATGCTATTTTGGAAAATTTTTCAGTGTACAGCATTTTATTTACTATGGTAGTCTATCTGTTTGTTATGCATTACTTTACTTAATATGTCTTTTTTTCTTAACATGTTTCTTAATAACTGCTAACTCTTAGGGGCATCTGGGTGGCTCAGTGGGTTGGGTTAAGCATCTGCGTTCGGCTCAGGTCATCATCTCAGGGTCCTGGGATGGAGCCCTGTGTTGGGTTCCCTGTTTAGCAGGGAGTCTGCTTGTCCCTCTCCCTCTGTCCTCCCCTCCCCTTGTGCTCCTCTCTCTCTCAAATAAATATTTTTAAAATAAACTGCTAACATTTATTGATTACAATGTGTAGACATTTTTCTATATACCCTGTATTTAACTCATTTAATGCTCATGACAAACCCATGAGATAACTATTCTCATTATCCCGACTTTAAAATTACAGATTTTCCATCTAACTTGCCTTTTTATTTCCTATGTCTTTACTTCCTATATCCCTAGTGAAACAATTGTCCCAAACTTAAAATTGGGGTGTCCTCTCAGATTCCTTCATTTCCCACTCCCCCCAAATGCAATCTTCAAACACTGTCATTTCCATCTCTGAAACGGCTCATGCCTGCCCATATATTTCAACCGCCACTGCTACTATGGCAGCCTATGCCACCGGACATGCGCAGATAAGGGACGGGCAACACATTCTAGCCAGAAGATACAGCCCTCTTATCTCCTCAACACTCACATCTCAGCTGGAGAGTTACATCTCTAATGAAGCTTCCTCTGATGCCTCTGGACACGTTTAATGGAACATTTCTCCACGCTGAAACAGTTCAGAGTAACCATCGCTTTTCTCATAAACATTGCTGTGGAATTTTTTAGTAAACTCAATTTTTCTGAGGTCTGTGTCAGAGGACCTACTAGACAACTGCACGAGTCTATGAATATTCTTATCACACTAGACATTGACTTTCTTTCTGGAGCCAATTTATACAAGGAAACAGGACTTTATCTCTAAAATTGCAGTATTGTAGTGACAAGGAGAATACCCAACAGCTAAGTAATTTTTAAGTGCGCATTTAAGGCAGCCAGATAGGATTCACTCCTAGCCCAGTGACCCTCCGCACAACAACCTGGCTGTGCCTACGGTTAAATTGTGTGTCTCAGCAAAATATCAAATTTATTCGTGCCTTGGGCAACTAAATCCACCAGGAACCATTAAAAACAATAAATTTTAAATTGCGTATAAATGAATAAATACAAAATAAACAAATAGTTATTGAATGCCTATAAGCTTGTAAGTTGCTCAATAAGTCAATGAATATTTCTTTTTATGGAATAGATTCCTTAAAAAATGAGGTCTCTTTTTTAATTTAAATATACTTGATATATAACAGTATATTCTTTTCAGGTGTACCATGATTTGTATTTGTATTTATTGTGAAATGATCACTATAGTAAGTCTAGTTAACATCCATCACCATAAACAGAGATATCATAATAAAATTTATTAATCTTATTTCTTCACACCCAGAACACTGCTCCTGGTGACACATCATACACATATTATTTCTTTAGTCTTCTAATGGAATGTCTCCGCCCAATCTAGGACACCCACTAGCCACCCAGGCGCCCCCACAACAAAATATCTTGTTGGGAAACTGCTTATCCCTGTGAAAGAACTCAAATTTTCTTACAAATTCTATTGTTCTTAATTTTTTTTGTCCTTCTTTTGTTGCTATGAGATATTCAAGTTTTAAGAAAGAATAAATGGGGGTGCCTGGGTAGCTCAGTGGGTTAAAGCCTCTGCCTTCAGCTCGGGTAATGATCCCAGAGTCCTGGGATGGAGTCTTGCATCAGGCTCTCTGCTCAGCAAGGAGTCTGCTTCCCCCTCTTTCTGTTTCTGCCTACCTCTCTGCCTACTTGTGATCTCTGTCTGTCAAATGGATAAATAAAAAAAATCTAAAAAAAAAAAAAGAAGAAATATTTTTCTTCATTATTTCCCCACTTCTTTTCTTACTCCATTCTTTTAACAATCCCACTGTAAAGCCTTTCCTTTTTCTTCTTTCCCTGCTCTTCCTCCTGGTCTTCTAGTCCTTCCTTATTTTCTTCCTCAATCTTCTTCTCCTTTTTCTCCTTCTTTTCCTTATTCTAGTCCCATTTGCTGCAGCTGCCTTGAACTTCAAATGGCTCCTATGACAGAATCCAGGCTCAGCATACCTGAAATGTTCTTGACAAACAAATTTTCTTTCTCTTACATGTTCCTCATTGCTCTTCTCTTCCTCCCTTGCTCTTTCTTTACGTGTGTGCTGGAAGTAACAGCCCTTATCCTACTGAAACTACTTCTCATATTACTGCACACCTAGCTTCCATACTGACCCAGTCCAGCATCCGTCACTCATGGTGATGCTTACCACACAGCAGTTACGTACGTAAAAACTCTTGTCATCAAGCCTAGGTTCAAATCCAAGCTCTGCTTTTATTGGCAGTGTGAGCTTCCCTTCTCTGACAGCACTAATCACATCTGGTATATGTGTCTATAGTAATAATTTATTTCTTTGCTCATTTACTCAAATTTAATGGCCTCAAAAGAATTAAAGCACGTAAGGACACAAATAATGTTTGCTACCTTGTCTTCCAGTATATAGCAATACATCTTACAGTATCAGATATACATATAATACTAAAAACTTATATATATAATATATACATTTTATGTATATATATAAAAATATGACATATATTTATATACCATATATATTTGTTGAATAAATTAATGAATACATTAAGGATTTTGGCAGGAATCAAATAAGCTTTTGCATATAATGATGACAGTAGCTGATATTTATTGATCTTTGTAATTTTCCAGACACTTAGAAGCAATTTGTACACTATCTCATTTTGTCCTCCCAGTAACTCTATGAGGTAGATATTATGATTTACTTTATTGTAAAGATAAGGGAACCACAGTACCGACATGTTAAATCAACTGTGTAATGTCACACAGACAGTGGGTGACAGAATCAAGAAGCCAGACTGTAGAACTTTGGCTCTTACTCTCTACACTAGACTATTATCCCAACCTTTGCATTTAATACCCTAGAGTACAAAATACTAGATTAAAAAAATACTTTCAGAATTATCCTTACTGAAAATAAATTAGAGTTTGTATACATGCAAGTGTATGATAAATCATATATATAAAACATAAAGACAAAAATATAGACATAGAGATGAATAATATTTTCAAAATATTTTAGCAGATAATGATTAATAGTCATCTATTTATAGTACAAGATCTATTAGTGTTTTCCATATGAGCAAACAAAGAATAGAAAGAAAATAATTTGCCTAACATCAGGTAACTCGTTAATGACAGAAAGAGATTTCCAACTTAAAAGTATTTTGCTGTTGTTATTTTTCACTATCAGTAAGTCATCACTACTAATGAAGAGATGTATGTGTGTGTACATATGAGTGTATACATATGAACGTGTACATATGAGATGTATGTGTGTAAACATATGAGTGTGTATGTGTGTACATATATATACATCCACTGAAGTTGAACTAATCATAAGTTGTTTCTACTATAACTCAGAGAATGGTCTGAGGAAGTATCATCCAACAGGATTTTCAAAGATAAGTTATTGGCTGTTGGTCTTACAACATATTTATTGCACTTTGGTATAATGATTTATCAGACAACTTAAATGTATATCCAAGTGGTTTGCCTGTTATTACAGAAGCAACAGGAAGATAGCACTGATTATCACTATATACATCAAAAGAATTTTAAAGTGAATTTTTTTCTGGTTGATTGTATGCACTTGTATCTGCATAATTACAGCTACATATGAACACATTTTCCAATGTACATAATACAGCACCATCTAACTCCCGAATGGTATTTAAATTCTTGACACTATACCCTTCTAAAATGTATGACACTAGAGACAAATTGCTTGTGATGTCACCTTGCCCCAGGAGACAACACTGCCTTTTCCACAGTTACAATATTTTGTCTTTGAAACGCCTCTTCTCTTTCTGGTTGTGAGTGGAGAATTTTCAAATTGTTTCTAATTTGTTATGGTTGAGACTTAGAACTGTATTTGCCACAGCAATAACGTTTAACTTTGAGGCAGAATAACTCTGAGAGCCCTGAATGATTCACTTTGACACTCCTGGCTCTCTAAAAAGTGCCTAAGGCAGGAAGAGGTACCATATTGTCCTATAGAGTATATTGCTTTGTTTCCTTTGTCATCACTAGAGATGAATCCCAGGAATCTGAAGGAAGAAGTCTACATCAAAAATTTTCCAAATTAGAATTTTTTCCCCCACAGATCTCAATGAGATGTGACATGAAAATATCCAGACACTTAAAGGAAAAATAAAAATTTTCTTAAAAATGACTGTCTCTGTCTCATTGCAAGTCTTTATTGTGATCTTTATTTTATTTTATTTTATTGTATAAAACCCCATTTCTGAGACTTCATTACGTGTACTTACACCAAGTAGGCGGTTGGGAAGTGCCATCTACCGATTGTTTTCCTTTCTAAGTTGGAGTCTCTATAATGTCCTTTCATACATCAAACTATAATTAAAACAAAACACATGGGAAATGAAGCCAAGTATTACTTTAATGACTTGAACATTTATGGCTAGTACAGCCGATGTTTTTCTTTTTTGTTTTCAGAAGCCTGAATATCATAAACAGAATCCTGCAGCAAGCCCGTGTTTCAACTATATAACAGAGGCCTGGACTCCGGAGTTTTAGCAATTTCACTTCAAAGGAAAGCAGACTAGTCAGTGGCTCAAATTTTGTTCTTTTGAAGCAATCAATAACAGACTTGCCAGTTTACAAAATGTGCTCATATGAGTAGTGTATCAACATTGTTAAATAAAAGGTTACTGCATTAAATAAGATGACCTTGCTACCTTTTAGTTGCAGTCTTAGAGAGCAAACTTGTTTTAATTAGCAGTCAGCAAGCAGACTGTAACTTCACTGAAGGAGCATTGAAGAATCACTGCCTATTAACAACCCAGCGGTAAGTAAGCCAGCACAAATACTTATAACCAAATAGTGTGCATTTCAGGAGTTGAGAGGATTAGCTATTGGGCACACAACACAGTGGAGGAAATTGCTTTATTCCCAGTACTGCTGGGTACCAGGAGGCAATCACTGTGCCTCCAGCCCATTAACAGCATTCAGAGTGTTGCTTCCCATAGAAGGGGTTATTGGCTAACCACTGGGTGACCAATTAAATGCTATGAATAAGTCCCAAACCCAGCAGCATGGGGCCTGTTTGTGGCACAGTGGTATCATTACTAAAGTGAAAAACTTGATGAGAAAGGAACATATTTAATTATAGAACTATACAAATGGCTAATTAGGACCATAAAGTGAAATGAATGACTTTCCAGTGGATTTTTGAATGTTACTGATAACTGCTCGGCTTCTTTGGAGACCATGAAAGTGATCTACAACTAGAGCTTGCACGTCATGGTAATGGATGGATCTTCATTAGAGGAAGCTTTTTTGACCTGGTTGCTCAGGTAGCATGGGTTCTAAAGACAATCCCTGATTCCTTTCACTGCAAGGGTTCCTTCACTTTAACCCCCTGGTCTCTCATGAGTTCCGCTTGCTTTCACAATAATTTTTATGGGTTTAAAAGCAGAAACATTATCTGCAATAGTCACTTCCTATCATTTGGAAAACTAAATTGCAAAAGGGTGTCACTTTTTTGTAGGAAACACGGATCCATGCTTACTTTAGCTTTTAAACTCTGGGATTAATCCGAAATCTGCTGTTATACTTTGCTAATCCAAACATCTCAGTTGCTAAAAACACAGGGCCTTTAAATTGAAAAAACTGTGTCTAACTAGTGTCAAAGTTCACATTAAATAAGAACATAAAGAAGATGAAGAATACTGGAAATTGATCAGGAACCCTGAAAACAAAAATAAGTATGACTCATTTCCAGCTATCAGCTCTAGGAGCAAGCATCTGCTTTAGGTGTGCTTGTGTGTTTTATGCTAATTAAGTTAAGTCCATGTTTAATGAAACCAATTTTTTTTCATTTATCAAACACTTAATCAACACTTCTTTGGTATAAATAACTATACCAGAGATGTGCAAAAACACAGTCTTTATTCACAGAGTAAGAAATATGGATGCCAGCAAAGAATTACACTGCTTTAGTCAGGTAAGCATAGAAAATACAGGCTGTCACTTAATGATATTAAAGTCCATCTTTGTTTTATTGTGTTTTACAGTTTAATTTCATTTTTAGTAAAAAATGATTATTCTTCCTCTTAAAAAATTAAACAAAAGCAGCAATATATACAATAAAAAGGAAAATTTTATCAACCCAATCTCCTTCAGAGAGTGTTAGACACTATGACATTGTAAAGAGTCTAGTAACCACCTTCCTGATAATAAAGTCTTGAAAAGAAATACTGGTACAAGATGAGCTTATGACCAATCTGGTTATGATTTTAAGTAAGATGCCATACAATCTCTACATCTTGAAATGCATTTTATATTCCTAGATTATTTTATCTAATAGTAAGAAGGAAGGATCAAGATACGTTTGTACCAATTTTCTTTCTGAGAATGCCGGAAGACTGTGGAAATGCTAAGAACAGTGATTAGCTCCATCTCCACTGATCACAAAAATACTTGTCCTGAAGCTGCTGGCTGATTGCTTAATCAGAATTCATATAAATATTATTTCATTTCCAACTTCATCGATGAAATGAATTGGAGGGTTCTAAAGCTAGCAGGGACCTCCAAAGAAGATCATTTGAGATGAACCTATGTATGCAAGCAGGCTACACTTTACCCATCCAAAGAAGCTATGGCTCCTTATACTTAAGACAACCCCAGGCATGCCTACGAGCCCATGATCTTTCTGTCAGGCTGCTTTCCATCCTGATCACACCTATGGCCAAAATCAGATTCTGCTTTTTAACCCCAATTTCTCTTGCTAATATTTAAGCATGTTTGTCTACATTTGCCCTTGTGTTGACTACAGACCTCTGAAAATAATCCTTATCTGTTAAAAAAAGACATCTATAAATACTTACTGAAAATTCTTTAAACTTTTCTGGCTCTCTAGAAGTTCAAATGATCACCATTTCTTGCCTTTTCACTCATTATTTCTTCCCTTTAAGCTGACTTTCAAACATATAGAATGCAAAAATCTTACATATAAAGTAGCCATGCCCTGATACTATTATTTTTTAAACCATTTTGCCTTTTATTTTCATATCAGATATTTTGCATGGTATTTTTGTCTAAACAGTATCTCTCCACTTTACTCATGGTTCTTTAGGTTGTTCCTTCTTCTGAATATACTGAATTATCCATACTGAATTTATTCCTATCCTGTTATTGATAAGGCCATTTTTAATTTCTGTTTCAGTTAACAGAACCCTTCTGCCAAACTCTTTCATATTCAAGTTAGAGATAGTGTTTTCAACTTTATTGACTAAGGCACAAGTAAGAATATTAAATACATATCAATTTGTTTTGCTAAAGATTTACTTAAAATGACAAAATAACAGAAAAAAATTAAGTGTAATTCCAATATAGTTGTGTTTCCATGAGCTATTCTTGTTATTTCTTAAGGAAGCCCAGTTTGGATCACAAAAGCTTTGCTGAACCATGTATATTTTTCCAAATACATTCTTGAGAGGTGATGAAGGGACTATCCTACACAGCAAACAACAAACTTCCTAAATATTTTATCTGTCTTTCTTTCCAAATACCATATCATGGGCAGTTGCCCTCAGCTGGATCTCTCCCTTGATGAAAGTACTCTTGGATGGTTCTACAGGTTCACTTTTCTTCTTTTTCTTTCTAACTCGACTTCTCTCTTGTCCCTCCCTGCTACTCTCCACCATATTCACAGATCACCATAGAAAGATCCAGAAGTCATTATACAAAATGATCTCAGGAAAGCAGAAGAGGGGAAAGCTTCTGTATATTTAGGTTTAGTATTTTTGACTCTGCCACATTAATATAAACAGTAAAAATAAATCATAATGTACCCATTTGAAGGAATATAATGCAGCCATATAGGTAATAACTGAAGACTATGGAATCATACAGATAAATATTTATGGCATAATGTCAACTGAAAAAAGGAACAAATTTTTAAACAGAAAACTTACCAAGGAAGGCAATAAAATAAATGAATATGAATATATATATATGTATATATATATATAGTGTTAGTTTTAAAAAGTCCCTTAGTAGATGAATGAATAACAAACTGTGCTATAGCCATACTTTGTAGTATTGTGTAGGAATAGGAGGAATACATAAAAATAAAAATAGATACATATATAAATACACATGGTATATATGGGAAAAGTAAAGAAAAATGACAATAAAATCAAGCAGTCAGTACAAAACTGAAAATATGGTCAGTTCCAGAACTTGAGGTATGCATCTGGTATAACAAATTAGTTTCTTAAGGTGAACACTAGTTCTAACACTGTGTCAAGAGAAAAACATTTCATTTGGGTCACCTTTGATATTCTGCTATCATTTAAGAATGTCCTCAACCACATACATTCCTTTGGACACATTTTACATGAAAGTCTTTCAGAAGATCCCTCAATATATACCAAAACACAATTCAGAAAAACAGTAATTAAAAGTTGTGGAATGGGATATTGTATAATTTAGGAAAGGAGAGAAATAAACAATGAGGTCCATATATGCAGCAGATGGCTAATGTTGTAGTTTAATATAAGCCACATTTTAATGCTTCTGGACGAACAATTAGATTTTATATCCATTGGGCAATCAACCAGATTTGATGGGTATTAAGATCAGTTAGTTCAATTTTCTGGCAAGCGTCTGAGATAGTTATTCTATATTGTTTATATAATTCTGTATTGCCTACATTGAGTTAGGTTAGATTAACATCATTTTTTAAAAATAGCAAGATTTAAAAATATATTATCCCTAAGTGAGCAAATAATTGTAGGCAGTAATACATATACATATACACATATGTATATATACTGAAAACATATTCGTGAAACAATCTGGGGTCTTATTTTTTCAAGACAAACTATGGGAGTGTGTTAGTTTGAGGTCACTGAGAAGTAGATTCCAAGATAGATGAACTATACATGAGGTATAATGGAAGAAGTATCTCTCAGAGATAAAGTGGTGGAATCCAAGGAAAATAAGAAGAGTCTTCAGAATGACACAGATTTAACATGAATATAGGAGAGACAAGGCATGAGGATTAAGCAGAGTTTTAGACTGTAGCACAGTCCATGACAGTTTTAGTTAGGCAAATGGAGAATCCTAGAGGTAAGGTTCCCAGTTAAAGGACTCCCATATCTTGCAGAAATAGGCCTGTATTAGTATGCTCACTGTACTCAGATATAGTGGCTGGGAGCCATCTGTGGAAAGTATTTCCTCAGTGAAAACACAGATATAGATTCAAAGGTTAGCAAGAGGGATCTTCAGTCAATTATGCTCCCTGCAATAGGATATATATGAGTGAGCTATTTTCATGGCCACCAAAGGAGGTTAGCCACGTAGGTGGAAAAAAGTATGTATCTTGTGATTTGGTGACCACAAATAATACACATGTTTAGTCTGAATTAACACCACCCGAGTGTGGTAAAAGCAACTTAAACAGATAATTTTAAAATGTTTCCTAATTTGCAGTCTCTTGAAAATCTAGAAAAAAAATCTGAATTTTCTTCAGAATGATATAACCTTATTTCAGTCCTCATTAAATTTTAAGGAAAAAAAATAAGTAACTCAGTAAAAATCACAAAGCACACAAATTAGCAAGGAACCATGAGTGCAAGTCAGTAGAAACAACAAGCAGGATAAAAGAATATTGAGGGGCGCCTCAGTGGTACACTCAGCTGAGCAACTGGCTCTTAGTTTCAGCTCAGGTTGTGATCTCAGGGTTGTGAGATCAAGACCTGTGTAGGGCTCCATGCTCAGCATGGAGTCTGCTTGGGATTCTCTCTTCCTCTCCCTCTGCCCCTCCCCACCCCTCTAAAATAAATAAATAAATCTCAAAGAAAAGAGATTATTGAAATAAACTATTTCATTCAATCGATTATTGAATGATTATCACAATTCAATAGATTATTGAATTAAAGTTCAGATATTAGAATATCAGAAGATAGAAAATAATTGTATTTAATATGTTTAAAAATACATTTTTAATAATGATTGAAAATATGTACAGGTATTAAGAGACTATTAGAAATATAAAAGTAGGGGTACCTAGGTGGCTCAGTGGGTTAAGTCTCTGCCTCCAGCTCAGGTCATGATCTCAGGGTCCTAGGATCAAGCCCCGCATCAGGCGCTCTGCTCAGCAGGGAGCCTGCTTCCCCCCCTCTCTCTCTGCCTGCTGCTCTGCCTACTTGTGATCTCTCTTTCTCTGTCCAATAAATAAATAAAAAATCTTAAAAAAAAAAAAAAGGAAAGAAAGAAACATAGGGGCGCCTGGGTAGCTCAGTGGGTTAAGCCTCTGCCTTCAGCTCAGGTCATGATCTCAGGGTCCTGGGATCAAGTCCCACATCGGGCTCTCTGCTCAGCGGGGAGCCTGCTTCCTCCCTCTCTCTCTGCCTGCCTCTCTGCCTACTTGTGATCTCTGTCAAATAAATAAAATCTTTTAAAAAAATATAAAAGTAGATTTGAAAAATAAGCAAATGGTACTTCTAAAACTGGAAAATAATTTTAAAAACTCATTAAAGTGGGGATCAGCAAACTATGACCTATGGGCCAACTACCTGTTTTGTAAATAAATTTTACTATAATGCAGTCAGGCCAATTTATTCATGTATTACCTCTAGTTGTTTTCATGCTACAGTGCAGAGTAGAATGGTTGTCACAGAGACCATATTGTGCCCAGAAGCCTGGAAGATTTACAGTCTGGCCCTTTAACAAAATGTTTGCTGATTTCCTTAACTAAACTCAATGAAAGAAAGTTACTGGAAGAGAGAGTCAAGCTACCCTGCATGCAACACAGAGATGGAATATACATGAAAAGGAAGTTAAGAGAAGAGATGATGAAAGAAAATAAGATATATCATATATATGAAATTCTGGTGGCAAAAAAAAAATGAGACAGACTAGGGAAAAGGATCTATTCAAAGGGAAAGAGGTTTAAAAGAAAAAGAATTATTAAAACAATTCTTAGATCTAAGATGTCCAAAAATTCACAAGAAAACACATTACATATCAACAAAGAACAAAATTTCTTCAAGCCAGCCAAAGAGAAATGAAAGCTCAACTAACAAAGGAATGGCAATTTAACAGATGACAGATTTCTCAGTAACAATAATTGAAACCAGAAGACAACTGAGTAATAACTTCCATGTGATGAGAAAATATATTTGTGAATAAAGAATTCTATTCACAGAAAAATAATCACTCAGCAAGAACAAAATAAAGACTAAAGAATATACTTCAGACCAGGAACATGACAGAAAAGAATATTAACTAAGACTTTGCTTAATATGGGATAAATCTAAATAAACATGGACTGTGATAAAAAATAGTAAGAATCACATTTAATATACATCGGGGCTTAAAAATCAGGGCAAAGTTTTACTTAAAATATACTTGAAATAATAGCATAATGACATTTAATATGAAAGGAATTAAAAGATTATTGGTTTCCAAGAAGAGGTAGTATAAATGTAAAATCAACAACACAAAAAATGATAAACCATAAATTAACTGCATGTAGCCAATTAACTTCCAAACGAGTTGGGGGAAAACGGAAAAAGAGAGAGAGAGAGAGAGAAGAAGATGTGGTGAAAGAAGAGCTATAAAAAAGACCAAAAAAAAAAAAATGACTAGTTAAAAGCATGTAATATAGTGGAGCACTCAATCCAATTATCAATCACAATAAATATAAGTGGTCTAAATTTTTAAGTTAAAACACAGATTATCAGACCGGACTTTTAAAAATTCTTATCATATGCTGTGAATCCTATTTATCCTTTAAACATAAGAAGAGGAAAGTGTAAAACTCAAAGGAATGAAAAATGATACAAGGAATATTACCTACCAAAAAGAAAGTAACTATAGTTCTATTAACGTTGCCAGGAAAAATAGTACAATTTAAGGTAAAAACCAATATTAAAGACTAAAAGGCATAAAGATGAAGATGAAGATGAAGGCTGAAATTCGCCAGGATGTGACACCTTCCAGCTTATAATTATTTAATAACATACCTTCAAAATATAAAATGAAAATTTTAACATGACTACAAAGATAGGTGAAAAAACCCATATTATTTGTAAAAATTTTAAAACATATATATCTAAGTAAACAAAGATCAATTGAGTAACCCCAAAATCCATAATGATATTACTTCAAACACAAAATATAAAGGCTTGATGTAATATGCAGATGATAAGCACTGAACCTGTCAATTGGAGAACAAACATCTTCTTCAAGTGCATATAGGATATTTACAAAAGTTAGCAATGTGTTAGAACTTAACACTATGCTCAACAGATTTCAGAGGCTTTACATTAGTCAAACCAGGTTCTGACCAGAGGGCAATTAAGTGCATTTAAAAAGAAACAAGCAGATTGGAAAATACAATCTATCTGGAAATTCACAAAACATACTTCCAAACATATCAAAGATAAAAGAATGATTATAATGAAAAATTATGAATATTTAAAATTGGGAAAGAGTGAAAATACTTTACATCAATACTTACATAATGAAATTTATGGGAAATTTTATAGGGAATTTTATACTCTTTAATATATACTCAAATGCTTACAGTAAAAAGGCCAACCCAATGTTAATGTAAGAATTAGCACAGGCAAATTTTATTTTGAGCCTTCAGACATATAAGTACATACAGATTCTTGGTCAGCTAAATGGAAGGATAAAAATGTGGGAAAAATTCATTTTTACCTAACCAGGATAATCTCATTCTAAGGATGATAGCAAAAAGGGGGCTAACTGTAATAGAATCTATTATGTTAATCGTATCACATAAATATATAAATAAACTCTTCAAATTTAAACTCCCCTGAGCTTTGTTAATAAATAATTTTGGTAAATAATTCACCAATGTCTAGAACTATGTTGGGCAATACAGTAGTCACTAACCACATGCAGTTATTTTGATGTAATTTTAAACTAATTAAAATAAAATTCAATTTTGAATATGGTTTCTGAGTCATACAAGCCACCAGTGATGAAGAAAATAATGTTTTTATTTCATTTAATTTTAATTAACTTAAAATTAAATTTAAATAGCTGCATGTGTTTAGTAGCTACTGTATTGGACAGTGCAGACACAGACCATTTCCACCATTACAAAAATTCTACTGGGTAGTGCTGGTTTAGAACACAAGCCAGGAAACTTTTCCTGTAAAGAATCAGAGTAACTTTCTGTGTGTGCCGAACTTTTGGTCTTTGTCACAGCTATTCCACTCTGCCTACATAACACAAAAGCAGCTGGATACAATATAAAAATAATGGGTATGGCTATGGTAAAACAAGGTTTTATTTCTGAAGAAAGACAGCCAGACACAGGATAGTTTGCCCAATCCCTGGTCTTAGGAGAATATCATTGAGAGAAGCTATCTTCCTCAGAACTCAAGTATTTTCTAGGTAAAGATCTAGAACTGCTTGTCTAATTTGATGGCAAACAAACAAACAACACCAACAAAAAAACCCACGAGTGTCAGTTTTACTAACATGATGCACACTACTGGATATTGAGAAAAACACCATTAACTGCTTTACCATATATAAATAAATAAATAAATAAATAAAGCTCTTAGAATGGGTCCTTAAAAAAATAAAGAAAAGGTAAAAATGAATTCTTTTAAGAAATAGAATCCTAAGGGAAAGAACTCAAAATAATATAAACTACCTTATTAATGTCTTTACTGTTTGCACATTCTCTTTTCTCCAAATCCAAATCCAACTCTATTTCATCATTCCTGGAATCTTAATTATAGCCCCATTCTGGTATCCTACATGCTTTGAAAACAAGCCCTGTGTCTTCTCTATTTAAAGATAATACAGTAATACATTTAGGTAATGTTAGCCTGCAAATGTGTAGATTTACCTTTGCTATACGGTGATGGAAGAAGAAACGTAGAAAATACAAAAATAAATAACGTTATCTTCTAGAACAAGTCAATTTATGTGTAGAGGTTACTGGTGAGGTGGGTTCTGAACTGACTGGCAGAGTTACTCCTGAGTGGTATGGACCTATTAGACAAATAACATGGGCTTGGAAGGCACAAGTGTTAGACCTGTGAGAGTCCAGTGAAATAGTAGACATACATAGTATAGCCTAGTCCTTACAGTTCTCCAGTTTCTCCCTGTTGGGGCTGAAATGTTTGGGGTTTTTTTCAGGCACTGATGAGGAAGCTGTTTTCTGATCTTGTATGCTCTTGACCTTCTTCCCCAATTTTGTATTCTAACTCCACTCCAAACACCCATTAATCTGACTCCATTTCTTACATGTGCCCTCTTTTAGAGTTCTGTTTTATTTTCCTTAACTTGTATTCTGACTCCCATTACCCCTTGTTTCATATAGCAAGAAGAGCTCACCTCTCTTTTCTTGAAATTAATATTGCAGTGGTTACCTCTGCATTGATTACTGTTACTTATTTAAACTACAGGTCTCTCTGGTCCTCTCTAATTATTTCCACCTACTGATAATGATTCTCTACTTGAATTCCACGGGCCAGTAAAATTTCACAAGCAAACATAACAACACTCTAAATATCTCACATAATGAATTTCTCATCAAAGCCCAGATCCTAAGCTAAGCCAATAATGATTCTTATGGTAAAACAACAAATAGGACACTAGGAATTAATTAATTTGCTAATAGCTGTTTCCTATTTACAGACTCAGTTCCTTTTATTTTTCTCTTTTATACTACAAACAGAAACAGATGTGCAAAATAATCTGGCTATACACTCATTAAAAATGTTACTTTTTGCAAGTGAAAAAATTTGTCAAATTGTTACCTTTGAATAAAGAAACTGAATTTCTTTTTCTTTTTTTATATACTTTTAACATTTCTCTACATAGAACATGTATAATTTTTTATCACCCTTGGGTAAAAATTAAAATAGACTTAATTTTTTTTAAAAAGGGTCAAAAGTCCAAGGCTAATTTTTCAAATAATGTATGTATATTAATATAACTAGTTATTTTAATGTTACCTTCACAAAATGTGTATTCTACCAGAAATAAAAGGCTTGTTTTAATACACATTAATCATATGCATTATGTATATACTAATGTAACTGCATCAATATATAACATCAACATATAAATATTGTGAATATGTATTAATATCAATATAATGTAGTATCTAAAATATATTCCTAAATGTATGTTTGTGCATATATATGTGTATATATATACACACACACATATATGTATGTGTATATATATACACACACACATACACACACACACACACACATATATATATATTCTTAAAGAAAAAACAATAAACTTCTTACATTTTATTTTGAGAACCTCCAAATTTGTTAGAATGCTATTTTTCAAAACAGGCTGCTTTGGAATGACATCTCTTAATTTAGTATTTGTAATCCACAATATATTACTTCAAAAATCACTCCATCTTATCAGAAGCACTTCAACAGATGTGGCTTCCTAAAGACACTTCTGTGTGTTCACTTAAGTGTACCTGTGTGTGGTACACCAGGAAAATATTGTAAAAGCAAAGGACATCTCCCTCATAGGGCGCTGTCTAATGCCTATCAGCAGCTAATCCAAAGTTTTGCCTTTCCCTTAGAATGTCACAGATACAAAAACAACAGGGAATATTTTCTGGTTCGAAAAACGTGGTCCCTACCTTTTCATTTTCAATATAACACCATTTCTCCCCCCAAATCAAACGTATATTCTTTAGAGCTAATAAAAGCAAACCCTGTTTTTAAAATTATTTTATTAATTTACTTATTTAGAGAAAGAATGAGAGCAGGCAGAGGGGCAGAAGAAGGAGGAGAATCTCAAGCAGACTCCACCGTCAGCACGAAGCCCCATGTGGGGCTCCACTTTATGATCCTGATATCATGACCCGAGCTGAGGATAACAGTTGGATGCCCAAACAACTGAGCCACCCAGGCACCCCCAAAGACAATTTTTAATAGACACAACTGTATTAGATAACGCCTACATAAAATGATTCACATAAAAATGGTTAGATTTTATAAATCTTTAAATATGATACTATAAGCTATGGATTCTTTGGTAAAGAAATAGAGTTTCATCTTCACTGATTCAACAATGATAATACTGAATCCATACATCCCTCATCAATGTGAAGATGAATGTAAAGTGACCTCTACATTCTGAGAAGAGACCCAAAACTGTCTCAGATATATTTGGAAGTTTTCAGTTCCCCTTGATAAACACACATTTCTCAAACTGTAGGAGGCAGGAGAAGTAAGACTAGGTGTGAGCAGGAGAAAAAAGTAGCATTGCTTAAGGGACAAATGTCAGGGGTGCAGGGTCGGGGGTTAATACAGGGAATAACCTGCAAGAGAAAGAAAGGAATGTGAACAAGGATTAATGATTCTGTCATTCCAACATTAACTAAACATTACGGTTCCCTGAATGCCCTTATCTGAGACATTCTGCCTGTTTGTCTTTCACTCTGTTGGCTTCAGTCTATGACCCTTTCCCTTGCTTCATTACCCTAATGTAATTTTATAAGTGTTTTGATGTTATCAGATGTTAAAAGCTGAATTGTGTCCCCACAAAATTTGTACGTTGAGGACCTAACCTCCCCTAGTACCTCAGAGTGTAATTATATTTGAAAATAAGGACCCTAAAGAAGTGATTAAGATAAAATGAGATCATTAAGGTGAGCCCTCATCCAATAGGGTGAGTGTTATTATAAGAAGCAGAAATCTGAACACAGATATGTACAGAAGAAAAACACATGGAAAGTCAGGGAGAAGATAGCCGTCTATAAGCAAAGGAACATGACAGATCCTTCCCTCCTGGTCCTCAGCAGAAACCAAAACTGCCAACATCTTGACCTTTGACTTCCCACTTCCAAAACTGTAAGAAGGTAACATTTTGTTGCTTACACCACCCAGTCTGGGGTGCTTTGCTAAGGCAGCCCTTACAGACTTATACATAAAATTGTCTGAATTAATTTACGTGCTCTAAATTGTGTGTCCAAGAGGATCCACTTGTCAGATACCTTAATTTTTGGACGTGTTAGGGTGAAACTGGGAGTCTGGAGAAAATGAGTGGTTTGGGGAAAAAGGCAGGATTCTGCTCCCAGATGGACAAATGCTATATAGATCTGTTATGAGACCACGAGAGTGACAAGCTACACATAGGATAGCAAAAATAAATAAGAAGATCCACTATTTGTTCCTATTACAGATCAAGGCAAAGTGTCTTCTTGTGAGACCCAAAAGGAGGAAAATTTTAGTGAGATACGTGCCACTTATTCCCATTATTGGGTAATACTGAAAAGTACTTGTTCTCAATTTAAATGAAGGTTAGGTCTCAGAAAGTGGCTAGTAATTCAATCTAAATGAATTGCCTTTTTTTAAAAGATTTTATTTATTTATTTGATAGAGAGAGATCACAAGTAGGCAGAGAGGCAGGCAAGCAGGCTCCCTGATGAGCAGAGAGCCCAATGCGGGACTCAAATCCAGGACCCTGAGATCAGGACCTGAGCCGAAGGCAGTGGCTTAACCCACTGTGCCACCCAGGCACCCTGAATTGTCTTAAAAACAAGGAAAAGCAGATCATTCTTCATTCTACTAAACTGAGTTTTGGTTCTTTTTGTTATATGACATTTAAAATCAACATGAAAGTCCACAGGAAATGAAACAAATTACTCATTAAATACACCAAAAAGGTCGCTGACCATGTTCAATGGAGTCAAACATTGGGTTAAACCATCTTTAACATTATAAAAATACCGATCTAAGAAGTCTTTCTAACATTCTTATGGGCATTGTTACATGTTGTTCAGACTATGATTTACAGAAGGTGAAGCACGGTTTAATGCCGGTAACCTTTTGGTCATTTTGAAAGGCAACAAGAGTTTCTAGATTTAGCATATAAAGCCACAGGATACTCATTTGCATTTTCAATAAACTATGATATATACTTAGTAAAAATATTTCCCATGAAATATTTGAGACATTTTTATTAAAAAAAATTCCTTGTTTATCTGATTTAAATTTATCTTAGCACCCTATTATTTTAACTGGCAATCCTATGTACACTCTCCATTGTTAGTCAAAAGGGACAGTTTTTCATGATTTCCTCATCAGAGGTATCCCAATTATGGTAGCTTCAGTTTTCTGGCTTCATGCGAAAATCTTTAAAAACAATCAAGAAACATCTGAATTCACAGAGTTGTATCTCACATCCCCTGAACACTGCACAGCATGGTACATGACAGACAATGAGGTCATTGGTTCAGTGGGACACCCTGAACATTTTGATGGGGACTCAAATAGTGTTGCCCTGAAGTTAATTCATGTATGTTTCCAAAAGTGTTAATTTTCTTCACTTCATTCAAAAACTATTCAATGGAGCCACACAAAAATATGAACATAAAGCATGGAAAACATTAGCTATCATATCATATTTTATAATCACAGGTTTTAGGATTCTGAAAAGCAGTTAAAGTTTATATTGTTAAACTTACCACTGATGAGAAATCTTTGATATCTCATACAGAGAGTCACCTGTCTTCAAATTCGCCTTCTCCTTCATTGTCCCCAAACATGGATCTCCTCATTGCACAGGGAAAGTTTATTCCAATCGGAATAGATGTATCTGTCCTCACTCTGGGCTGTGTGCTACTTGGCAAACTTTTATTTACTTTGCTTTATTTTGCATTTTCTAAATTGCCAAAGTAAACATGCATTGAAATTAAGTAAAAAAAAATAGAATTTCTTATATAAACTTCTGGATTTCAAGACATTACCTTTATGTAACATCTCATTACTAGTTTGATTTATGGCCTCAGAAACAAATAGGCAAGTAAGATTCTTTCATGCAATGATCCTTTTCAAATAATCTTATAATAATTTTATAAATAAAATAATTTATAATCTTCTTTTTATCTTCTTTAAGATAAACGGCCTGATTTTCTGTTAGGATTTCAACATTTCCACCATTCAAGATACCCAGATTTTCTTAAAACTTAATGTCCAAAACTCCACTGTGATGTGAGTAAAGGAAAATAGCAATGAACTTTCCCTTCTTTTATCAGTGACTCAAATGATTAGCACAGCTTACTTTTTACCTCCACATTGTTTCTGTAGAGTAACAGGTCAATTGAGAAGTCTAAACTCAGGAAGGTATAAATATAAAATTATTTTTATTTCAGTTTTTGTCATCAACTCTGTTATGTGAATACCTCTTCTGTATTCCACAATACCATGTCAGAAAGAGTCATAACTTTATGGTCAGTTCCAATTATTAAAATGAGAAATCCATTCAGATTAAAAACTTTTAATCTCATACCAGACTCATACCAGTTCTGTCTACCTCTTCAGGATGCTAAGGCAGGGAGAAGGGCCAGAACTGGAGTTCTTTTCTTGTTTAATCTCACTGTTTCTCTGGCTGACCAACTTTTTACCCTGTGTGATTCTTGTCAACCCCATATGTCATCCCTGGTAGCATCCTGTATAGTTCCTTGATTTGGGAGACCCAGCTCTGGCTTATGCTCTCCTCCATAGCCTACAACCCCCTACCTCCCACCACCAGCAGAAGGCACTATGGCCTCTTACTACCAGAGTTTCACAAGGTCGAAAGTTTTCCCAGATGGAATCATTTCAAGCCCATCTTCTTTCTTAGGTATCTGTTCAGCTCATGGGAATTCAATTATTCTCATTATACCAAACCTTGAAAGTACAGGCCACATTACTGCTATACCATTTCTAGCCCACTATTTTTCCTTTTTTTCTTCTGCTTAGATACTGCACAGGAAAAGATCAAGACACTACTGCCTAAAAAGATAGCCAGCCAGTGATCAGTATGCTTATCTTTTAAAGAATCTTTTGGACCATCTCCCACAAACATATATGACTCATTGGTGGAACTCTTGGCTCTTCTTTTTTTTTTTTTTTTTTTCCTTAAAGATTTTATTTATTTATTTGACAGACACAGATCACAAGTAGGCAGAGAGGCAGGCAGAGAGAGAGACGGAAGCAGGCTCCCTGCTGAGCAGAGAGCCCAATGCGGGACTCGATCCCAGGACCCCGAGATCATGACCTGAGCCGAAGGCAGCGGCTTAACCCACTGAGCCACCCAGGCACCTCTTAATCTTCTTGTTCTCTATTCATGTGCCTAGCCACGATTCTGAAATAATAGAAAAAAAAAAAAAAGAGAGAGAACAAACAAAGGCTAAAAACCTCTTAGCACCCTACTGTTTAATTCAAGCACTGCTTTAAATACTTCAGAATGAGTTCTTGGGGTGCCTGGGTGAGTCAGTGGGTTGAGTGTCTGACTCTTGATTTTGGCTCAGGTTCTGAGATCAAGACACCAGTCAAGTTCTGTGCTCAGCGGGAAGTCTCCTTGAGATTTTCTCCTTCTCCCTCTGCCCCTTCCCCCACTTGTGCATATGTGTGCACATGCACACTTTCTCTCTCTGTCTCTCAAATAAAATAAATAAATCTTTAAATACTCGGAATGCACTCTTGAATGGATTCTTTCATAATCTATAGATATGTATGTCAAAAATAATTTTAATTGTTAATAATTATAATTATAATTAATAATTATAATTATAATTAATTAATAATTATAATTATTAATAAAAGCTCTCCCTACATCATTTTCAGAACACACTCCCTCCTGGCTAGTTACTTGCCAATTTTAGGCCAGCTTACGGAATTCTCATGGCAATGTTCATCCTCCACCTCCTCAACCACAGGTGATTTGCCATCGTATGCTAATTTTCAGATTTCAGAGTTAAATTCTCAGATTTGTGCAATTTATATTTATTTGTTTATTTCTTAACCTTATGCCTTGGAAAAAAACAGAGTAGAAAGGTTGAAGACCATTCTGAAATGTAAGCATCCTCAGAAAAGCATTCCAAAGTTTTCTATCAAGCATTGTGTCAACCTTCATTAATAAGTAAATATTACTGCTATGGTCATTGTACATATAATGAAATGAAACTAAGAAAAATTAAGAAGGCTAGAAATTGTCAGACCCAATGTTTGAAAGTGCATTTGTCAGAAAGACCATTTGTTCTGTCTGACCCCAGAGTTTGGACTTTTAATTCACTTTACCCAGACCCTGCTGGAGCTCCTGACCCAAATCATCACAACTGGCCTGTAGTTCAATGGTCTATAGACTATAGTTCAGAGACTCTCCTATTTTCCAGCAAAGAAGACCCAATGCCATCAAACATTTGAATTTCTGAGGCTCTTCCAGTAACATGAGAATATATCAAGATCTATAATGCCATTAATAGAATATTAAGAGTGTTATGTTTTAAAGATAATACATGCTAATAAGTAAGTTTTTGCTATCTGGCTGGGAAATCTATCCCAATTGTTAAGGTAAAAAGATTGGGCTGAAATAATTGACTTGTATATGAACTCTTAAAATACAATCTATTCATAAATTACAGTCTATCTTTCATCTGTTCTTATTCATTTGTGTAAATTACACAAGGTCTGTGTATATGTGTGTTCCTTTACACAGAGGGAGAAAGTAAATAATTTGAATAAGTGTTTGTTTGCAGATGTGATTAAGAGTATGGGATCTGGAACCAGACTGGAATCAAGTTGTGACTCAACCACTTAGTTCTGTGACCTTGAACAAGTTCCTATGACTGATTCTGACTTAGCAGTTCTTCCTGTTAGGATTGCTGTGAGGGGTAAATACAGTGAGACATAAATAATAATTTTAGTGGTGCCTGATACATAAGAAATGCTCAATAATTTTACATAACTTTATTGTTGTGGCTGTTGCTACTGTTTTTGTGTAGCCTTACTTTCTAAGAGAATAAATCGAAGAAAGAAGACCCGAATATTTGCACCTGTGTCCTACAATACTATCTGGTTTTTACTGTTAGTTGTGTGACAGAACCAAGAAAACTCATATGCTACTTGTTAGAATATGCAGACAAACAGCCTAGATTTAAAACATCTAAAAATAGGCTTATGTTCTCAAAATTTACTTTAAAATAAGTAAAGAAAACTAAGATCACCCCCATTATCTTGAAGATACAACTTGCTTCAGCCTTATTCTTTTCTACTCGCATCTTCTGATAGACTGAAGAATATTACACTTGCATGCCCTCTCTCATTTCCTAACTCCCATTTAAATAAATTACCTAAGGGTATATCTGTTAAAACATATTATCATTTTAGTAAGAATATTAGGAACCTTGTAACAAAGTGAGAAGTCAAGGTTATATTTGGGACACTTCTAAATTCTTGAATCTGGTAAATGATAAATGTAGACTTCCATCACTATATCTTCAAAGACACATCAAAGAATATTACAAAAACGTTGTAACAAAGACACTATGATTGCATTTTCACATTAATGAAACACCAGATCAAGTTGAAATCTGGCATTAGCTCTCAAGAGGAATGCAATTCTTTTTTGGCTATTTCTTTTTTTTTTTAGATTTTATTTTTATTTATGTGACAGAGAGAAGATCACAAGTAGGCAGAGAGGCAGGCAGAGAGAGAGAGGAGGAAGCAGGCTCCCCGCGGAGCAGAGAGCCTGATGCGGGGCTCAATCCCAGGATCCCGAGATCATGACCCGAGCCGAAGGCAGCGGCTTAATCCACTAAGCCACCCAGGCGCCCCTGGCTATTTCTTTATAAAGAGATCATTTTCTAGCTATGTGATACTACAACTAAGAAAACAATAGTACATAATTGCATATAGACATATTTATTTGACTAAATTAATACATCAAGCAACGACATATTTTTCTTGGTTTTTGATTGCTTAAATATTGTACCCTATGCCTTGCCCTTCTCTGACCTTTCATTCCCTCACGGCAATTTAATTTCATATTCATGATGCCTGCAAGTAGCTTACTGGAATGGTTTGTTGTCCTATTTTGTAAATAAACAACAGGCATTATCAATGAAAACAGAATGCCCAAGTCTGGTTTCAATCCCAATATTCCATCTGTTCTTTAAATAGAAAGAAGTGGTCATTGGTACTTCAATCTGTGGCGTATTTCAATAAATGTAACCATCTTTAGCTGGTTAGTTGGATTAGAAATAAGAAGCAGTATTAAGAAGTAACGTCCTTTTCAATATCAACCCTAAAATTAGTATAATCCACATGATTACATATACCAGACTCCCCAATATACCTTTTTAAATAAGCTTGTATTTATATACAGACTTGGTTATGTGTATTTGAAAGAATTCCAAAATTCTTCTGCTTTTATATGGCAGTTCCTATTATTTATTGTTTACATCTTAATAATAAAATTTGTTGTTTCTACCTTAAGAAATGTAAAGCATCAACCCTAGTGTTTAGCATTGAACACAATATCCCTACATGTAAGTCTACATAGAAATATGGCAACAAATTGAAAAACCTAAACAAAATGGATAAACTCCTACATCATGCAATCTACCAAGAATGAATCATGATGAAACAAAGTCTGAACAGACTAATTGCTAGTAAAAAGACTGAATTGGTAATCAAAAACCTCACAACAAACAAAAGCACAGGACCAAAAGATTTCACTGGTGGATTCTACCAAACATTTAAGAAAGAATTAATACCAATCCTTCTTAGACTCCTCTAAAAAACAGAAGAGGAGGGATCACTTCCAACTCATTTTATGAAGCCAGCATTATCCTGATATTAAAATCACACAAGGATGCCACAAGAAAAGAAAACCACAGGCCATCAGTCAGTTAAGTGTCCAACTCCAGATTTCGCCTCAGGTCATGATCTCAGGGTGGTGAGATGGAGAACCATGTTGAGAACTCAGTGCAGAGTCTGCTTCTCCCTCTCCCTTTGCTCCCCCCCACCACTTGCTCTCGCTCTCTCTCTCTCATAAATAAATAAATAAAATCTTAAAAAAAAAAAAAAAGGAAAGAAAATCACAAATACCCCTGGATGAACTCAGATGAAAAAATCCTCAACAAAATATTAGCAAGCCAAATTCAAAATACATTACAAGAGGGGCACTTGGGTGGCTCAGTAGGTTAAAGCCTCTGCCTTCAGCTCAGGTCGTGATCCCAGGGTCCTGGAATCGAGCTCCGCATAGGGCTCTCTACTCAGCAGGGAGCCTGCTTCCTCCTCTTTCTCTGCCTGCCTCTCTGCCTACTTGTGATCTCTGTCAAATAAATAAATAAAATCTTTAAAAAAATACATTAAAAGCATCACACACATCACACTTGAAGTGGGATTTATTCTAGAGATGCAAGGGATGATTCAACATCTGCAAATTAGTCAATGCAATACACTACATTAATAAAATGAAAGATAGAAATCATATGATCATCTCAATAGATATAGAAAATGCAATTGACAAAATTCCTCAACTATTTATGATAAAAACTGTCAACAAGCTGGTACAGAAAAAACATATCTCAATATAATCAAGACTATGTATGCCAAGTCCACAGCTAACATCATACTCAATGATGAAAATCTAAGAACTTTTCCTCTAAGAACAGGAATAAGACAAGGATATCCACTCTCACCACTTTAATTGAACATAATATTGGAAGCCTTAGCCAGCAAGAAAAAGAAAAAGGCATCCAAATTGGAAAGGAAGAGTAAAATTGTCACTATTTGCAGATAGTGAGAACCCTAAAGACTCCATAAAAACACTGTTAGAAGTAGTAAATGAGTTCTGTAAAGATGCAAGATACAAAATAAATATGCAAAAATATGTTCTGGTTCTATATACAAATAAAAAAAATCAGGAAGAGAAATTAAGAAAACAACCCCATTTACATTTTTGAAGCATTTACTGCTTCAAAAGTAATAAAATGCCTAATAATTTTAACCAAGAAGGTGAAAGACCTGGATATTGACAAGTAAAAGACATTAATGAAAGAAACTGAAGAAGACACAAGTAAATGAAAATATATTGCATACTGGGGCGCCTGGGTGGCTCAGCGGGTTAAGCCTCTGCCTTCAGCTCAGGTCATGATCTCAGGATCCTGGGATCGAGCCCCTGCATGGGGCTCTCTGCTCAGCAGGAAGCCTGCTTCCCTTCCTTCTCTCTCTGCCTGCCTCTCTGTCTGCTTGTGATCTCTGTCTGTCAAATAAATAAATAAAAATATTTAAAAATAAATAAATATCCATACTGCCCAAAGCAATATACATCTTCAATGCAATCTCCATTAAAATTCCAATGGCATTTTTCATAGAAATAAAACAAACAATCCTAAAATTTGTATGGAACCACAAAATACCCCAAATAGCCAAGGTAATCTTGACAAAGAAGAAAGCTGAAGGCATTATGTTAAATTTTAAATTACATTAGAAATCTATAGTAATTAAAACAGTATGGTATTGGCAAAAAAACCAGACACACACACAGATCAATGAAACAGAATAGGAAGCCCAGAAATAAACCCATGCATTTATATTCAATTAATTTCTGACAAAGGAGCTAAAAATACACAACAAAGAAAAGAAAGTTTCTTCATTAAGTGATACTGGGAAAACTGAATTGCCACATACAAAAAAATAAAAGTTGACAGCTATCTTACACCATACATCAAAATTAACTCAAACGGGATTGAGACTTGAACATAAAACTTGAAATCATAAAACTCTCAGAAGAACACATAGGCTGTAAGCTCCTTGACATAGGTCTTGGTGATAACTTTTCTTAATCTGACAGTAAAAGCAAAAGCAACAAGAGCACAAATAAGGAAGTGGGACTACAGATTTAAAAAGCTTCCACACAGGGGCGCCTGGGTGGCTCAGTGGGTTAAAACCTCTGCCTTTCGCTCAGGTCATGATCCCAGGGTCCTGGGATCGAACCCCGCATCGGGCTCTCTGCTTGGCAGGGAGCCTGCTTCCTCCTCCTCTCTCTCGCTGCCTGCCTCTCTCCCTACTTGTGACCTCTATCTGTCAAATAAATAAATAAAATCTTTAAAAAGCTTCCACACAACAGAGGAAACCAACAATAAACTGAAAAGGCAACTTACTGAATGGGAGAAAATATTTGTAAATCCTTTATCTGTTAATGAACTAATATCCAAATTATACAAAGAATTCATACAACTCAATAGCAAGAAAAGAAAAAAAAAAGGAACAATCTTACTGAAAATGGACAGAAGATCTGAATAGACATTTTTCCAAAGAAGGCATACAGATGGCCAATAGGCACATGAAAATATGCCCAACATCATCAATCATCAGAGAAACACAAATCAAAATCACAGTGAGATATCACCTCATATCTGTTAGAATGACTATTATCAAAAAGACAAGAGACAACCAATGCTGGCAAGAATGTGGAGAAAAAAGAACACTTGTGCATTGTTATTAGAAATGTAAATTGGTGCACCCACTATGGCAAGCAATGTGGAGGTTCCTCAAAAAAACTACCATATTACTATATGAGTCAGCAATTCCACTTTTGGGTAATTATCAAAAAAAAAAAAAAGAGAGAGCGAGAGAAAACTCTAACTCAAAAAGATATATACGCCTCCATGGCCACTGCATTATTTTCAGTAGCCAAGTTATGGAAACAACCTAAGTACTGGTCAACAGATGAATGGAAAA
Organism: Meles meles; assembly: GCF_922984935.1. Lineage (NCBI taxonomy): Eukaryota > Metazoa > Chordata > Mammalia > Carnivora > Mustelidae > Meles > Meles meles. The sequence continues at coordinate 83,823,427 of NC_060076.1, read as the reverse complement.
GAAATTGTGACATACATATATAATAGAATAATATTCATCCATAGAAAAGATTGAAATTGTGCCATTTGCAAAAACATGGATGCACCTCAAGGGCATTATGCTAAAAGTTAAATAAGTCAGATAGAGAAAGACAAATACCATATGATCTCTTATACATGGAATAAACAAAACAAAACGTAAGCTCACAGATCCAGACAACAGATTGGTGGATGCCAGAGATGGGTTTGGGTGGTGGCAGAAGTGTGTGAATTGTTCTGTTTCTGCCATTGATACTGTTGTTTTTGGTTAAAAAAAATAATAATAAAAAATAAAAGAATTCCAATTTCTGCTTTTATATGGCAGTTCTATTTATTTAATCATCTTATACCTCAATAAATTTAATGCGTCAAACCAAGTGCTTACTATTCTACATAATACACCTAAATATAAATCTACGGCTTCATTTAGATTACAGAAAATGGAGATACCAGTCATTAAGCAAACCAGAAAACCATCCCCCACATTTATCTGTTTTCAATGAATTTAAAAAATATATTATTTATTTTCTTGAGCTTTCAATTTTGTGCTTTTATTCATTTTACCCAGTTCAATACTATGACTTATTCACTTGTACAGAAATGAATGGTAATAGTGTGAAGGTTCATGGAGTTTTTATTTTAAAATATTTAATGAATTAAATTATTTCAAAAAACAAATATATTGAACAGACAAGTATATTTAGTACTTTCGCAGAAATGTGATTTGTAGAAAAGCAAATAAGATACTGTTTTTTTCATTTTGAGTGATAAGAATAAGAGATTATAATAAGCTAGCTATAGTGCTAAGAATATTGTAATTGTTCAATGAATATGAGTTATTCTTTATTTTCATTATTATAGTTTTTATAATCACTTTTATGTCAAAAGAGAGGATACCAAAAGAATATCGATAATCAGAAGTACAAATGTTTATAATCACTTTTATGTCAACAGAAAGGATACCAAAAGAATATTGATTCAGAAGTACAAAAAAGTACCCATCCAGGGGCGCCTGGGTTGCTCCGTGGGTTAAGCCTCTGCTTTCGGCTCAGGTCATGATCTCAGGGTCCTGGGATGGAGTCCCACATTGGGCTCTCTGCTCAGCGGGGAGCCTTCTTCCTCCTCTCTCTCTCTCTCTCTGCCTGCCTCTCTGCCTACTTATGATCTCTGTCAAATAAATACTTTTAAAAAAAAAAGTAACAGTGGCAGCACAGTATTGTCTATAGTGAAAATAAGAGTTTAAGTATATCCTGTGAAAAACAGTTTCACTAATTTTAAGAACATAAAGTCTTTAAAATAGGCTCCATGCCTAGCATGGGGCCCAACACAGGGCTTGAACTCCCGACCGTGAGATCAAGACCTGAGCTGAGATCAAGAGCCAGATATTTAACCGACTGAGCCTGCCAGGCACCCCCAAGAATGCAAATTCTTTTTTTTTTTTTTTTTTTTTTTTTTTTCAGATTTTATCCCAAATTTATTTTTTTTTTTTTTTCCCCCTTTTATTAATTTTTTCAGCGTAACAGTATTCATTCTTTTTGCACAACACCCAGTGCTCCATGCAAAACGTGCCCTCCCCATCACCCACCACCTGTTCCCCCAACCTCCCACCCCTGACCCTTCAAAACCCTCAGGTTGTTTTTCAGAGTCCATAGTCTCTTATGGTTCGCCTCCCCTCCCCAATGTCCATAGCCCGCTCCCCCTCTCCCAATCCCAAAGATTTTATTTATTTATTTGACAGAGAGAGAGAGCGAGCGAGCAGGAGTGCACAGCAGGAGAGCAGCAGAGGGAGAAGGAGGCTCCCCGCTGAGCAGGGAGCCCAATGCGGGGCTCGATCCCAAGACCCTGGGATCATGACCTGAGCCGAAGGCAGAGGCTTAGCCCACTGAGCCACCCAGGTTCCCCAAGAACTAATTCTTATATTCTGTCATAGAAGGCCACTTCTTCTGGGAAAATAAATATACTGTATGTTATTTATATCATCAGCCTGTATTATTCTTTCAAGATTCATGAGCAGAGTTGAAAGGCCTTAAGAGAAGTTATTCAATAAAGTGACTTGTTCTTGGTTCTTGAGTAACAGTCCTTGTATTGTCCCAAAATGTTTTGTCATATAAAATAAACTTTTCATATAACTGTCACAATTTGGTGACCATCTAACTTAGCTCATTCACATGATAGCATAAATGAAGTCTGATGCACAAAACTGTAATCATTGTATTACGAAACACAAAATGGTTAACACTTTTCATCTTCTAAAAAATGAATTAATATTTAAACACTGCAAAATATTTTTATTCTCTCTCCTCTTCTAAAACAAAAATTGCAATGTTTAAAATAAAATTTAAAATTCTATGCATTCATTTTATTATTGACAGATCTCAGTTAAATGATCATATTCTGAGGATAGAACCATAAGTAAGTTAAAGCCTGTATTGTCAGAGATTCATATGGATTTATAATGCTGAAAAATATAAATCTTATTTCCTCTTCCTTCCAGTGATTGTGGCTTTTTGTTACTGCTAAGCAGAACTGGAATTATTTCCTCCCAAACAGGCTAACAGTGGGAGTTGCCTAGGAAAAACTGAATAGTAACCAGAAGTCTTTCTTGCTTTAGAACAGCAAGCTCTCTTCATTTTCCCTACAAATCAACCTCAGTAACCATGTTTGTGTAGTTCTGTATGTAAGGAATGTGTTTGCCTCTGAGGAGAGTTGGGAGAGATACACAGAACTGGCTGGGAGATAATCATCTTTCATATATCACCACTTACTGGACTCTTCTCAAGAAACAAACATTGAATTTGGTATACTATGTGTTGAATTTGAAAAGAAAATTTGTATTGAATAAAGCACTTAGGAAGTAGAAAAGCATAATAAACCTTGAAGAAGTACATCCAGTTCAGTCAAAACTCAGTGATAATGAAGTTTCTGGTGCATTAACAACATATACAGGAATATGGAAACTCTATCCATTGGTGGAGGGTAAGCCACCAAGCCATTAAGTGTGTCCCTTACCCCTATGTCGAAACGTGCAAATGCATTTCTATCCATACAACAGAAACAGCTTCAACAGGCAGATAGGAGTTGTCACCTCCTACCTCATATTCACGACAAAAGTACGACTTCGAGGACTTTTTATCATTGAAGCTTAAATATGGCACCGTGGCAAGACACCGAAATAAAAAGAATGAACAACAGGAAAAGTCTCATCTTGTCCCACAATGGACCATCAACATTTTCTCACTCAGGGTGAAGATAGGAAAGCAGGAAATTCCCCAAGCAGGGAGGATGCCTCCACGAAGCCTAACTTCATGCTATTCCCTATGGCTACTACCAGATGGTTTAGAAAAAGGGATGGCAAATGCTGCCTATGGAAGGAGCAGAAGACAATCTCAGTGCCGGTTTTAATGGTGGGATCTGACTTTTGAATGATAATTCACCTAGGAAAAGTGATCGACACTGAAATATAACTAAATACAAATAATAATGAGGATGTTAATGATCAGAATTTCATTAATGTCTTCAACATGCCAGACACTAGCAGAAATGCACTACGGATATTATTTCTTTTAATTCTTAAATTACCTCTATGGGGTAAGAACAGTGGATTACCATCATCCACGCACTGAACTTAACATCATCTGTGGCACCCAACTCTCTGCCAGACATGTGGTCTTTATTTTTTTCTTTTCCCTCTCTTTTATAGGGTTTAAGATAAAGTCATAGTTTGCATTTATGCCCTCTTCTATGCCAAATTTTCTCCATATTTTTGTGTATAGCTACTCTTGCACAGAGCTGAATACACAGAAGCATGACACCATACTTCCTAGACAATTTAACGCATTTTAAAAGATAATTTCACGGTACTCAATTTTTACTCTAGTTACGTATCTTAGCAGCTTAGCGCATCATTGTAAGAGCATGATAACAAGAGCAACAGTTTGTCTAGAGATCATGGGAAGTGTTAGATGCTTTCCTGAGCAGTCTATACCCAAATTGCAGAAACTGTTCAGGTTTTCATTTCTGATATCTCATTTTCTAAAGGAAGAAACTGAGGTAGAAGGCTATCAATGAACTTGTCCAAGATGACAAAGAAGTAAATGTTGACTATCACACTTAGGGAGTATTACTCTCAGCAGGATGCTCTGGGTCATTATCGTACACAACTTCATTTCCAAAGCTACTGTACTACAGTTATCAATAGTTTATGGATAAAGATGAGTAGGTACAGAGACTAAAGGAAATTGCCCAAGGTCACACAGTTAGTAGTGCCGGGATGGACACCGCACTCCCCAAAGGACACACTTCTTTAAATATTATAGCATAATACAAATTCACATGCCCTGTTCCATGCCATGGGGCTAGAGTTTTGCTCATTCATAGCTACTGAGTTGTATGTTATCACCTCTGCATCAATGGGCAAGTTATTTGGCCTCCTGTTCCCTCACTTTCTCAAAAGGTAAAATCAGGCCTCCTGTCCTCTGTTGGTAAGGCAGACACCAGTGATGTACTCTCTTGGGGAGAGCGAACAAGGAAGGAGAAGACAAACTTTGCATTTTCTAAGGCATTCACTGGAAAGCCATCTTTGATCTCCTTGCTCCCCAAAAGGATCTGAATGGAACTGACTGGAACAACAATTAAGACGTGCTTTGAGATACGTAAAGGAAGAGACCTCACCCCACAGTCCAGCGCTACCATCACTCTTAATGGTGTAAACCACGAAGCTTTTTGCTGAATGATGCCAGTCATGAATCTGAAGATACCCATATGTTTTCCTTTGCTGTGGCGTGCTCTCGCTTGCCATGGCAGGAAGGGAAGTGTTTCTCAGAGAATGATTTGAAGGACAAGAGCAGTCAAGTACAAGGTTACAAAAAGACTGAGACAACACTTTATGCGCAAGTAATTACCAAGGATTTCAATATAGAATTGAACAATTTCACACTGAAAGACCACTTTTTTCCCCCCAACCATTAACACCGATGTAAAAATCCACGTGCTACATTGTAAAAGGACACCCACTTCTTCATGAGAGAAAACGGTGTAGCCATAGTCTCCGTCATGAGAATGAAACCTGGGGGAAAAAAACTTCAGTTGTGGCTAAGTGCCATGGTGATTTTAGGTCCCTTTCATTAGTTACTATTTAACTACAGGTAAAATCTTCCACGAACGGTGTCTCTCAGTATGGGAAGCCCAAATGTTAAGTGGGAGAGCTTTGCCCATATCCATAAATAGAATGGCACTTTCATGCTTAAGTATATACCTTATAATGCTTTATATTGTCATGCTATAGGACTGTAAAACTGATCTCACAGCAAGTGGTTTATTAAAACTCCGGCCGTCACACAGCATTCCTGTGCACTGGATTTTCAATTTTGTTGTCGCTCTTGATTCCCTTTTGCATATGTATTTGCCAGGAAAACCAATTACCAGATGGCACATGGTTATTTTTACATTTTGTATGGAGGGCTTCCAGCTGATAATTATGACATTACAGGAAGACTCCTAGGCTTTGCATTAAGAATCTTTGGCAGAGGCCATCACAAGCTTTTCCATTTGACTCTACACCTCCTGACTGATATATATTTATACATTATTTGTAGATAACTCCCCTATATCAGGGAAGAATTTCCTTTCTTTTAAATGGGGTTCCACAAACGTAACGTTAATGAAACAATGAACTGCTCTTTCCATTCCTTCAGTTCATCAGCAAACTAATATGTATTTAAAATTTTCTAGTTCAGGGGCACCTGGGTGGCTCAGAGGGTTAAGCCTCTGCCTTCGGCTCGGGTCATGATCTCAGGGTCCTGGGATCGAACCTCACATCGGGCTCTCTGCTCAGCGGGGAGCCTGCTTCCCTCTCTCTCTGCCTGTCTCTCTGCCTACTTGTGATCTCTGTCTGTCAAATAAATAAAATCTTAAAAAAAAAAAATTTCTAGTTCAAGGTAACTCAGGACAAATTGTCATAGCCACTGCATATCAGAAAAGCCACAGAGTCCAGGGGTCTGTGTGTGACCGAGGCTTTCAGACCTGTCAGGCGGCATCTGTGTTACAGCATCCAGTCATTTTTTTTTTATTAGCTCCCTGCTTTAATGCCTCTGAGGGAGGTTTTAAGAGAGAGGCAGAGAGAAAAGGAGAGACTGAAAGCAAAGGTAATAGTACAAAATGACTATAATTACAATTATGTAGTAGTAATAAATCCAGAATTGCGGTGTAACACACCAGAGTAGAGTCAGGCCTTAAAACACATTAGGATTAGAATTAATAGGCGATACTTTTGTTAGTATATCAACCCCCAACCCAAAATACACCTCAGTTCCTAGAAAAACACTGTGTTGTGTTCCTGCTATGCTCCCAACCTGGACACTTCTTGCCAATTACTTTAATTATGTACAGTATACAAAATCCTATTTTCTTAAATGTCACCAGTGTTTTCCTTGGACTCACCTCAGTAACAAGAAGTGCATTTTCCCCCTGCATATACATATAGGTTCTCGTTGCTGTTTTTGCCTTTTTAAAATTATTTTTTAATGTAAGGGAAGAATGGTTATTACGGTGCCACCAAACTAATATTGTTTAAATATACTATACGTTTTAGGCAAATATTGCTCTAATATTAATACATTTAAAGTGGGCTGTGAGGAAATGTTTTTAAACAGCTTAATTAAAATTCAGAAAATTTTGCCAGCTTGTTTCCCAGTTTCAATGATAAAAATAAAATGCTGTGTGGTTGATATGGGAATTAGTCCCTAGAGAATAAAGAAAGGACTCAGTAGAAATCTGTGTGCTTCCAGACTGTATTCTCCTGCTCAACCCAGTGCACACGAAGCATGCATAATTTGGCACTGCTGTCTCTGTATTTGCATTTAGTACACATACATTAAGTTAATTAATCATGTTGTGTCCTACTCCCCCCAACACATAAATTAACTATTCTGTTAACTGATGACAAAAGTGCTAATTTTTAAACAATATCCACACTAAGAATTCTGATTGGATTCTATTTCTATTTTAGATAATTATGTATCTATTGACAGTTGATGGTTTTCTAGACTGACCCTCCTTCTTCCCAACGTAATTTCCGAGGGATTAATATGACAAAAAGAAAAGGCATGCGCTAAAGAAATCTATGCACACTAACTGTTCTCCACAAAGAAAAGCATAGTGGTGAAAGTATCATTATTGGAAGAAGCTCTTTATTAAGTTGATCGAGTTAAAAATTAGAAGCAGATGGAGTAATTGGAGAAAAGCATCGCAATGGAATATTTCTTCACAATTCCTGATATTAAAGTGACTTCTAGAGTAACAATGTTTTCTGTGACTCATGTCAGCCTCAGTGCTGACCCTCATTATGAGGACATGTCTTTAATCCTCTTGCTGTTCTTGACCCTGATTCTCAAGATTAGCATTCTGCAAAAAGGAGTGATTAGGTTATTCTGGCAAGTTTTACAATCACTGACTTAGAGCCTGGTTCTGATCAGTGTGGTACAAGGCTCAAGTAGTGTTTGCTCTTTCTGACTTTTTTCTTTTCTCATTTTCTGTTAAGGAGACAATCCAAGTGGCTGTGGAAGACTTTGCAAGGGTCATTGTTTGAAAGTTTTCTCTAAAACCACGTTAATGGAACAAAATAATAGGGAACCAACTGAGAGTGAGACCTAATTTAAAGTCATTTTCCAAATTAAGGCCTAGCCTTTCACCCACAGCACCACACACCTTCCCAGCATTTGTCTTTTCGCTCAGCTTCTGTGGATCCATATAACATTGAATATAAAAATACCTAAAAGTAAGCACTTTGAATAAAACCTGGAAGAAGTTCAAGATTAATACAGATATTGTCAACTTGGAGAATACATTTTTCCCCTCCAAATGGTGGCATTTGGAAGTTAGGAATAAAACTCCAGTTGTTTTAAGAGAACGTGTTCTGCATCCAGACGATGACAAAGACAAGGCAGGTAGGCAGTTATCATTTAGCAACTGACCACAAAATGGTAGAACCAACCAAATGGGCTAGAATTCAGATAAGGAAACTAACCTTATACAACTCAGAAAACTTTTTTTAAAAAAACTGGAAGAAATTCGTTGTTACACTGTGAATTTGAAGCTGTTAATATTTACGCTGAAATGTTTACACCCAGCATAGAAAATAGTGTTTTCCTCAGTCCTCTCTTCACTATCTCAAAGATATCACAGGCAAATTGAGTTGTCTTATTTCAAATTCAAGATAAATATAGAAGGTCATCAAAATTGATTTTAAAAAAGAAGAAGAAAGAAAGGAACAAGGAGGGGCGCCTGGGTGGCTCAGTGGGTTAAAGCCTCTGTCTTCACCTCAGGTCATGATCCCAGGGTCTTGGGATCGAGCCCCACATCGGGCTCTCTGCTCAGCAGGGAGCCTGCTTCCCTTCCTCTCTCTCTGCCTGCCTCTCTGACTACTTGTGGTCTCTGTCAAATAAGTAAATAAATAAATAAATCTTAAGGAAAGAAAGGAACAAGGACGAGAGGGTAGAAGATGCTTATGCAGATACCTTAGAAGGGAAATAGTTAAATCCTACAAATCTGAATAAAAAAGAACTTAAATAAAGGTTGTATAACACCGCAAACAAAAGGAGGGAAAATAGAGCTTAAAGTGTGTGTAGAGTTCTGTCTTCCACAGGATTTTTACTTTCCCAAGCTTATGCTTAGTCTTTTGTTCACAAGAAAAAGTTATTTTCTTCCTTTTCTATCCTTTAATTCTTTATTTCTTGAAGACTATTTCTTTTAAAGATTTTATTCATCCATTTGAGAGAGAGAGTGAGAGAGAGAGAGCATGAGAGGGGAGAGGGTCAGAGGGAGAAGAAGACTCCCTGCTGAGCTGGGAGCCCAACACAGGACTGGATCCTAATCTGCAGAATCATGCCCGGAGCCGAAGGCAGTCACTTAACCAACTGAGCCAGCCAGGTGCCCCTCTTGTAAACTCTTGATGAAAAAATTAGTTGTAAATTTGAAGCATGAGACATATTCGTTTTTTGATCCAGGAAAAAGTCGTAATTTTTCCTAGATTCTCCAAAGGAGCCAACAGCTCTGTCTGCCACACTATACACATGTAACATTTGGAAGATAAGTAGTCCAAAACTTACCAAACACTTGAAGTGCCTTAGTGAAAGTGAAAGCCATTGGTAAGTACAGATACTGATGTAAATCTTCTTTTATATTTAAAACTGGCAGTGAGTAGACAAATATATATATATTATTTTTTTTTCACATGTATGAGAAAAAACAGACATAGGATGTGTCTATTATAGGATGTTTATAAAAAAGACTGTCCTTCAGGTTGGAGCTCTTTCTCTTGGTCTGCAAGTCATCTTGATTCTTTGATCAAAGCGAATCAGGCCATCTGGGAAGGCTGCGAGCTGGGCTGGCCGGCTGCTGCTGTTTCCTAGCGTCGCACAGCTGTGCTGCAGGCCATGTGACAAGGTCACTACCCAGGAGGTGCCGCTGCCCTGCTCATCAGCACTCAAGTGGCACCTTCAGCTGGCCTGACCCTTGTGGAGAAAAGCTGATGTTGCAGTCAACTCCTGGAAGGCAGGTGAGAGTGGAATGGGCTGAGAGGGAAGCTATAGGACACAATCCAACGGTTTTGTCTGATTGGTGGGTACTGAGACAGCATCACGATAACCATGCTCAATGAAGGAGGATGGGAGCCATCACTCAAGTAACTGGGAAATACTCCCCCCCATGCCGGCGCACTGAAATTATTTTCATGTCTTTTTATGTAATGTACGTTAAAGTGTAATAGAGTGTATAAAATGAGAATAAACTGTGATCTCAGAATTTCCTTAGCCTTATAAAAGAACCTCGATGGAAAAAGATCCCTTATGGTGTAAGGTTGTAGGAGCACATATATGAGTTGAAGGAAGGGGTCCTTCCTTGAAAAGAATTGAGCTTCTTGTTTTTTGGAAATTCAAGTGGATTTGCCAAGGGAGGGGAGAGGAGGAGAGAGGAAGAAACACCGTTCAACTAAAAACTGGTTTGGATTTAAGATGTTCCATGTGAAGAAGTACTTCATGAGCTTTAAAGTAACAGTGCAGAAACTTTGGCTTACTTATTTATTTTCTTACAGCATTATTTCACCATGTTGAATACTTTCCATCAAATGCCACCGATTTATTCAAACCAAAGCTAAGGGTTAATTTTTTGTTGTTGTTGCGTTTTTTGAGGTTTTTTCTTTAAGATTTTATTATTTGAGAGAGAGAGCACAAGCATGGGGGGGGGAGGGGCAGAGGGAGAGGGAAGCATATTCCCCACTGAGCAGGGAGCCTGATGTGGAGCTCTATCCCAGGACCCTAGGCTCATGACCTGAGCCAAAGGCTTTATCCATTGAGCCACCCAGTCATCCCGAGGTTGTTGTTGTTGTTTTGTTTTGTTTTGTTTTGTTTTAAGATAATTAGGTCATAAGAGGCAAGACTAAGACTAAAAGAGAGAGGGAGTATTTTCATTCACCTTATGCCAGAGCAGCACTAAATGTTGTTTTTTAGTTTGGGGTTTTTTTTTTTTTAGTTATTTAAAATAATGTTGTTTTTATGATTTCCCAAAAAATCCAATTTTCTCCCATATATTTGTAAATACTGAGAATGTACAAAACTAAAGTTGAGATTAAAAAAAAACAAACTTAGACTCATGATCTCCCATGCTGATCCCAAATATGCTTCTCATCTTCTGTTCAATATTTCAATGTTAAATATCAACCACTTGCAGTAAATATATACAGCTACTTGCAGCCTCAACGTACAGAAAAGTTTTCAATGCACACTTAAAACAAGAGACAGAAAAAGGGATAAATGTACTAGTCAGTAGCAGTAACGAGAATATTTTTGGGAGATAAAATGTTAGAGTAAAATGAAGCTATAAACATGGAAAGAGGTAAAGAATTCTAGAAAAAAGAAGAAAAAGGATAGAGAAAGAAAGACAGAAAGAGAAAATAGAGAAAAGAAAGAAAGCTTGTCTCAGAACAGAAACACCAATTAAAAAGTGAAAATTTCAGCCAAATCATCAGTTTAAGAGTATGTTTTTTTTTCCTCCCTCAGAACATATTTTGACATATTGCCATATAACTATGGGTTTATTTTTTTTCCAAGTGAATTGACCAAATTAACTGATTGCTTTCGCTTTACAAAATTTCAACCTAAGGACAGAGAACGTTTTAAATTTGCAGGTGGGCTGTTGCTACTATCTGCTAAACAAATGTGTTGAACATCTTGCAATTTGTCCATCATGTGCAGCCTGGGTGTTCTTCTTATTTTTGTCTTTAATTGCTTCTTGAGCTAAATATAAAACAAAGCAGCCTTACTATTGTTGAGCAGTGTTAACAAACCACCTTAATAAATTAGTTTTGGGGTAGAAATCCTGGCAGACAGCCATATATATTATTGTTTTTGTTGTAATTGTTGGTTTGGGTTTTGTTTTGTTTTGAAGTATGCTGCTTCCAGTTCTGTTTCCAGTTAGTCCTTTACCTGCCATTGAAACGTGCTGTCATTCAAAAAGCTGGTCCTTCCTGCTGGGCTCCTCTGCCTAAGTGTACCTGATATTTCAGCTGAAGTGGGGGGCGGGACACAAAGTGACTGCTTCCTTTGGCGAGTTGCCAATTCCAGACTTCTACACTTTGACCTAGTCTAAAATTTACAGAAAAATCATGAAAAGAGAAATGAAACAGTATTTATAGGAAATAGAAAATGCATGTGAAAATTACACAAAAATACCACCCAAGGGCATGCGTTGACATTTCTTGTAAAAAAAACAGGACAGAATAATAGGGACTATTGTCCTTGAGGTTTTTCACAATTAGTCAATTAACCAACACATATGTGTGAAGCTCCAGCAGGTGGAAGGTACCCTGGAAAGTAGGATCTGATCAAAGTGATGATAAATATCATGCTCTAACACTTCCACTTTCCTAATCATATGGCCAAGTAGCATATCCCCTTCAAACCTCTATTCCCTCGTCTATATTTAGAGAGAAACATTTCTACCTCGCAGTGGTTTTGTGGGGATCAGTAAGATAATGCATGTTAAGGTGTTTTGAAGACAATGCAACCCTATTCTAACGAAAAGTATTATTTTTATAGACACTATTCCTTGCTATAGGGGCTGTCCCGCCCATCGTATTTACACAGCATCCCTGGTCTCTATCCACTAGATGCCAGTAGCAGCCCCATCCCCTAGGTTGTGACAACCAAAATGTCAAATTACCAGATGTCCTCTGAGGGAGTAGGGAAGAGATTGTGTTGCAGTTTGAGAACACTCATTTTATACACACACACATACACTCACACACACACACACACACATGCATACATACATATATACACAGAATAAAAATTTCAGAACCAAGGCCATAAAACATCTAATGTATACAGATGTTCTTTAACGGACAGATAGACAAAGACCCAGCAAGGAAAAATATCCATTTATTTGGAATTAACAAAAAACCCCTTCGGACACGTTTTTCACTGCACCACACACGGTATCACTTAATTCCTTAACACCCACGACTGCCTCTGTCCAACAAGAGAGAAAACCGGCCACATCCTCTTGGGCACTTTCTCCTACCATAGTTGTCCCACTAGTTTAAAGTTTAAATATTTAAAGAAATATTTATTTTCTAAGTGATAACATAAGTTAAACACCAAACTAATCCCTCCCCTTTTTTTTTAAGATTTTATTTATTTACTTGACACAGAGAGAGGGAGATCACAAGTAGGCAGAGAGGCAGGCAGAGAGAAGGGGGGAAGCAAGCTCCCTGCTGGGTAGAGAGCCCGATGCGGGGCTCGATCCCAGGACCCTGAGATCATGACCTGAGCTGAAGGCAGAGGCTTAACCCACTGAGCCACCCAGGTGCCCCCAAACTTCTCCCTTTTATCAGCCTTACTAAAATGTCTTTGAAATGGATATTCCAGCGGAACGGATCAAAGTACCTACAGAGGCCCTACATTAGGAGAATCATCTGGTGCAAGATAATATAAAAGGAGGAGACAAGCTGAAACCAAGCTTGATGGGGCCTTCTACCATCCACTGTGACCTTGGGCCAGACAATACTGTTCTAAGCCTCAGTTTTCTCAACCGTAAAACAAGAAATTAATGCAACTTTCACAAAACACGGTGCAGCTATGCTAAACTCTCAAAAAGAGCTCCTGGAATGTCACATGAGCACAGTAAAGGTCATCAGTTCCTTTCTTTCATAATAGTAGGCTTGTCTTATAGTTTTCCATAGTTTATAACATAATCCTACAAAACGTATTTCATTTGACCTCCAAACAACATAATGAGTTGTGTATTAATATTCCAGTTTTATACTGAAGCCAGAAAGGGCTCACTAATTTGCCCAAAGACATAGAGCTAATACAAAGCAGACAAAACATTCAAACTTGTATCTTCAGGCCACAATGTCCATTAATGCATCCTGTGTCTTCTTTAAATTTATGACATCTCTAACCATTTGCCTTCTCTAGGACTCATTTTTTTTTTATCTGCATGAGACTATAAAACTTAGATGACATCAAATACATTTTTCAACTCTAAAAAAATCTTCCCGTTTTCTCTGCTTGACATAATTCTGATGTACACCAAGGTTGATGATGGATGAATAATAACCACTGATAATTATTTGGGGGGCAATTATATTATAAGCACCATGACTTCACATTTATCTAATTGTCTTGATCAAAAAATTTCTTAATAAACAAAAAAGGGTACACTTAAGCACTATGTGTGTGTGTGTGTGGGTGTGTATGGATGTATGTGTTTATGTATGTGTTTGTGTGTGTGTGTATGAATGAGTGCTAGTATACTCCTAAAAATTATTTAATTATTTTTGGTCCCATTTCAAAATTATAGTTTTGAGTTGTACATCAGATAATTCTCCCCGATAAAAAATGTAATGGTTACTCAAGAGTTAAAATTTTCTCTCACTTATACCATTGTGACAATTTGTCTTTTTTTGGTTTAATATGTGACTATCTCAGGGGACTTAAGGTGCCATTAGTGAACGCAGAGCTATTGCTGAGGAAATGCTAAATAAAATTAATGTCTTTGGAGTTACTAACCCCAAACACAGCCGCATTCCCTGGGCATGTGACTATGGAAAGACTGTGCATATGAGCCTAAGACCCAGGAGACCACAGCATTGTACTGTGAGGAAGATCTTGATTTAGTAACATCTGGTCTTTTTGTTAAGCTGAAAAAGATAGTGTGGATGAAGGGAAATGCAGTTATTATAACCATGCTAAAATTAATTTGAGAAAGATGACACAGCAGTCATGATTGTTTCCTTGAAGATCTTATCCCCACTGGACTTCCCAATCCTGAACTTAGGCTGCCAATGAAGGAAGATTACTTTTTCCTCCCAGATCTAGGCAGGGATAGGAAGGAATACAAAGAACAAGCTTCTCTGGGACTCTCTAGTTCTTTTTCCAAAGCTCTCAAGAAAAATGGCAAACTTCAGCTCACACAGAAAAGCTGGGGGGAGTCTCCAAAACCTGAACAAAGTGCAGTCCTCCCTTCCTGTGAAATTTAGGAAAGAGTGAAGCAAGGGGATCCCACTGGTGCAGGGGATTTCTTCTCTACCCCTTCCCCTCTAGGGAGGCTCCTCAGACCCTAAAATCAAAAGTTTCAAGATAGAAATCATATGGTCATGGCTCAGAGTCAATGTCCACTATCCGACCTTGTATCTTCTATCTCTACCTTCGTCTCATTTGGAGATCCTGATGCCTTACCTCATGCAGGTGAAGTCCCCTCCACTACTTAAGTAACCCTGAACAGCCAGCATCCTCAAGCTTCACTACTATAAGGAAGAATGAGGGGTTTTTAAAAAATTAAATCATGCTTTTCAGATGCAGGGTCTGGTGTCTCAGTAGTAAGTTTTGCATGGGGAATACAAGTCATGTTTTAGAGATAATCTCTCTGCTTATCTGACACAGATACTTCATACCAGGTACCAGCCCATCATCTAAGAAAAACCTCCAATCCAAACTTCTTCATATCTCTTATATCAGCTTCATTTAGTTCTTCTTGTGTGTGTCAGTTACATTGTTTAGCTTTCCACCCCTATTGAACCCCAGCTAAATTCTGAGTAATGTCCATAGCTCCTGTCTACTCTCCATTCCTGGGCAGATTCTTCCCTTTCCTACTGGTTGGAGGCCCTCAGATCCAAAGAGATGTTCCAAAGTCTAATAATAAATAATAGCCAACATTCATCAACTCTCCATTCCTGGGTGGATTCTTCCCTTTTTCTCCTACTGCTTGGAGGCCCTCAGATCTAAAGAGATGTTCCAAAGTCTAATAATAAATAATAGCCAACATACATGGCTGCATGCCAGGTATAATACATGATACTTTATATATTCTTTTCTCGTTATAGTAACTGATATGGATAAGTATAAATAAGAATAAAGATAAGTATAAATAAGAATAAAATCTTCCCGTTTTACAGAAGAGCTGAGAAACATTGAGAATGCCATCACTATTATAAACCCTCTACCCCACCTTTAATAGATACATTCCTCCTAAAGTCCCAGAATACTGAATTTAAGACAATAGCCAAAATCGTTCATAGAATCATTGTTTGAGTGATGTTAACCAGCCCTTCTGGGGCAGGCAATAGGGCATCGAACACCCAAGTTAGAGATAAAAACTTTTAACGAATATTTTAGTAGTACATCTGTTGATCACGTATCTTCTTTTAATCAAGCTTATCTGCATATCACTGTAGCAATCCTCCTTCCTTACAAAGCAGGACTTTTTAAAAGAGAGAATGCAGAAGAATGAAGCTGTTGATGTTTATCCACAGAGGAGAGAGGCACTTCTGGTGCCTTCATTCGCTGATTGTGAGTCTGTGACATTTTATAATTCAATTAGCGCTGAAAGATTTCCAGATACATCTCATTTTCCCAACATCTGGCAGTAGGCACAACACTTGATCCAAACCTCTGTTCTCTCCAGTCTCAGTAGCCACACATAAAATAAAAAATGAGCATCTAAATTATAGAATTCCTATAGAGAGATAAAAGAGAGGGAAATCCCTTCAATTCTTAACTCTTTACTACATCCCAATTTTGTCTATATCTTTTCTTGTCTACTATTATCACCAGCTCAGATCTGCATCAACTCTGCTCTAGACCACCAGGATATCTTCCATACTGGGACTCTTGCTTCCTCTGCTGCCCCCACACAGCATCCAAAGTCATTTCTGGAAGATGTAATTCAAATCATATCATTTGCCTACTTAAGATCTTCTTTTAAATTCCCCAACACACTTTGAGTGCAGCACAGACTTCTTATCCTGGCTTGCAAAGTGGTATTTGATCCAACTCTTACATCACATTACTAGCTTGCCCACTCTGTGTTACCCACACTGGTCTTTCTTCTTCTCCTGACAAGATCACGTGCACATTAGGGCTTCTGTACCACTTGTTATGCCTGTCTCAATGTTGTTCCTCTCAATCCTCTGAGAGCTGCTTTTCTCCAGTCATTCAGATTTCAATTCACGCATCCTACTTAGACCAACCTTTTCTGACCACCCAGTCAACAAGAGACATTCGATCACTCTGTATCATGGCATCTTATTCTAATCCTCTGCCTAGCTGCCTATTACTGTATAAAATACGTTTGGTCTCTCTTTACTCACTTTATTTTCTTTATGAGTGGGTTTTGTTTTGTTTTTGTCTTATTTACCTAAAATACAGTAAAAAACTAGGAAATAATTTGTGGAATGCCTGGGTTCCTCAGTAGGTTATGTGTCTGCCTTCAGCTCAGGTCAGGATTCCAGCATCCTGAGATTGAGCCCCGCATTGGGCTCCCTGCTCAGCGGGGAGTCTGCTTCTCCCTCTCTCTCCCTCTGCCCCTTCCCTGCTCATGTTCTCTCTCACTCACTGTCTCTCAAATAAATAAGTAAAATCTTTTTAAAAATTTTTTTAAAAATAGGAAATAATTTAGAATAAATAAATGGATGAATGAATGAGTGAATGAATGACTCCTAGTCAGAAGAAGGAGGATGAAGATGAAGATCCACTGGGCTAAAAGAGAGAACATCCAAGATCTTGAATAAGTAGATGAAGTACAGTGAGAAAAGCTATTTTGGAAAAAAAAAAAAACAAATAAAAGACTCTAATGAGTTTAAGGATAAAAAAAAAATATGGTTCAAGGACTGCTTTCTGACATGCTGACTACCAAACAAGGGAGCTGCTGAAAGCTCATATGGGATTGGAAACTCTCCCCCATCTCCCAGATCCTGCCACAATCCTGTCTGAGAGTCTAATGCCCTTGAATATCAGACCACCCAGCTGCCCTTACCAAGCTCAGTTTTTGCTTCTAAGTTTCAGTTCTTATTATTATATCTTGACATTAGGGAGGGAAGCTCTGCTCTCCACTAGTCCCGAATTGCTAAAATCTCAGCATGCTTTTCAATACAGAACCCACAGAATGTCAACACCTCAAGGATCACCATGTAAATATTTTAATTTATCTTCCTGCCTTTCTGGCAGCCCTTCTGTATCCAGATTTAAGTGTTTCAAATGTCCTAAAAAATTCAAAATCCTGTAGGACGTGAACATCCTTATGAATCAAATGTTTAAAACAACAACAACAAAATCAAAGGGCTCATAAAAATTTTAATAACCATATATTCTATGTTATTTTAATCAATTTTTATTGTAAAAAATATACATGATCTACAGCCACTCTAGAAAATGTTTAGACAATTTCTCAGAAACTTAAACATATTTTTCCCATATGATTTAATAATTCCATTCCTGGGCATTCACCCTAGAAAAATGGAGTCTTATAACCACACAAAAATCTGCATGCAAATATTTATAGAAGCTCAATTTATAATCTCCAAAAACTGGAAGTGAACTCAAGCATCCTGCATTGATGAATAAAGTTTGGTAGGCCCGAAGAGTGGCACACTACTTAGCCATAAAAAGGAATCAACTATTGATACATGCACCACCTTGAATATATCTAAAGGGTATTATGCTGACCAAGAAAAAATCTCAAACTATATGATGTCATTTGTATAATATGCTCAAAAATTCAAAATGATGGGGTCAGAAACAAATCAGAGGTTGCCAGGGGTTACGAGTAGGGTGAGTGAGTGACTGTAAAGGATCACATGACAGAGGTTTTCAGGGTGAAAGAACTGTTCTGTATCCTGATTGCAGTGGGTGTTACATGAATCTGGATGTGTTAAAATTCATAGAACAGTATGCAGAAAAAAATCATTATTGTATGACAATTTTTTTAAAATAAAAATTAACTACATAGCCCTACACGTGTGTATATTTGTATGTGTTGTAAAACAACCAAACAGAAGAAAAAATGCATATAAAGAAAAATACTAAAGGCCTTCTCCTCTATTCTTATAAATTCTATTTTCAGTTGGTAACTGCTGTGGGATTACATAGTTGTTCCAGAAAAAAATTCTAGTTGTGTACATTCTCTAGTGCAGAGATAGATCCTGCCTAGGGTTAGACAGACAGACAGACAGACAGAGAGAGGAATCCCTATATATCTATATTTGCCTCTATGTGTCTGCAGACACACAGATAGATTTGGAATAATGGAATCGAGCTATATTGTTATGTCATCTGCCTTTTTTCCTGTTGCCACTACATCATAGTAACATTTTTTAAAACTACATTATATTCTAATGTGTGGATGAAATGATTTATTTAGGTGTGCCTTGTTGGTAAGTATTTAGATTTTTTTCTAAATGTTTTAGTTTGTGTTTGTTTTTACTATTTATTTTAAGTAAGACTGGAGTGAATGTTCTTGACACACATTTTTTTTGGCATACTTGGATGAATATTTTTATAAAAACAATCCAAGAGAGGAGTTAGTGAGTAAAAGAGTATACCCATTTTAAGTCTTTACAGACATCGCTAAATTTCCCTCCATCAAATGAAAACAAATATTACCACAGGTAAGAAGAGGCAATAATCAAAAATACTATTGAATCTAGTGAAGGTGCCTACTTCCAAGATGTGCAAGAATCTCAAAGGTCTGGAAGAAAAGGATTTTTCTTTTAGGGGAAAGAATAAGCAGAGCTATTAAGAATCACGTGTTGAGGAGTGGGCTAAACAGGTGATCTAATGGGACAGCTGATCAGAAAATGTTTTTCCCTGAAGTCAGATGATTCTTTAGAGGGACTCTTCAAGAGAAGTTGCTCTGCATGGTATATATAGCTCAAGGCTAGGCCAAAATTCAGGGCCTGGAGAAGGAAGGAAGCCTGACTAAAGCGTGGTCAAGTTAAGTTAGCAGGTATTTTGTCCAGATTGGTCAGTGGGGACAAACAGGACAGTTAATCATTTATGAGGCCATAAAACAGGAATTTGGAGGGTCTGTGTGTCATCTTGTTATGAGGAAAGAAGGGAGTCAACTATAAGTCTTATCCACGTCATATGGGGAAGAATGAGTCTTTACAATAAGCTGTTTCTGGGAACATAAAAACACTATGCAAGGGTTTCTTGACCATAGTTTCCAGAACCACAGGTGCTAAAGCAAAGTTAAACACTGCCCCCTCTAAGAATGACTGTACTGATTTATTCTCAATAATATGCCTACTCTATATGCCCTTGCCAACTCTCAATGTTAAAGGGTTTTTCATCTTCAACAATGTGAAAAGGGGGAAAAAGATATTTTCTTCTTTAATACACCAACCTTCCTCCTTCTTCCCTGTCTCTATCTCCCTCTCTTCCCCTCCCCCCACCCCAAGTTAGGCTGAGCTTCGTCATGTGTGTTGCAGCATGGGACAGAGTCTGCCGTAGGTGCTCTGGCTCAGAAATAACAACAAAGTGTGTAATCTTATGTGAGAATAGATGACTCCCTGAGGCTTTAGGAAATCTCTCCCCGAACAAATGGTGTAAAAACTGTAAGCCTGCAGCTCTGAAATCCTCTGACCTTGTGGATTTCTTCTACCACACAGGCTACCTGGACAGCAGAACCATAAGCCCACCTCCCCCACAAACTAAGGGAGGCCCTGGGGACTTGTCTACTCAACTGTATGCTTGTTTCATTCAAGTCCTATTTTGATTTCTTATTTGCTGGATCAGTAAGATAGAAATAAAAGCAACTTAAGCACGGAGTTATCCTTAGCACTTTTCAAAAATGAGCCACTCAGGGGTCTGGCCTTGCTCATGCGTGTGCCAGTCATTTATATTATTGTTTCTCTGAGTGAACTGTTTGCAACCTTCTCTAGTTTTCCTTTGCTTTTCAAATGAAAATTTAAAAATTTTTTCTAATCAAATAAATTAGCCTTTTCTCATTCAATGTATT
This sequence comes from Meles meles, assembly GCF_922984935.1. Taxonomy (NCBI): domain Eukaryota; kingdom Metazoa; phylum Chordata; class Mammalia; order Carnivora; family Mustelidae; genus Meles; species Meles meles. Next base: position 83,803,118 of record NC_060076.1, on the reverse strand, counting down.
ACATATATATTTTTCCCAGTTTATCTTTTGCCTTCTAAATATTGTATAATGCTATTCTAAACTGTTGGTAGACAATTTTACATTTTTTTTTTCTCTTCATATCATCTCTGTTTAAGTTCACACTTAAGAAAGTCTCCCTGCTCCAATATTATAAACTCATTCAAATATTTTCTTCTAAATATTTTATGGATATAATTACATAATTTTTATATCTGCTTTGGTATTCGATGCCATCTTAACTTCACCCTGGTAATTTCTAAAGTAAATCTCAATATTATTTCATGGATTACTTAGTTTTTACTTTTCTCTTGGCAAGAGTTGATGTTTATCATGACTTTCCCTTATTTCCTTTTTTGATGAAATAATTCCTACAACTATGGAGTTAAAAGATGTTTCTGCCTCACTTTTTTTTAATGGGTGTAAACACTCACATTAACAACCACTCATTCTCCAACAAAAATCTTGTTTGTGGTATCCCTTTTAGGCACACACCCACCTCATCCTTCCCTCATCTCTGACCCCTGGAAACCACCAACCTCTACTTCACCTACATAATTTTGCTTTACATCAAAATGTACGTAAATGCAATGATACAATATATAACCTTTTGGGATTGGCTTTTTTTTTTTTTAAGATTTTATTTATTTATTTGACAGAGAGATCACAAGTAGATAGAGAGGCAGGCAGAGAGAGAGAGAGGGAAGCAGGCTCTCTGCTGAGCAGAGAGCCCGATACGGGACTCGATCCCAGGACCCTGAGATCATGACCTGAGCCGAAGGCAGAGGCTTAACCCACTGAGCCACCCAGGCGCCCCTGGGATTGGCTTTTTAAGGCAACTTAATTGCTTTTGGATCCATCCAAGTTGTTGCAAGTATCAAGAGTCTGTTCCTTTTTATTGCTGAGTAGTGTTCCCTAGTATGCATACACCACATTCTTCCACCATTCACCTAGGAAACGACACTTGGGTTTCCAATTTTCGGCTATTCTAAATAAAACTGTTATAAACATATGTGTATAGGTTTTGTATGAATGTAAGTTTACATTTCTCTGAAATAAATCCCCAAGAGTATAATTGCTAGGTTATAGGATACTTGCATGTTTAATTTTACAAGAAACTGCCAAAATATTTTCCAGTGAGATAGCACCATTTTACATTTCCCCAGCAATGTATGAATAAATGCAGTTTCTCACCAATCTCATAAGCATTTGATGTTATTGTTTTTAATTTTAGCCATTCTAATATAACTACCATTATATATGATTATCACATCACCTAAAATCTCATTTTGGCTTTAATTTTAATTACCCTAAAGACTAATTATGTTCAGCATCCTTTCATATGTTTACTGTCATCTGTATTCGTTCCTCAGTGAAACACCTATTCAAGTCTGTTGCCCATTTCCTAGCTTGAGAGTGTGTGAGTGTGTGTGTGTGTGTGTGTGTGTGTGTGTGTTTGTGAAGATTTTATTTATTTATTTGAGAGGGAGACAGAGAGAAAGAGAGCATAAGCCAGGGGGAGAAAAGGAGAAGACAGAGAGGGAGAAGCAGACTTCCAGCTGAGCAGGAAGTCTGACAATGGGGATTAATCCCAGGACTCTGGGATCATGATCTGAGCCGAGGGCAGATGCTTAACTGACTGAGCCACCCAGGTACACTTTTTTTAATTATTGAATTTTGAGAGTTCATTATACTCTAGATGCAAATGAGATATGTGGTTGGAAAATAATTTTATCTAATCTCTAGTTTGTCTATTAATTCTTTTACAAAAGCACTAGTTTTCAATTTTTGTGATGTACAATTTATTAATTTTTCCTTTTTCTGTATCATGTTTTTGTTGCCAAGTTTAAGAACTGTATACCGACTCCTAGGTCCCAAAGATTTCTCCCATATATTTCCTTCTAAAATTTTTGTAGCATAACATTTTATATTTAAGGCTGTGATTTATTTAATTTTTCTATAAGGTGTGAGGTTTAGATGAAGGTCTTTCTTTTTTTCTTTCTTTTTTTTCTGCCTATGGATATCAAATTACCCCAGCACCATCTGTAAAAAGGCTGTTCTTCCCCCAATGAGTTGCTTTTGTACTTTAGTTGAAAATTGGTGGATCTATTTATGGGTCCTCTATTCTCTGTCCCATTGACCAAAGTCTCCATTCTCTGCCAATACCACAGTCTTGCTTTTATATATAGTAAGCCTTAATATCTAATAGGGAGATTCTTTCCCCTTTATTCTTTTTTAGAATAAAATAGTTTAAGCTATTCTAGGACCTTTGCTTTTTCATATAAATTTTTAGAGTAAGTTTGTCTACTAGGTCTACAAAAATATTTGCTGGGATTTTGATAGGAATTGCATCAAAATTATAAATTAATTTGGGGAGCATTTATATGCTTATTAATATTGAATTTTCAGGTTATGAGTACGTTATGTCTATATTATCTTTTAATTTCTTTCATGAACACTTTAATTTTTAGCACAGAGATTCTGTATATGGTTTGTTAGATTTAGTTAAAGTATGTACATTTCATTTAAGCAAATGCATTTTTAACTTTGTTTTCTACATGTTCATTGTATGTAGAAATGCAATTGATATTTTTTGTACTGGCTTTAAGGGTATTTTTTCCCAGCTTTGTAATATAATTCATAGACAAAAATATGCACTTAATTAGTGTATACAACTTGGTTTGGTTTTATATACATACACACACACACACACACACACACACACACACACACACACACAGACTCATGTTGTCACCAACCAAGGTAATAAATATATCCATCATTTCCAAAGGTCTGTGTGCTCCTTTGTTGGTTTGTTTTGTGGAAAGACTACCTAGTATGAGGTCTACCTTCTTAAAAAAATTTCAAATGCACACTCATTGTTAACCATAGACAAAATGTTAAATAGCAGATCTTGGGAACTTACTCATATAACTAACTTTATATGCAATGAACAACAACTTCCTATATCCTCTTCCCTGATCCTCTGATAATCACCATTCTATTGTCAACTTCTATGCATTTAAGAGTTTTAGGTAAAAGGAATCATGCAGGGTTGCCTGGGTGGCTCAGCCAGTTAAGTGTCTGCCTTTGGCTGAGGTCACAATCCAGGGTCCTGGGATCCAGTACTGCATCAGGCTCATTGCTCGTCAGGGAGTCTGTTTCTTCCTCCTGTTTCTACTTCAGGTGCCGCTCTGCCTGCTTGTGCTCTCTCTCTCCCCCAAATAAATAAAATCTTAAAAAAAAAAAAAAAGGAATCATGCAGTATTTGTCCTCCTCCTCCTGTGATCAGTCTTGCAGGACTCAAGAACTCAAGTTCAAGAAATTCTTTTGTAGTGTCCTTCAAATTTTCTACATAGACAATCATGACATCTGTAAATAAGTAAAATTTTATTTCTTCCTTTCCAGTCTGGCTTTTACTTCTTCTTCTCTTGTCTCATTGTGCTGGCTATAATTTTCCATATCCTATCCAATGAATGTAGTAAGTGTAGACATCTTTGTCTTCCTCCATACGTTAAGGGGGAAACATTCAGGATTTTAACATAAAATATGATATTAGCTTCAGTTTTTAGTAGGGTTTTTTAAAATCAATGTAAGAAAGTTCTTTATCTCTACTTAATTCAGAGTTCATATCACAAATAGATGTTGAATTCTGCCAAATTTTTTTTGTATCAATTGCTACACTCAATGATTTTTTTCTTCTTTAGCCTACTAAAACAATGGACTGCATTAACTTCTGAACATTACTTCATCCTTACGTACATAGAATAATCTCTTCTTTTGTCTTAATGTGAAAGTCTTTTTATACTTTGCTAGATTCAATTTCCTAAAATTTTCTTGATTTTTAAAAATAAGCTCATGAGAGACATTTATTTATAAGCTATTTGTCCAGTTTTGGTAGCAGGGTGTTACCAGCATCATACAATGAGTCTGATTCACAGATTCTGAAGTTATCCTGTTATAGAATGTTGCTGACTTTGAGAAGGCTATATCAAGTTTTTTAAATAAAAAATATATAGTTTGGCTATACCCCAAGTCTTCTAACATTTTGTTTTACCAGTGCTATTTAATTCTAACTGGTATTTGTAAAATTTTTCTAGTTTCTTCAAGGGAATTTATTTTTATCACATCCTGTCTACAATCATGCTATGATATTTATGTTATTGACCTGTTGCTCTATTTAACATACAAGATTTATAGTTCAGTAATGAAGTACTTTCCTAGAAATCTGATATACGAACATAAGACAAATCATTACAACTACTTTATTTTTTTGTTGAGCAGATTTTGAAGCACCATCTCTCATGACATCAACTTCAATAAACTATTTTAGGCTTCTTACCTCTCCCCAAATAATCAGCAGCAGTGAAGAATTAAGTAAAATGCATGTGTGTATGCCTGTTTGAAGTGACACATTCAAGTATATTAGTGCAGACAGGTCACTGAACATGGAAACCCAACCTCTGAGTTCACATTCTGCCTCTGCTACTCATTAGCTTTGACTTTGGACAAATCACTTAAGTACTCAGACTGATATAGTAGAGACATTTACATCCATCTTATATAAGAGAGATTTAAATAAAATCATGGGATTTTAAAATCATGGGAATCATTAAGCAAATTTTTTTTACCACAAAATTTTTTTGTTTTACTATAACAACTTGCGTTTCACTGTACCCTTATTTGGATTTGGGTATAAGCTTTGATACAGAGATATATAGCACTGATGTTGACATACACCAAATAATTTTGAAATATGCTCATTTTGTAGTGGAATTTTCAAGTATTCCAAGTTGGGAAGCTCAGAATTTTATGAATGAAGAAACTGAAAAAAGAACAATTTTTTCCATGGAAGAATAATACCACTAAAATATATATCTGGAAAAAAGAGGGTTAAAATGAGAAGATGTTCTGAGTGCAAGAAATGTTAATATACTTCAAAATTCTAAGATTCTCATTTCATAATTCATAATCCACACTAGTTCACAAAACCTCAAAGAAATCCTTAAATAAAGAAGCTGGCAGAGCTTCATTTAACCCAACATTTAACACTTACTTATATATGAAGCTCCCCTTAAAAACAACAATAAAAACAACAACAAAATCGAACGTGTTTTCCACAAAATTTTGTGCGTCATTCAGTAAAACAATCCTTTACTCAGAGGAAAGCAAAGCAAAGCCATCAATGTAGGACAAGGGTAACTGTGAAAAAGATATTTTCTTATTAAAATTTAAAATGAAATTAAACCACATAAATGAAGTCAGAAAATCTTGAAATTTTTAGGAAAGCTGGAAGAGTCATACGGTTTATTTAACTCATATGGTTTTTGAAATATTTTAATTTATTACATATTCAAGCACTTTATTGAGCATATATTACATATAAGAATATAAATACCTAATACAAATATGCTTAGTATATATTTATATCTTTAAATTTATAATAGCGGAAGTTCAATATATAATAATAAATATAACTATATTAAATACATGTTGAGTTAAATACATATGTCTAATATCTGATTATTTTGTATGTTAAATTTAATATATTAATATGACATAGATAAAATGATATGAATGGATATTTTAAAATACATTTTGAACATTATTTTAAAAATTGAAAAATAAAATATTTTATTCATGTGTTAAATTATGCAATGTGTCTAAACATATATATTTAATATATTTGTTATGTGTGAAATTATGCAATATGTATTTAAACATATATATTTAATATAATATATTAATATATTTTTCTAATGCAGATAACTTGGAAAGAAAAATTGTTATAAAAGCCAAAATGTGAGATGGGTATGTGCATCTGACATAAACTAGAGATATAAAACATAAAAGATAAAGTCATTGATGAATTTATAGGTAAATCTACTCTTTTCTTCTTACCCTAAGAATTACAGGTAGGGATACTCAATTGCCGCCACTCTTGGAGCACAAACTCTCAGGTTGTTTGAACTTTCTTTAGATAGTGGTTTTAAAATTATCCAAGTGTTTGACCTATCAGTATTTTAGTCTCATGTCCTTTTCCATTTATTTTATGGTGTATACACACACACACACACACACACACACACACACACACGTATCATGGTAATATCAATATAACTCAGTTATGAAAAAAAATTACAGAAAATAAAAGCTACTGCCAAATAAACATGCTTTTTCCCCTTGCATTTGAAAGAAATAGTTTAATAGTTGTAAGTATTAGAAGGGAAAAATCTTACTTCAAGTGTTAGTGTTTTCACACCAGCCCACATTGGGCTGGGAAGGAATAACAACTGGACATTGAAAGCCTGCTTTATCAAATTGTAGGGGCACTGCCCTATATTAGCTAATACTATATCCAACAGAACTACATATCAAACAGAGAAAACAAATAAGTTTCAAAAGAAACAAGCAATGTGACATTGGCCATATTTAGACTTTCTCTGTATTCCTCCACAACCACCTTTTTTTCCCACTGCTTAAAATATATCTCACATGAGAAAACTGTTCTTCCCCAAGGAGCACAACGTAACTGTAGCAGTTGCTTTCTTCTGTAGCAACCTATGTAATGAACAGTAATGTTCACAGCCTTGCAATGCTTCCATGGGCTTGATCCTACCTTAAGAAAACCTGAAAACATTTTTGCACTGAATTTAAAAACTACAGTAATGTGTCATCAGCGTCACAGCTAATAATACAAAGCACTTACAATGAACATATGATGATACAACTATCCACTCAGCAAAACCAAAAAGGAGAGAAAAACATAAAGCAAAACAAAAATATATATAGGGATGCCTGGGTGGCTGTCAGTTGAGTGTCTGACTCTTGGTTTGGGCTCAGGTCGTGGGATCAAGCCCTGGGTCAGGGTCTGCAGAGTCCACTTGAGACTTTCTCTCCCTGTCCCTCTGCCCTCCCCCCGACCACACTCTCTCTCTAAAATAAATAAATCTAGGGTGCCTGGGTGGCTCAGTAGGTTAAAGCCTCTGCCTTTGGCTCAGGTCATGATCTCAGGGTCCTGGGATAGATCCCCACATTGGGCTCTCTGCTCCGTGGGGAGCCTGCTTCCTCCTCTCTCTCTCTCTCTCTCTGCCTGCCTCTCCAACTACTTGTGATCTCTGTCTGTCAAATAAATAAATAAAATCGTTTTTAAAAATAAATAAATAAATCTAGTATATGTTATAGATATATATAATGAATAAATAAATCATATACATATATGTGTGTGTATACAGAAACACACACATACACACACACAAGTCAGAGTCAGGAATCTATTTTTTATAACGAAGAAAAAACTAACTCTGTTGGACTTAATAAGGAATTGTGTGGACATATTTAACGTACTTCATTAGTTACTCAAGAAGTTTTCATGGATAATTTTTTATTATTCTTGAACTTAGTTTTATGTACTGAACTGCTCATGTACTAGTAATGGCTACTTAATATGGACTAATGTGATTCTCATTGTATAAGCTACTCTAATTCTAATTTAAACTTTATCTATTCACCTACCTAAACTACCTAATCTATGTGTATCAGGACACAAGAGTAGTAATACTATAAAAAACAGAAACAGACCCATAAATACAAAGAACAAACTAGTGGTTACCAGGGTAGGGGTGTGTGTGAAGGACTGGGCAAAAAGTGAAGGGGAGTGAGAGTTACAGGCTTCCAGTTATGGAACAAATAAGTCATGCTGATTAAAAAAAACAAAACACAGCATAGGGAATACAGTCAATGGTACTGTATTAGTATTGTACGGTGAAAGATGACGAGCAGAGCATTATAATGCATGGAGTTGTCGAATCACTCAACCATCCACCTAAAACGAATCAACATTCTGTGTCAACTGCCTTTCAATGAAAAAATGTAGTCTTCCTACAGAAACAATCTTAAAGCTCCCTAATTTGTTTTAAATTTATATCTAGAAAGTCTGTGATGGTAATTCTATTAGTACAGTAATAGATTTCTGTTGATATATTGATAAAAACACTTTACAGTTGAGAACCACTTCTCTAGAGAAAATTTTATTTTTTTAAGTGAGTGAAACTTTAAAAAGAAGGGAAGGAGGATAAAATATGAAAGATAAAGTGAAAGAATATATTTCTCTAAATATATAAAGTTGTTTTAATTAAATACTTTAAGTGTACAAAACACTATTAATGATAAAATAAGCTTTCTCTTCAGAGTTAAGGATATTACATTATATATTGCTTCCAGAATTATTTTTCATCATTTCAAAATACAAATGCAGCAGTCTTGTTACAAGTTGATTCTCAGATTGCTCGCCCCTGTTTGGATGGAACATAGTGTTGAAATGGCAGACATGCACACAGGCTTGTGTTAATACTGACTATCACAGGGGAATGCACCTCTACGATTTGGGTTCTATTTCCACGTGACGAAACAAAACAGTGTAACTGTGTTTGGCCTATAGGAAGGGTGTGAATTATTAAGGCCAGAAGGAAGAACGTAGTAGGGCATTTTTCATACGTGTAAATAGGACATGATAGTCATCCACCCACCTCACAGTCTTATGAGGTACTGGATGTTAAGGATTTTGAAAAATCTGTACCGCTATCGAATAGGAGCTGTTGCTATATTGTATGTATGTAAAATATGTCTGAAAGTGAGGCCACACCACTGGACCAACCTATTAATTCTATTTCCTTTCTGAAGCTTTAAATATAATGTTAACACATTGGTATAAAAATAAATCAGTTTCCTCAAGTAAATTTTTTCTTTTAATTGCAACTGAGGTAGCCAGCCTCCAAGATGGACCCAAATGATCCCTGCCTTCTGGTGTCCATATTCTTTGTAATCTTCTCCTGTTGAGTGTGGGCTGGACTTAGTGATTCACTTATAACAAACAGATTAAGACAGAAGTGACCCACAAACTAGGTCATAAAAGGCAGTGTAGTATAACTCTTAATTGCTCCTGATCGTTTACTCTGAGAGAAGCCAGCCGCCATGTCACGTACAGCTTTACGGAGAGATCCCAGTGGCAAGGAGACCATTTGCCCACAACTATTTGAGTGATTTTGACATTAAGATTCCCCACCCCCAGGAAAAGTTTCAGATGAGGGCAACCCTAGGCAATACCTTGAGTGCAACTTCAAGAGTGACCCTAAAGCAGAACTACCACGCTAAGACATCTACGGATTTCTAATCCTCATATGCTTCATTAAATAAGTTTTAGTGGCTTTAAGTTGTTAATTGTTAGGTTAACTTGTTCCATGATGATGGATAATTAATGCAGATGTTGGTACCCAATGCTTGTGAGCAAAAAATCAAATACATGGGAATGACTTTGAAACCAAAGAGCAGTCAGAAGCTGGAGAGATTTTAAGAGAGGGTTAGTGAAAGTTTCAGTGCCTTGCATATGACTGTTTCTGGAATTCTGAACGTTGAACTGAGGGTAGGTGATCTTGCGAAGGAGACTGCCAACCAGACAGTGTTGGGGATGCCATCTGGTTTCTTCTTGAGGCTAATAGTGAAATGTGAGAGGCAATACATAAGCTAAAGGAAGAACTATGAAACAAAAGGGAGCCAGCGCTGGCTGGTTCTGAAAATTCTCAGTCTCTCCAGATGGCAAACAATGTTGGAATTAAGAAATGGCTCCTGAGTAAAGGTCAAACTCTGGAAACTCTCAGGAAATAACAGCCAGAAGATGACACTGTGACTGTGACTGTGACTATAAGATCCTTTGTTAAGATTCAGAAAGACAAGGAAGGTACGTTAGGCTCCATTCATTTAGATTAAAGGTCCTCTAACTATTTTAAGGGAGTAACTGACAGATCATCTCAATCAAGGTTCTGAGAAGTTTAAAGGCACTCACTGTCCTTTAGAAGAAGCCCGACGAACAAATTTTCAACATAATGGCTAGCAAAGGGTGTATGAGTCATAGTTTTAAAACTATCTTTTATGACATGGTTAAGGAAAGATGTTAAGGTCAGTAGGAAATTAAGGAGAGTGAGGATCTGTTGATAATGCTATGGTCCTGCAGCCCAAAGGAACAACCAGTTTTGTTTTTCCTACAATGAAAAAGCATACTCTAGTGCAAAAGAAAACATACCATGTAAATAATGTATCGTATAGTAACTCCAAGTGAGAAACTCAAGTTCTGATTCCCAGTTTAGTTAGATCTCAGGGGTCCAAAAATTGTGCTAGAATCTTGTTTGAACAGAATCTCATAAAAGTCCATGCTACTTTCTGCTTTCTATCAAGCCAGCAATAGAGGGGAAACATTCTTTTTCATATCGTTTCATTGCTGCTTGTGATCCTGGTCATATTCCGGGAATGGAAAGATGAAAGAAAAAATGCAGAGCATATTTTTTGAACCTCACTACTTGAGTTTTGGTTCCTGTTCATAATAGAGTGGCATAAGAATTTCATTCTGGCATCCTGTTTCTTGTTCTCTTTAAATAACAGGTCATGAAAGTGTCCAAAGCTTCTTAACAGCAAAGGCAATCAGAAAGATGAATTCAGGAGGAAAAAAAATCCCTTATTATTAGTGTGTAAATTTCCATATAACAAGTTTTAGATACAGTTTAAAAAAAAAGATGCAATAGGGCAAGGTGAATTTGAACAGAACTCTTAACACTGGGGTTTCCCTACTTGTATAATTTTATATGATATGTTCTTCAGGCACATGTGCCTCAAAAAGGACCATACAATTACAGTTTCTCCATGTCTTTTTTTTTTTAATATATCTTTGATATCTATTGTTATATCCTCCCAAGCAACTTGTATCAGAAAAAAAATGGTTAAAAGTAATTTTTCTACCATGGGCATTGGTTCCATTGATGCTACAACCTAGCTCTGTGCCAGTCAAGCACTTTAGTCAAGATAAATCTTTGCATTTGATATCATCATACAAAATGACGGATTTGCACCAAAGTTTAATCACCCACAAGGATTCTCCTTACAATTTTTTTCAGTTCTTTTTTCAGTAAACCCAACCTACATGTACCATTAAATCCATGTAAATATTATACCACAAAGCCAAATGGAGGGAAGGCAGTTTGCAAGCTGAAGATAACAGGCAAACTTGGATTTTGTGATTCAAGCAACTAGCATGGTTGACTGTAGTGACAATAAATCACAAAGCCAACCAATGTCACCTTGACAGTCTTTCTATTTTTAAATAATGCAATACTTTAAATACAAGTAAGCTATGTCTTATGGTTGATTAAGTGCCTTTTGTATGTGGATCTGATCTTTGGGAAGTCTATATTTTATTATATCTAATATTTCATTCTAATATAAAATATCTTGCATCTAGTATTTTGTTATATACACTTATATATATAGATGTTTTATACTAATATGTTGCATATTTTGTTATCTATTGTTTTATTATACATAATAAAACAAATAATAAAATGTGATATGTAATAAAATATTTAATGCAATACTATATATATATGTATAATTATAATATATAGATGAAAACAAGCATGCAGATAGTTCAGGTAGGGAAAAGATAAAGTTCAGACAACCAATAAAGAATTGTGAAATAGTCCGGATGTCTTGTCTCTTCCGCTTACATGATATCACTCTTAACTCCACTGCAACCTTCCAGCCCACATCGGTCTTGATACAACTATACAGTTGTATAGTTAGAATAACCATCTCATACTAAAGTCGGGGGCCCTGTGGAGTTATTATTCCCTTCTCTTAAGGCCTCCTCCACAAGGCAAAAACTGGCCATAGTCACTACGAAAGGAAACAAGGAAACAACTTGTAAGTATTACCTCTTATTTCTGTATATTTGGCTTATATTCCATTGTCTTTTATACTTTGCACACACAGATAAACTTCTCACATGTAATATAATAATTCTTCAGCAACTGAGAAAATCTAAAACTTTCATAGCAGCACCCAAATCTTTAAAGGGTTTTGCTGAAGATATTAATGATTTCAGTGCTCTGAAGAGTTCCAGGAATCTACAAAAACATGAATAACCTCAGAATAATAAAACATGAAATTTAGCTCTAGAACTGTGGAATTTACTTTTTTATTGACTTCTCCTGCCCAGTTTAGAAAAGGATCAAAGAAGAGAGACCAAAATCTGTAGGCTTGAATAAAAAAACCCAACTAGGCATCAGAACATCTGGGCTTCAGAACCAACTCAGGTACTGTGTATAGTACACTGAGGGGGGAAATAAAGTGTTTTAAGGCCCTCAATTTCCTCCTATCTAAAGTGAAGTCCGATCTAAAATGGTCGTTCTTAAAAATAAATAATTAATTGACTAATTAAAAAACAAAAATAAATAAAAATTAAAATGGTGGTTCTCAAACTTTAATTTGCATAAGAATCAAATACGATGTTTGTGAAAAATTCAGATTTTTAGGACCAATCCACAGAAATTTGGAATCAATGGGTCTGTTGTGGAATCTAAGAATCTTATTTTTGTATGTTCTTGAGATTAGAGATGGCCTTTTGATAAATGCCAGCTGTACCTTCTTTGATGTTCCTTTCAAGACTAACAACCTTTGATCAGCAAAGGAGTAGATTTCAGATAGCTCTTAGCTCTACTTTAAATCACCACACTGTCTTAGATGAGGTGTTTCCTGTTTCCTATAGGTTGCACTTGAAGGTACAGTTGACTGAGTTCTAGAGGGGATCTTCCCAGCCATAGAGAACATATCATGAAGGTAAACCTATGCTATTAGTTCTGTATTGTCAAACCATGCGATCTGTCATCACATCTCTTTTCTTTGGGTAAGTCATTGCGCAGGTATGAACCTGACTATTTCTGAAATGGTTAAAATAAAGGAAGGTGTATTACTGCTGTCTCTTTGGCAGCATGGACTTTTTTTCAACTGTTCATGCTGCAGGGGCAAGGTGAGGTTTAACTTTAGTGAGCATATGAGAGCTCATGGAATTTTTTTATAAGGAGTAATAGAGGAAGAAACAAGAGCCAACTGAATCATTGCAGCTATCAACAGCATTTTTCTTTATGACACGCTTTATGTATTTCTTCATTAGGTTATTAAATAAATGTTTGCTATTTAAATGGCAATCAGATGCATATATAAACATGTTCATTAAAATTGAATGAAGAAATTCTTATCAAGTTGGTATCTCTGTAATATTCAATAGATCCGTTAAAATCACATGAAACATATATAACTTCCCAGACCAATGTCAATCAGTAACCCAAGAACAGAGAAGTAGAGAGTGAGCCTGAAGTTCCCAAATGGTAATTAGATAAAAAAAGAAAAACAATATCTACTAAGATAAAAAAAAATTAGTACTTTAAAGATAGTTTTACTGTACATTCATAAAGTTTAAGTTAAAATGTTTCCATTGTGACTAAAACTTGTGTTTTATGTGAAAATATGTGTTTCAGTCTCTGCCATTTTCTGGAGAAATGGCTTTGGGAAAGGCTTTAACTATATAAACTTTCATTTTCTCATGTTAAAATGCAATTAATGAAGCATTCTCTGCAAGGCTATCAAGAGGATTAAAGAGAGAACATAAGTGAATGCACATTGCCAATAATAAGGCACTATAGAAACACAGTATTACCCCAATTCCTATCATTACACTTGGTATTTGGGTAATGTAAATAAAGAGACAAGCATTCTTTAAAGGCTAGCAAAAGCCAAGTGCCATAAAAGACACATTTTTAAAAACTTAAGCAAACCTTATTTTTCCAACCAAAATCATTAATAACCAAGATGATGATTATAATGATGATGATGATTTTTCCATGGTCTGAAATGCAAGTATTTTTTAATCAATTGAAAGTCATAGTGGAGACCCAGTGTTGGGTCTACACTAGGAGTCCTCCAAATAGAAACAAACTGAACCAAAATAAATCTCATCCCCGGAAGAGAATCTAAACCTGCTGGTGAAAAAGATTCTATGCATTTGAAAAGAACCTTGATGCTAAGGGCTTAAAAATAGACAGTGTGTGGCAAAAACAACCTTTCCTCCCTTTTCTTGCCCATTTCTCCATCTCTAAGCATAGCTAATGATATTCTTTGGTCTGGAGCCAACATAGTTTGAAATTATATAGATTTTCCCAATACAAAACCCAGATTGCTGATATTCATAGATAGGACGCATGGGAAGAGTTGTATTAAAATCATTTGGGGAGGTCTTTTCAAATTATCAAGTGCCCTTCACATCATTCCCAGCCTACGTGTCCCAAACACAGATTCTGATACACACAGAAAGGCATGCAAATCCAGAAAAACGTAACACGTTATTGTGGAGGAAGAGAAGGGCTGAGACATTTGAAAATATTCTCGAATCATTCTAATGCATACTCTCTTCCATCCTCATCCTTGCACAGATTAGTACCACAGGTTAGAAAATGTTCAGATTAGATTGCTGGAATCTTTGTGAAAACAAAAACAGTGTTCTTCACACAAAATATAGCAGTGTCAGAACAGTATACTTTTCTTTAAAAATGAACAACTGTATTATATCAAGTCTAGAAACAGTCATCCAAATAGTGTGTAAACTGAGAAATGTGTTTTAATAATTAGATAAGTATGGACAGACATAGAAATAAATAGGAATATAAATGTGTAATATACCTTTTCTGAAGTATAAATGTATAACAACTCAACAATTGTGGCGATATTGAATATACGGTTTCTAGCATCTACACTCCAACCTTCATGGACATTGGCATCAGGATTTGACAAAGGGAGGTAAGGGTTGGCATTGTATAAAATTGAGAATGTGGAAGAGCAAAGGAAAAATAGACATTCAGCAGAGAAACAGCATTTTAAAAGAAAACATACTTAAATTCAATAAAAATGTAACTGTGTCTCCAGTAATCAGTTATCCGTGCAGGTGTTGATAAACTAATATCGGAGCAGATTAGTTATTTACACAGACTGTACTAACAATTTGCAGTGGACCCGCAGGACGCTTGTTGGTAAGGATGGAGAAGAGGATTGTTTGTGATTAACTTAAAGCAATGATAAAGCCAGGCCTTTATTAAGTACATACTACAATCTGTGCACAATATTTGCCATCAACTAGAAAAAGCCAGCCTACTGATTGGCCCTGGATGAGGAGCTGAGACTCACAGACTCACAGAATCAAAAAAATAAAAAAAGAAAGAAAGAGAAAAAAAAAAAAAACCCACATAAGTACTTCCCATGAATGGCTGAGTTTTGTGAAGGAAGAGTGGATATGAATTAGAATTCTCTAAATATTGAGATTCAATTGCCATAATATGCTTAGGGGCATTATTGTGGAATTGAGTGCCTGGAGGCAGATGACGGATTTGACCCAATGCCCTTATCCAGCAATCCTCCAACTCCAATCTAATGAACACATACTCATAATTATTTCTCAAATAGTTTTTATCTAATTTTAAAGTGGATAATTTATACCACTTGTATAAAAATGCATTAAGTTTCATTAAAATATTCAGCATTAATAGAACTTTGAGCAGAATATATTTCTTATGGTTTCACAAAGTCATACATATTTATAATATTAAAACTCTTCAGTCGCTTTAATAATAGAATCTCTATCCCATAGATCTGAATACTAATTTTAATATGCTCCTATAGAAGAAAGCTATGTGCACACAGAAAAAAAATGCATTTGCATTTTATACTTTGTTGTTTTTGTGCTTATTTCTTTTTTATTACACTTTCTCTTAATTAAACTTTGCTTTTCAGTGAAAAACTTGTTTTTTGCCTTTTTTTCACTCTTATTTTTTTTCTTTTTGTAAGTTAAAAATACAAGAGCTTGGAAGGTATCTGCCACATTCTGTTACGGAAGTCAAGGCAGGAACTCATCTTATCCTTCCAGCGTGTTCTGCCTTGTTTTGGCTGGTGTTGTTTCAGCTCAAGGCTTTGCCTAATGGGTCATTTATTCTTGAGAATATAAACATTTGGGGCAAAGAATCACATATGCTGATGCTTTTTAGTCTCTTGTGGCAACTCTGAATAGAGAAGTGGCAGAACCTCAAAGCGGGGGAGACTGTTTTCACTGCACACTGCCTCCCACAATCCAGTCATCTCAGAGAGCTTCATGAAGTGATGAATTAAATACTCATAATCAATGACTCTAATCAGATGGAGCTGTGATCTATCTACCATCCACCCATCCAACTTCAGAATCCACATCTAAAGTGGGTGAGGCACAGACTCTCCCAAAGTGGGCAAGTACACGCTCATAACAGCTCCCATCAGCCTGGGAAATAAGAGCTACTTTACAGAGAGAGAAAGTATGTGCCAGGAAACGGAGCTACCGCTTTTTCCTTTCTCAAAGTGCTGTGAAATACTGAACTCTTCTGGCTCACATCCTTACAGTTCCAATGAGAAGGCACTGTGAGATTTAAAATACGCCTCTAAAGCAACCTGTACATTAAAACTGAGAGCCTGTTTTTCCCGCCTTCCTCTGAAGAATCCAGACATGGGGAAACACTGAAGTAATCCTCAGCAGCCTTGTGAGGTCCCACTGTGATGGTTTCTGTCTCATACAGGAGTCTGAAAGGCTCATATCTCAACCTGAGAAGTTTGAGTTCATGTGCTCCATATACTTCTGAAGCCAATTTAACATTAAGCAATTGTTAAGTCATTTCTTTTTTAACGTTTTTGACTAGTTTATCTAATATATATATTTTTTCTTTCTTTTTTATATTTTTCCTTCATTTTTCTTTTTTTTTCTATTTTTTTTTCTGAACCTCTTTATATCCCCTCCCCCACCCCCACCCCACGATTTCGGGTCTCTTCTGATTTGGTTAAAGTGCATTTTTCTGGGGTCTTTGCCATACTTTCAGTATTTCATTTGCTCCTTCATATCCTCTTATCTGGACAAAATGACAAGGCTGAAAAATTCACCACAAAAAAAAGAACAAGAGGCAGTACCAAAGGCTAGGGACCTAATCAATACAGACATTGGTAATAATATGTCAGATCTAGAGTTCAGAATGACGATTCTGAAGGTTCTAGCCGGGCTCGAAAAAGGCATGGAAGATATTAGAGAAACCCTCTCTGGAGATATAAAAGCCCTTTCTGGAGAAATAAAAGAACTAAAATCTAACCAAGTTGAAATCAAAAAAACTATTAATGAGGTGCAATCAAAAATGGAGGCTCTCACTGCTAGGATAAATGAGGCAGAAGAAAGAATTAGTGATATAGAAGAACAAATGACAGAGAATGAAGAAGCTGAGCAAAAGAGGGACAAACAGCTACTGGACCATGAGGGAAGGATTCGAGAGATAAGTGACACCGTAAGACGAAACAACATTAGAATAATTGGATTCCAGAAGAAGAAGAAAGAGAGAGGGGAGCAGAAGGTCTACTGGAGAGAATTATTGGAGAGAATTTCCCTAATATGGCAAAGGGAACAAGCATCAAAATCAAGAGAACCCCCCTCAAAATCAACAAGAATAGGTCCACACCCCGTCACCTAATAGTAAAATTTACAAGTCTTAGTGACAAAGACAAAATCCTGAAAGCAGCCCAGGAAAAGAAGTCTATAACATACAATGCTAAAAAATATTAGATTGGCAGCAGACTTATCCACAGAGACCTGGCAGGCCAGAAAGAGCTGGCATGACATATTCAGAGCACTAAACAAGAAAAACATGCAGCCAAGAATACTATATCCAGCTAGGCTATCATTGAAAATGGGAGAGATAAAAAGCTTCCAGGACAAACAAAAACTGAAAGAATTTGCAAACACCAAACCAGCTCTACAGGAAATATTGAAAGGGGTCCTCTAAGCAAAGAGAGAGCCTAAAAGTAGTAGATGAGAAAGGAACAGAGACAATATACAGTAACAGTCACCTTACAGGCAATATAATGGCGCTAAATTCATATCTCTCAATAGTTACCCTGAATGTTAATGGGCTAAATGCCCCAATCAAAAGACACGGGGTATCAAAATGAATTAAAAAACAAAAGCCATCTATATGTTGCCTACAAGAAACTCATTTTAGACGTGAAGACACCTCCAGATTTAAAGTGAGGGGGTGGGAAACAATTTATCATGCTAATGGGCATCAGAAGAAAGCTGGGGTGGCAATCCTTATATCAGATCAATTAGATTTTAAGACAAAGACTAAAATAAGAGATGAGGAAGGACACTATATCATACTCAAAGGGTCTGTCCAACAAGAAGATCTAACCATTTTAAATATCTATGCCCCTAACGTGGGAGCAGCCAACTATATAAACCAATTAATAACAAAATCAAAGAAACACACCAATAATAAATAATAGTAGGGGACTTTAATACTCACCTCACTGAAATGGACAGATCATCCAAGCAAAAGATCAACAAGGAAATAAAGGTCTTAAATGACACACTGGACCAGATGGACATCACAGATATATTCAGAACATTTCATCCCAAAGCAACAGAATACACATTCTTCTCTAGTGCACATGGAACCTTCTCCAGAATAGATCACATCCTGGGTCACAAATCAGGTCTCAACCGGTAAAAGATTAGGATCATTCCCTGCATAGTTTCAGACCACAATGCTCTGGAGCTAGAACTCAATCACAAGAGGAAATTTGGAAAGAACCCAAATACATGGAGACTAAACAGCATCCTTCTAAAGAATGAATGGGTCAACCAGGAAACTAAATAAGAATTGAAAAAATTCATGGAAACAAGTGATAATGAAAACACAATGATTCAAAATCTGTGGGACGCAACAAAGGCAGTCCTGAGAGGAAAATATATAGCAGTACAAGTCTTTCTCAAGAAACAAGAAAGGTCTCAAGTACACAACCTAACCCTACACCTAAAGGAGCTGGAGAAAGAACAAGAAAGAAATCCTAAACCCAGCAGGAGAAGAGAAATCCTAAAGATCAGAGCAGAAATCAATGAAATAGAAACCAAAAAAAAAAAAAAAAAACAATAAAACAAATCAACGAAACTAGGAGCTGGTTCTTTGAAAGAATTAATAAGATTGATAAACCCCTGGCCAGACTCATCAAAAAGAAAAGGACCCAAATAAATAAAATCATGAATGAAAGAGGAGAGATCACAACTAACACCAAGGAAATACAGACAATTATAAGAACATACTACGAACAACTCTACGCCAACAAATTGGACAATCTGGAAGAAATGGATGCATTCCTAGAGACATATAAACTACCACAACTGAACCAGAAAGAAATAGAAAACCTGAACAGGCCCATAACCAGTAAGGAGATTGACAGTCATCAAAAAACCTCCAAACAAACAAAAGCCCAGGGCCAGACGGCTTCCCAGGGGAATTCTACCAAACATTTAAAGAAGAACTAATTCCTATTCTCCTGAAACTGTTCCAAAAAATAGAAATGGAAGGAAAACTTCCAAACTCATTTTATGAGGCCAGCATCACCTTGATCCCAAAACCAGACAAGGATCCCACCAAAAAAGAGAACTACAGACCAATATCCTTGATGAACACACATGCAAAAATTCTCACCAAAATACTAGCCAATAGGATTCAACAGTACATTAAAAGGATTATTCACCATGACCAAGTGGGATTTATTCCAGGGCTGCAAGGTTGGTTCAACATCCGCAAATCAATCAATGTGATACAACACATTAATAAAAGAAAGAACAAGAACCATATGATACTCTCAATAGATGCTGAAAAAGCATTTGACAAAGTACTGCATCCCTTCCTGATCAAAACTCTTCAAAGTGTAGGGATAGAGGGCACATACCTCAATATTATCAAAGCCATCTATGAAAAACCCACCAAAATATCATTCTCAATGGAGAAAAACTGAAAGCTTTTCCGTTAAGGTCAGGAACACGGCAGGGATGTCCATTATCACCACTGCTATTCAACATAGTACTAGAAGTCCTAGCCTCAGCAATCAGACAACAAAAAGAAATTAAAGGCTGGGGTGCCTGGGTGGCTCAGCGGGTTAAAGCCTCTGCCTTCAGCTCAGGTCATGATCCCAGGGTCCTGGGATCGAGCCCCGCATCGGGCTCTCTGCTTGGCAGGGAGACTGCTTCCTCCTCTCTCTCTCTCTCTCTCTCTCTCTCTCTCTCTCTGCCTGCCTCTCTGCCTGCTTGTGGTCTCTATCTGTCAAATAAATGAATCTTAAAAAAAAAAAAAAAAAAAAAAAAGAAATTAAAGGCATCTAAATTGGCAAAGAAGAAGTCAAACTATCACTCTTCACAGATGATATGATACTATATGTGGAAAACCCAAAAGACTCCACTCCAAAACTGCTAGAACTTGTACAGGAATTCAGTAAAGTGTCAGGATATAAAATCAATGCACAGAAATCAGTTGCATTTCTGTACACCAACAACAAGACAGAAGAAAGAGAAATTAAGGAGTCAATCCCATTTACAATTGCACCCAAAACCGAAGATACCTAGGAATAAACCTAACCAAAGAGGCTAAGAATCTATATGCAGAAAACTATAAAGTACTCATGAAAGAAATTGAGGAAGACACAAAGAAATGGAAAAATGTTCCATGCTCCTGGATTGGAAGAATAAATATTGTGAAAATGTCCACGCTACCTAAAGCAACCTACACATTTAATGCAATCTCTATCAAAACACCATCCATTTTTTCAAAGAAATGGTACAAATAATCCTAAAATTTATATGGAACCAGAAAAGACCTCGAATAGCCAAAGGAATATTGAAAAAGAAAGCCAAAGTTGGCAGCATCACAATTCCGGACTTCAAGCTCTATTACAAAGCTGTCATCATCAAGACAGCATGGTACTGGCACAAAAACAGACACATAGATCAATGGAACAGAATAGAGAGCCCAGAAATAGACCCTCAACTCTATGGTCAACTAATCTTTGACAAAGCAGGAAAGAATGTCCAATGGAAAAAAGACAGCCTCTTCAATAAATGGTGCTGGGAAAATTGGACAGCCACATGCAGAAAAAATGAAATTGGACCACTTCCTTACACCACACACGAAAATAGATTCCAAATGGATGAAGGACCTCAATGTGAGAAAGGAATCCATCAAAATCCTTGAGGAGAACACAGGCAGCAACCTTTTCGACCTCAGCCGCAGCAACATCTTCCTCGGAACATTGCCAAAGGCAAGGGAAGCAAGGGAAAAAATGAACTATTGGGATTTCATCAAGATCAAAAGC
Source organism: Meles meles (assembly GCF_922984935.1). Lineage (NCBI taxonomy): Eukaryota > Metazoa > Chordata > Mammalia > Carnivora > Mustelidae > Meles > Meles meles. The sequence goes on along the minus strand of NC_060076.1, from coordinate 83,782,037 downwards.
TTTTGCACAGCAAAGGAAACAGTTAACAAAACCAAAAGACAACTGACAGAATGGGAGAAGATATTTGCAAACGACATATCAGATAAAGGGCTAGTATCCAAAATCTATAAGGAACTTAGCAAACTCAACACCCAAAGAACAAACAATCCAATCAAGAAATGGGCAGAGGACATGAACAGACATTTCTGCAAAGAAGACATCCAGATGGCCAACAGACACATGAAAAAGTGCTCCACGTCACTCGGCATCAGGGAAATACAAATCAAAACCACAATGAGATATCACCTCACACCAGTCAGAATGGCTAAAATTAACAAGTCAGGAAATGACAGATGCTGGAGAGGATGCGGAGAAAGGGGAACCCTCCTACACTGTTGGTGGGAATGCAAGCTGGTGCAACCACTCTGGAAAACAGCATGGAGGTTCCTCAAAATGTTGAAAATAGAACTACCCTATGACCCAGCCATTGCACTACTGGGTATTTACCCTAAAGATACAAACGTAGTGATCCGAAGGGGCACGTGCACCTGAATATTTATAGCAGCAATGTCTCCAATAGCCAAACTATGGAAGGAACCTAGATGTCCATCAACAGACGAATGGATAAAGAAGAGGTAGTATATATACACAATGGAATACTATGCAGCCATCAAAAGAAATCTTGCCATTTGCGACGACGTGGATGGAATTAGAGGGTATCATGCTTAGTGAAATAAGTCAGAGAAAGACAACTATCATATGATCTACCTGATACGAGGACGTGGAGATGCAACATGGGGGCTTAGGGGGATAGGAGAAGAATAAATGTCCGTGAGAGGTCAAAGAAATTGACTGTTCTGAGAAAGGAGAAACTGGGTAGCAGAAAGAACATGAACTACAGTAATCATGAACATCTAAGTGTGACTTTGGGTATTGCTATTTATTAACACAATTTTATTGACTTCTCTGGTCAGTTTCCTTACAGTGATAATGGTTGGACCAGTGCCAGTCTTCAAGCTATCTGAGGACTCAATGATATGACACAAGTTGATATCTAAATGACCAACACAAGGGGTGCCTGGGTGGCTCAGTAGGTCGAGTACCTGGCTATTGATTGCATGTTCAGGTCATGATCTCAGGGTCTTGAGATTGAGCCACATGTTAGGCGCCACACTGTGCATGGAGCCTGCTTAAGATTCTCTCTCTCCCTCTCCCTTTGCCCTCCCCCCACCCCCCTGCTCACACATTCTCTCTCTCAAAAACAAAATGACCAACATAATGCCTGACCACACAACAGGTGATCAGTGTGTCTTTGGCTATTTAAATACATATTAAAGGCTTCAGGATCACGATAGGCACAGAGCAGTCACTCAGAAATGCTCCCTCTCCCACTTTTTCTGCGGAGTGTAAAGTATATTGGGTGGGATATAAAAAGCATGACATCTGCAGATAATGCTTTATGAAGGAAAAAGCTTATATGTGTAAACAGTTTTTCATGGCCAAGTAGAAAATGCATGCACTTTGAAATTATCACTTGGTATTTCTATCACCTTGAGTGAATTAATCTGTGTTGGTATTTTTTTCTTCATCTGTAAAACAAAAGGTAAAGATACATTTTTTTTCACAAAATTAAATGATCTATATAAAAGAGTTTAAAACAGTGGTTGGCAGGCAGGAAGTTCTCAATACAAGCTTTCTTTTCCTTGTTCCTTTCCTATGCTGGGTAAGGAGGTTGGAAGCAAGGATAATCACTGAAGCACAATATCATATACACATATATATCAATAGCGGGCTCAATCTCACAACCCTGAGATCATGGCCTGAGCCTAAATCAAGAGTCAGATGCTTAACTGATTGAGCCACCCATGCACCCCACCTTAAGTTTCTTAGTATATTAATAACCAAATTTTAAAATTTGATGGGCAAAAAAAAAAAAGATGAAAAGCAGATATTATTACAGGAAAAATGACAGTCCAGAGAGATAAAGTCCTATACTGAGACACACAGTATCAAAAGCTATTTTTCATTAGTTCTCCATAAAAATAAAAGACAACGCACTGACTATATCAGAACTGTAAATCACTAATATAGTAAAATCATTCCCCAATACATATGCTGACGGTGACTTAAAATGATCTTCTTTATTAATGCTGAATCACTGTCAAAATGCTCAGAGTTAGGGATGGAGGTGGGGCTGTGGTTTGTGGATAGTCTCCCAACTGGGTACTTTCTAAGTGGTGAGCCAGCTGGTCCAGTTCACACTTTCTAAGAACAGAGAATTGCTATTATCATGGAAATTTGCCCTATAGAGATGAAGGGGGAAAAAGATGTTATCTTTGGCTGGAAATGGTCACTGAGCAGTCTAAATTCAAACAGAAAGCCCACAAATCTACTTCAAATGTGCTTTAGAACTGAATTAGAATCATTCTGATTTCTTCCAAGTTAATCACACTTCAGTCCAATTTGGCTAACTCCAATGGGCACTTATAAAATACTCTTTCTTATAAAAGAAAAATAATGAAAGCCTTTCAAAAAGCATATACAAGGAAATCATTATGACTGTATATAATACATTAATCTAATTCTATTAAGAATAATCCTTAGAGTTACTTCTTAAAGATATATATCCAATCACTGACAAGATTTTTTGTTTGTTTCTCATGACTAGTCTCCAATTGAAACATCATTTTTTGGGAAGAAAAATGTTGAAAACACGCAAAAACTAAAGTTTACCTCTTTTCTCTGTTTCATCAAGTTAGCTTAAATGTGACCTTCCTAGAATGAATTGAGAAACTTGAATCTTCTAATATTTTAGTACATATATACTTCTTCATACTTAAGCAGTTTCAGAGTTTAGAATGAGTTTAACCAAATACTTGGTTCTGTAGTCACATTTAAACTAGAATTTTAAAAAATAATTTTAAGTCTCTATACTATGTATGGCAGAAAAAAAAAAACTACTGGAGAAAAAAATTAGACATTCTCAATCTGTTTCTAACAAACAGATCCTTATATCTAGAGAGGATTTTTAGTTAAAAACACGCCATATATTATGCATTGTGGAAAATAATGTTAACTGGTTGATTATGAATGTAAAATTAAAGAAGCTGAGGCAGTTAACTTGCCCTGAATAAGAAATGGTGAGATCTGGAAGGATTTAGGATTTAGAAGGAACAGTTCACCATCTCAGGACTAGAGGCTGAATGGACATGGTTGGGGGTAAGGTTTAAAAGAACCACAAGTTTGTTGGCTTTTGAGCAAGAGGAGAGACCTGAAATCATGCATGGAAATTTTCCAGTGTTGGGAAGATTAAAACATTATAGGTTGAATAATATAACTTCTACTGTCTTTCTGCCCTATGAAATCTTTAGTAAAATACCTGTTTTTTTTCTCTAATGCCTCACAGAGTGCATTTTCTTTGAAAAGAAGTGCTGAGTTTTACTATAACATTGGGACAGAACTCATAGAATGACCACATTTATTCAAATACTATATGAATAATCACCTGAAAAGAATACTCGATACTGACTAAAATCAGGAACTAAGTTCAAGTGGGAAAGTCAAAAAGAATTTCAGTGATTTCAATTGGAATTCAGTAAAAATAATTTGATAATTACTTAGTACATCTATTCAATTATTTATTTATCCATATATATTGAGCCCCTGTTATGTACTGAGCATTAGTAGTAAAAGGAGACATAGTTGAAGTAGACTCTACTTTTGAATCTGAAGACAAAACATCTTGATAAATTAATAGTTAAAAATTTCAAAATGCCTTTAAAATCAATCTTCCTATGACAGGCAGTCTCAATATTTTCCAACAAAAGTCACCAAAACTTTTTCTCCCCCTTCCACAGTCAAATTCCAAGACACCCAAACTCCTTCCCAAGACAGACCAGGTAGGCCTTTGATCGTACCCCTCTCATGATAAAATGCTTCACTACTGAGAGCAAAGGGAAGCTTTCAAGAGGTACTGATATTTGACATGGGTAATGAGGGTAAATAAGAATGGCCGAAGAAAAGGCGAGCAATGTTCATGCCAAAAGGGACATCTGATACAAAGATTTTGATTACTAATGAACATGGATTGCTGGAGTGTGTGGTTCCAGTCCACTGGAAATGGGGGGTGGAAGGGGGCAGGGTAGACTATGACTATAGACTAGGTAGATGCTTAACAGCCTGAGTGACAAACCAAAGAAAGATTACTTCATTTTGTAGACCAGAAGGATCCAGTAAAAGTCTTTAAACAGGGAAAGAACATGATCAGATTGTTTACCAGAAAGATTACTGGCAAAGGATGGATAAAAGAGGATATATCCAGAGACTGAGATCTAATAGAGAAGTTTGTGAAATAGTCCAGATGGTCTGTAGTAAGACAAGAGCTGCTGTAATAGGAAACAAATGAAAGGGATACTGAAGATGAAGACTTGATAATAACTGAATGATTAGAATTGGAGGTTGGGAAAGGAGTTGCAGAGAATGGCTAGAGCTTCCTAACTTAGGTAACAGCGCAAGCAGAAATGTCCATAGAGGAAGATAGTCCACATATGGATGAGGGTGGATGATGAGAAGAGGGTCCCATTGTAAAGAACAGTGTGTACACACTGCTTCTCAGTCAGTTCTAATATAAATATTCTACTTTTCAAAATCCAAGGAAAATTTATCTTTAAAATATACAATTTCTTGGGCATCTGGGTGGCTCAGTCAGTTAAACATCTGCCTTTGGTTCAGGTCATAATACCAGAGTCCCAGGATCAAGTCCCACATCAGGCTCCCTGCTCAGCAGGGAGTCTGCTTCTCCTTCTCCTACTCCCCCTGCTCATGCTCTCGCTCTCTCTCGCAAATAAATACATAAAATCTAAAAAAAAAAAAAAAAAATTTTTTTAAATATAAAATTTCTAAAATCAAACATTGGTTACAACTAGAAGAGAGAAAGGAATAGCTCTCCTGATTGGCAAAATTCATTTTCTAAGCAAAGAGAAACAAAATCACTAAAAATTGTGATAGAGTAAAAAACCAAAAACCAAAAAACAAACAAAAAACCAAATTAAAGATAATAACTCACAAAAAATAAACTAAATTTTTTTCAGTTAAAAAAATGGATTTGTAAACTCAAGTCTTAATAATAAATAATGTTCTCATACCATGCCTCAGATATTTATATTGCTTACTCTAAAATGCAGATAATTTCCTATATTTTATTTTTAAATAAAAGGTAAAAATTAGCTTTTATTCTTAATATACAGCATGCATAATGTGTTGAACACCAATGGCCTATTAGATACTAATAGCATTGAGCTGTTAAAAGAAAAAAAAGACTATTTGTGTTTTTCAAGAAAGTTTTGGATCATACAAGTAGGTTTTGCTTCTAAAGTCAAGAAAAGGATCTCATTTCCTGTAACTTAAAACTGAAGTAGAACACCGCTCCCATTTTTAAATGAGTCATTTGAAAACAAGTCTAACAATTATTATTGTGGTTCCATGTCAATTAGCATTCTGGTCCTACTAAAAAAAGAGACCCTTCTTCAATCATGAGACCTAGGAGCAGTTTGGAGACAATTACTGAGGGCCAATTGTTTGGAAAATGGCTACTGGATTTTGCAATCAGCCATTTGGCAACAAAGGTGGGAGAGTGCACTGAAGCCACCATTTATTTTTGGTGTGTGCTTGCACGCACGCACACACGGGTACTTTGCATGGCAACTGACCACATGGTGAATAACAAATAATTTAACTCCCTTCCTTTCCAAAAATGTAGTCCTTTCCAATTTTTGGCCTAAGAGCCTTATAAAGCTATCAAAAGCATTGCTGTTATTGTCAGACTCCTGGCCAGGAATCAGTTTGGAATCAGCAAATGCCCTCCCAGGAAAATGAGTGACCCTAAAGGCTAATGTCTTTCTGATTTTGGTCTTTTATATATTTCCTAACTCCTCTGTTAGCTCTCAAATGCCTTCAAACCAATTTTTAAGCAACCTATTTTGTCCAGCTTTTCTAGGGGGATTTGTCTGAAGTACCAGGAGGAGAATTTCAGGCTTTGTTTCAGAGACAAGATACTTGCTTGCCTTTACTTTTGGCTTTCCTTCCCCCATAACTACTCTTTCTGAAAAATCCTAAATTTTCAGTAAATTTTCAGAAAATTTACTAAGCCAAATATCCTTTCTAGAAGCATTTTTCCATTTTCAGCATGCTTTTTATCTCTCCATTATCTTTAGTTTTGTATCTCATGTTTCGCCATCATCAAAGATAGGAGTAAGGATTTCTACTTTGTTATAAACTTGGTTTACATGGTGTTTATACCAAGAGGTACTGAAAAATCTCCCAATTTTAAGAATACTTCAGTTTATTCAAAAACCCACAGCCGGAGGAACATGTTTAGAGGGATGTTCTGAGTTAGGCATCAGGAACTCACTGTCAGTGTGCCTGGGTGGCTCAGTCAGTTGAGCATCTGCCTTCGGCTCAGGACATGATCCAAGGGTCCGAGACTGACCCCAAGTTGAGCTGGGCTCCCTGCTTTGTGCAGAGCCTGCTTCTCCTTCTCCTGCCCACTTGTGCTCTCTGTCACTATCTCTGTCTCAGTCTCTCTCAAATAAATCAAATCCTAAAAAAAAAAAAAAAAAAAAAAAGGAACTCACTGTCTGCAAGTTCTGTGTTCCTGACTGGTTAGCCTGCGAGGCTTAACTGGCTTCTTAGATCCCAAAGGCCCTAACTGGATTTTCCCAGCTGGACACACAGGGCAGAGACTGAAACCCATTAGCTGACCCACATAATCTGATCACTTCTTCATTTACATAGGCTTCTGACTAGTTATACCATGAATACATTTTGAGGAATGATTAATCATATTTTAATATTTTACAGAAAATTCCAAACTACACTTCTACACCACAGAATTTTAACATTGCAAAATGACACAGTTGCTTTGTCTAATTTGAGGCTTTTCCTAATAAAAACCTCTACTGGAAATCTTCCAAGATGTATTTACTACCAGTGATTATTCAGTAAAGCACTCTAGTATCCAGAGTGAATCTGCACAGGTCCCACTACCACTGAAATCTTGGATAAAATCCATCTATACTCTAGTCTATAAATGTCTACTGAGAACCTACGAGAATGATATACTCAAAAAGACTAATATGAGAGTTAAGGTTGATAAGTCTAGGACCAAAAAGCCAAGCATCCCATATGGAATAGGACCCAGCAAGCCAGAGTGTGGGGAAGCAAAGTGGCTACAGAACAGAAAGTAGAAGTATAGATTTGGCAGGGCTGGAGAATATATTACTAATAAGACACATTTCCCAGCAAATTTTGTAGTCTGGGTAGACTATAAATAATGTGTGATCACAGAAATTCTCAGAGAGTGAACCTTTTGCTTCTAAGTAGAAGTGTGTGTTTGGGGAAAGGGAAGGGGTGCTAAATTTCAAGTCAAAAGATTCTGTTCTGCCACCAAGGATTAGTATGACCTTGGAAGGATACCAAGACTCTCTGAGTTTCAACTTCCTCAGCTATCTATTGAGGATTTAAAGGATCTCCAACATATTTCCCAGCACGAATATTTTATGATGTCATTCTCTTGAGTCCTTCTGCGATGAGAAAGAGCACTCAAGGTAAAAGTAAGATGACTTCCAGAAGAGGCTGAAAGCAGAACAACCCCAAGCAAAAAGACAGCAATCTACGTGATGGGACTTGAGAGGAACAACAAGACTGCCTATGACTCAGCCCGCTGTGGTGTCATGCCTCCCTCTCACCTACAATAAATCGTAGAGCACTGTACCCCTTCTCTTGGTGTTGCTAGTGGAAGCAGTGTTTTAAAGCTCAGTTATCAAAGATGCTAGTTTAGTCCTTCCTTTGGATCACTGAAACTTGACTTGGTATCAACTTTTATTTTTTGTTATTCCTTGCTTTTTGGTTATTATATATGCATCCCTATGGGATCTTCCCCACATCTGTATTTGATTTGCATGTATGACTTTACTTTTGAACGGACATCTGGGTGCGCTAATAATACATCATTTTTGACACTTACCTAGAGGATTTAATTCCTCATTATAACCCACTCTTCTATACAATACAGTAATTAAGTAAACAAGATGCAAACATAAGTTGAGGGGGAAAAGTAGACTTTTTTCGGAAATAAATCATTTGTGGCCATTTCAATAATACAGGCATACAGGTTAGGTGAGAAAATTAGATTGATTTTACTTCATTGAAAAATTTCTATTTTAAATTGTAAAGTAATATCTTTGCTTATAAAAAAATGCACACATGTGCCATAGATCATCTCATTCGGTTGATGCTTTTCAGCACCCCCCCCCCCACTATTACTGGTCTATGCATACAAGGGAGACAAAGCAAGACGCTAGAATATTCACTGATGAGCTAAGGATCTAGTGCATGGAGGGCAGAGGCCCTAGGGCAAGAACAACAGATCTCAAGACAGTACTCTCGTTGGCCCCATTTTCTAAAGTAGCAAGTAACAGAGTAAGGAGGCAGGCTAAATAATGTTTACCTTTAACAAGTTAAAAATGACTTCATGTGAAGTCTTACAAAGGCATACAATTTACTTCTTAGTAAATTATCAGCTAATTGTTAAAAAAAAAAAAAAAAGTAAAATGTCAATGAGAACCTAATCTAGAATGCATGATTGCCCTTGCCAAGAGGGAACAAGTTTAGGAACATGGCAGCTGAGATACCAAAACGAGGGGTGAAAATGCACAAAGCCTGAGGATGATGCCACCACTTACTAGCTTCATATTGCCCTTTCTGTGCCTCAGTTTACACTTTTACAAAATGGGGTTGACAATTAGCACCTAAATTTATGGAGAAATTATGAGTTTTGCATTCATTAGTGCACATAAAGCTCTTGAAACTGTGCCAAGCACACAGTGTCCATTTTAAATATCAGCTGACCACACTACTGCCGCTGGTGCCGCCGCTGGTGTTGTTAGTATAGACACTGTGATCCTCTTGGTAAAGCACCGAAGAACACACGCTATAATTGAGAGATTCAGTATTTGATACTTTGGCTGTAGTCTTTATAGAAAAGAGGTGACACACTGAAACACATTAACCAGGAACAGTTTGACAAAAGGGATTCTGACAAAAAGGGAGAGTATTAAAAAAGAAACCAGCAAGGAATGGTACACTAGACCAGGGTTAGCAACATCAGTGAGACTTAACCACGTACTTGCCAAAGAGGGGCAACAGTGAGACATCATTACTGGAACCCAGAATGACTCCTTATAAAGAAGGAGGAGGGATCACAAGGCAGGGGTTATGGTCCTTGAGAGAGATGGGGCCGGGCCACACCAACCTCACAAGGAGGAGATCACAGTCATGCATTTTCCTCCATCTTCCAGATTCATATAGGTGCTTCCACTGACATCCAACTGGGGGTCAAAGGGCAAGGGGGCTCTTTAATACTCTCTCTAAACATGATCTTCCTGAGCAAAAAGAAAAGTAAAGAAGGTGGAAGGACAAAGGAGAACTACCAGCACAACTGACCACACAAAAGGGAACCAAAGATGAATACAACGGCCATTTGAAGGGCTTATTCCACCTCAGAACAGGGATTAAGTCTAGGCAGAGAAGAATTCCACTATATACAGAAAGATGCTGGGGAAAAATAGATTCTGAGCACTGCCTCCCCCAAAATAAAAAATATATGTATTTTTTTCTAATAAATAGCATAAATTAGAATTGTGTCCTTCAAAAAGCTTAATTAGTCCATGTTTTGAGTACATACTCAGGGCAAAGCTCTGCATGTACATTCCAAGCTTCACTTTTCTAGCATAGTGCTTTATTTCTGTTTAAATTTTAATACTTCTGGATGGACAATCTACCTCACCGGGTTTTAATATTTTAAAGCCCCACCACAAAAGAAGAGTCTGAAGTGATGATGACGATTAAGAGAGAGGAGGGATGAAAAGGTATCTGGTCCCTAGGGAGGGGCACAAAAAGGTAACTTTAAAAAGTCACCTCACCTACTTCCCAGTTTTCTTATGACCAGTTTTTTTCCACCCTCATAAAAAAGAAACAAACAAAATCCCTTTGGTTTACATTTACTACAACTTGGGCCATGGATGAGGTAAAACAGATATCAGCTGGTCAGTGACATGCTCCAAATCTAGCCAGGTAGACAAACAGAGCTAGAACAGAGCACCAGGGAAGAGCTCTAAAGAGAAAACAGACTTCATTCCCATCTGTATTGGTGGCTTCCTTCTTGTTTCTCAAATATACTCTAGTATGTTAAGTATATAGAATTTGTCTATCATATTATTTTCTAAGACAAACATGTTTCTATGTATCTGTAAATTTTTTCTGACTTATAAGTTATTTCTGCATTTACTTTTATTAATACTCTTGATTTTGTTTTCTTCACCCATCTTTTTTTTTAATTTCATTTTTCATTTATGTGCATTACATAATTAATAATGACAACACTCCAGGCTCTAAAGCTCCCTATAAACCTCCTCATAAACCTTGGATGCATCTCAAGAGTACTTACATATGGGGCATTCGTTATTGCTATAGCTCAAGTCTGCTGAGCCCTGAATTTTTATTTCCAATTTCACCCAGAGTTAAGTTAGGGGAATACAGGCATATTAACTTCTAGGTGGTTGAATTTCTTCTGGGCTATTGTTTTGTTGTTTTTTTTTGATGTATGTGTGTGTGTTTTTAAACAATTGTTAGTCATATTCCATTATGGTCATAGAATTAGGTCCATATAATTTCTTCTTTCTAGTTTACAAATATCTGATCTCAGGATCTCTTTATAGTCTGAAAAATCATAGAAGACTTTAAAGATATTTTATTTATATGGGTTGTATCCATCAATACTTACTGAATTAGAAATTAAAAAAGAAAAATGACAGTAATAGCCTTATTATAGCTGGATGTTAATATAACACGTATGGAGGGGGGACTACATTATACAAGATTAAAAAAAAGTATAGCATCATTTTACATTTTTGCAAATCTTTTCAGTGCCAAATTTAATAGAAAAACAGGTGGACTCTCCTATCTGCTTCTGCTTTTAATCTATTTTGAGCAGTTTGGGTTGAAATATATGAAGAAAATGTAGCTTCATGCAGCTACTTTATGGGAAAGGGTGGAGAATCTTAATAGACTTTTCAGGTGATTGTGGATATTTTTATTTTCTAATACATCAAAACTTGACAAGTTATCTTAAAGACAAATTTCGTAAAAGTTAGTTACAATGTGTGCAATGTGGAATCTTAAACTACATCAACTAATCTGTCACACAAATATGTTAAAATCCATGGGTCTATCTTGCACTTTGAATGCATGACTTGTAACATCACTTAAAAAATACTGGCTCAGTGAGTTATTTATGTTTTAGTTACAAAATTTTAAAAAATCACATTAATACCATCACCAATTTCATCATGAAAGTCTGAGAACTTGTCAAGTGTAGAGTGGGGACTACAAGTTTTCTGAAATTCTGATGTTTACTTACAAACCTGAAATCTACTTTGGCAAAAATACTCTAAGATTCGTTTTATTCATTTTCGATAAAATGTCTGCCAATACTCAAATCTGAAAATTTAACATTTGCTTTTAGCTTTTCCTTCAACCATAAAGTGTATTCTACTAAATAAATAAATAAATAAATAAGGCTAGTTCAGCTTGCAACTCAAACGATTACACGGTCCTTTTTTTTTTTTTAAAGACTTTTTTTTAAAGATTTTATTTATTTATTTGACAGACAGAGAGAGATCGCAAGTAGGCAGAGAGGCAGGCAGAGAGAGGAGGAAGCAGGCTCCCCGCGGAGCAGAGAGCCCGATGTGGGGCTCGATCCCATGACCCTGGGATCATGACCTGAGCCGAAGGCAGAGGCTTTAACCCACTGAGCTACCCAGGCGCCCCACACGGTCCTTTTCTTGAGGTAACCATCATTCTTTGGTATACAACATAAATTCCTCCTAAATATTTCCAATGTAATCACACAGAATATTATAAAGACATGGTCTTAAGGGTTGACAGTAAATAAAATCAATCTTTTTCACTGTTTCATCAAATACGCTCTTAAATAAAACTAATATTGTTTTCCTTTGAGTGCGTTGTGGTAGAGAATACGACTAGTTGGACAGTTTGGTGCCACAGTCTTGGTTTATTTAATGCACTAGCATTTTACCCACCATTGCTGCACCATCAGTGTAAATGTCCCCACAGTGAAAATGATTAATAATGCCTCACTATTATTATGAAAACAATTTGAATGTCTTTGGTGTTCTGAAAGTTCCTGAGAATGCCCAGGGATCCAGAGACCACAATTTAGAAAACTACTATTAAAATAATGAAGTGTATTCTCAATTTGCAGGGTAAAAAGTTCACATATCTGTCAAGAAATTCAACCTTACTCTCCTAAAAATCCTGATCTTTAGTTTGTAATATTTGATGTGTCATGGATGTAGTTGTGTTTATAGTTTCCGCTACTGTTGTCCCTGACAAATTTCCTTTTATTTACATCACCCCCATTGGCATCCTGCCCTCTGCTTTTATCGTTGAAAGCAGATTCCTCTAACTCTCCATTACTGCATGAATCAGTGTTCTCTCTCTGAAAAACTGTATTATAGATTGTCCCCTTACCAATAGAATTTGACCCTTCTCAACACACTTAATAAGTACTTATTAAAATCCTGCTTTGTATGATATTCTCTCTCTGTCCTCTTTACCTCACCTGTCCCATGAATAATTTATATAAATATACATTTTATATATATATGTATATATGTGTATGTTCAGTCATTTACTTGTAACTTTTCTGTCACACTTAATGACATACTTCTGTAATTATAAAAATTAACAATTATGCATCATTTAATAACACACACATAATATTGCATATATCTAATATTTTCTCCTTGTGTAAAAAAGAGTAAATTAAATACAGCTTTCCTTTTTTCTAACATATTTCCTAGTTTGTATAGGTATAATCTGAGATATTTAAGAACATTATTTTGTTATTACCATATTTAATATGCTATTTCAATATTTTATTTAAAGGATTATTTATGACACACTATTATCTAAATAAAGTTCTATGAAATGGGTTCAAGTCTCACTACATATGTTTCTATGCCATGGTTTTCTTATTTGCAAGTTCTTTATATTGTTTTATTAATCATTTGCCTTAATAAGTCCATGTGCGTTTTCTTAATAGAAGGGAATACAGTCTCTTTATTTGTACAGCTGTATGTCTAATTTTTTATGTACTAAAGACATTTTTTTTAATTTATTTATTTATTTATTTATTTATTTATTTATTTATTTATGAGAGAGAGAGAGAACACTAGCCTGGGGGAGAAACAGAAGGAGAAGCAGGGAGCCCCATGCAGTACTAGATCTCAGGACCCTGGGATCATGACCTAAGCCAAAGGCAGAGGCTTAAATGACTGAGTCACCCAGATACTCCTTATTTTTTGATTTTCTTATATATTAATGCCAACCTTAATAAGAAAAGAATATCATTGCCTTCCTTTCAAAACTGTTCAGATATTAGTCTACTTTTCCTGACATTTAAGATGAAGACAAGTTTGAGATCGTAACTGCCACCCATTCTTTGGTAGATAATTGATTTTCTCCACAAATTTATGTGGGAATATTTTCAATCATTTTAAAATACATCTAGGGTATGTTATTTGTCTCCTTACATTAATTTTGACTGTACATAGTAATCTTTGAAAGTCCTTTGGACTTAAAATCCTTTCTCAGTCTTTACTTGCATCATTTCTCTGATCACTGCTTAGGTCCTATTTACTCCAACCACCTCTTTAGAAATTCTGATGATGCATGTACTGATTTCTATTATTCACCCTCTAAATCTAGTAATTTTTTCACTCATTTTTCTTATCTCTATATCCCTCAACTCTACCCTTCTAGAAAGCATATAAAGCTTTTCCTCCTGCAATACTCACTGGAACTTCTCCAGTGCACATGCTTGTCTTTGCTACTTAAATGATGTGTCAAATTTCTGCAAGTTACTACCTCTGTCCTTATAGTTTCATTTTATACAGCTCATCCCTCCTTTACCTGTGATCTGTCATCCTACCATTGCTTCATTGTATGCATTTTCATAGCAGTTATTTTTTTTTCTTAACTTCAAAAAAAACATGGCAGTTTTTACAAGATGTGTTCACTTTTCCTAAAAGTTGCTTAATGGCATATTCATGCTCGAACCAACAGTCTAGAATCACTGGAATAGGTTGGTATGTGCATATAAAAAATAGATACCAAAAATCTGTAAATGTCCTCGCATGATTACTTATTAAATATGTAGATAAAACAAAGCATAGAAAATTTGAAATGTGTAGGACTAGAGCTAATAAGAAACATATGACAGAAACCAATATACAGGAAAGTAATTAATATACAAAAGAAAATTAAAGATTTAGACATACTATGGTTCTGGATGGGAAAATGGAAGAGCTAAACATGTCAGTTCTCTAATTGTTAATCTATAAATTGAATTATAATAAGAATCCCAATATGGGGGCACCTGGGTGGCTCAGTGGGTTAAAGCCTCTGCCTTCAGCTCGGGTCATGATCTCAGGGTACTGGGATCGAGCCCTGCGTCAAGCTCTTTGCTCAGCAGGGACCCTGCTTCCCTTCCTCTCTCTTTGCCTGCCTCTCTGCCTACTTGTGATCTCTGTCAAATGAATGAATAAAATCTTTAAAACAAAAAAGAGAATCCCAATAGGATTTTACATATGAAAATAGTGATGAATGTTATAATGCATGCACTAGTATTCACTAAAGAGAAATTTCGTCATAGCAGATGTTCAAATTAATTATAATGCTATACAAATTAAGTCATGATGGTACTGATAGATCAACAGGTTAAAAACCAAAATCTAAAAGAAGAGCTATAAAATGGCATTTCAAATCAGTCATAAAAGACTAAATTTCATTATCAATTGGAGTACCAGGATGAATCTTAGAAAATAAGAATTTAGAACCAACTTTACACCTCAAACTAAAGTACAATTTTGACTAAATTAAATTGTTAATGTAAATTAAATTGTTAATGTAAGTTATGGACTAAAATAAGCTTATTAGGAAAAAATAAATTTGAATATATTTATACTGTTCAGTAAGAGCAAGGTATGCCAAAGTACAACTAAGAGGGCCTTAATATTCCCTCTCCTGGTCTAAACTATAGGCAGGCTTCTTCCTGATGATAGGTCCCTGACCTCTTTGTCTTAGAGCATTTATTTTAGAAAACTTGCAATTATAATTTTTTTTTCTCTTTCCCTATGAGATGAAAACATTTTACAACCCAAGAATGTCTTTCTTACTGACCTGGGAGCCACTTCTTTGAAATACAATCAAGAATGATAGGGCCCCTATCTCCCAGTCTCTAGACAGGAGCAGGAGCCTAACCTTGATGAGTGACAATTCCCAAACACAGATGGTAGAATCACAATGATTGCCTGCTCACTGATGTCCATATTTTCCTATTAACTTGTCCCAGCATTCAAAAGTCTTCCTGACTTATGTTTCAGCAGAGTTGAGTTAATTCGTTCACCCCTGTTGCAATAGTTTCTCTTGCCTGATGCAATAGCCTTAAATAAAATATTTCTTGCTTATTTACCTGATTCAGTGCAATTTTTCTTTTATACAACACACACATAAATGAAGTATGAAGACATTTTTAAAGATTGATATAATGAGTATTGGGGTGCCTGGGTGTTGGTTAAGAGTCTGACCTCGGCTCAGGTCCTCAGGTCGAGCCCCACATTGGGCTCCCTGCTCAGCCGAGAACCTGCTTCTTCCTCTCCCTCTGCTGCTCTCCCTGCTTATGCTCTCCCTTGCTCTTTCTCTCTCAAATAAATAAAATCTTAAAATATAAAGATTAATATACATGAGTACATAAAAATAAAATTTGAATTTTCCTAGCAAAAATAATGATGGAATTGCTATTTTCACTGAAAGAGAAACACCATGAACTATCACTACAGAATAGTAAGAAAAATATGGTTACAAAATAAAAGAACATGCCGCACATAAATCTATTTTTGTTTGATTTTTTCTTAATTTTTAACAAAAATAGTTATACACATAGTTACGCATCTGCACAAGCACACACAAAGATAAACATCAATATGTTGACAGTATTTTTCCCCTTTCGACAGTGGGATGAGAACCAATGTTTATTTTTTCCCTTGGATTTTCTTAATTTATTTCTACAACATGTATTAATTTCACTAAAAAAAAATAGCTATGTCCATGACACAAAAATGTAAGGAGGGTCTGTCTTAAATACTATGTTTTTATTGCCTTTGATATAGCAGAACTTTTCACTGAGTCGATGTTAACTCTTGGTTTTTACTGATGTTTGTTTCTTTATTCTCAAACGAGACATCCTGGTATTTTGAATGTTCTCAAGGCAACTTTTTTTTTATGGTGTATATATGTCATGTTTCTGTACTGAATTCCTATTCTTAGCCCATTTCTATATCCTCCCCTCCCCTGACAAATATTTTAGACTTCCTCTGACATGAACTGAATGATACAACTTTTGATTACCAGTTGAGTCATACAGAAATTTCAGCATCTGTAAGTCTGAGGGAAACCCCAAAAAGGAAATAATGACTCTGTGGTTTTGCCTCTGGCCTGGGGAAGCTTTAGACCTAAGTACAACTTCCTAAACATGGTTTTGTATTTTGACCTATGCCAGGTTTTAGGTATTCGCTCTTTTCCTATGCTGTGATCTGAACAGCTTCCGATAAAAGAGCCTGACAAAAACCATGGCTTCTCTCTGAGTTTCTATTTACTATGCCTATGTTTGCCCCTGGACAATCACTCTCAAGCATTTAGGTGCATAAAATAGAGAATTTGTTAAAAATGTACATTCTTAAGCTTCTGACCAAAACTTCTGTATAAGAACAACTGGATGGGCCTAAAGGATATTCATGATCAAGAGCTTTCGTTGTAGATCATTCCAGACAAAATGCTGAAAAACAGCACCCTGAGAAATGACAATGTACCCTATCCCCAAACCTATTTTTACCTATATTCCTTTGTCCCATGGAATTAACATATTTACAAATGTCTTCCAAATTCTCCTCACAAATGGGGGCGCCTGGGTGGCTCAGTTGTTAAGCATCTGCCTTTGGCTCAGGTCATGACCCTACTAGGGTCCTGGGATCGAGCCCCGCATCGGGTTCCCTGCTCCGCGGGATGCCTGCTTCTCCCTCTCCTACTCACTCTGCTGTGTTCCCTCCCTCTCTCTCTCTCTCTCTGTCAAATAAAAAAAATCTCAAATTCTCCTCACAAATGGCCCTCAAGACTATACCACGATCTCATGAGAAATTGTGAGTGGGCCTGTAGTGTCACCTTTGAATCCAACTCTGGGGGCGCCTGGGTGGCTCAGTGGATTAAGCTGCTGCCTTCGGCTTAGGTCATGATCTCAGGGTCCTGGGATCGAGTCCCGCATCGGGCTCTCTGCTCTGCAGGGAGCTTGCTTCCTCCTCTCTCTCTGCCTGCCTCTCTGCCTACTTGTGATCTCTCTCTCTGTCAAATAAATAAATAAAATCTTTAAAAAAAAAAAAAAAAAAAGATTGAATCCAACTCTGTCCATACTCTAGAGTTTAGAAATGCTTAGAAGGAAGACCTCCTTGCAGAAATTCTAACAATAGAACAGATTTCTGTTTCCAGTTCTGTTAGTGTTAGTCAAGGCATGCATCAATGAGTCATTAATGAGCTGAACATGAATTTAAATCTTATTCTAAACTTTGCCCTAATAAAATGTGAAATTTAAAAAACTGATATTGGTTGGTACTGAATTAAGTGTATCTTCCAGTAGACAATGTTGTTTATAATAATATCAAACTCTATGAATCAAAATGCCTGGCCTTCTTATGTAACCTAAAAATCTAAAATAACCCGTTCCATTTCTTACTTGTACAAATATCCTCACAGCCCCCTCTTACCTTAGCCAAATACCACTTTTCACACATTATACGCCTACTGTCATCCTTGACACAGTATACACCTTGTACACCAATTCTGCTTAAGCACTAAAAGATAAAAAATAACTATCAAGATTTTCAAGCCATAGGGCTCAATATCATCTTAACACCAAATCCTGGGTGTTGGCAGATTCTGATGTTTCATTGTCTTGTCCGGGTAATGATATAAATGGGATTTCCAAAGCTCATCTGCGGTGTCACCACAGTAAGTAGGCCCACCACCCAGTTACTACAGAGACAGCCACTCTGTAAAAATGGTGGGGATATTATTATAGATGACAGAGCAGGAAAGAGAAAGAAATAGCGACAGTGACTGACAGAGAGACAAAAAGGCAGACAGACAGACAGATTCAAAACCTATTGACTCCAATATAATACAAAGAAAAAAAAAAATACAAGCTACAGGAACACTATCTGTCTTCGATCCTTCCTGGATTTGGCAAAAGGCAGAATGAAAACAAAGGAAGAAGCGTGCGGTAAAGGCAGAGTCCACTGTTATCCGAGGCTAAGAGTGGTAAGCTTCTAATCACAGAGAGGTTCAATATATAATAGAAGCTTTAAACTTGGGCACAGTGATGATTGAGAGGACTGGAGCTGAACATCTCCTTCAAACAGAATTGTTCAAAATAAAATAACTGAGAACATTTCTGACCTGTAATTATGAGAGGCTTTGTAAGAACTCAAAAACAGAACAAACCACTTTTCTGCTGCATAATTTTAGGGAGGTATTTTCATAGTTGATTTTTACATAACAAACTGCCCCAAAACATAAAAGCTTAAAAGGATCACTCCTCTTGCTAGTTTGCTCACATTTGCAACTTGGTGTAGGCCTAATGGGGAGAACTTCTCTTTGTCCCAGGTGGTTTTGCTCTGTTGGCTGTAAACTCTGGGGTCTGGCCAGGACTGTTTTACCTGGGCCATGTGTCCAGGGCTTCAGCTCTCGCTGCGCGCTGGGTTCTTCAGTTCTTCACCATATGCTCTGTGTGGACCGTCTCACATCAGTGTGACTTCTTACCTCGTAGCCAGCTACTCTCAGTGAACAAAAATATACACTGCCAGGTCTTCCTGAGGCTTAGCCATAAAATTGGCAAATTGTTCCTTCCACCACATTTTACTGGTTGAGGCACATCTCAAGTCCAGCTCAGAATCATATAGGCATGAATGCCCAGAGGCATAGGTAATTTGGGGAGTGCCTAAGTACCATTCAACTACAGAGGGAAAAACCTTCTTTTGCATCCAAACACATATGGAGGAATATTTAACTGTCTAAACAAACGTGCCTATATAGTCTTTAAATATTTGGGGTTTTTTTTGTTTTTTTTTTTTATTTATTTGACAGAGAGAGAGGTCACAAGTAGGCAGAGAGACAGGCAGAGAGAGAGGGAGAAACAGGCTCCCCGCTTGAGCAGAGAGCCCGACGCGGGGCTCGATCCCAGGACCCCGAGATCATGACCTGAGCCAAAGGCAGAGGCCTAAACCACTGAGCCACCCAGGCGCCCCCCTATATAGTCTATAGAAAGTCCTTTTCTCTAGTAGTCAAAGTCATACAGATAAATTTATGATTGGATACCAGCACGCATTTTCTACAGAAAGAGAATGACAATAAAGGGTTGAGATTGCATTGTGCAACTCAACAGGAGAAGTTAAAAAATTAGAGTAGAAATTTAAGCAAAATTCATCTTAAAATTCATTCACAAGCCTCTAAGAGAAGTTTAAAAAGAAGTAAGTTGATGAAGATAACTCTCTATCCTATTGTGACCTAATATAGAATAAAACTGAATCTCTATAGATAATCCTTTAAAAAATATAATGCGTCTCCTCCTTCTTGTTCTTTTTCTTTTTACATGTGTATCTCTGAGTAACATAATGATTAGATTTAGTTCCTGGGAATATATTCCCAGATAGCATTAAGAAAAAAATATAGATATTTTTAAGCTAAGAAGGAAATAGCCTGAATACAAAGAATCTATCAGGATCTTTTGGGAAAGAATAAAGCAAGTTTTAGATATCTAAGAATAATTATTAAATTAAATAGGCAAATAAGACAGGGACTGGGCTTACAACCTGCTATACTTAAAAGAGTTTGAAGGAAATTTGTGAAGAAATAGAAAATTGTATTTAATGGAAGCAAAAGTATTAAACATAGTTAAAACCTAAGCTAAAATTTTGGGGAGTTTCCTATTTCACTAAATATTATAAGTTAATAGAACTTGGATAATTCAAAAGTTTGAAGTCTTTCAATAATAATTATAAGCATTCATTTGAACTCCAGAACACTAAATACATACCTATTTTTTAAATTGGCAAAACAACTTCTCTTCTATCACCTATATAATTTTTATAACTACTCAGTGGTGTAGATATTCCCATTTTAGTTTCAGTGATCAAATGATATGCTCTTTTAAATGGCCACAGAATTATTTCTCTAATTTAGTTTTTCCTTCCTCTTCATTAGATGATTGCCTGGTAGAGTAGATTTAAACAATACACAGTTTGCCCTGAATCAGCAGCATGTTAAGTGAAGTTACTGGGAAAGGCTCTGAGCATCAAGGCATAGTTTACATGCCACGCTAACAAGCTGCTGGCACATCAGCCACATCATACCCAAAGTCCAACAGGGCAACAACGGACTGAAGTGGAGTGAGAAATGTTCCTCCTTCCAGATGGAACACGCACGCTTCGAGGGAGAACTTATGATCTCATGTTTGCTTTAGCTCCACTACCGTATTTCCAGATGTCTTGCCTCCTCTCTTTATATTTTTGTCGATCACCTGCAGGCATATAAGTCTTACAGCCTCTGAGCTACAGTGAAAATGGCAATTGCAAATTCATTTTACTGCAGTTAAGGTGTGCAAGAGCTCCTTAAAGTCTACAATCCGTTTCTGAGATAAAAAATTGCGGTTTTTGGGGCACCTGGGTGGCTCAGTGGATTAAGACGCTGCCTTGGGCTCAGGTCATGATCTCAGGGTCCTGGGATCGAGCCCCGCATTGGGCTCTCTGCTCAGCGGGGAGCCTGCTTCCCCCTCTCTCTGCCTGCCTCTCTGCCTACTTGTGATCTCTGTCTGTCAAATAAATAAATAAAATCTTTTAAAAAAAAAAGTTGCTTTTTTTTTAAGATTTTATTTATTTATTTGAGAGAGAGAATGAGTGTGTGAGAGAGTGGGGAGAGCACAAGCTTGGGGAAGAGGCAGAGGAAGAGGGAGAAGCAGAATCCAGGCTGAGCAGGGAGCCCAGTGCGGGGCTCAATCCCAGGACCCTGAAGCTGAACGCAGATGCTTAACAGACTGAGCCACTCAGGCATGCTGAGATTAAAAAGCTTTTCACAAGGGCGCCTGGGTGGCTCAGTGGGTTAAAGCCTCTGCCTTCAGCTCAGGTCATGATCCCAGGGTCCTGGGATCGAGCCCCACATCGGGCTTTCTGCTCAGCAGGGAGTCTGCTTCCCTTCCTTTCTCTCTGGCTGCCTCTCTGCCTACCTGTGATCTCTATCTGTCAAATAAATTAAAAAAAAATCTTTAAAAAAAATAAATAAAAAATAAAAAGCTTTTCACAGAGGGATAGATAGATGCAGGTTCTAAACACAGAGCAGCCCCTAAATACCACAGGCATGGATAAGATGACCCCAGTTATAGACAGGCTTTGTGGAAGGAGGTTGAGAACAAACAAGAGAAAGGATTATAAAGATTCTGGAATAAGGGGTGCCTGGGTGGCTCAGTGGGTTAAAGCCTTTGCCTTCGGCTGGTCATGATCCCAGGGTCCTGGGATAGAGCCCCGCATAGGGCTCTCTGCTCAGTGGGGAGCCTGGTTCCCTCTCTCTCTCTGCCTGCCTCTCTGCCTGCTTGTGATCTCTGTCAAATAAATAAATAAAATCTTTAAAAAAAAAAAGATTCTGGAATAAGACAGACTTTCTCATGTTGGACAGGTACCTGCGCAGACAGAATAAAGGCATTAGCTAGTGTCAAAAGTCTTGCTACGATTGATCACATTCAAGAGAGTCAGTCTGAGCCAGGGATAAGATGGATACTAATCTCTCAAGTTTCCCATGATATAATTCCATGTTAGGGATATTGGACAGAAAATTACACTTATCTCACAGTACTTTTCATATTTTTTTTCCATGAGAGCTGATAATAGCTGTACACAAGGATCAGTTTTAAACAGGCATCCCACTGGATATGAGAATTCCTTATATAAAGAATTTACCTGAATTATTTTTTTCTTCCCCTATCAAGGATATCATATATTTGACTACACAAATTCTCCTTATACAAAGACTCCATGATAATTCTCTTTCAAATCTCAAGACCAACAAAATATCTGCTATGAACACAAGGGGTGACATGCTTTGTTCTACAAAGTTCCCATGCCTCTTGTTTTTCTCTTTCCCAACTTAAAGCTAATTTATTTTTATGAAATTACAGCAAATTTTAAGAAATGCGATTAATGAATTTTTTTAACCTTCCCCTACCCTTCATTGACTTGTCAACTAAAAAAATAAAATTAAATTAAAAAAATTAAAAAAATAAAATAAAATAAAATAAACCTAGTATAAATTTGTATGTCACAGAATTTTTGTGTTTTATTGTATGTTAACGTTCTTCTTGAAGTGTGAATAAATCATTTTCATATATCTGTTTGTATATTTGTCTTAGGTAAGCACTGATCCCAAAGTAACTTGTTTAACTATAACAATATATAACAATAACTGTAACTTCTCAATGATCATTTAACAAACACATTTGTTAAATTACTTTTTTCTGAGTTTGAGATTTGGCATTAAAAAAAAAAAAAGAAATGTGTGTTATTTTTCATTTAGAATTTATTCCCTGTGTTTTATTGGGCTGCTCACTTAGTTTCTCATTTTTCTATTTAAAATATATAAGCAAAGGTGTTTATTTCTAAGGTTTGTTGAGCATATCCAATGAGCTAACACACGTGAAAACTTTTTGTAAGCTATGAAGTGGTAGCTTAAATTGTTATTGTCATCCCTCAGATGATAAAGCACAGAAAGCTAACACTTCAGCAATTTATATTCAGGATTAATTGAAATTTAATATTAATTGGAACATGTTGGGACTTAAGTTGTCTTCTTTTGAAATTAGCATATATATGGTGGTTTAAGTAAATTCCATAAGTTACTTAACGTCTGTCAATCAAAAAACAACCATCTTGGCACAAGATGAACTATCTGATCAGCCTCAAAGAGCAATAAATAAATATTTTTCAATTTCACTCACTTACTTTCCTTTTACCTTGTCTCACCAAACTATACTTAACTTTGGATGGTATTTTTGATATATACTTTATTTTTTATTGCCATAGTTAGTATTGTATTTTTCAAATATTTATCACTTTTGTCTGAACCAAAGTTGTATGCCTTCAATCACTGCTTCTTATAGGTAGACAATTCATCTACACAGTTGCTGGAAACAACATTTCATGATGATCCAAGCATAAATCGACACATTACAAACTCTATTTATTAGTAATCATATATGGAAAAGAACATTTTCAAAATAAAATTAGATCCCTCCCCCTTACTCTTGTCTGTAGTAACAGAAATCCAGAGAACTGAGATCTGATCCAGTGATCTAACTAAAATATATTCAAGTGGAAGCATATACAGACTTTAATATATGTTTTACTACATTATTTTCAACTAAAAGTAATCTTTTAAAAATGCATTTTAGTATCCCAGATGGGAAAGTAGAAATGGAAAATAGGGAAGATATTTCACTTGGTTTTGGAAGGAAAGCACATCAATTAACAGATTTTAAATTATTGGCCTGCTTTCACAAATTAATGTATTTTGAGGCAGTGTGTATATGTAGAAAGGAAGTTTCGTAGTATCTGTTACTATTCCTTTAAGAACTATAACTTCTGTAAGAAAGTAATGAGTTGAAAGAATTAGAAAGACATCAGGAGCCTTCTAACAATTAGAAGAATCTGTTAATTAGCACAGAATATGAATTTAAGCTGCCTTGCTCATCAAATCATTTATTTTAATGAAGCAGTGTGGATCATAAACCTTACTAACAAAAAATAATTGCAAGAAAAATATTTAAATAAGCAAAAGCTTTCTATAGAAATATGATCCAGGACTGTAAGATGTATAGGACCTTAAAACTGGAATTATCACGACATGTACCTTTCTCTTAAAGATTCTGTCAGAATTAACTGGAATTTGCTTTATGAGTATTAACATATGGAGCATGTCTGTCATGCCAAAAATGGTTCAAATGGCCCATCGAGTTCACCATTTTACAAGATTAGAGAAAACAGGAGTGATGTAGGGTCAGTTTAAATAGGGACCATGGGAGTTCACTATATTCATGATTATTGTGAAGAAATGTGAAAGTTATATCAGCAGTCACTCAGAGTTCATCAACTACTATTTCATCCGATTTTAACATATCAAGTAGATGGGATGCCTGGGTGGCTCAGTCCGTTAAGCGTCTGCCTTCCACTCAGGTCATGAACCCAGTGTCTTGGGATCAAGTCCTACATCAGCCTCCCTGCTCAGGGAGTCTGCTTCTCCCTCTCTCTCTGCCTCTGCTCGCCACTTGTGACCCTGCTCTCTCTCAATCTCTCTGACAAATAAATAAATAAAATATTTTTAAAAATAGGGACATAAATACATAAATAAAATATATCAAGTAGAAAAAATTAAAGAAATATTAGCGAATGCAATGGAGGCTTAAAAGAATATACAATAGAGAATCGTACGCACGTCTGTGTGTATTCACAGAAATGTGTCATTGCATGGCTTAGCTAGTTCCACCATCTTTTGAGAATTTACTTTATGTGCCCTGTCAGTATAATTTTTCTTAGTATCTCTAAAACGTAAGCAGTTTGTCCTTCCAATAGGAGCCCCTCCTCCGTGCTTCTAGCAGGTATAGCTTTTAAGTGAATTTTTTCTCTGTAATGTGTACTGCAAAATGTTGGCTGCCTGTTTTCCTTACACACAGAATGGTTTTTTTTTTTAAAGGTTTTATTTATTTATTTATTTATTTGACAGAGAGAGAGACCACAAGTAGGCAGAGAGGCAGGCAAAGACAGAAAGAGAGGGAAGCAGGCTCCCTGCTGAGCAGAGAGCCCGATGTGGGACTCGATCCCAGGACCCTGAGATCATGACCTGAGCCGAAGGTAGCGGCTTAACCCACTGAGCCACCCAGGCGCCCCCAGAATGGTTTTTTGTGAAGTCTTGTTACCTTCTCATCTGAGAAGAATGGTCTGCCATAAATCTGAAGTGAGAGAGACAATGAGAGGAAGATTAAGAGCAGAACAAACTTATACCGGACACAGTAAGCACAGCAACTCTAGCCCACAATACATAGTCCAAGAAATTTTTTAATTTCTTATAAAACCAGGGGGATAATGAACCTTTAGCTTAAAAAATTATAATATAATAATAAATATATTTATCTTTATACTGATACCATCATACTCTTTTTATTAATTAACTTTTAGTGGAGGAAGAGACGTATGCAAGGCAATAGTGGATGAAGTCCATAAAGGTCATAATGCAGCCCCGAAGAGACAAAGAAGGGGAGACAGAGAGAAAGAACCTACTTCCGGCAGTGAAGAGAATAGCTCTCTAGTTAAGGTATGAAATAAAGGCACCGTGCTATATCACATGTAGCAATATTAAACAACACCTGTACCAAGTGGCTCAGGGGGTGTTTCTGTTTTTCACTTTTCTTACCATCATATAACTTAAATTGGTTATTCTATACTAATAAGAGTTCAGGTAATAAAACCACATACATAGAACTAAGTTCACACATTATTGATAAGTAATAACTTATTTATTCAGCACTATGTGACAAACATCTGATGTACTTTCTCATTTACTCATCCCAATAAACTTATGAGATATGATTACTGCTAATAACCTTTCAACGAAGGGGACAAGTTTAAAGACAATAAAAAAATAAAGAGTTCTATAGATTCCCAGCCTTGTTAGGCCTCAACTGACTTTCAAGATTAGAGGGACAGAATCATAAATCCATCTTATTGTTCACCCATCTGTTGAGATTCTCAAGTGTACGTTATTTCAAAAATTTAACTTTCCAGGGGAGCCTGGGTGGCTCAATGGGTTAAAGTCTCTGCCTTCGGCTCAGGTCATGATCTCAGGGTCCTAGGATCGAGCCCCACATTGGGATCTCTGCTCAGCGGGGAGCCTGCTTCCCTCTCTCTCTCTGCCTGCCTCTCTGTCTACTTGTGATCTCTGTCTGTCAAATAAATAAATAAAATCTTAAAAAAAAATTTAACTTTCTAAAAAAAATTTTTAATTTTCTTTAACCTATAAAAATTTTCTGCCTAAAGATTTATTGTGGAAAGTAGCAGCTAATCCTAAAAATTAGTTAATAACATTTTAATTTCAAATTGCTAATGTTATCTCTAAAATCAATGAAAAGACTGGAGGAAGTATAAATTGGTATAACACCTTTGGAAAATAGTTGGCAGTATCTGGTAAAGCTGAAAACCATGAAAGTATGAAACCATGAAAGCAAACACCATGGCCTGACAATGTCATGCCTAGATAAATACCAAAAAAACCATGTGTACATGTGCACCAAAATATTCAAGAATATTCAAAACTGGAAATGTCTCCTATAACCATCAAAGCGTAAGTATAAATAAAGTATAACATATTCATACAATGCTCTATAGCAATTAGAATGAACTAACTACAGACAAAACTTTGAATGAGTTTTATAAATATATTACATGAGATGAAAGAAATCTTGTACAAAACAATGCATACTACTATATGGTTTCACTTGTATAGAGTTCAGAAGCAAATTAAACTACAGTTCTAGAAGCTGAGACAGTGATTTTCTTGGCAAGAGTGGAAGAGGCTACGCTGGAAATGGATCACCAGAATGGCTTCTAGGTTTCAGTAATAAACTCACTGTTTGACCTGGAAGTGGTTTTATTCACTGTATTCACATTGTGATAATTTATTGAGCTTTTGATTTATGTACTTTCATTATATATATATATCACATCTCAGTAAACAAATATTTTTTAAAATCAAGGCAAAAATTTATGCAGCTAAATTTTTACATTATATTTAATACATTGTGTTAATAGTCAGTGCAAATAAAATATAATAGATTGGAAATTTTCTTATGAGACTTGCTAACTTGTGAAGGAAATTATTAAAGAAGAAGCAAGTGTGAATTATTCTGACATGCTTTTGCAGGAATAACTCATATGGCTATAGCACAGGAGCAAACTTCTGACATGATAAATGGTGACAGAGAGAATTAATTTAATTGAGGTGAGGATAAAATCAATGCAATAGATTAACACATTCCCTAAATTTAAAAATCTATGTATTTTCCCACTTTAAAGATTTAGTTATCTGTTCTGAAGCAGTGTTATGATTTAATTATAAAACATTCCAAGGTAGGAACCTACTAAATTAATGGTTCATAACCTGCTTTTTTTTTTAAACATCGTGTGTTAAAGTTACAATACACGAGAAAAAATTACAAAAAATAATTTTAGAAGTTAAAAGGAAAGGGTGGCTTAAAAACTAAGTCATATTTGACAAATATTTATAGCTTGGTAAGTCTAAAGAGTTTAATGTCTTCTGTACTCTCTCTGGCACATTTTGGTCTAAAATAGATTAAATAAATGGCAAAATCCATGCTGGGCTCTGCTTTAGTCTGCATGCTACTGAGCAATCATCAAAGTTATCCAGTAATTTAAGGGATAGATCTATTATTATCTCCTAATGATTAGGTCAGATCAGTCAGGTTGGAATCCTCATTAGTATGACAAGGGTCTCTGTGCCACTGCCCTTTAATAAGTTACAACACAGCAATGTTGTGAAATTTAATCAACTTATGATTTCTACATTTGTGGTAAGACCCCCTCCTCTCCAGCATGAACAACCTGCTATGCTCAGCACAGCCCCCTTAAAAAGACTCCTGCCAGGCAGCCATATCTATGTTTGAAATAGAGGACTGCTTTCTCTTCTGATAGCATCTCATCACCTGGCCTAGAAGATTCACACAGAACTACTGAGGAAAATATATAAATATGATCAGCTACAATTTAGGCTATACAATATTACCTTTAGGCTCCCAGATGACCTGTCACTTCTGAGAAATCCATGCATACGAGAAGACTTACAGATAATCTTGTCAAATGCCAGTAATGTTTGTGAAAAAGTAGAAAAGGTCTGCCAAACTTTAAGTTCATGGCCGATCCACCTACCAGCTCTTAGCTGAGGTCCTCATTCTCGTGTGGATTCTATTTCCATATCCCACAGAAACCCATTATCTCGTCATTATTTATCATATCAAACACCTCCTTTTAATTTTAACTTCAATAGATTTTTTTTTCTTGGAGTTGGGGAGGTTTACCCTCCCCTTTCCACATGCCTTCCATCTATTTTTATAGAGATATTTACAACCTTTGGGGAAAAAAGAAACTGTTTATATTTATAATTGTAGCTAAAAATCAGATTACCAATTCAGTATAAACTGTTTGATCCAGAACATTGTTAGATATTTAATTACTTGTCAAAAAAGTAAAAATACTTCTTCAGTTCTGGGTCCATTACGCAAGTAAGGCCTGCTAGTGTAACATGAAACACTGAAGCTTTGATGGCAGGAGAATTTTGATTGATAGACACTGAAAGAAAGAAAATGTGCAATAACCAAAATAAATTCCACAGTGGCTGATTTTTTTTTAGACATTTTTAATGGAAAATCAGTGGTTAATTTGCATAGAGAGGGGAGAATGTGCTTCATTTTCTTTAAGAGTAAAGCCAAGTTCTTCATCCTGGAATTTCACCATGGAATCTGTGATTTCGAGAAAACACACTCCTCTTTACATGAAGACAAAAACTGGATACACACAAAACGGATCACAGAGCTAAATGGAGAAGGTAAAACTATACAACTTTTACAAGAAAACAGAGAAATAAATCTCTTTCTTGGGCTTGGTAAAGCCTTGTTAATTTAAATACTACACCAAAAAGCACATACAACAAAAGAAAAAAAAAAGATAAATTAGACCCCATTAAAATTAAAAGCCTTTGTGTCTAAAAGTGACACTATCAAGAAAGTGAAAAGAAGACCCACTAGAATCTAGAAAATATGTGCAAATTATGTATCTGATAAGAGACTGGTTTCCATAATCTATAAAAACAACTCAATTTTGGGGGCGCCTGGGTGGCTCAGTGGGTTAAAGTCTCTGCCTTCAGCTCAGGTCATAGTCCCAGGGTCCTGGGATCGAGCCCTGCATCGGGCTCTCTGCTCAGCGGGGAGCCTGCTTCCCTTCCTCTCTCTCTCTCTGCCTGCTTCTCAGCCTACTTGTGATCTCTGTCTGTCAAATGAATAAATAAAATCTTTAAAAAAAAATCTTTAAAAACAACTCAATTTTTAAAATGAGCAAAAGATCGGAATAGAAATTTCTCCAAAGATATACAAGTAGGCACATGAAAAGATGTTCAATATTAGCCATTAGGAAAATATGACGAGATGCCTCTTTGAACCCACTAGGCTGACTATAACCAAAGAAAGATAGTAACAAGTGGTGGTGAGGATATGGGGAACTGGAATCTTCATACATTGCAGGTGAGAATGCTACAGATGTTTAAAATGCTTGACAGTTTCTGAAAATGCTGAAGCAGAGTTACCACAGGGGCGCCTGGGTGGCTCATTCTTTAAGCATCTGCCTTCTGCTGAGGTCATGATCTCAGGGTCCTGGAATCCAGTCCCTCATTGGGCTCCTTGCTTGGTGGGAAACCTGCCTCTCCCTCTCCCACTCCCCCTGCTTGTGTTCCCTCTCTCCCTGTGCCTCTCTCTGTCAAATAAATAAATAAAATCTTAAAAAAACAAACAAAACAAACAAACAAAAACACAGTTACCGTAAATATGACCCAGTAATTCCACTCCTGGGAAAATACCCCAAGGAAATGGAAATACTTGCCCACACAGAAATTAAAAGAAGCTCATTACACAAGACCATATATTGAATGATCCCATTTATATGCAATGTCCAGAAGAGGTACATCTCTAGAGACAGCAAGTAAATTAATGATTGATTAGGACTTGGGGGAAGGACAGTAAACGAGAACACAGAGTAACTGCTAATGAGTACAGAGTTTCTTTTGGGGCTGACGAAAATATTATTAAATTTACTGCAATGTTAGTTGTGTAACTCTATGAACATACTAAAACTATATATACTTTAAATGAGAAAATATACAGTTGTGAATTATATAAAAACATGTTACTTACATGCTAAAATATGGAAAAAAAATCCAGCTGGGAATACATAGCAACAAATGAATGTGATATGATATGAAGGACTGTAACAGACATACCTACAAAGTGCTGAAGGACCACAGCAGAGGAAAAATACAACTTATTTACTATGTCAGTGACTCAGTTCTTCCTAACTGCCATGTGTCATTATGCATGTGCCTGTCAGTGGATGTATGTGTGTATGTACACACGTGTGTGCAACAGTGACCTGGCTAGACTTGGATATATTTGGCTCATGGAGCATTACAACACCTCAATCACCCAGATATCTGTTTACATTCATGGTTCAACACAGGTTATGAGTAGTGATGTCCCGGAGTTAACTCATGTCAGTCCAAAAGAGCTGAATGTAGGCATCACTTCCCAATTCTACCTATACATTGGTACCTTGAAACTGGCCACACTGCAAGGATTTACACCACGGAAATCAGCAAAGACTACAAATCAGGGCCCCCCCAGTACCCCCCCCAACCCTTTAGCTTGCTGGTTATTAAACATTTGCCAGCATATCACTGGGTTTAAAAGTTCTTTTGGAAAGTGACTCACATGATATCACACTTGGGATTCAGATATATTCATAAATGCCTGGAAAATTGAAGGAGTCATTCAGAAGCCAAATTGCCTGAGGACACTATTGAGTCTCTGAGAAAAAATATGTCATAAGGGAATACAGGATCTGGCATGATGAGCACTCCTAGCAAAAGCAGCTGAGAATTAGGAAGAATCAAGTGTTCTGGGTAACGCTCAAAGGCACATCAGCACCTTGGAAGGAAACAGCTTTGGAGAAAACTCAGAAGTGCTAGACACAAACTTCTGGAATGACTCAATGCTCCAGTAACCCTGGTATGGGTCCTTCATAAGATACACAGGGGAGCTTCTTCAGAAAGACTGCCCAGCACCAAGAGCAGCAGGGGCTGCGATGAAGGTCAGGGATGAGCGACATGCTCTAGGAGGCTGTCCCTCCGCTGGAATGGAAGAGGAGCTGAGCTGAGCATCAGGGCGGCAGCAGTGGCCGGTAGAGGTGGTTCAGAAGGAAGTGACAGAGAGCAGGACAGGGTTTGGTGGAGCGTGATGGCACCTGCGTAAGCAGAAGCCAGAGCAGCGGTGTGGCCCTGGAAGAACAGCAGAGAGGAGAAACCTTAACGAATGCATGAAGTCACAAGTACGCCTCCTTGGAAACCCTAATATACTTGAAGATTAAGGAACTTTCGAAAAGAATCCAAGCAACCAAGGTGTATGAGTGTGTCTTCTGGGGAGGTAGCTGTTACCACAGTAAATTGATCATATATCATCTACCATAAAACTGATGCCATATGTCAGAATTATTTACTTTTTAATCCCTACCCCACAATATATCGTCAGCTCCTGAAGGCAGAATTTATTCTATTCATCTTAGCTCCCATGACAATCACAGGGCACATTGCAAGCATTTCATTTGTTAGTAACAGTAAGGCTAACAATTAACTCTATAACACAGGCACTATTGGAAGAATTTCACATTAACTCATTTGCAACTTATGAGAAGGTGTTAATATTTCCCCATGTTAAAAATAAACTAAGACACAGAAAAAATAAATAACTTTGCTAAAGGTCATATATCCTCCAGATAGATAAATCAATAGACAGATGATAGATAAATAGATGATGGATGGATGGATGGATGGATGGTATCATTTAGAGAATTTGGTTTATCTAAGTTCTGCCACTTTTTCAAAATGTGCTCTAGGTTTTTTCCAAACTAGGAATAGAAGGCAGTTAGTAGGTCATAAAATCAATTTAGTGGATTGCAACTAGAATTTTTTTTTTTTTTTTGGAAAGAACAGATCCCAGTACATCATGTGGGGCAAACGTGAGTTGCTCTGTGAAACCTCTATTTCAGTTGTGTGTCAGTATGGGGATATGTTTGTGTATGTTGGGTCAAAATATAAAATGCATTTCCTACTATGGTTTGCTGTCAAAATTTGAGAAACCCTGACCTAGGGGATATTATCTTAATATCCTCTGTTCCTTAGTTTCCTCAAAACTATCATGAGCATCTAGTATTCAACAAAGTAGGTATTTAGAAGACAATTTGTTAAATTCCAGGGTATAGGCTTGTAGCTTTACTAATGCCATTAAAACACCAGGAAAAATAATTTGAACTAATAAACCAAAATATTATGTATGTAACACTATGATTTGATTTGTCTTTTCAGAAGAGATGGTATAGTCATTATAACGTACATATAAGATTGAGTTTTTTATTTTTTTAAAATTCTCTCTGCAAGACAGCTCTGTCCAAGATGCTTTGGCCCTGATAAGAAATGAAGAGAAGAAAATACCCATGAGACTACCCCCATGCATTACCGAAGTTATGATTGGATCATAACGCCACTTGCATTTCTATATGGAGAATGAGATGATAATAAGAATGAGTAATAATAAAAGATTTAATAGCTCTCCTCTCTGGAAAAGTCTCCTAGTTCTGGGGAAAAGCCTCTTCTCCACCTCTACTCAAGAAAAGAGGAAATGTAGAACTGCTGAGACCTTTAGGGAAGAAAAGAAATTACCCAAACAGAAAGATAAAACCAATGCCAGTATCTGACTATTGTTTAATACTGTTTTGAATAAGAAATTATGTAATTACCATTGTCCTCTGTTTTCCTGAAACTTACTGCTTAAGGTAAAAGAATGAGAATTAGGTATATAGCTCAAGGCAGGGAATCAAATCTTCTTTTTGCACATTTCTTAAATATCATACATAAAAATCATATATATTTAAGTATCTTATAAATGATAAACTTTATAAAAAATTATTTATTTTATTACCTAACTAGAATATTATTTCCATGAGGTTGAAGGTGAGTACTACCTTTTTTAAAGAATTTCCTACAACAGCTAGCGATTCTCAAAAAATCAATTGATTAATTTAATTAAACAGATTCATGAAATAAGAAATACCTTCTAGTGAATTATGTTGAGTCTTGAAAGGCAGGAATCTATGTATTAATTGCCTGTCTTGACTAGCAGTTTTGTGTATGTTATCTCATTTTAGTTTCATAAAAATACTATAAAATAAGAATTATTACATTGATTTTAGTAAAGGACAATGAAATTACTTGGCTAGTAAATTGCTATGCTGGGATTCATACTGAGGTCCCTATGTTTGCAATGCTCATACTCACTGCTTGCAATTAAGAGTAGTTAAGCCATCACACCAAAGTGGGGAGAGAAGTAGTGCCATATAGCATCACTTCACAAAGCACAACCTAGGAATATTTTGCTCTGAGGTGATATGTTATTGGAATGAGAGGGACTGATCCATAAATAGGAGACATTTAGGCACCAGAGTGACATTTTCGTTCATTATTTCATTTCATGTCATTTGCCACATGTTTGTCTCTAATCCCATGCATGTTCCTGTACCTATGTAATATTCAGTGTGAAATTCTATGTCAGTATATTTAAACTTCCAAAAGTCAGTAGGTTCAGAGTTGTGATTCCCATAGCAACCATAATTCCACCCCTTTGTTTTTATATAGCATTTGTATAACTGGGGAAGTTGTTAAGTTTTATATCTTAATATAAATATGCAGTCATGTTGAGTGTCTTTTTATAGTTGCTGTGGGAACCACAATTTAGAATTTTCTTTGCATTTAAATTCCCAATCAGATTATTGCAATCACTGGCATTCCTCTAATTTTATTGAAGAAGTGGAAATGGGAAAAATGAATAGTAATTTTATTATAAATTCCCATAGTTTTTATTTTAGGATATTATTTAACTGCCAAAGGGAAATTTTAAAAAATTTTTTTAAAAGGAAGAAAGGAAGGAAAGAAACATGGCATTTTTAAAATAAAATGGCAAAAGGAAGAATACTGTGATAAAAAAAAATACAAAGTAATTTGGGGGGGCACCTGGGTAGCTCAGTCATTAAGTGTCTGCCTTCAGCTCAGGTCATGATCTCAGGGTCCTGGGATCAAGCCCCACATTGGGCTCCCTACTTAGCAGGAAGGCTGCTTCTCCCTCTCCCGCTCCCCCTGCTTGTATCCCATCTCTCGCTGTCTCTCTCTCTCTCTCTCCCCCTCTGTAAATAAATAAAATCTTAAAGAAAATAAAGAAATATAAAGTGATTTTAAATATGTGCAATTCCCAAATATTTTGAAATGTTATCTTTCCTGCTGGTCACAGAACACTAAGTGTTAAAAATATAAAGACCTATAAAGTTCTTAGATCTTTCTCTTTTTTAAGGATTTATTTATTTGAGACAGAGAGCATGCATGCTCTTGTGCGCACATTGTGGGGAGGGGCAGGGGAAGAGGGAGACAGAGAATCCTCAAGCAAACTCCCTGCCGTCATGGAGCCTGATGAGGGGCTCTATCCTAGGACCCTGAGATCATGACCTGAGCCAAAACCAAGAGTCGGCCACTCAACTGACTGAGACACTCAGGCGCCCCTCTTAGATCTCTTATTTGTGTGCACTTTATAAGTGAAGGATGACATGAATATGTGTGTATTATGTCGTACAGGTTGTATTGTGCATGTGTGTCTGTGTCTGTCCATGTCTGGGATGCATTTCACTTTCCACTCAAAGGAAGAGTTTAATGAAATTAACCTTAAAAACACACAGTATTTGCATATGATTCAGTATCCTTATAGGTCTTGTAGGACCATGAAACGTGAATGTGTATTTAAAATCCAATACTCTTTACTTAAATAGGAGTTTACAACAGTTTTGTATAAAAGTGTCTCACAAAGGAAAGAGTCTGAAGTCAGGATGGATATGCAGACAAATGCAGTGAACAAACTTAACTCCTAACACTTCCCTCCCCTAGAAACAGCCCGAGTGGGGTTTTGCAGCTTTTCTAAAACTCACAAACCATGATTTAAAAACCACTGGTGTAGACATATTTCCTCAACAGAAAATAAGCCAAATATCATGACATGGTGATATATTTCTCTAGTGTGATCTAGATGGCATCTCTGAAGCCTTATAGGTGGTAAGATTTATGATGACAGTTCGTTTTATTTTTCCAAAAAAAAGGGAGGGGGATTTTGATAGGGATATTATTGCCTCACAGTTGACTAAATGATTTTGTGAATTATAAAATCTTATCCTTTCACTATGAATTGGTTTTTGTAAAGTTTTCCTTTACACTTTAACAAGAATGTCGTGACACTGGCGAAGCTAAAGAGACCAAACCTAACAGAACTGTCTGCTCTCCCAGGCAAGAAGAGAGCACACCCCTCACTTCAGAAGACAAATCCAGGTCAAGGCTGTTCCTCAGGTTCCCAAGTCCCCAAACTGGATTTTTTTCCGGCAACTCAGAGCTGAACAGACTCAAAGTGGCTGATTTATTCAGCCAAATTTAGAGGCGATTAGGACCTAAGCTCAAATGCCAATTTATTAATGTTTTGAAACAGACAAGTACCAAGTTGTGTGTATTACTTGTGAAAAAGCTTTTGCATTTTTCTATTCTCTCCACATAAGTCAGTCTTCTTGAGGAAGCTAATCTTAATTGGGTGGTTGTTTGCAAAACCTGCTCATTGAACGATCTGAAATGACAAGTGTCTTCTCCATTGAAATTATTTATGCCAAAACAGCTTAAAATTCAAAATGATGTCAGTGACTGTTTTAAGAGACCAGGGCAGATATTGCTAGACATTAGGACTCAAATCTCAGAACTAGTCACTGCAGATCTCATCCCTTCCCCCAACATCCTTCACAGATCCATACATACTGCCCTTCGAGGCATATTAATGAACATTTAACACTCCAGGATCTACATGAAAAGAACTAAACTGAGATCTTACGTCATGATAACCCATATCCTATCTTATAAAATTCACAGATGTGATATGCTTTCCTATGATTCAACTAAACACAAAATTCACAAATGACAGTTTGACCCAATGAGCACAAAGGTAGTCAATGAACAGGAAAAAATTAAGTCTGTTTAGCAAAAGTTGATCCTGATATATATGTAGTCACTATTCATAAGAAGCATATGTTACCAGGGTGCCTGGGTGGCTCAGTGGGTTAAAGCCTCTGCCTTCATCTCAGGTCATGATTTCAGGGCCCTGGGATCGAGCCCCACTTCAGGCTTTCTGCTCCGCAGGGAGCTTGCTTCCCTCTCGCTCTGCCTGCCTCTCTGCCTATTTATGATCTCTCTCTCTCTCTCTCTGTCAAATAAATAAATAAAATCTTAAAAAGAAAAAGAAACATATGTTACCTTTTTATATATGTACAAATACAAACATGTTTTTATACAAACGTGTATGTGTGGCACATGCTTTCTTTAATACCATCTTTCTTCCTTCTCTTTATTTGGCTTCTCCATATTAACAGCATACTACCTTTATTGTTTGTATTATGTTATCACCCTTACTATGTTCCCTAGCTCCGTATCATAACCAAAGAATTCTGTTATGTCTACTCCCATGGACAATCCTAAAATTGGAACTATCAACTTGGATAAATCAAGGATTTTTGCTGCCTTTGGAGAATCTGTAATAAAATGACTTATGCCAGATTGATTTGAGACATGCTCTTATCTCTTCTCTGACAATCTATGATCAAAGTTATAGTCCTGCCATCATCTCTGTGCTACAGGATCTCGGAGCAAGATTATCTGGTAGATTCAGATAAACCCAACTGCCCTTCTGGTCCTCTTCATAACAGCTAATGGCCTGCACAAGCATGGTGTCAGCATTTCAAGAGAAAATAGTAAACACCACGTTTAAGTTTCCTATATTACAATATCCAGAGATGCAGAGGAAAAATGCCCAAGGTAGGAGAACCTTCATTAAACTGATCCTAGGTTTTTGACATGGTTACTATTGCTATTTCCAAAAGATGGAAATATCATTGCTGTCAAACTGAGCAGTCTGCCACAGGGAGTGGTGGTCACTTTGAAGACTCTGCCACGGAAGGATAATTTTATACAATTTATGAGAATTGTTGTTCTGAGGCAGGAGAAGTTATTGTCACCAAAGCACAGTCTGTCACAGATGGGGAATATTATCCCGTGGAGGTGTCTTATCTGGGAGGGAGGTTAGTTTAGAAAGCAAACTTCTCAATCTTCATGTTGTTTCATATTCTATCCTGGAGCACAGTTTAAACTGATTGACAGACATAGAAAAAAATATGTTAATTCCAAGAAAGTTTAATAATAAAATCAAGGTAAAATCTCCATCAGTAAAACATCTACTGAAATAGTAAGATGGATTTTGTCAAACAGAAACCCTATAGCTATTTCCCACTTAACCTATATTTCTCTGTCATCCTCATACTTGCATTTTTTATTCCTTCTTCACATTGAAATCCCAGACGAGGAATAAAATTGAAGTAAAAATTTGCATATTTAAATGAATGCTGTCGAATTTATTGGGACTGGGATCAATTGTAGATTATCAGAAAACTCTTGATAGGAGACAAATTCAAAATCAAAATGTTTACTGCCTTTACCATCTGCAACATTCTCCAGTCCAATACGCTAATTTTCTTCACTTTGTTTTCTCTGGGGAACTTTTTCCTTCTCCCACTGAGATCACTGGTGTCTGCTCAGTTAGGACTATTCTGTCTCAATTTTCAGCAATCTCAATATTGCCCATTCTCACCCAGTGATGAAAAAAAGTCATCAAAAGTAGAAGAAACCATCCAGATTCATTAACTTCATCGTGGATATCGCCTAGGGACTGTTTTCTAGTGCTCTGATGCATAATATTTGAAATTTTTGACTCAGAGGCTCAGCTTCAACTCTGGCAGAGAAGTTCATCCCAGACAAATTAGCTGATATTTTATATTATCTGTGATTACACTCCCCTCTGCTACTTTAGCGAGCAGGCAGTAGACTGTGTGGCAGTAGACTGTGTGGTATCTCTACTTTCATTTTAATTCTTATGCATGTAATAAATACACCAACAAGAAGTCTCTAATATTGTGCACTCCCTTAGTCCTGAGTATGACTAAAAAACTGATTACCTAACACTAACTGACAACTTCATTCATGCAAAATATATTTAAAGAGTTCATCTTACCAAAACTATTTGAACCATACAACACATTAAAAGAAAGGAGGAGGGGGAAGATGACCTTTATCTCTGAGGTATTATAGTCTATAGTACCTGAAATGAATAAGAGTGACAAATCATTTTTTTTTTTTAGATTTTTTAAAAGATTTTATTTATTTATTTGGGATAGAGAAAGCCTCACAAGAGAGCATGAGTGTGGGGTGGGGGTGGGGAGTGATGGTGCAGGAGCAGAGGGAGAGGGAGAAGCAGACTCCCTGCTGAGCAGGGAGCCCAATATAGGGCTCGATCCCAGGACCCTGAGTCATGACCTGAGCCTAAGGCAGATGCTTAACTGACTGAGCCACCCAGGTGCCCCAAGAGTGACAAATCTATGTGCCTGATATATACAGGGAACAAGGAAGGTATCTTCCACCTTTTCGCAGTCTCTCCAATAGGAAGAAACGATCATTGAAGTAAAATTTAGAACATTCATTGAACCTTCTTTTCTGCCTGTTCTTGTTGTTGATATGAAAATGGTGCTTTCATTAGATATATACTGTGATGTAACAAATCTCCCAAAACTTGGCAGCTTAAAACAATGAATTTTTATCGTCTCATGCAGTTTCTGAGAGCCAGGAATCTAGCTGTAGCTTAGATGAATGGTTACAGTTCTAAGTCTCTCATGAGAGCACAGTTAAGACGTAGGACAAAACTTGGGGGGCAGGATCCACTTCCAGGCCCCCTCATATGCTTATTGCCAGAAGCCTCTGTTCCTATTCATATGGGTCTCTCCAGGGGCCTACTCAACAAGTGGTTTCCCCAAAATGATCTAAGATAGAGTGAGACCAAAATGGGAGCCACAGTGTCTCCTGTAATTTAATCTTGGAAGTGTCTCACTTCTGCTAGATTTACTGGTTACACAAATTAAACTTGGTAACAATGTGGGAGGAAACTAGCCAATGTTATAAATCCCAGAAGGAAAGCATTATTAGGGACCATCTTGAAGACTGAGTACCCCAGTTCTATGTTCTCTCTATTCAGTGTGCACTCCCTCTCTCTAATATATGCTTGTTCTTGGTTCAAGTTCCTATACCCTACAGTTCAACAACAAGGGTTTGATTATGGGTTTAGAGGAAGGAGGTTGAGACTTGAGGTTAATCTACATGCTTTAAACCTATTTCAACAATGCTAGGTATTCTCATTCCCATTTTTGTATACAGCTACCTTGGTGGGAGGTTATTTATAGAACAGAATTGGGCAATTCTAAATCCTTTAGTTAAAACTCATCATAGGAATACCTGGGTGACTCAGTCAGCTAAGTGTCTGCCTTCAGTTCAGGTCATAATCCCAAGGTCCTGGGATCAAGGCCCACATTGGGTTCCATGCTCCTTGCTCAGTGAGCAACCTGCTTCTCCCTCTGCCTGCAGTTCCCCTGCTCTTATGCTCTCTCTCTGACAAATAAATAAATAAAATCTTAAAAAAATAAAAACAACTCATCATAAATCATCAAAATTATTGTCCTACACATATATAAATATATATATAACATACACATATACATTTATTTTTGTTTATTTTATCCAACGTTCATTGAGTCAATAAAATGTTTTGGACACTTATTATGTTTAAGCACTTTTTAGATGCCTATGATAGAAAAGTAAATAAGCATACAAAAATCCCTGCCCTTATAGCTCCTACTTTCTAGTGGGGAAGAAAGAAACCACAAATCAATAAATCACATATTATGTTAGAAGATGAAAAGTCTTTTGAAAGAATATAGCAGTAGAAAGGGGATTTTAAATTCTGGAATGGGGGAGAGGGGTGTGATTTTTAAACAAAGTAGTAAGGATAGGTCACATTTGAGCAAACACCTGAAGATAGGGAGAAAGAAAGCCACTGCACACATTTGGAGGAAAGATTTTCCAGAAGGATAAGCCAGATGGGTGGGAACATCTTCGTGCTTAACAGGAGTAGTGTCAGAAGCAAGAAGGAGTAGTAGGAGATGATATCAAAGAAGTTACAAGGGAACAAGTTTTAAGAGTCTTGCAGACCACTCAATGTTGGCTTTTACTCTGGGTGAAATGGAAAGACACTAGATAGTTTGTTTTGAGCCCAGAGTAGATAAAAATTAATAAAATGAAGGGGAAAAGATATTCAATATATACAGGTAAGCAAAGAGATATGGTTTTTAAAATTTTATTTATTTTTATTTTTTTATAAACATATAATGTATTTTTATCCCCAGGGGTACAGGTCTGTGAATTTTTTTACACACTTCACAGCATGCAAAG
This sequence comes from Meles meles, assembly GCF_922984935.1. Classification (NCBI taxonomy): domain Eukaryota; kingdom Metazoa; phylum Chordata; class Mammalia; order Carnivora; family Mustelidae; genus Meles; species Meles meles. The sequence goes on along the minus strand of NC_060076.1, from coordinate 83,741,492 downwards.
AGGTATGTTTTCATCTTGTTTACATCCACTGCTATTTCTATGTCCAGCTAACTGGTATCTAATCATCAAGACTCCTCCCTCAATTTCACCTTCACATTTAACCCTTTAAAATCTGGCTCGGGCATTATGGCCAGGCTCTCTGGAGAAAGGAAGCCCTGAAAGGTAGCATGTGCGGCTGATTTCCAGGATGGCTGTATTTAACAACCCACTCCCGGAATGTTAACAGATTGTCCTGAGAGCCTGAATGCAGCAGCTCCAGCACACCCTGTTTTCGTTCCACAGAGCAAACACCAAACACAGTGACTTTACAGCAGATATCATACAAATGCTTAATTAATAACAAAAATTATCACTTCTGAGTACCTTTATGTGTTAAACACATAGCTCACCTTTTGTCAAGTATTTCCTCAAAAACCTCACAAGGACACAGAAAGGTACTCATTTTGTCCCATTATTCCGCATATTATAGTGAAAAAACTGGTGTTTCTGAAGGTAAAATAACTTTGCCAAGTTCACTAGCTAATAAAGAGCACAGTCACGATTTGAACCACAAACCGTTTATGACTTTTTTTTAATTGAGATTTTATTTATTTATTTGACAGAAAGCACGCACACACAAGCAGGGGGAGTGGCAGGCAGAGGGATAGGGAGAAGGCGGCTTTGGGCTAAGCAGGGAGCCCAATGGGGGGCTCAATGCCAGGGATCTCAAACCCTGGGATCATGACCCAAGCAAACAAAAGGCAGACATTGCTTAGCCAGCTGAGCCACCCAGGCACCCCATGCCTTTTCCGTTGTGCTGAATAAATGACTCTAACCTGAAATTCAAAATATCAAGTGTCCACTATGTACCCATTGTATAAACTTCCCATCAGTGTGCAATTATTTACAGTAGAAATTTAGCACTGTTATGAATTCACCTGATTTCTACTAAATAGCATGCATGCATTTTGTGCCATGGTATGGGTACACTGAGGTTCCACTCCCTTTAACAGTTGTACCTTTTCTTAGTATAGCCAATAGCACTAGCTCCCTATTTCCTAAAGAATGATGTTTAAATCAAATCAACAGCACCACACCCACAATTCTATCCCTTTATACTGCATTCTTTAAAATTAGGCTTAAGCAACAGCTATCCCAGGAAACTTTTTCTCTGAGAACTGTTTCTCTTTCTGGCTCCCCTCAGAAGGAAATAGATGACCAAAAGTTGTGTTTTCAAGTATCCTGTGAATATCTATAGCATTACACTACAACATATAGTTATGTGGCAAATATTCATTTCATTTCTCTTTTCTCCCTTAGGACAAGAACTTTTTTTTTAAAAGAAGGGTTTATGTCTTATTCAACTTTACATCTCCAGCAACTGCTATGAGATGCATGTTTTTCTTCTTTATTCTTTGAATACATGAATAATTAAACAAACACATACAACATTCAGGGCAAATATCATCATTTTGCAGTTGGCATTTCTATTTATTTAGATAATTTCATAATGTCACAAATTTATAATAGCATTTCAGCTATCATATTTCAGAAACCAGAATAAAGCTCTGGTTGGATGCTTGAGTTCTATAGCGATACTGCCTGAGTTCAATCCAATTTTGTTTTTACCCTTTACCAGCTGGGAATTTACTCCATCTTTCAAAGCTCTTTTCTTAACCGTAAAATGGAGATCATTTTTACAAGAATTAAATAAATTAACACATATAAAACACATAGAAGAAACTTGGCAAATAATCAGCTCCCAAATAAAAATTAATTATCACTTCACTGGTAAACATAAGGGTAAACATGAATACACTTCGTTGATGAAAGCATGATTTGTGTTCATGGCCAGGGCAATGGTTAGGTTTTGTTTGTTTGTTTTGCTTAATAAGACATTATCATTCATAATAATAAACATAATCACAATTCCCACTACTAAATTTCCCACAAAGGTATACAGATGATACCGAAACCTAACTTCACACCCTTATAACAAGCTTCTCTAAGAAAGCTAGCAAGAATAATTTGATGCTGACCTCACATTGAGTTTGTTCCCTTACCTGTCTGCTCTTCACCAGCATGGGAGATAAATGAGAACTGGCATTACGTTTTCAGCCCTGGGTTATACCACAGTGAAATCCAAAATCGGCATAACAGAAACAATCTGGGAAAAATGAGAGGGACTATTTTTTTTTAAGATTTTATTTATTTATTTGATAGACAGAGATCACAGGTAGGCAGAGAGGCAGATAGAGAGAGAGGAAGGGAAGCAGGCTCCCTGCTGAGCAGAGAGCCCGATGTGGGCCTCGATCCCAGGATCCTGGGACCATGAGCTGAGCCGAAGGTAGAGGCTTTAACCCACTGAGCCACCCAGGTGCTCCGAGAGGGACTATTTTAATACAGAAAATAAGCTGGTGATGACCCACCATATCTGACCTCTTGCTGAAATTATCAGATTAATACCTATTGTTAAACAAAAAATTGTGTTTCCTAGATTCTCTCATGTCTACCCCCTCCTTTATTCCACCCATGTACACCTGGACTTAAAAATACAATTGTAAAGATCCTTTTTAAAAAAACTTTTTATTTATTTATTTGACAGAGAGAGATACAGCGAGAGGGGGAACACAATCAGGGAAAGTGGGAGAGGGAGAAGCAGGCTTCCCCCAGAGCAGGGAGCCTGATGCAGGGCTTGATCCCAGGATCCTGGGATCACGACCTGAGCCAAAGGTAAACGCTTAATGACTGAGCCACCCAGACACCCCATAAAAGTCCTTTTAATAAATCCCATTCCCTGGACTGATTAATAGATTTCCTTATTTCTATAGATTAAACTCATTTTGTCCAACTTGGTTTTGTTTCCACATGTTATATCAACTAGAATATAGCTGTGGTGTAGGACGCTTTTGTCTCTTTCTTTTAATTTCCTTAAAGAGATTTTATGTTTTGTTGTGACTCTTGCTCCAAATTATGGTTATTGTGATGTATATCCACAATTCTTAAGGTTGTATACTATGCACAAAAATTTTTGTGAGCAAATTTTGTCAAATATTCGCCAAAATTGGTTATGCCACAAGGACTGATAATTCACTGAAAATCCCTCAAAAATAATTCTGAAAATTGACTTCACATATTCTGTATTATTTTTCCTTTTGTAATGATATATCTCTACAAGAGCAACCCAGGTTATTAACCCAACGCTGTACATACATGAAACTTTGGATGGTGTAATATATTTCTGACATCTAGAAATATAGCTCAAATATCATCACTGAGGCTTATTTATTTCTCCAAATGAGCAGTTCTCAAGACCAGCTTTGATGGTGATTTATTATAAAATAATAACAAAAACCAGAAATACAGAAAAGCTCTGAGCTTTCACTTGAATATGGCCTTCTTTCTCCCTACTTCAACACTTAAAACTCTAAACTATGTTATACTCTCCTGGTTCTTCTTATGCTCCTTTTATAAAAACATTTAAATTAAACATCAGATTGCTTCTTGCCTGACCTACAATGCCCCAGGCTGATTAATCCAACTCCCCATTCCTATACTATTCCTTTCACAATTTGTGGTGTCAGCTCCTTTGTTAATGGGCAACTGAAAAAGGGAAGGTTTGCTTCCACTCACCTCTAGAAAAGAATTGTTTATGGAGAAAAAAAAAAATGGGTTCTGCAATTCTCCAGCTTCACTGGAATGTTATAGTTAGGTCCACTTAAAACAAACACTATTTAATACAATTTAGCTTTATTAAGATCTGTTTTTAAATGGGCAAACTTATCTAAAAGGACACTTTCAGCACAGGACCCTAAAGAACACCCTGCCCTTTCTACTATGCCCAACCCTGTGGCTTTGCATAGGCTGTGTGCTGTCACATTAATAGAGGACATCAAGTCTAATGGAGACGTGCTGGGCTTCTGCGGAGTGTGAATTATTAACTCAGGTATATGGGAGAGTATTAAACAATCCTGTGAGGCAGAAGGCATTGTTTAATGCTCTGTTTGTATCTGATTCCTTGTTGTTTTCATACACTGATGGAAACCAGGTAGGAATGCTAACAAGAAATTTCAAATAGATAAGAGAGAATTTTAAGCTGTTGTCATCAGTCCCAGCTTCTGTCAGTGCAGGAAGTAAACAACTTCAGATGCATTAGGCAACAATGAGAGATACAAAGGATATGGCAGAGGCAGGTCAGCATCAACACTATTTCTGAGCTATCATTACCAAAGCTCAATTAACTAAGCCTTAAATTTAAGTGAGACTGAGGTCCAGTCATTCTCTTTTGTCTCTGTACCTCTCGATAGGCAATCTGAGAACCTATTAGAGAACCTGGGCTAAAAAAAATACCGATTTTTTTTTTTATCACATCCCTTTTCTGCCTGAAATACAGATTTCTCTATAAAGCATCTCATTCTTCTGGTAAAAATGGAGTAAACAAGAACAACAACACAGGAAAGAACATGCTTGCTGGGGAAATTAGGGCCCACCTGGGTATTCTTTTTTTTTTTTTTTTTAAAGATTTTGTTTATTTTATTTATTTGACAGAGAGAAATCACAAGAGAGGCAGGCAGAGAGAGAGGAAGGGAAGCAGGGTCTCCGCTGAGCAGAGAGCCCGATGCGGGACTCGATCCCAGGACCCTGAGATCATGACCTGAGCCGAAGGCAGCGGCTTAACCCACTGAGCCACCCAGGCGCCCCCACCTGGGTATTCTAATTGAAAAGTTTTTTAAAACAAAAATTCATAAAAGTAATACACACATATCCAAATACCTTAATCATTTCATCTTAAATCATAAAAAATGCACATGCATTGCAACGCTTCCTATGTAAAACCAAGGCTTTTTCCTTCTTCTTTTATAGTAAGATCCTTCCCACAATATATCTTATATGATTTCCAGGATCCAGGACTTTTTTTTTTTTTTTTAAGTGGAATAAGGATTCAAAGGCTGTGTGAACAGCCCTTATAATGAGTAGAGCAACTATTCTAATCAACTATACTCATGTCCTACTAGTCATTAAATATTCTGAACATCATGTTTGCTTGTAAAGCAATATGAGTAAATCAATCTTCCAGATTTGTAAGACTTTTTTCTCAACTATTTTATAATTTTTTCTACATTTAACAGAATTTTTAGCAACTTATTTTTATTAACACTTCCTAAAAGTCACCTGCTTACATAAAAGCAACTCTTTTTCTCTCTACACTTCCAACTGATACATTTACGAACCTGTTAATTAAGTAATACAAATATAATCATAGTACTACCACCAGAGAAAATTTGAATATAAACCACTGGCTCCTGGAAAGCATGGAATTAAACTTAGAAGTATGTACATATCCTAGAAAGTATCTATAAGATGCAAGCACTCAGTGAGTCACAGGCCAAAACCAATATGTCAGAATATATTGGAACAGAAGAACGGGAAAACATCAATTAATCCAGAAGATTAATTACCTGGAATTAAGAGAGTATACACTGTATTATTACACCAATAATTACAAAGACAAGACTATATGCATACTGTCAAATCCCAGTGCATAACAAAAGTATATGTAATATAACTCAGCTATAATAGAAGATTTGAAAAATGTGCTCAAGTTGACCAAAAGTATTTGCTTAACTCAAAAGTACTTGACTCAAAAATACTTGACTCAGTTATTTGTTTCATTCACATGGGAAACTAAGTTACAGTATGATTACTACTTAAGATCGAATAGTAAATTCCTACTGAACAATAAAAATGATACAGTTCTTTTTTTTTTTAGATTATTTATTTATTTATTTGACAAACAAAGATCACAAGTAGGCAGAGAGGCAGGCAGAGAGAGATAAAGGAAGCAGGCTCCCAGCTGAGCAGAGAGCTCGATGCAGGGCTCAATCACAGGATCGTGAGATCATGACCTGAGCTGAAGGCAGAGGCTTTAACCTACTGAGCCACCCAGGTGCCCGAAGATGATACATTTCATGCTCACTGAAACATAGGTAAGGTGGTTCTTTGTGTTAAGTGGGCTACATACATTCCCACCAGAGATGATGTGGGCTGTGGATATAGAGATCCACAAATAAAATGGCTATTTGAGTAATCCTCAATGACATTTTTCAATATATAGAAGAAATACTGATAAATCAGAATGCATCTGTGGTCGGAAGAATTCTAAGATGTACTTCCCCTCAAAATCTCAGCCCTAGAAGTAAGCACACCTTCTCCCACGTATTCATTCACATACTGATCTAAGTACTCTTCTGAAGGCACTTTGTAGCTATAACTAATGCCCAAAATCAGCTGACCTTAAAATTAGAGAGAACTGTCCTATTTGGGTGGGCTGAACCTAGCATAGGAACCCTTTAAAAGTGGAGAGTTTTCTCTGGTTGGGAGCAGGAGAGGAAATTAAAGACAGGCAAAAAGTATAGCAGATGCTATTTTATAAAAATCTGCAATGTTGGGGCGCCTGGGTGGCTCAGTGGGTTGGGCCGCTGCCTTCGGCTCGGGTCATGATCTCAGGGTCCTGGGATCGAGTCCCACGTCGGGCTCTCTGCTCAGCAGGGAGCCTGCTTCCCTCCCTCTCTCTCTGCCTGCCTCTCTGCCTACTTGTGATCTCTCTCTGTCGAATAAATAAATAAAATCTTAAAAAAAAAAAAATCTGCAATGTTTCATTACGGAGATTGGAGTTGCTTTTCTGAGGATACAAGGCAACACTGTGGGCTGCTTTATGGGTGGGTGGGCTAAGAAATGGATGGCTGGTCACACATGGCTTATCGTTGTGCACAGACATCAAATTACCCTCTGAGTTCCAACTTCATCAATGACTATTATCCATTTTTCTACATTGTATTGAAATAGCAGAAAATAAAAGTGAACCTAATAGCTGATAATATATTCAGACAGACCCCACGGAGAGATGACTCTCAAATTGTGTCCCCAGATGAGCAATATCAGCATTACCTGGGAACCTGTTGGAAATACGTACTCTAAGGCTCTATCCCAGACCTACTAAATCAGAATCTCTGAGGGTAGGCCAGAACTATGTGTTTTATTAAGCATTCCAGGAGATTCTAATGCAAAGATCAAGTTTGATAACTGCTGCTAAAAGAGCCCTATTATTGCTATAACCTCAATGCCTGCTGCTGGTCACATCCCACTAGGGACATTATAAGCCTTACCTGTCTCTATGAGAATCTTGGTATGGCCATTTTATGTTATACACATTCCTTTCCTTAATAATCTTCTACAACACTGTGGGTTTTCTCTCCTCTAGAGTGTAGATGTGATATTATCAATGTTAATAATCTATTAATTAATAATTAAACGACTTTGAAGACCATCAAAAGTGTATTTTTGCAGAAGTCCATCATGTAATAATATAATTTAATAATCTGTAAAGCCAGAATATGTGATCACCCATGTGATTGCATAAATGTCCCATTATGTTTTCCTGATATGTATATGCAAATAGCTTTCAAGAGAACAATGGTAATACTCCTCTCAAATAAATCTGTGCATAAATAGCATGGGATTCCTAAAGCCATTTCACTTGTGCGTTGACACAGATTTGTTGCTATACTTCTGCAAAGATGGAGACTATAGTAATAAAATATATTCTAGCAGAACTTAAAGTAGCTCATATCACCCTAAGTGTCTTATGGACCCATTAATTATAAGTGGGGGAGATAAAATGTGTAGGGAACATAAATGTTTAACCACCACAGAGTTTGAATAATTAATGGAATGATACCCTTTCATGCAGAGCCCCATATCTTTAAAATATAGGAGAATATGAGTGCACTATTTCAATATTTAAGCCAAAGTAAGTGATGTAGTTTCTGCATGAGAACTATACGTCCGGGCAATGGATTGAACAAATGTTTCATAATAATAAAATGGCTTTTAAACATGAATTGGTCTCATAAGGTATAAGGATTTCCCTAACCAACACAATTTATTCAGAGTAAGATTAGCAAAGACAATTTTTGAAGCAATAATATTCATTACCTCCACATTTTATAATACTGCTAGTTTAGTGTATCTGAAGTGCTCCAGTGTGTTTAGACTGAACTTTCATCACGTCTAAACAGCTTAACTGATAGTTACTTGATAACTCTTTTATGAAGCAGTTTTTTTAATAATGCTTTCATATTTCTGGTTTATGATGCCATTAAAGTCATCATTTGTCACATTAGTAATAGAGAGATTCTTAAAATATCCCTAGCAGCAATTCAGGATGGCTTTTAATGTCAGCATAAATTCCTGTATTACTAAACTAGCTATGTGAAATATTAACAGTGTTGTTTGCAATTTCAGAATATATATGACAACGTAAGTATATAACGTACATCCCTCGTTTAGGAAAAACCAGTTAGAAACCTAAAGGAATGAAGCTAAAGTAGGTTGGCTTGACCTTGTGGTATGATTTTAACAGCAAAGAAAAAAAAGTTCCTTTGGTTGTACAATGGATCAGTAAAGTCTCTGCTATAGAATTATTTATTCTCCATAAACTAAGCAATTTAAAATGGGGACAAAAGAGGGGGGATAATTCTAACTTGCCCAGAATTTTATTTTATAGTGAATCCATCTCAATTGAAACACTCTTGGATATATTTCCAGGTTTTTTTTTTTTTAGACGTTAAAACACTGCATAGCATGCCCTCCCCACTCATATTACATCCTGATATGGGGGATTTTTCTAGAGGGCCATGGATGAGGCTCCAGGGCTCTAAAATTAGACCGGACCAGCTGTGCATAGTTGGTTTGATGCCGCGGGCTTGCGTGCATATGTAACACCATCCCATCACACTGTCAGCTGCTCCATTCTTGGAAACAAATGGAGTATTAATGTCCAAGAACCCCGCTGTTGGGCTGCTTTGGAGAGACAGGCTTCACATGATGTATGGCTGTGCTCTGTGTCTGCAACATCAATGAGATAAGAGGAGGATTTTTTTTTTTCCTTCATCGGTGTGTGAGGACTACAGATCTGATCTTCTAAGGGGAGTTTCTCTTCACAGAGGTTTAGTTAGCTCTTATGTAGGTACACAATGAAAGCTGTCTCAGGGGTCAAAGCAGGGCTTAAGCCTATTAGGTAAGATTAGGTTTGCAAAATGGAGACATTAACAGAAAAGGACCATTTGCTGTGATGACAGGTTACAGTAGAACTCCACTCTCCTTTCTTGGACCACTGAGCACCTTTTACTGTTCTTGGTGTTTCTATTATTTAATCACACAGAGCACATTAGTAATAAAATAAAAAGAGCACTGAAATAGAAATCAGAAAATTCTTATTTCTAAGCCCAGCCATGCCCCTCAGAATGGATGTGTACTTGGCCAATCTTATAATCTTGCCAAACTCATTCTCCTTGTTTCTATGATTACTAATTATATCTGTTTTATCTACTGTAATTGGTTAAAAAAATACCAGGTGTATAAGATGTGTGAATACAGCGCTAATCATTAAACTGCAGATGATATTTCAAAATGCTATTTTATTAATACTGTTATTTGGCCTTGAAATTATCTATTTGTCAATTATAACATTGATCCACATATTACCATTATTAAAATTTTTTTCTTCTTTTTAATTGTACCTTTGGACATGACAAGAAGACACAAAAAGAGTATCACGATCAAAATTTTTATGCCTGACTACCGCAAATTACTCCTCTTTCTAAAAGAACTACAGTCAAATAAACTGTTGACTGCTGGAACTATGAATGGACTGGGAAATAATTTTGTTATTAAAGAAATCATTTATCCACTGCAAATGCACCATAATTCTCACTGGCATTAAGCCCTTCCCTAGTTCCAAATGTTGGCAGGTAGCACTTTCATGAAAAAGAGACCAAGTAACTTTCAGCAAAAGAAAATGGAGAATGCCATCACAATTTCTCACCCATCTGCATTAGTCAAGGTCCTCCAGAGAAAGAGAATCAATAAGGGGTGTGTGTGTGTGCACGCACGTGCACATGCGTGTTTGAATACACGAGCAAAATATATAGGAAGAGAAAGAGAAAATAAAACTTACTATAAAAAATTAGCTCACATGATTGATCATAGAGGCTGATAAATCCCAAGATCTGCAATGGGAAAACAGGAGAACCAGGAGCCTACGGTATAAATTCTATTCTAAAAGCTTCTGGCTCAAGACTTAAGAAAAACTTGTTTCAGTTTGAGTCTGGAGGCTGGAAAAAAAAAACAAGATCTCATCTTAAGACAGATAGGAGGAGTTCTCTCTTATTTGTAGGAGGGTCAGCCTTGTATTCTATGAACTGGATGAAGCTAATCTGCTTTACTCAGTCCACCAACTCAAATGTTAATCTCACCAGATACTCTAAAGGACATTCCCAGGAAAAATATCTGGGCAGCCAGTGGTTCAATCAAGGTGTCCCATAAAATTAACCATCACATCATCAAAACCTCACAAAGAGGAAATGCCTTATAACATCCTAAAACTCCATGGCAGACTCATACATAACACCCAAAGAAAAGTGGGGTCAGTTTGACTAATCAAGGTGATTTTAGGCCTAGTTAACTGTTTCTAAAGTAGTAAACCTGGGGCCAAATTGATGCTCAAGCTACACAGCCCAGAACAAAAAGCTCTGTTGGAATAGTAGACAGGTGGAAGGTCTTTGGGCTGCATCTGCCTCCACTGGCCCTGAACTTTGTAGGTTATGCTTCTTTAACTTTGAATCTGTACCAATTCCCCTCTCCCCCACCCCACCCTCCTAAGTCTTTAATCCTTGAAGTTTGCTATAAGTGTTTTGAGTGCTATTGGACAACACACCCTCAATTCACATTTTATTCCACATATTTAGCAAAATATAGGCTCTATTTCCTATGTATTACAGGAGTTATTCCTATTTAATTAGTAATTTTCTAACTCATGATTATCTGTCTACATAAGAGTACTAATTATTAATTCTTACATGGAAGACTTGGTTTTAGTTTAATGATTCTTATTAGATATTACAATAAAAGTTCATTAAATACCACTCAAAAAGCAACGATTTAACTAAAGTTGTTCTTAATGATGACTACACTGAAAATCTAATTCTGAGAATTTAACAACTGTATTATTTAGTGAGAAACATAAAGAAAACTGTCAAACGTGGTAAATCCTTAAACTTACCTTTAACTTCTGACGAATAAAAAAATGAAACCAATAGAGATGAAACAGGTAACAAATACAGATGTGTGTGCGTGTGTATATTCTACTAGGTAAAAATGATAAGAACGTTCACTATCTTCATAAAAAGAAATAAGGACATTTCCACCCTGTATATTTAATAAAGAGCAGTAAAATTGAATAAATTTTTTAAAACTGTAATGTACATGTTTTTCTACTGCTTATATACCAAATTATAACAAATTTAGTAACTTAATACAAGTCGACTATTTTATAGTTCTCCAGGCCAGAATTCTGACATGGTTCTCACTGGGCTAAAATCAAGGGGTTGGCAGGGCTGTGTTGACTTCTGGAGGCCCTAGAAAAGAACCTGTTTCTTTGTCTTTTCTGGTTCATGGACATGCCTGCTCTCCTAAGCTCATGACCCTTTCACCCATCTTCAGTGCAACTAGTGCGGCATCTCCCTGTCCCATCTTCTATCCTTACATTCTCTCTAACCATGGTTGGGAAAGGTTCTCCACTTGTAAGAACTCATGTGATTAGATGGAGCCCACTCAGATAATCCAAGAGAAACTCCATCTCAAGATCCTCCACCTAACCACATTGGCAAAGTCTCTTTTATTGTATAAGATAACACAGATTTTGCCATTCACAGGATCCGTGGATTAAGATGTAGACACCTCTGAAGGCCATTCTTCTGCCTACAATGTTATAAAACTACTTTATAAATGTATGTTAGTGGACAAAACTCTCTTATGTTTTGTGGTTTGTTTTTGGTTTTTTGGTTTTTTCAGCAATGTAATCTGTACAACATTAGCTCCTTCAATTGGAAAAATAGAAAATGCTTTCATATGGGAACTTAGAACCAAGAACATATTTAAAGAAAAAAATTATGGTATTAACCATATATCCTAATTAATAGCCCTTCTTAATTACTAATAAAGCAGTCTGTGTTATAACTGAAATCAATTTGTCTTCATTTTCAAAATATTTTCCGCACAGTTGTGGCTTGATAATTAAAACATTGTGTCCAGGAACCATCTCCTTCTAACTCAGAGTCATTATTGTCTAGTGAAGTCATTAACTTGGATTAATTAGGTAAGAGAGGTATAATAATCTGTGGATGACTTCCAGCTCTTAGGAGAGCACTGAGAAACTATTTCTGTTATCTTTAGAGTAACATATAAATTTAAACTCCATTAAATCAGGTGCTGTATCTCCTTTGGTTCACTTCTAGGGCAGTACCCAGCACCCAATCAATAGTAAGTAAATACTTTAGAATGAATAGTGAAAAATTAAGTGAGTCAGTATACTGACTCACTGAAGTGTAAGTATTAAAGTGTAGGGTATTAAAGTGTAAGAGGACCTAGAAAAGGTTAAGAATAAAGGTAAATTATAATTTGAATGTTTCACATTAGAACGATTTGCACAGACTAATGGTGATTTTCCACATCATTCCTTAGCTAAAAGCATGGTGGCCAGTTTGGAATATTTAATTTGCAATGTATTTGGACCTAATGCAGATACAGAACTTGTAGATATGTTAGGTCATTGATCTTTCTGCATCTACCAATGACTGTTCAGATACTTACTAAGTAAAAGATTAAGCTTTACGAGGCTGCAGAAATAATAAAGCAAATAAATGTAGTAGGATCAAAATGTTTTTCTGATGCTCTTTTGTTAGATGTTACAAGAACAGTTTGCCCTTGCTGAAGAGAGCAGTGCCATATGAGGGAGAGAAAGTTCTCTGAAGTTCACTGAAGCTAAATGCTTGCTGACTTTAAAAAGCACTAACTCTAAAGCAGACCAATCACATTCTCAAAAACAGGCTTTCCGATTCCTAGAATTTGCCTTTCTTTCAATTCAGACACCATCTATCTCTTCCTCTGAAGCAAGTCTTGTGAAGAGCAAACTCTTAGAAGAGAGGAAAAGAAATCCTGACAAGGTCTTTAAGAGAACTTGATGGAGAAATACCCTGCAAAGCACTTTGCCTCATACCAGCTCCACTGGTAGCAGCAGATACAGCAGTGTGGCCTTTTCCTCACTCAGGAGGGTGTTTTTGTTGATTTCTCTTAACTACATTCTGACTGAATAACATGTCCTTTTAGCACTGGACTATCTACAGAAAGAACAAGAATAATTATTTAACACCACACCCCAACATGATTAATTTGTACCCAGACTTAATGTCAAATTCCATCGACACAGCTAGTCAGGTTTTCACCGAAATATTTTTATGTGTGCATGATCAAATATTTCTCCCAGTGGCTAGAATAATGCCTGGCACATAGAAATGGCTAAATATATACTTAAGTGACTAAAATGATGTTTCTTCCCACACAGAATTGTCCTTTTAGTATTTTAAAAACATATTTTGATATATTGTTCATTTCAGCATGTCTTTTTTTCCCTCCTCTAAAAACCCTCTGCTCTCTACTTTAAGCCAGATATATCATTGTTCCAGTGACAGAGAGGACTGGAATAGACTAGAATAAAGAGTTCCAGCAATTCTGTGTCAAGATGCTAGTCTTACAAACACAACTTAAAAATGGGCAAAAGGAAAAAATAAATACATACACACATACATACGTACATAATACATACATATACATATGGGAAACGGATCTGAACAGACATTTCTCCAAAAAAGACATACAAATGGCGAAGGAGTACATGAAAGAATGTTCAGTGTCACTAATCACTAGGGAAATGCAAGTCAAAAGCACAATGATATGCCACTTCACACACAATAGATTATCAAAAAAACAAAACAAATGAAAACAAACACAAAGTAACAAGAAAGGGGGGAAAGATGTGGAGAAACGGGAACTCCACTGTGAAAAATATTATGGTGGCTCCTTAAAAAATTAAAAACACAATAACCCTATGATCCAGTGATTTCACCTCTAAGCATATACCCAAAGAATGTGAAAGCAGGCAAACACGTATTTATACACCAGTGACCAATGTTCCTGGCAGCATTATCAACAACAGTCAAAAGTGGAAACCACCCAATGTCCACAACCAGGTGAATGGGTTACAAAATGGTCTATATATTCAATGGAATATTATATAACCTTATTAAAGGGGTGATGTGCTTTGAAGATGGAGGGGGAAACCACAAGCCGAAAATAAAAGCAACCACGAGAAGCCGAAAAAGTCAGGTAAGTAGATTTGCCCTTCAAACCTCCATGTTTGCCAATACCTTCACTTCAGAATTCTGACCTCCAGAACTGTAAGAGCACAGTCTCTCATGGTTCATCTCCCCTCCAATTTCATCCCCTTCATTTTTTCCTTTCTTCTTCTAATGTCCTCCATGCTATTCCTTATGTCCCACAAATGAGTGAACCCATGATAATTGTCTTTCTCTGCTTGATTTGTTTACTTAGCATAATCTCCTCCAGTTCCAACCATGTCTTTGTTTTGTTCTGTTTTGTTTTTTAAAGATTTTATTTATTTATTTGACAGACAGAGATCACAAGCAGGCAGAGAGGCAGGCAGAGAGAGAAGGAAGGGAAGCAGGCTCCCTGCTGAGCACAGAGGCCGATGCGGGGCCCGATCCCAGGACCCTGAGACCATGACCCGAGTCGAAGGCAGAGGCTTAACCCACTGAGCCACCCAGGCGTCCCCAGTTCCAACCATGTTGATGCAAATATTAGATTCATCCTTTATGATGATTGAGTAATATCCCATTGTAAAAACGGACCACATCTTCTTTATCCATCCGTCTGTTGAAGGGCATCTTGGCTCTTTCACAGTCTGGCTACTGTGGACACTGCTGCTATGAACACTGGCCCTTCTTTTCACTACATCTGTATCTTTGGGGTACCCAGTACCCCCAAAAAATACCCAGTAGTGCAACTGCTGGGTCATAGAGTAGCTCTATTTTTAACTTTTTGAGGAACCTCCACACAGTTTTCAAAAGTGGCTGCACGAACTTGCATTCCTACCAATGGTGTAAGAGGGTTCCTCTTTCTGCACAACCTCTCTGAAATAGGGAATAGAGGAAATAGGGGAGAGTGTCACAGAAGTTCACATCTGTCTTATATAGGTTCATACAGGTGTGTATGTCAGAGGTTTACAGGGGGTGCTTTCTGAAGCACTGTAAGAATGTGAGGGCAGCAGAATTGGGCAGAAGGAGAATCTTAACATGGACACGGCAGCGATAGGGTCATTCACTGTTACGTGGCGCTCTGGACCTGGCATGGTTCTTAAGAGATGCATTGAATTGAGTCCAGGGGTTTCAATTCAAACCCCTTAGAATAAATCTCATTCTCTCTCTCTGCCTCTCTTTCAACTTCCACATCAAGCAATCATTGGATGCCAGCTGCACCAAACTGTTGGTGCAAACTTGGGCGGCATAGCTCCCTCCCATCAGAGGCAATCTGTACAAACCATTAGCAGCCAAGACTCTCAGCAGTGAGGGGGTGCCTAGCACAGCCCTCAGGGGAAGCCAGTGTTCCATAGCATTGTCTATAACTTCTAAGGGAAATCTACTGTCCTTCTATGAGAAAACAAGGAAAGGGGTCATAGTATAATATTGCTGGGGTCCACAGGTGATCCAGTACCCTCCCCAAGGTCAGCCCAAAAATTGAGACCAAGACGGTCATACAAGTCAACTCAGGCTGAGTGAGAGTCTAGGAAAGCCAGCCCACAGCAGCACAGCCCTCTCCCATATACAGTTGGGGCGCATGTGAGGGCAGACTCACAGTTTTGCCCTGTGACATAAATGATGTAGTTGAGGGTTTGGGGAGCCCCCAGAATGAACAGTTTGAGGGATAATGTGAACAAATGATGAACCCCATAAGAAGCCTGGGGCTTGGGGAGCTCCCAGAATGAACAGTTTGGGGGTAACATGAACAAATGATGAATCAGAAGAGCACTGATGTCAGAATAAAAGGCAAGAACTGAGAGCGACCTCATGACCAGAAAACATGTCCAGGACTAATAACCTCAGTGGTGGGTACTAATGGGTGCCCTAAAGGATGATCCAGGCTCAGTCATACTCAGCAAGGATATGCACTGGAAAGCCAATGTCAAGACCAGAGCATCCACAACACAGAGCAGACTAGGTGAGACGCAAAGACAGTTCCCTGATCAAAAGCTTACTGATACCTACCAATGCCATGTGGACTGTTACTGTTAAAGTCCTTCAGCATTGAGTAATTCACTCATTCTCTCAGCAAATAATTAATGAATGCCAGTTTTATGCTCTAGAAACATATCAATGAGCAAAACTTATTTTTAAACAACTGTTCTCATGGAGCTTATATTCTACTGAAGAGAAAAAAACAATAAGTTAAGTGATTGAACTCTATGTATTTTGAAGATAGGACTAAGAATTTACTGATGAATTGGAATGCGGAGTGTGTCAAAGAGACAGATTAAGAATGACTTTACACATACACATACATACAAAGAATGATTTAATATAAAACAATGCTCAGTAATCAAAATAAATGAACTTTTTTAAAATAAATAAACTTTTAAGACAACATGGATGAATCTCAAATAACCGTGTATAGTGAAAGAATCCAGAAAAAAAGAGACGGTACTCTGTAATTTCATTTACGTAAAGATCTAGAAAATGTAAATAGTCTACAGTGACAGAAATCAGATCCATGGTTATTTGGGGATGGGGGAGAGGTAAAGAGAAATCAATTACAGGAAGTTTTCAGAAGTGATGGACATATCCACTATCTTTCTTATAATTGTGGTTTCATGGGTGTGATAATTAGTCTTATGTGTCAACTTGACTGGGCAATGGGGTGTCCCGATATCGATGAAACATTATTCTGGGTGTTTCTGGATGATGTTAACATTGGAATTGGAAGGCTGAGAATTGCAAAATGACCTCCCCCATGCGGGCAGACCTCATCCAATCCATTGAAGGTCTCAACAGAACAAAAACGCTGAGTAGGAGAGAATTTGTTCTGCCCACCTATCTTTGAGCTGCATCAATGTTCTCCTGCCTTCACAACTGGGCTCAGACAAGAACTATATTATTGGCTCTCCTGGGTCTCCAGCTTGCCGACTGCAGATTTGGGGACTTCTCAGCCTCCATAATCAGGTAAATCAATTCCTTACAATAAACCTCTCTACCCTCCCTACTCCTGCCTACCTCCTCTTTTTCTCTGTTTTGTCTCTTTTTCTGTCTCTTAGGATCCTATGTAGAAGCTCTTCTCATTAAACCCCAAACGGTTAAGTCCACTCGCTCTTCTATCTACAAATTTAGTTTCATATTCTACTTAACAATTTAAATAGACTGAAATAATTCATATATATATCTCCTTATCCTATTGGTTCTGTTTCTCTGGAGAACTGAGACTAATATAACAGGTATATACATATGTCAAAAATTCTCTATATATACTTTAAATATGTGCAGTTTTAAGGAACTAAAAGCATAGATTTTTTATTTACCAAGATGGGAAAGACTACCAATGGGATGACTTGTGAAGAAGGGTTCAGCTTGGAATAAAAAGACAAAAAACCTCTATTCCCGTTATCCTCTGTGCAGTCAAAGTGGTTCACTTTTGACATCAGATATGTGTGAGTTTTCTACACTGACCAATTTTCCAACTCTCAGGACACCAATTTTATATCTTGCAATTCAATTATGATACTGCCTACCTAGAATTAGCACAGACACCACAAGTAGAGGGCTTATTCCCATACAACTGCCACCTATTTTAAATGCCAATCACAAGTGCTGGGTCTCAGGTTACCTACACTTCTGTCTGCTTTAGCTACAAATCAAGTGGGCCCACTATCCCCTCAAGTGTGATAATTTGCTACAATAGCTCACAAAAGTCAGGGAAACATTTATGTTTGGTACCAGTTTATCATATAATAAAGGATATAGATAAACAGCCACCTAAAGAGATACATAGAGGAGGTCCAATAGGGTCCCAAGCACAGAAGCTTCTGTCCCTGTGGAATTGGAGTATGCTACCCTACTGGCCTGTGAATGTGTTCACCAACCTAGAAATTGCTCTCCAAATCCTATACTTTAGAGATTTTATGAAGGCTTGATCACGTGGCTATGACTGATTATTAACAAACTTCCTCCTTCATCTCCCTAGAGGACAGGGGATGGAGCTGAAAGTTCTAGGCTTCTAATCATGTCTTGGTCTTTCTGGTTACCAGCCCCATGCAGGAGTCCACCAAGAATCACCTCATTAGAGCAAAAAATGTTCCTATCACCCAAGAAATTCCAAGGGAATTAGGAATTCTATGTCAGGAATCAGGGTCAAAGACCAAGAATTAGAACAAAATATGCTCCTAGCAATAATTGCTTAGGAAATTACAAAGGTTTTAGGAGTTCTGGCTGGGAGCCAGGGACAAAACCCAAAATATACATTTCTTAATACATCACAATATCATAGATACATGCTATCTATCTTAGAGATATCTACCAAACAATCAAGTGAATTATATTGTTGAGAACTATGTATTCAAGTCCAGAGTTCAGGACTGAGACCAGAACATGAGACATAAATTTGGAAATCATGGGACTGAATAACATCCCCAAAGAAATTACTCTACTTAAAAAATAGAAGCCTGAGAACTCAGAATTCTTTTATTTACAGTTTGAGGAAAGAAATAAAAAGCAAAAGACATTCAAAAGTATGGTCAGTGAGGGCAAGAAAAACCAAGAGAAAAGTGCTCTATGCCACTAAAAGAAAATGCTTCACATATAAAAGAGTAATCTAAACAGATGATGGCAAAAGTTGACTATTAGATTTAACAGAGAGGCCACCATCAACAGCGATTCTTTAGGGTGAGGTAGGGCAAATATTGTGACTGGTGTGGATTAAAGAGAATGAAGCGGGAGAAACTGAAGAATAAAAAATAGAATAAAGAAATGAGGAGCTAGCCAGAGACTGATATGAGGCCAAAAATTATTTTCTTTTTAATATGGTGGCAACATATTCAGTGCTGATGGAAATGATCCAGTAAAGAGAAAAACATAATGAAGGAGAGCCGGAGAAAATTTCAAGTAATGTATTACAGTAGGTGAAGGGAGATGGGATCTAGTGGACAAAGAGACAGATAAATCTTAGAGAGGAATGCAGTGACTCCACATATAGTAATTCTAAGGAGGGTAGAGTAGACAGGCAAAAATACAAAGTTCATGATCCAGTTGGTGATGAGAGTTTGTGGAAGTTCTCTTCCAATTGCCCTTATTTTCTTCCAGAAAAGTAAGAAAACAGTGTCCTCAGCTGCAAGTGACATATGAGAGGAGATGCTGAAATTTAAGCAGAAAAGAGAGTATGACATGGTCATTAACTGACATGAACAAATCAGAACAATGCATCGTGATTTCTGGGCAGTAAGGGCCTAGGTGAGATTAAGTGGCCACAAATTACAGCCTTGACAGCAAGGCTATGTATTTTCCTCTAGTAAAATCTGGCTCTGCTGATGTAGACATAGACTAGTCACAGAGTTTTATTTAAAAAGGTCTGGTGTGGGGTGCCGGGGTGGCTCAGTGGGTTAAAGCCTCTGCCTTGAGTTCGGGTCATGATCCCAGGGTTCTGGGATTGAGCCCCACATCGGGCTCTCTGCTTAGCAGGGAGCCTGCTTCCTCCTCCTCTCTCTCTCTCTTTCTGCTTTCCTCGCTGCTGACTTGTGATCTCTGTCTGTCAAGTAAATAAATAAAATCTTTAAAAAAAAAAAAAAAGAGCTTGTGTTTTGCCAGATAAGTACCACATAATATGCAAGGGCAAAACACTTGAGAATGTAGCCAAAGGAGGGACTGAAATGAAAGATCATGAAACTAAAGTGCATAAGAAAGCAACTGAAGATCGGGCAGTGAGGGAGGGATACTGAAGATGAACTGAAATAAGAATAATATATTTTGATGAAGTGGAAGACCTATAGAGAGAGTGGAGTGAACCAAAAAGACAGGGTATGGTAGTCAGAGATAACATATGTGAAGCTGAGATTCTGGATGAGTTGGGAGTTACCAGTATGACAAGCTCCAGCATCTGCCATGGGAGTGGTTAGTCAATGAGATGGGAGAGAGCACAAGATCCATTACTGAAGAACAGGTAAATAAATTAAAGGAGTAAGATGTGAAGAGAATATACATAGACATTGAAATTAGCAAAAATTATGCAAAAGTAGTACTGGGGACAATGATCATGCAACCCATCAAAATCTTCAATAATGATTAGAAATGTCCTGCAAATCAATAGATGACTGCAACAAAGCATGGTAGAGAGTAGTATAATCTAGTAACGTGAGGTTGTAAAACTCTGTCTTTTTAGAGGGAAGAGATGAAGGATGGTCCAGAAGTGAGGATAAGGATATAGGTTTCCTTTGCTTATATTGGTTCAGTAAAATGAATGGAGATGAAGAGAAAAAACCCTCCACTGGAGATCATTCGCAGAGAACAATGTCCTCTGGAAAGAGTCAATTTCACATAGACAAGAATCAACATTCAGATGAGAGAATGAGTATACACGGATTTTGATGAGAAGAATCTGAGTTCCAGAGATGCAGCAGAAAGGTTTCAGGACTGGATGAGGGGTGAGAAATGTTATCAGAATGGGCACATAATGAGCCATATGTGGACAACAGTCTGGGGTGTAAAAAATGTTCTCAGTGACATGTGCTTATGGAGACTGGTGCAAATAAGAGTATTAACTTGGCTTCAGGAGACAGCAGCAGGCAAGGAGTATCAGTGGGAAAGAAGAGCTATGAGGAAGGCCCCTTCTGTTACCAGTGAAGGGGGTCTTTGCAAGCAGGGGGAGATGCAGACTTCAAAGACCGTGTTGAAAGAAAACAAAGAAAAAAGAGTGACAGAGAAGGAAAAAAGAAGGAAGGGAGGTTGGGAGGGAGGGAGAGAGAAAGAAAAGAAAAGATTAAAGAAAACTTACAGGGAGCTTAAACTTTGAACTGACTGTTACTTATCTGCAAGTGCCTTATAAAGCAGGAAAAATGAAATTACCTTCATAATTTTTAAATTCACACTTTATTTGGCCAACCATGGAAATGAGGGCACATGAAAAGTTTATTTCAGCTATAATATAATATAGAATGTTTCTTCTCTTAATGAACACATGAAAAGTAATGAATGCACTTTGATCATATTACATATGGGGACTCATGCAAGATTGCAACAAATATCTGCGTATCACATGGTTATGAGCCTTGACAAGAAGAGAGACAGGGTACCTGTTAGAAGATGATGCACTGGTAGTTGGATACATCAATTTTAAAGAAAAGTATAGGCTGAAACTGAAAATTTTGATGTCCCTGGAATAGAGACAGAGATAAAAAGATAGATACAGATATAGCTCCAGATATAGATGTAGTCTTAAGGAAATTGAAATAGTGCAAAGACTGAGTATATATAGAAAAGAAAGAAGACCAGGTTCTCAGCCTAAGGCATAGTCAGGGATCTGTTAATGGAGTAGTTCTCAGGAGTGAAAGACCTACCTGGTGATTATGCTACTTCCTGGCTCTACAAAGAGGTACAGAGGGGAGAGAGAAATTGGGGGGAATAAAGAGAAAGAGAGGGAGAGAGAACCTATGTGCTATGCTCAAATATTACACAGACTTTAAACATAAGGTTCTATAGAGAAAATAATCAGCATGAAAAAATGTTCCTATCATGATGTGAAGATATAATTTTAAGTGAATAAAGCAGGATCAAGAACTATATGTGCATTATGATCTGAGGTGTGTTTGGATGTATAGATGAGCATGAGTTGGAGTATGTATATATAAATATTATGACTTAGACACATTTAAATCAAATGTGTTGAAAATTGAATCTTAATTTTTCTGTCAGAAATCAATTACTTTGTGAATTCTCATTTTTTAACAGTAGCAGAAAAATTAAATTATGTTGTATACTGATATTTTAGCCATTTCTAATTAAAATTTTATCTATTTCAAATAAATATTTATTATAACTCAAGTATTATCATTTTCTCAGTCATTACTTGGTAATCCTTCTTAAATATCCCTATCACTACCTACTATCTTCACTACCAAAGATAACCTTCCCCAATTCTACTGGGAAATTTTTTTTTGACATAGAAACATATAATTTTAATACTCAAAAGAAATTTAAATGGGTCAAAATATTTGTCCCATCTTCCAAGGTTCTAATGGAGATTATACAAGATGATGTGTTAACATTTTAGAAAACTATAATGTATGCTATAAATATATTCTTATATTTCCAGCTCTTTCAGATGCACTAAACAATTGTTTCAATTTCTAGTGACATCGTAAAGACTGTGATAATGAATCCTGCACATGTTTGAGTCCATGTGTGAAAATCTGCTTACTGAAGAAAAGTGCATCTCTCTATGTATAATCAATCAGAAAAATGTGGAACTTCTCTCTAGAAAGGCTGTATTAGAAATTCTCTGGAGAAAGGAGACAGGGAAGTACGTGTAGTTTGAAAATGATTACAAGATAATACTGATATATGCCTCATCTCCCCTACCCACCCAGATTATGAATCACTTCTCTCTGCTATCTACATTGTATTATTGTAGCAAATTAAGTCACCAGAAAGAAACATGATTGAACTGTATTACCTCAGTCCCTGTAGAAGTGTCTTTACTACTATGATTTCATTTTATGTCAGTGTTTGCTCTAATAAAGAGCCATATAGTGATATTTCCGCATCTCCTGTAAAACTACTAAATACATTGCCCATGACTTTATTCAATGTCTTTTATTATAAAAGTACAAATGGTAGAATTTAATGTCTAAGATATTTATTTCTGAAGAGTCAGTGTTCTTTTTTTACCAGACATTAATGGATAGATAATCTGTCATCTTTCCCTCTTCGGCTTCTAGGAAGCAGATTAAATTTCAGGCTTAATTATGGAAATGTCTCTCAATTCCCCTTCCTCTCTTTCTATATGTTTCCTCATACCTTTGACATCATTTTTAATCTTTTAGCTTCATTTAGCTAAATAGTATTATAAGCATTTTAAGAGAAATTTGAATTAGATGAAGTATAATTATTTTAAAAAGATAAGATTAAGGTTCAGAAAACCTCAAAATGAGTGAAGTTAAGGAGGAAATTGCAACAGTAGGATTAGGGCAACAGTAGATTAGAGGCCACTTGAAGAATAAGGCAGGGATGAGGGCTGGACTTCTATCAATGAAGTATAATAAAGAATACAGGAGAGAAGGCAAGCAGGGGGACAGACTAGTGGGGAGTGACAGAACATTTTGATTCAGCAACATAAGCAACTCCGTAACTCCTGATAAACTATGAATGAAAGCAGAGACTGCAAAAGGACAGTAAGTTTAAAAGCAATGCCTGAAATTTTCCCAGAGAGAAAAGTGATTTTACATGAAATGCATCATGCTCCACATAATGTTTCTTAGAGGATAAGGGAGACTACCTAATACAAAAGGGAGCCTGCCCCAGACACCCCATGTTGCTAACATCCTTAGAATGCAGACCACTCAAAGGAGAGTTACTTCTTAGTTGAATCATACCATGCCATTAGACTGATAGAAAATATATTGATTAAAATTCATTTAGAGAATGCAGAAATGTATAGAAAGGAAGCAGAGAAATTATTAGAGATCAGTCTATACTTTCTTAAATACTGGAATAATTTCTATCATTAGACGCACTACAAAAACTGTTGATACTGTAGTTTCTCTTGAGTTGACCTAACAGTTCTGAGTTTGGCAGATCCCTCTGACTATCCTCAAGGAGGCTTGTCTGCCTGCAATACCTATGATCTTAACATGGAAATAGCCTCCTCAGTCAACTGGCCATTACTTAGTTCCAGTAAACTCTATTTCCCCATAGAAGTGGTGTCACCATCAGAAGATGACAGATATGCAGTGTTCGCGTCTCCTGAACTCCTGGTAATGACTTCTAAAATATTATGAAGGCTTCAGGCAATGCTCCAGTGATTAATATAGTGACAATAAACTCTCACCACATTACCATGCTTATTTTGGACAGAGCGCCTAGTTTCAAATAATCTCAGTGTCCTTTTTTATCACTCCAGAGCACCAAGAGTCCTCAGAGCGTTACACTACATATTTTAGTGAGTTTTCTTTTGCATGACAGATGAAACTTCATAAATTAATATGCTGCTAAAATTATTTATATAGTATGCCTTAAGAAAAAGAAAGTTTGTTTTCTCTCCCAGACCACTGGAAAAGAGGAAACCAAGGGAGTTATGCACAGTATATATTTAAAAATTGCCTGCCTCTTAAAGAAAGAAAGAAAGACAGAGAAAAGAGAAGAAGAAAAAACAAATTACCTCTTTTTTTTTTTTTAAATGACAAGTTTTTGAGGTGGCAGGGGCATTGTCTTTTTTGGCATGGTGTTAGGATAGATTCTATTGTTTGTAAATAAAAGCCAAAAAGGGAAGTGGTAGTGCTAGAACACAAACATTTATTTGAAAACCACAAAACTAACAGGCTAACTAGATCTCATAACCTTATGTACATGCATACCTTGTTTTGTTTTAAAGTTTGGTAGAACTATTGTCGCAATTACAGAATGCAGAAATAACTCAATGAAACTGCATAGGAAACCCTTATTCAACACTTTGCTTTGCTCTCCCCTTTCTTTGAGTAAATCTGACGTTATAAGCATAACTGGTTCTCTGTGGACCTCTTAAATAATTTAAAGATGCTGAGCCTTATATTCCACAGCCCAAAGATGCTGACATTATTTTAAATTGGGTTTTTACACTGAAAACGTATTGAAGTGCATTGGGGGGAGATGAAGTTTTGCTACCTGTGCTTTTTTTCTGAGAACAGTGTTCAGCAGACAGAGTCAGAATAAAATAATATCTCCACGGTTTGTGTTTAATTCTTTAGCTCCAGTCAAATGACATGAGCTAGGGTAACCCACACATGACAGCCTGGTAATTTCAAATAATGGTTTGGTTTTAATTCCTTACCTCTAGTCAAACGACATGAGCTAGGGGAATACACACATGACAATTTGAGAATAAATTCTGAATGCAAAAAAAGAGTTGTTCGTATCAATTGAAAATAGCAAAACCTAAACATTTTCTAAGAAAAGCAAGAGTCCTCTTATTATGTGCCTCACTGTTCAATGGATTTGAATTTTGCCATAATTCAAAAGATGTCTGTCATACACAAAGCCATATACAAGGGATCCCTGAAATGCTGAAATGTGGTCATTACTCTACACTGTGGCACTAATTTCAATGGAGTTGAGCTATGCCTGAATAATCCCAAACCCAAGAAGTACACTCTTCTTTGTCAGAATCTTTATCTCTCTTTACAGGGAGGCAGAAAGTCAGTCCCATCCTGTTCCCGCATACAACTGCCAAATTTGGTTTTCAGGTCCCTAGGCTGGATGTATCTGGGTCAGAAGCAAAGCTCAAAGTTGAACCAGGGCTTCATACACTGTGTGGCCTCAATCAGAGTTTTCCTTATGTGATCAGGCATATTCCCGGTTGCCATGCAATGCAAGTTGGCAAGGGAGAAGAGGAGTTTAAAAAAAAAAAAAAAATCAAGAAATGGCACCTCGCCAAGTTTTCATGGAGTGAAAAATTGGAGCCCCTGAGAGAAACAAATGTTTGGAACTGCTAACCCTTCTGCCCTATCACATTCCAACTCAGTCAGATGGTCACACCCATCTCTGCCAGAATATGCCATGTTATTGAGCACGGAGACAGGTTTCCAGCCTCAGAGGATATGGTATAGTGTGCTAGGGATTCATATGAGTTCACATGAAAGAGTCTTTTTTTTTTTTCATTTGTACCTGATGTTCAAGTTTCTAATGCCTCCCTTTCTACCTTTTTCTTGCCCTGCCCCTCTTCTAGATTTATTTCCCACTGGAATCTTTAATTCTGTACTCAAATGATTCTAGTTATTACATTTTACTTGCATAAGTCAGATTCATGGTCACTAATTCTAGTTTTAAATCCAATGAGCAAAACTGAGTGTAGAAAAGAGAGGCATCCCTATCAACAAAAAGAAAAAGAAGTAAGCCAGGAAAGGATCTCAGACTTGCTCAGGTTGGGTATTTTGACCTTGGTGGGTATAGTAACAAAAAACCCTGGCTGGCGATCATCTTGGAAAAAAAATCCCAAGTCAGACAGAAATAGTGGAAAAACATTGGACTGAGATTTTCCATTTGCTGGAGATACGACTTTGGGAAAACCATTTAATATCTCAGACTTGTTTTTACTCATCTGCCAATGTGTACGATTAATGACTGACAGTTCACACTGCAAGGTTATTAGAAGAAGTAACTAAGATGGCAAATAAGAAAGCATGTTTCAGAAATGCAGAACACCGTACGAGGGTAAAGAACTATCATCTACTTTTCCCAAGGAGCCCTAGAGAAGGATAAAGTTGTCATTCCTTCCAGAGGCAGACAGCCACAAAATAGTAGTTAGTTCTTTACTTAAAGCCTTCAACAACTGTAGCTTTGTGTTGTTTTGCTATGTTTGGGATCTGTTTGAATAGCTTTATCAATACATAATTCATATACCATACAATCCACCCATTTAAAATATGTAGCCTCATTGTTTTCACATATTCACAGGGTTGTGCAACCACCACAATCAAATTGTAGGACATTTTTGTCCACCGCAAAACAAAACAAACAAAAAATACCCATTTATAATCACTCCCTATATTCTCCGCTGACAAACCCTAATTCCTGAACCCTAGGTCAACCACTAACCAATTTTCTGTCTCTATGGATTTGCCTATTCTGGATATTTAAAATAGATGGAATCATACAATATGTGGTATTTTGGGATTGGCCTCTTTCATTCAACATAATGCTTTCAAGGTTCCAAGCTATAGTATGGATCAGTACTTTATTCCTTTTAAGGGCTGAATAATGTTCCACTTGTATGGATATACCACTTCTGTTTACCCATTCATCAGCTGATGGACACCTGGGCTGTTACAACTTTTTGACTACCATGAATAATGTTGCTATGAATATTCATGTACAATTTTTTGTGTGAACAAACTTTCACTTCTCTTGAGTGTGTACCTGGGAGCAGAATTGCTAGACTGGTAACTCTACTAAGATTTTAGGACTATCCAGACTATTTTTTCAATTGATGACATCATTTTACATTCCCATCAGCAGAATGAGGGTTCCAATTTTCCCCACCCCCTACAGTATTTGTCATTGCCTGTCTTTTTTATTATAGCCATTCTAGTGTGTGTAAAATAATACATCATCATAATTTTGGTATGCATTTCCTAATAACATCAAACATTTTTTCATGTGCTTAGTGGCAATTTGCATATCTTCTTTAGAGAAACAACTCTTCAGATACTTTGGCTATTTGCTCATCAGGTTTTCTTTTTCTTTTTAATTTAGCTGTAAGGTTTCTTTATATTTTTTCAATAAATTCCCTAACCAAATAACATTACTGGCAAATATTTCCATTGGGTCACTCTTACTTTCATTAAAGTATCATTTGCAGCACAAAGTTTCTATAAATTATTTTTGCAGTCCAAGTTATTTTGATATAGTCCAAATTATTTTTTCTTTTGCTGCCTGTAATCTATTTTTTTAAAGATTTTATTTATTTATTTGACAGACAGAGATCACAAGTAGGCAGAGAGCCAGGCAGAGAGAGAGAGGAGGAAGCAGCCTCCCTGCTGAGCAGAGAGCCCAATGCGGGGCTCGATCCCAGGACCCTGGGATCACGACCTGAGCCGAAGGCAGAGGCTTTAACCCACTGAGCCACCCAGGCACCCCTAAAGTATTTTTTAATGTAGTTCAGTTTGTTTTTTCTTTTGTTACTTGTACTTATTACTTGTGTTGAATCTCAGAAACTTGCCTAACTCAAGGTCAAGATTTACACTTACCTTTTTTTTTAAGAGTTCATAATCTTAGCCTTTATATTTAGGACTATGATATATTTTGAGTTAATTTTTGGTATGCTTTGAGATAGGCATCCAGTTTCATTATTTTGCATGGAGATATCTTGTTCTCCCTGTTCTGTCAAAAAGATAATTTTTCTTCATGGCATTGTCTTGGCAAAAATCAATTACCCATAAATCAATTATCAATTATTCATAAGTTTATGGTTTTATTTGTGGAATTTCCTTTCCATGATCTATTTTTATGCAGTATTATATTGTCTTGATTACTGCAGATTTTTAGTTTTCAAATTAGAACATTTGAATTCTCTAACTTCATTCTTCTTTTCTTCTTTTTCAAAATTATTTCAGCTATTCTGGTCTCCAAAATTTCCATATGAATTTTCAGATCAATTTGTTAATTTCTGTAAAGGAGACAGCTAAAATTTTATTAGAATTGGCATTGAATCTGTACATAAATTTGGAGACATTGTCATGTTAACAATATTAAATCCTATAATTCATGAATATGGAGTACTATCCATTTAGTTAAATTTTTGCTTCTTTTTTTTTATCTCAATGTTCTATGGTTTTCAGTGTACAAGTCTTACATGTTTTCATTAAATTCATACCTAAATTTTGTATTATTTCAATGTTACTGTATATGGAATTATTTGCTCAACTTCATTTTTGGAATGTCCATTGACAGTATACAGAAATGCAACAGACTTTTGTATCCTAAAACCCATCTGAATCCATTTATTAGTTCCAACAGTTTATTTAGTGGATTCTTTAGGATTTTCTATGTACAAGCTCATGTCATCTGCAAATTGATAAATATTTACTTTTTAATTTCCAACCTTAGATGCCTTTAATTCTGTTTCTTCCTTAACTGCTGACTACGGCCTGTAACAATTGGTATTTAATAGAAGTAAAAGGCTACAGTTTTCTACCTCAAGAGAAAATAGTCTTAGAAAAAGGACAATAATGACACGTACAGAGTAATAAGCATATTTACTTATTTCCACATTTGTTTTTGTTATCATTGTTTTAGTGGATTTGGGATTTTAGTTGTTTATTGTTGATTTGTATTACATTTAAATACGTAATCCACCTGGAATAGGTGTCCTTGTTTGTTGTCTCTCTTTGCTTGTTTATACCTGACTTTTTTTCCATAGGGATATTAGGGAATCTATTAGGCTAACTGTGAAAGAGAAGAAAGCAATGCCACAGCGCTGTCAGACTCTTAGTTCATTCAGGTTGTCAGAACTGTTCCAAGGCAAGGCCACTCTTGTTTCACATCTGGCTTAATTCAATAGTCAGTAAAAATCTGAGGCCTATAAAATTCGTGTAGTTTTTTACACAGAAACTCTATCAAGTACACTGGATCTCACTGATTTCACAAGTTCAGAGAAATATCAATAAGTAGAAGAAAATATTTAATCAAGCCTACCTACCTGAGTGATCACAGTATGTACATACAAATGGTCATATACTAGTCATTAATTTTGAATGAACAAAAGAATCTAAATTTGTTTACATTTTTGTTGCTATTCACACAACAGGTTGCTGGTTTTCTACTCTGCCTTCATCTATGTTCATCTATGGAAACAATTCAATTTTTATTTATTTTTTATTTTTTTTAATTTTTTTAATTTTAAATTTTTTTAAAGATTTTATTTATTTGACAGAGAGAGAGAGCACACATAGGGGAGCAGCAGGCATAATGAGAGGAAGAAGCAGGCTCCCCACCAAGAGGAGAGCCCAATGCAGGACTCGATCCCAAGACCCTGGGATCATGACCTGAGTCAAAGGCAGATGCTTAACCACTGAGTCACCGGCGCTCAGCAACTCAATTTTTAGAATTGCATGTTTCCTTCAAAAAATCCTCCTATTTATATTAACTATGGACTCCATTTATTTACAGTTAACTAATCAAACACCACTGAAATAGAGTCTGTGTTTATTTTATTTTTCTTTAAAATACATATATTTAGAAAATAAATATATAATCATTGTAATATATGAAATGAAATTAATATGCACAAAACAAAATTATTCTCACCTTGCTCTCTCCTAATTACTAACCTCTTTTCCCACAACAGGGACAAGTAACCCCTGACAGCAGCCTAATTTGTAATCAAACTTCACAAAACATATACACAAATATAAACTTCTGAGTTCATACATTTGGGATTTTATAAACATTGGAATCACCCAATACACATTTTTCAAATTGCTTTTCTCATTTACCAATATAACCTGAATGTTAATCCAGTTCAAAACAACTAATTTTAGCAGCACCTGGGTGGCTTAGTCAGTTAAGCGTCTGCCTTTGCTCAGGTTATGATCCCAGGGCCTGGGATTGAACCCCAGATCAGGCTCCCTGCTCACCTCTCCTCCCACTCATCCTCTCTCTTGCTATCTGTGTCTCTCTCACTCAAATAAATAAATAACCTATCGTTAATAAAATTAGCTATAATTCATTCTTTTCTTTCTTTTTTAAAAAAGTAGTTATATATTTAATAGCATGCCACTCTCCAATGACAAAAATTCAAGCTGCTTGAGTTTTTATCCACTAAAAAATCATCTTTACACATATGTCTCTTTGGGTTTCCTTTTTTTCTGAATTCTTTTGTCATATATTCTCCCTGCCATCCTATTGTTCCCCCCTCCGGTTATTAATTGGTAGATTTTTTTCATAATATTTATTTTGCGCCTATCAGATGCATCTCATTTTCCTCCAGTTCACTAGTCAGCTTTTATTTAAATTTTATTTTATTTTTTCAGTGCTCCAAGATTCATTGATTATGTACCACACCCAGTGCTCCATGCACTACGTGCCCTCCTTGATACCCACCACCAGGCTCACCCATCCTCCCATCTCCCTCCCCTCCAAAACCCTCAGTTTGTTTCTCAGAGTCCACAGTCTCACTAGTCAGCTTTTGACATTATAAAATGGTATCTTGAAATGGAGAAAATTTTTGCAATTATTTACATATTTAAATGTATCCTCTCCTATATGCATTCTGTGATTCCCACCTAATAGAAAGAGAAGGTAAGTGACATACAGACCGATGGATGGTCTATCTATACAGATAGATGAATATACACTTATGAGGGTGAGGCAAATACATTTTTTGAAAAGACACACTGGAATTTGGAAATAGTGGTTACCTCTGAGAAGTGAAGGGAAGCTACTTCTCCCTGTATGTCTCCTTTCACTGTCTGGATCCCCAGCGTAAACAGAATTGTATAACGGCAAAGGGCATAATCTCTGAGGTGAGTCTGCTGTATTCCAATCTCTGCTCTGACACTTACTGTGGGAAATAGATCCAAGTTCAGACACTCCCCCAGAATGTTTTCTGAAAATCCATCACTCTCTTGGAACATTGTCAAAGCTTTTAAAAAGCATTTTTTTACAATTTCTATTCATTGTAATTGTTCTTCAACTGTATATTTTGTCCAGATAATCAAACGCACCATTACTTGAAAAGTCTTGCTTCTGACTTGAATAGAAATGATTCTACTGCTTTGAGAGTGAGCTGAACACACACACACACACACACACACACACACACACACACACATTCATTAAATGTCTACTTATTCGGGTTCTATGAACAGTTTTCGTGATGAATAAAACCTAGACGTAATTCAGTATCTTCTTTTTTTAATTATTAAAGATTTTATTTATTTATTTGAGAGAGAGAGACAGTGAGGGAGAGCATGAGAGGGGAGAAAGTCAGAGGGAGAAGCAGACTCTCCAAGGAGAAGGGAGCCTGATGTGGGACTCGATCCCAGGACTCTGGGATCATGATCTGAGCTGAAGGCAATCACTTACCCAACTGAGCCACCCAGGCACCCCCAGTATCTTTTCAACATCTATGAAATGAGTAAGAATTCTACTTTGATTTATTGTTCTGGTTAATTACAGTAACAGATTTTATAATATTTATCTAACTTCAAGTTACTGGCCTGGATTACACGGCAACCTGTTAATATTTTTATTTAGAAGTTTGCATTAATATTTGTAAGTGGGACTGGTCTGTACATTTTACTGACCAGTTGCAGTTTCAAGGTTATGTTGATTTCATAAAGAGATTTTGAAAAGAAGAAAAGCAATGATTTTCAATCTTTAATCTTTGTCTATGCTCTGGAACAACATAAATCTCATTAGAGTTTTCTATTACTTAATGGCTTAGTAGAATTCACCTATTAAGCTCTGTTTGGTTTTTTTTTGAAGATTTTATTTATTTATTTGACAGACAGAGATCACAAGTAGAGAGAGGAGGAACAGGCTCCCTGCTGAGCAGAGAGCCCAATGCGGGGCTCAATCCCAGGACCCTGGGATCATGACCTGAGCCGAAGGCAGAGGCTTTAACCCACTGAGCCAACCAGGTGCCCCTAAACTCTGGTTTAATGCTTTATTGAAAGAAGCAGCCCTTTGAAAACTACCAGTGGTAAATGGTAAATGAAAACTTCCTATGGTAAATGGCTTCCTTCCAATTTTATGTTTCAAGGTTAACTTTTGTAAGTTATCAACATCATTAATTTCTTATATTATCAACTTCTTTCAGATGATATATATATATATATATATATATATATATGTATGCATAAAATTAAAGTGTTATCTTACTCCATGCTTATCATTTCTAAAACATGTTGCCAGCTATCTTTTTTCCCTATTTGGTCACCTAAATCCAAATATATTTAAAAATTTATAAATTTTCTATTTTTAATGTTTATAAAAGCATTGGTCTTCGGATTCACATAATAGTTCTTTTTTTTTTCTTTCTGTATTTTAGAGCTTTTAGCATTTTGACTTAGATATAATTAATTTTTATTCCTTAGGTCTTAATAATATAACAATATAAGGGCTTTAGGTATGACTGAGCCCTCTTTCTGCTATTCTTCCATAGGTTCTGATATATGAACTTTTTTGGTTCATCATTTATTTTTTGAAATAATTTATAACTCTTAATTTCTTCTGTGGTATAAGAGTTGCTTAAAAAAAGATTTTTTAAATCCTTCTTTAATTTCTAGGGCAATTTTTATTTTTCCTATAAAAAGAGACAGAATCATTCATCAGCTTCATGAAATTAATTTTCCATTTTTTTACTTGATTACTCATAATCAGAGAAAAGTAAGTGTGTCTCTCTTATGACACATGTTTGCATTTCTCATATGTCACATTTTATTGGGTTTTGTTTATAATTACATGGAAGATTTTTTTTCAATACCATTATTTTATAAATTGAGTATTTCCTTTACATTATTTGGCAGAACAGAAATATCTGGTATTAGTTCCTGTCATCTCATTGTACTATTTCTCTTTTTTTAAAGCGAATGAGATGGTGGTGCAACTGACTGAAAGAGTCTATCATACAGAATGAAAGGGTGTAAAATACCTCTGATGGCAAAAAAAGAATGAAATATAGTGATTTAGAGATAGTAATGTGAAGCAGGAACAGTCACACCATAACCCCCAATCTCTAAGGTCCTCACGTCCCCAAAGGAACATAAAGTTGCCAAGAGCATCACCTGCATGGAGTGAGAATTTCTCTGTGCTTTTTTAAGAGAGACATTTTCCTTTGCCATGGCTTAAAAATCTGGCTCCTTTCCTGCCTGCTCACCAGATACAAAAAAAAAAAAAACAGCCTTTAGCATATCCCTCAGTATTTGGGAAGAGAGAAGTAGAGCGAAGATCGGTTTCCCAGGTGTATCATCCCTCAGCGAACCAAATGGAAGGCCTGCCTGAAGTCTATTTCTGCAGTCCTCTTGAACGATTTTAACCTTGAATTCTGCTTTGTCCAAATTCTTTCCTTCCTTCCTTGCTCCCTTTTTACTTTTGCATTTGCCTGTTACAGCTTTTTCAATATTTTCAGCCTTTATCTGCCACTTTGCTTTAGGTGTCTTTCTTAAAAACAACAAAATAGCGAAATTTCTTTGCTTTCCTTTTTTACACCATTCTGATTATTTGATATAGAAATACATGCATTGATGTAACTAACATATGAGGAATTATGCCCTCCATCTTTTTTACTATTTAACGCATTTACTTATTATTTAACACATATTATCATTACTTTCCCTTACTTACCTTTCATTAATCTTGTCAGCTTAGTCAGCTTTCTCTTGATGTCCTCTCTCTCCCTTTTCCTATTAATTTTACAGTACTTCTATACACGCCAGTTTTTACTAACAGCTAGAATTAAGTCTACATTACTCCATTATTTTATCAAAATTAAATAAAAGCTATGGTCTCTTTCTAATATCTTATGCTTACTTTTCCTACCTCCCACAAGTTCACTGAGCTAAAGCCCTTTGGAACTGAGATTTCCCATTAATAGAGCAGTCCAAGAGAGTAGAAATAAGAGCCTCTTTTTCCAAAAATATATAAATGCTAACAAAGAAATGCACCCACTTAAAAAAACCTAGAAAATGTTGACATCAAGAAAGCTACCGGAAATGGAAGAAAGACCACAGAAGCAGATTATTTTGTTTGGCAAAGCTATGGGGTTCAGTGGAGTGTAGATGCTGAGGTTTCAAAGCCTGCCTGAGGAGGCTGGCCAGGGCACAGGGTCACAGCAGGGGAGGAGCTGCAAAGGGCAAAGGGCAGCCCTGTTTCTGAAAGTTTCCAAAACAGGGAATTGAGAAGTGTCCCTACCTGCTTGAAGGAGGAAGTTGAATGCTTCTTTCTTCTTAGGTAAAAATAGACTCATCTGTTAAAAATTAGAAACCCAAGAAGATTCCTTTACTACAGAGCTTCCCAAACTGGATATGAATTACCTAGGAATCCCACTAAAATTCAGGTACAATTTGACAGGGTTCAAGAGTCTGCATTTCTGTCAAGCTGCCCACACTTTAAACATCAAGTGTGGGTCTGAATAAACACTACCCTCAGGAAATGCAGATTCCAAGTTACTAGAAAAGCTGGGAATGGAAGAAACCAGAGAGGGGGACAAACCATGAAGACTTTTGACTCTGCGAAACAAACTGAAGGTTGCAGGAGGGGAAAGGGGAGGGTTGATGGGATAGCTGGGTGATGGGCATTAAGGAGGGCACGTGATGTGACGCGCAAAGGATGTTATATGCAACTAATGAATCACTGAACACTACAACAAAAACTAAAGATATACTATATGTTGGCTAACTGAATTTAAATAAATAAATGAAATTAATTTTTTTTTTTAATTTAGAAAATCAGAATTAAAAAAATAGCTGGCCTATTGTGAAACCTGCAGAAACCAATATAAAAACATACTATAGGGCACAAAGGACATCCACTGCCATGTCTCCTCTTCCATGTCGAATTCAGAGTCAAAAATTTAAGACTCACAATAGAAACCAGTCAGTGGGCCTAAAAATTGAAAAATGGCGATCTCAAGCTGGGCCAACTAGCAAATCAAAGAATGCTTCTTTGTCAATGCGGATACTTTTGCTTGTAAGTAACAAAAATAATGACTAGTAGCTTAAACAATCAGTACATTGACTACTTCATAAACACAAGTACAAAGTTAGGCAGCTCAGGTTAACTCAACAGAAAGGT
Organism: Meles meles; assembly: GCF_922984935.1. Lineage (NCBI taxonomy): Eukaryota > Metazoa > Chordata > Mammalia > Carnivora > Mustelidae > Meles > Meles meles. The sequence continues at coordinate 83,706,018 of NC_060076.1, read as the reverse complement.
GGCCAGAGGGTCCTGCTTGTTCCCATTCTCTGAGCTGCCATCCACAGCAAGTGGGCTTTTACTCCCCAAGTTTTCCTCTAATGCTCCCCAAATAACTGACACCATCCCAAGCAACACAACCTTAACTGACAACATCGAAAAGAGAAAAAGCAGGGGAGGGACAGTTCTTCTCCTAGGTCCCTCTCTTTCCATCAAAGCAAGAACTTTCCCAGAAGTCCCTGAAACTATGCATAAAGTCTTGTATGTCTTTGGAGGTGTCATATCTCCATCTCTAACACAAATACTGGCAAAAGATGACTTTACTTGGCCCAGACCAGTCAATGGTTCACCTCCCGAAGTTAGGGAGGGGAGGGCCTCATTCTCCCATCACTCTCTCAATGTAATTGGCATTCTGCTCACTAAAAAGGGAATGGCTGTTGGTTAGGAAACCAACATTGGCTACCCAATCTGACGCTCATTTAAAATTTTTTAACTTCTGCATTTCTCTGATAAGTCTATTTCAGCTATCTGGGGTGAATATGGGGTTATTTCAGAGTGCCAATGAGAATAAAACCTAGGATTTGGATGATGGTCACATTTCTATCTGATGTTCCAATAGGTCTTACATCACTTTTTAAGTGATATTTGCATATAATCAACTTACAGCATAGAAATGAAAAAGAATGTCTAAAAATTTTATATTTGGGGAGTGACACAGAAAAATATATATATATTTTGGGACATTTTTAGGACAAATGTCAAAGTGTAGATGCTTAAATTTTAGACTATCCATTTTTCCATATACATGTTACAGAACTTTTAATCCTTTAATCCTTTTGATGAGATAAATTTAAAAAAAATGAATTTAGAGAGTATTTCAAGTTTTGACAGTGGCCTGATATCTGTTCAAATCATAATGCTTGAGAGTTAATCAAACAAGAAATAAAATTCTGGTGTCAAATCATGAGCCTACTAAAGACAATCACTTTATTAAAAGTAGTAAGTCAAAGGAGGTTTCCTGTCTTCCACTCTTAGCATATAACCTACAGGAAAGTGTAATATTAAAAAACTTAAGAAAGGTGATCTGGTGCTCGCTTCGGCAGCACATATACTAAAATTGGAAAGGTGATCTGGCAGGTCATAAAGAGGTTTCAGTGGTGTTTGATTTTTGTTTTATTTTGTTTTTCAGCAAAACTAGTTTTGAGAACTGGAGTGTACTATCAAGGAAAACCAAAATGCTTTAGGCTAACTACCGTCTCTACCCCCTTAAGAGTTTTTTGCTGTTTTGTTTTGTCTTCCTTTTTGTTCCGGGCTGAGTCACATGTTTCCTCTCAAAGGTCATGAAGCCTCGGAGACAGAACAAGATTAAAATATCTCCAAACTCTGTCTATTAGCTACTTCAAGAGAAATGCCAGACATTCCCCATCCCTTCTCAATTTGATAACCTCCTCCACAGTTCAAATGATCAAGAACAGCCATTTGCTCTATCCCTCACAGATACTGTGTGAATTAAAGATAAAAATCCAAATTCTAGGCCTGCCCTCAGCATATTGTCTTTTTTGAGTCCCATCACAAACTTAGAGTTGGCTAAACTTCTTGCTTTGTTGGGCTATGTAATAATGAAGAAATAGACCTTCAGGGACAATAGAACAGGTGGCTGTTGTTGCTAAAGCTAGCGTATGTGTAGGCTGTAGATGGACTTCGAGCAGAGGATGCCACGCGGAATGTGAGGTAGAATTTGGGGAAAGCTACAGGGATGCCTATGCATATGGTGATTAGTCAAAAGCATTTGTGGAGGGCATGTAGCCATAACTCCATCTTGTCGAGGGCCTGTGTATTTAGCTCCGTAAAAATGTTAGGTAAGGAATAAGGCTTTTTTTGTTGTTTTTCTGAAAGATTTAAATTTGGGTGTTTTCATTTATTACTGCAAACAAGTAATTAATTGTAAATTCATTCTGAATGTGTTCCCATAAGAATACACACATCAGTTAAAATTGAAAAGCTCCCTGATCATGGACAAATATTGGAGAAATGAAAGGATGCTTTAGGTTTATATAGCACTTAATAGTTTTGGAAAGAGTTAAAAGAAAAAAAAAGCAGAAAAGATGTTGCATGCCCACCATTTTTGAGCCTTAGAAAAACATGTGACAAAGAGGAAAATGGGATTCAGAATGGTTGACTTTCCTAAGGTCAGCTAAGGAATTTTCTAGACAGGGACTAGATCTTTAGGCTACTCTTCAGTTTAAAGCTCTTCTGACCTCAGGTCCAACCCACTTTCTCATTTACATAACACCATAAGGTTGGTATTTCAAACATAACACCTATTGGAAAAGTGCACTCATTAGAAAGAACAGGTCCAGAAAAATGGCACCAAGAGTTTTCTGAGTTGGATTCCTCTTTCCCAGAATAAAGAGGGCAAATGGAATAAGAAAAGTATCCTCATCTTCCTCTCTTCCGCCTGTTCCTCTATCTCATTCTCTCTCTACTCTTTTTGCTATTTATTTTAACTTTTTCGAGAAAAAGATTTAAACTGAATTTTCTCATGTGGGTGTCAGTATTCAGTAAGATAATTCCCTCTGTTCACATTAAAGTGGCATGTATCATGATTTGTTTCTCCTCAAATTTCTATACTTTACCTCATCTCATCAGGACAATCCTCATGTCTTTGGAAATACATGTTAGGTTATGTTATGTTAAATTGTTATGTATGTTACGATATGTTATGCTATGTTGAAAACTATAATCAAAAGTTTCTGGGACACCTGGGTGGCTCAGTCAGTTAAGCATCTGCCTTTGGCTCAGGTCATGATCTCAGGATTCTGGGATGGGGCCCCACATAGGGCTCTCTGCTCAGCAAGGGGCACGATTCTCTCCGCCCCTCCCCCATGCTTGCTCGCTTGCACACGCCCTCTCTCTCTCGGGAATATATAAAACTTTAAAAAAATTTTCGCTTAAAGTTTCTGGTGTTTTTTTTTTTTTAAAGACATTTATTTATTTATTTATTTATTTTAAAGATTTTATTTATTTACTTGACAGACAGAGATCACAAGTAGGCAGAGAGGCAGGCAGAGAGAGAGGAAGGGAAGCAGACTCCCTGCCAAGCAGAGAGCCCGATGTGGGGCTCAATCCCAGGACCCTGGGATCATGACCTGAGCTGAAGGCAGAGGCTTTAACCCACTGAGCCACCCAGGTGCCCCAGTTTCTGTTGTTTTTTTTAAAGGAAACTTTAAGGTTTCTTTTTTTTTTTTTCCCCAATTCTCAAACCAATGAATTAATATCCAAAATTCCAAAAGAGATGACAACTGAAATTTTAGAACTATGTTGATACTTAATTTCACAGATAAACTGGTTGGTAAACTATAAAACATTTAGGTAAGTTACAATCCCACTTAAGTCTTTTTTAAAATTTTCAACAATTGGGGGTTTATTAATTGTTTCATACACTGATCCAGGCTGTAGGCTCAAACAAAAGAGAATTTCAATGAAGAATGTACTTTCATCATGCAAATTTCCTGCTTTTCATATTCATAAACCTTACACTCAACAAACACCATTTCTTAGTGTCAGGGACACAGCTCAAGGATGTCTGGTCGGAGAAGATGGTGACAGAGTCAGCAAACCCTTCAAACTGAAATGGTTAAGAAAAAATTAGGAAACAGGCAAAATCACACAAGCAAGTATGGTGGTGTCTCTCTGAGACTAGAGGGCACACCTCACTAGGTTCAGTAAAGACAGTGATGTAACCTGACCACAGAGCTCAGAAACAAACTGACAAAAAGTGAATCCAGTAGCCCCCTGAGAGCTCCCCTTACTGGACTAGGGGGCAGCATACTCTGGCTCTGTAAAGAACAGCAGGGTAACTACATGCTCATCTAGGTGCAACCAGACAGGTGCCCGTGCTTTGTCAAGGACTCTGAGATCTTCAGGAAGCCTCGGGGATCAAGGACCAACTACAGAGACCCCAAGAAGCGGAGGTGGCGAGGTGTCAGGGTGTAACAGAGGGTGCTCAGGCTGCTGTGAGGTCTCACACACATCACTGAAAATTTTTTACCCTCTTAAAATAAAATACAGCATTTGATGTTTGATATATATATATATATTTATTATATATAAATTATATATATATATAAATTATATAAATATATAAATATTTATATATATTTGATATATATTTGATATATATATATATTTTTTATATATATATTTATATATATCAAAATGGTTTGCTCACTCTGGTTTTGTGTTTGTTTGTTTGGTTTTTTTTGTTTTTTTTTTTTTCCCAGTTGGCTTTCCAAACAGACACAGAAATAGGCAGAACAATAGCCAGACTCCCGGAAGTTTCTATGGTTGGGAACTTTTCCTATCCCTGCTGCTGTTAGTACGCCTCTGCAGAGAACAATCCACAGCCAAGGCTAAGCTCCTTTGAGACAGTAAAGCTCAACATAGCCACCTACAGAGCATGAACCTTTAATTAAGGGAGGAGGAAGAAGAAAAGTCTCACTGCTGTGATTTAATGAAAGCCAAGGGACCTACTCCTTCCATATTTCTTCTACTGTCACTCCCATGTGGAAGTGCACAACATCATTTCTGAAATTCTGAAACTATTTTTGCAAACCTAGGACTTGGAGGTGGATGGAGAGAGAAGAAAGGTGAAAGTATTCCAAAGATATCACAGGGCTGGGGGAGGAGAGGGAAGGAGGGATGAGTCAGGAGAGGCAGGGTATTAAAGCCTGGCCTTGAGGAGACACACTGGGTCTAAAGGGAAGTCTGTGCATTGTGCACAACTTTCATTTACAATACAGTCATCGGCACATAAGAGAGCAAGGAGAGGGCAGTGACCATAACTGGAATGAACATACACAGACAGTAAGCCCTCCAAATTAAATGCAGAAATTTTGAATGAAAAATGCCTTGATCAAACCAACAATAATTGAAAACAAGGAAAATGCATCCAACAATCGAAAACATCAAAAATGTAGGAAAAGATGAAGAAAAAACACTAAAAGAATGGACTGGACTCATGTATTCAAAACACACGTTAAAAAGCAAAAACCAACTTAAAGAAACATTTAAATCAGGCATCTGGGTGGCTCAGTGGGGTAAAGCCTCTCCCTTTGGCTCAGGCCATGATTCCAGGGTCCTGGGATTGAGCCCCACATTGAGCCCCACATCGGGATCTCTGCTCAGCAGAGAGCCTGCTTCCTCCTCTCTATCTCTCTCTCTGCCTGCCTCTCTGCCTACTTGTGATCTGTATCTGTCAAATAAATAAATAAAATCTTTAAAAATAAAAAGAAACATTTAAATCAATGTGAAAATGATAAAGGAAGGTCAATAGAGATACTAGACAAAGATAAACCAAAAGAAAGTATTTTGTTTTCTTACAATTTTTTAAATGATTTTTAATTCCTTGATAAGACATGACAATGTTTGTTTTCATAGTAATGTTGAACAGTTATAATTAATTAAAATGAGACTCTAAGACAGTGGTTCTGAAAGGTGTGATTCCCAGACCTGGGAACTGTTTAAAAATGGAAATTCTAGGAACCCACCCCAGACCTCTAAATCACAGATTCTGGAAAAAAGGGCCAGCAATCTGTTTTTAACAAGCCCTCCTGGTGATTCTGTTTATTTCAGGATTTGAATGAACCAATGGATATACTACTGACTTTAGCAGCCTCAAGGCAGCCCTCTCCCAAAGAGATTGGATGTAGTGAAGAAAAACATAATAGGGCTGATGGGCGGGAAACAGTAAAGAACTTTGAGAGAATATGGATGAGCCAATACTAGCTGTTACAGCCCTCCAAGCAAACTTGATTTTTTTTTTTAAACAGAGTTAGAGACAGAAAAAAAAAAAAAAAACAAAAAACACAGTAGTGTTCTCAAGAAAGTTATCTAAGACTTTAGGTTTAAGCAATCTTGCATTCGAATCCCACCCCTCATATTTATAAATTGGGGTGACATCAGGCACATGACTTACCTTCATTAAGCCTCGGTTTTTCCATCTGTAAAATGCAGAATTTCTTTGTGAGAATTAAATGAGCTACAGTAATAAAGTACCTGTCATATTGCTAGCACTTGGGAATGGTATAATAGTGGTAGTTATTATAATAAACATATGATGATGGTGAGCCCAAACAGCTTCTCTAAGTGCTTTGATATATTTTGCCTTTGCAACCCTCATAGCAGTCTCATGAGGTATATATCATCCGCATCCCCATTCTACAGATGAGTGAACCAAGAGCACAGACACACTGGCTGAAGTTATTAGCTGGTAAGTGACAGACAGAAGATCTCTCTCAAGGAGGCTGGCCCTAAAGACTGTATAGTAACCACTGTGCAATACGCCCATCCATCATCAGGGACAATGATGCCAAAGATGATTACATGGCCGCTCCTAGGATGAACAGTCAAAACATTCTAACTCATTTTATTTTTCCACTTGGCTTTCCAACTCAGAATTTTATTTATAAAGAGTGGGCTGCCTACCCAGTAGGGTAATAAACCAGCAAGACCTAGTCAGGTCTCTTCTGTTAATACAAAGGTTGTCTGAAGAAATTATCCTTTTATTTATGGTCCACTCAGCTAGTGCTTTGGTGCAAAAATCTGTCCTTAGCAGCACACAGCATATTCAAAGGTGCGCACTCTTATTACCACTCTCCTATTTAGCTGAGATGTATGATCTCTCCCCTCGACCTCTCTCATGCTAGATCATCAATTCCCTTTCATCATCACCCTTACAGCGTACCATCTGCCAAACATCTAGACTTGAATACCAACATTTTACTCTGCCTAAACAGGTGCTGCAGAGGGTTGGTGAAAAATTATACAACTATTATGCGACAGTGCACATGAAACACTTACCACATCAGCAAGCACACAGCAAGCATACAGCGAGCACCCAAAAGAAAATGACAGCCATTACTACTTGTCAATTTTCTTTCATTCCTACCAGTAGCTATTTCAGGCATACTCTGCTCTCCTCTCAGTAAAT